>NC_136067.1:698151295-698799353 GCF_964261635.1 Lissotriton helveticus | reverse complement strand
TTGGACACTTATTAGATGTTTGACCCCCCCAGCTCCCGAACCTAATATCCTTTCCATTATAGATTGCTTTCTGCCTTGGTTTTTTCTTTACACCATCCCGTACCCTCAGGAAGGAAGTGAGAAGATTCCCGCTGGGCTGTGCTCATTTGGCCATGTTTCCCCCCCCAGCCTGGATTGCCTGAGTGAAACAATGGTCGAACGTAGCATGCTCTTAGCGTATATGCCATTTAGACTCGCAAATCTTGTATAATAGTCCGGACGTCAGCCGAGTGCTGGTGATCTACATTATAAGTGGAAACTAGCCTGTATATGTTAATCGCAAGCCATTCTTTTTGCTGGTAATATTATCTGCCTTGATACGACGAGGTATTAAACTGCTTCTCTCCCCACTGCGATCTCTGTTGCAGTTTGGGCAGTTTTTTACAAACATGGTGTAGTGCAGGCTCATGCCTGGCCACCAGTACCGTGATTGTAATTCTTCCAGAGAATCTTTTAATTTAAGGTGTCTGTGACCCTCGCCCATGTGTGTGTCTGCGATTAACAAGTTTCTCCTGTCCATGTTTGGAATCACTCTATCCCCCACTCCAGGGATTCGAGCAAAAGGGACGGAGTTTGCATCGATTATGTATGTATAATTGAGTGGATAGTTGATCGGTAACGCTGAGCAGTCGCCTTTTGATGACGTTTTCACCGCCAGCATTGTTTCACCGTCAATGTATTTTAATGTACGCTTTTTTCGATCTACGGGAGCCGATTTAGTGGCTGCCGCTGCGGCTGTTTCAGCCAATGAATTCCCTACAACGTGAACGCCATCACATTGATGACTCAGTGAGTGAGTCAGGTGAGTCTTTGGTAGTTCTTTTTTCAAAAGAGCTACTTGTTCCCAGAGCAGTCTCTGCTTTATTGATGCATCTGTGTCACCCTTGTAACCGTTCTGAATCCATGTCTGCAAATCCTTGTTATATGCTTTGACGCAGTAATATGAATCTGACACTATAAGTGTCGGGAATTCGCGATCCGCATTATCTAGCGCCATTTTCAAAGCTATTATTTCAGTTTGTAGTTCTGAATTAGTTTCTACTGAGTGTGATTTTGTTAATAGAGGTCTTAGTTTACCTCCGCGCCACACTTCTTTTGTAATCTCACATGTGGGGTTGTATGCATGTTCTCCCCAAACGGAGGGTTGAGCATGTCCGTCTGTATAGATTACACAGGCGTAATGTCGTAGAGGCAGAATGTCGATTGGCAGAGGATACGTCTTTTCATATTTTAGATTTTTTAATTCTTCTAGTTCTGGATCAAAGTAGTAGTATACTTTGTCTGTTGTGATTGAATTCACCCATTGTATCCATTCCGGATTCAATGTTGTTGTTGGTAAATTACACGGTGTTGTTAGTGCCTCAAAGGCTGATTCTGCTGTTCTGACTGTGATATGTCTACCGTCAGCTATGTCTTTTTCTCTAGCTATTGCGGTTTGAACTGCACGAATTATTTTTTCTGTATTACTGAATTTCTGTTCAGCTTCTGTGTAAAAGTGTGATTTGAATGCAATTGGTACCTTTTCTCCTTCATTAGAAGTCAGGTATGTGAATCCGCATCTCCCTGGGATGACTCGGATCACAAGGTTGCGTGTGTTATCACGTGTTTCTAATTTTGTTTTAATTAGCATGTCTGTTTGTAAGGATCTCAAAATTTCTGTGTGTGTTTGAGTCCAACTGGATCTTTTAAAGTCTGGTTTAATTAGATCATAAAGGGGTTTGACCCTTTCTGCGTAATTTGCAATGTATGTTCTTCCGAAATTTAGGAAGCCTAGAATTGACTGTAGGTTTTTTAGTGTTTTAGGAGCTTGGATTACGGCACATTTCTCTAGGAAATTGTCTGCCAGGCTTTTACCTTCACTTGATAACTCATATCCTAAGAATAGGACCGTCAGATGGGCAATTCTGGACTTTTTGAAGTTGAATTTGTAACCCTCTGCAGCGAACCCAAGTATTATGGTGTTCACTCTTTTCAAGTGAGTCTCCAAGTCATCATCTGTTAGGTAAATGTCATCAACATAAGATAATGCTTCATCATCATATAGTTGTAGTAATTCTGTTACTCTCGCTGAGAATACCCCCGGGCTGTTCTTGTACCCCTGGGCTAACCGACAGATTTGTTTTTGAGTGCCATTTACTGAGAATGCAGTTAAATATCTGCTCTCCGGTGCTATGTTTTGACAAAAGAATCCATTGGAGATGTCCAAGGTTGTTTTGTATTTTTTGCGCACTATGTTATTCATTAGTGCAGCACTGTGTGAGTTTTGCACTGCAAAGGTTTTGCAACATGTGTTAAGGTGTCGGTAATCCAAAACTAGACGATATGAATTGTCTGGTTTGGAGACCGGAAACAAAGGATTGTTCATTTGTGAGGTGCAAGTTTCAATCACCCCCTGGTATTCTAGCTGATCTAGTAATTCATTTACTTGTTTTTTAGCTTCTTGCTTAATTGGGTACTGCCTTTGTGCAGTTGGTTGTGATTTTAACTGAATTTTGTGAGGAGGAGAATCCTCATCCCATCCTACATGATTTTTATATAAAGCAGGTGCTAAGGCCACTGCCCACTTTCTAGCAAGTGTGTATTTTTTATGAATCGGTATTTGATTCGAGAAGGCAGGCATAATTACTTCTTCGCCATGAGGGCACTCCCTGACAAACTCTGGTGGCCAGTCTTTTTCAGCTAGAAGGATGTCATAGCCTTTGGAGAGGTTATCCCAAAATAGTCCCCTTATTTTCCTAGTCTTATCTCCCTCTATACGTAATGTTATCTCGTATATCTTGTGGGGCTTGCTAACTCTGGTGTCTGCAGTTTCCACTTGAAGGTATTCATTCGTGTCCACTGTCTCCAGATGATTCATAAGGACTTTGCGAGCTATGCTCACCTCTGCTGCGCTGTCTAGCATTGTCTGAGCCCACTCTCCGTTTTTCAGTTGTGTCCTCAGTATTCTCGGCATTGTTAACTACCTTGATACTGGCTACCTTCTTTTTTGGAAATTGTAATTTCTTTTTTAGCTGAGCAGGTTCCTTGTCTTTGGACTTGGCGTGCTCTTCTGATCGTCCTCTTCTTTCCGATTTCTGCGAGGAATTCTGAAAAGATTGAGAGGGACGTGTATCAATGTCTTGATATCTATCAGGTTTTTTAATATTATCCCTATTTCTAAGGTTATATCTATTCCCAGAGAGGTCACTCTGTGGTGACCTCTGTCTTTGGTTTGGAGATTTCTCTCTTCGCCTCGGAGACCTTCCTCTGGACTGGAATTTCTTTTCTTTAGGATTGGATTGTTTATTTCCATCCCAGTTCTTTTTTGGTGAATTATTATTATTAAAAAATATTTTTTCTGGACTTGTAGTCAGTTGCGGTTTTACTGGTATTCCACCTAGACTATCTCTGCCTAGTTCTTCATAGGATTTTTCTATGATTCTGGCAATTTCAGCTGGTTGGTCTGCTATATCTGTCTCTTTTAACCTCTGGCGGATCGCCACGTTTGCTGCTTCACCTTTTATGTTGGCTAATAATATAGCCGAGACCTGCTTGAAGTCTTTTAGTAATTTCATACCAAGAGTTAAAGCAGGTTCTGGACCGTATTCATCTTGAATTTGTTTTAGCACATCTGGTATTACCGAAATGGATGGAACACCGTGCGTTTTTGTGTAGATGGAAGCAAAGACTGTACCCCAAGTGTCACAGTCCTCAATGTGTGGTGCGATTCCCATTGGGAGACATATAGTCAGAATCCTGTGTTTTTCCAGCGGGGTGGTGTCAGGAAACACCGCCTCTATTTGGGTGATTTTCTGTGCCAACCAGAATGGTATTTGTTCCCGTTTAGCTGGAACTTTACCTAGGCAGGATTGGATGTTCTGTGGTGTAATTTTATTTGTGTTCCCCTGGTGAGGGGTCAGCTGTGGAAGTTTAATCGCTGGCTGAATTGTTGAAGTCCGCATTACATACTGAACTAATTGTCTATGAATGTTTAGTAGTTGTTTTAGCTGTATTAACAGCTCTGCTGCAGGCATTCTTTCGATGTCTGGATGTGGTGTGTATCCGGCTAAGACCGGCCACGTTGCTCCTGGTCTTCCTAAAGGACCGAGCCTTGTAATGTGATTGTTATGTTTTAGGGCGCCATCAAATAAGAGCAAATGCTCTTGGAATTTGAGTGGTACTTCCACCTCCTCGAAAGGAGTGTACTCATTAGGAGGTTCCTCTATTTTGTAATAGTGGAAGTACTTTGTTACAGCATTTGCTGCTGGAAAATGTATCCATGAATAGTATACCTCTGTCTGCCGATATTCGTGTGCCTCAATTACGAATATGACTGTGCCACCTCTAGGTGTCAGTCCATTTTCTATAAGTTTTAAGGTTATAGATCTCCTTTTGATGACCGGAATGAGTATTATATCCGCGTCTGCTGCTTGCATGGTAGCATCAGCATCTGCGAGTTCAGTTGCTAATCTAACTGCCTCTCTTTCATCATCACTCTCTGCCATTTTACCGACAGGAAGCTTATGTCTTTTGTTTGCAGATCAGGTTTCTTTATGGAAACAGAGATTAGATGCACAATATTTTGGAACTGTTTATCCTTCAACGTTGACTATACCAAGAACCATACATAGGAGTTCCCTCCTGCGAGGTTTTGGAGGATATAACCTTTCACCCACTCCAGACGTCTTTGGAGTATTTGGGAAAAGGGGTCTGAGTGAGAAAGCACGACTGAGTTACTCTAAATGTCTTACGTTAGTTTTATCGCCCTTTCCAAACGCGTTGGGCGCCATGTAGTGTAGCTCCTATTTTCCCAATAGGCTCTGCGCATTGGAATAGTACCTACAGCAGTAAAGGCCTAGGCCAGACGTTAACTAGGTCTACTACTGTCGATACTAGACTTAATTTTTGGGTTTGCCAGCTAAGCTCAGAGTTCGCTAGAAACTTTCTCGAATGTTCAAGGAAGGATTAACTTCCCTGATTAGACAAGAAGAGATTTAGTTTCTGACAACCATAGAACATGACAACTTTGCTCTCCCCTAATCAAGAGTCAATCTCGAGAGTCGTGTGAGCACAAGGCAATTATTTTACTCAGTCAGTACGTGCATTCTTAGTCTCATCAGAATGTAGAGAAAAGGAAGAGACGGGCGTGTTCAATAAAAGATGTTATTTATTGATCAGTCTCTTTTCTCGTATAAGAGAAATGGATCGATATTATTGCAATACTTATAGTTAAGTAAAGTGCATACATTAGAAGCAATAGTATAAAATAATACTGTAAAAACATTGATATGGTTTCTGAGCCATATGATGTTAAAATGATTAAAATATATTTACATACACATATACATTTGACTAAACGTACTCAACTGGTGTTTCTAAATACGCCTACCCCGTGTACCTGACCTAAGTCTAATGCGTGGGCGGGAATAGAAAGTTACAGTTTAAGTTAAGTTTGTTTTTGCCAAGTGAATAACTAAAGAATTCTCTGTGAGGGGTTATTCAGTTCTGTACCTGGAAGTTAGGATGAATGAGGAATGGTATCTCTTTCTCTGCTCTCGATATTCCAGGCTGCCTGCGAGGGCTGCCCAGAAGCGCCGGTGCTGGGTCTCTCGGCTTGAGATAGCAGCGCGTCTCTCAGCGCGTCAGGAAGGCGGGGCTGCTGCCAGCGGGGTCTGCTTCTGCTCTCGGCTTCGGCAAGTATGGCTGCTCCGTCTTGTCACCACGCGTGTGTTTGCATAGGGCAAGGTCGGCAATATTTATACCTTAAAGGTGCCGAGACTGACGTAAGGATGGACATGGATACGTCAATAAAGATGTCATACGACTGGCTCGTTAGCACATTCTTTACTAAAGTTCTCTGTGAAATCAAAACAATGGCCGCACGGATTTTCCAGGTTGTCATAGGTTTGATTTGTTATGAGAACGTCGTATGCCTTATCAGGGGCTGGAGGAATGTCGCTTGTCTAATTAGATCTCAAGCGTTATGACCTAATCAGATAACACGTTCCTGTGCCGGAGTGTGACTGCGTCAGATAACGGTATCTGCATCATGGGGGTTTTCTTGCCTCATGGGCTGACTGTCAGTTAACTAGCTAGTTAGTTTAACCAGAATAGGGTCAGGAATAGGGGGATCGATTCAGAACCTATAGAAATACACGACACCCCCATACCTCCATATACCCCTTCAAACTATCCCCTATCTCTCTCTCATCTACTACATCTCAATATTGTATCTTCCACTATTATACACCATTCCCTCATTACTAACATCATTAACTACAAATATTCACACATATTTTCTATTACATCTATTTTCAAGATGTCATTCAATAAAAACACATGCTAGCTTCCTCTTCTAAACTTTTCTCCTACATACACAAAACAACACTCTTTAAACAACTATCTCATCCTCTCCCCTTCTTTCTCTCTTTCTCAAACACTATTTCTACTCCTCTTTCTCAATATCAATAAAAACTACATCTAAAATAACTGTTGCTCGCGTTCTTTTTTTTCTCCCGGAAGTTAACAACTATCAACACTATCTATTCACAAAACACATAACTCTACTACACAAACACAATAAACAACACACAATTCAACAACATATATATAAACAACTGACAATTTTAATACTACCCACATAAATACATTACACACCACATAAAGATACTACATTGCAAAACAAAACACATAGATAAACAACATTATCATCTACAACACTAATAGCTCCAACTCACACAAATATGAGACCTGTTGCATTGCAAATGCTTATTTTTGCAGCATGCACAGTCTGTGCTAGTGCAGCATGACCCCACCAGCACTAGGTTCTTCTGCAACCACACCTTCTATTATGCCCTCCAGTCTACTTTCACATAATTTCTGGGCTCTCACTTATACCTCAAGTCACTTGATTCAAAGAATGCTGTTTAAGTATGCAGTTCATAGAAAATGAATCCTGTGTGTTTTTTACTAGAATTCTAGGGATTAATCATCCAGTACACTCGTTTTTGTGTGGGTGCTTTTCAGCAGAGACAAAGGTGGTCTGACGCCTTCCGTAATTTTGTTAGCATGCATTTAGAATGTTAAGAAGCATCTATTTTCCTTCCCATTGTGATCTGTTACTTCTGCACAACAATATTTGCTCTGGAAAGGGCTCATGAGTCAGAAGATCGATCATTCTGCTGTCACTTCATCTGTGGTGGCCTTGCTGCTTCCTGCAAAAGATTTGTAAGGAAGATTCCCACATGGCTCAAGTCTGGTTTTCCACTTACAGGTGATAAAGTTGCCTAAAACTGTAGTCCATCCAGAGTTGCGGACCTTGGCTTTTCCATGGTGCTTAATCTCCAGCCCATGAATTGTTCCTTGGAGCCACAAATACATCTCCTCTTCTGTGGCCTTCTCTGAACCTTAGGTATCATCAGACATTCGATTAGTGGGAAAAGAATTACAGGCAATTGAGCCACATTAAGTCACAATCCATGTGAGGCGAAACAAACACAACATTGCTACCAGTGTAGTTTGGCCTTTGTAAAGTCTGTCGTGTTTTGAGTGGGCTCAAGGTCCCGAAACCTTGGTCCTAAGGATCTGTGGAATGACATGTTGGCTTTAGTCCACACTATTGTTACCGCTGAACCCCTCTGTGAAAATCATATATTCTGATGGAACTTCTTCTGAATCTGTCTGGTGCCTGGGGATATTCTAAAAATGAGGGGTCTGCGATGAATATTGTTTCCAACCGAAAGAGAGTTAGAGAAGTTAAGTACCTTGTTCTTTATGCATAAAGAGTCACTAGACCAGGAGTCTCCAACAGGTCGACCACCGGCTGCCAGTAGCTCACAGTTTGCCACAGAATAGCTCACACATGATAATTGCCTGTCAGCAGGCTTGAAAATATATTGCTGCCCCCTGATAAGGCAACTATTTAAATTAATGTGTCTGTTTCTGTGAGGCTCGAAAGCTGACAGTGCAGGATGATGAGCCTTCCCTCGTCTGTAAAATTCTTTTTTATTTTTACTTCCTTTTCTCCGTCTTTATTTTATTCTTGTTTTATCTTTCTTTCCTTACTTATTTTATCCCCTCTTTCTTGCTTTCTCTTTTTCTCCCTATATGTGCCTATTTCTTTCTTTCCCAGCTCCCTTCTTTCTTTCCCTCCTTCGTTGGACATTCTTTATTAGTCTTTGTTTTTGTTTTTCTTCCTATGTTTATTTTACTCTTGCTACTTTTCCCTATTTTTTTTATTTTTTATCATTTTCACCTCTACTTTTCTCCTGCTCCTCCATTTCACCTTCTTTGTTTCTGTCCTACTTTTTGCTTTCTTTTCCTTTCATTCTCTTTATTTCCTCTCTTTTTTCTTCTATTTCTTTTTTTCCCAATATTTTCTTCATGCTTCTTCTCCTTGTTTTTTATTCTTTCATTGTATCCTCCCCTTTGTCTTTCTCCTTTCTCCATTTATTTTTTCTTCTTCTCCTCTTTCTTGATTTTTCTCCTTCTCTACTTTTTTCTTTTGTCATTTCTTACTCTATTTCTTCCTTTCTTTGCATTTTTCTCTGCTTCCCTCCTTTCTTTTAGTCTTATCTTGTTTCTAAAAACATCTTTCTTCCCCTGAGTTGTTCTTTCTTTCTTTTTCTTGTTCTTATTGTACGTTTTCCTTTCTTCATCCACTACTGTCCTTTTCGCATCTCTCCTTTGTTTCTTTTTTATTTTCTTCTACTTCATCTTCCTCTTTCTTTCCTTCATTTTCGCCGTTCCACCCTTATCTTGTTCTTTTCCTTTCTTTTACTCTGCTGTTCTCTTCCTTTTTTTACTTGTCCTGTGTCCTTTTTTCTTTCTTCCTCTACTTTCATTCTTTCTTTTAAATGTTTCTTTTTCTTCCTCTTTCATTTTCCTCTTAATCACTTTATTCTTTCATTCGTGTGCTCCTTTCTCTGTTCATTTGTCATTCTTCCTCTCCTTTCTTTTGCTCTTTATCTTTCCCAGTCAGTCTCCATTTCTTTTACATTTTTTATTTATTTAGCTTTCTCTTCTCTCTTCCTCTCCTTTTTTCTCCCATGTTCTGTCTCACTCTCTATTTCTCTCTACTTTTCCCTTTCGCTGTCTCAAAGGCAAAGGAACACAACTTTTTAATAGAAACAGCAAATGTAAACCTTTTGTGAAACAGATCATGTGCCATAAATACTGTATCCTGCAATACGATTGGGGTACTCTAGGGGCACTGTTTAAGTTAATTGGCTTCTATGTACATTTATTGAATCCCTTATTAGGCAGTAGCTCCCAACGATTTTCAAAGATCTGAAGTAGCTGTGGCAAAGGATAGGTTGGAGACCCCTGCACTACACAATATATTTGTTCTTGTGCTGAATCTTTATTCCTCCAGCGTCCAATGTACTCTAAGCCCGACATTATTAAGTTAGGATTTGCTTTCTCGAAATTTTATGTGTTTTCATTAACTTTTTGAATGCACAGCAAATGCCAAGCACATAGATATGACAGAGAGATCAGTTCCTTATGGAAGTCAATTAAACATTGACAATGGTAACAATACAAGTATCATTGTAGCAAACTGTTTAAAGCAGGGAAGAGCGTGGATAGAGAGGCGATAAATGGGGCAAACTCAACTTTGATCGTAGTAATGTGTTTAAAGGATATAGAGGATGTAAACTTAGGTGCATAGCTGGCGAATGAGAGGGGCCTCTGGACAGGCTATTTGTAAAAAACAAAAGGGAGAGCAAGGGCTAGTGTCCACCCATGGTGGACGGAGAATACTCCTATTCCCCTGGTCAAGGATGTATGGAACAAATGGAGGAGTATAACCCGAAGTAGAACTGAAG
Organism: Lissotriton helveticus; assembly: GCF_964261635.1. NCBI lineage: Eukaryota > Metazoa > Chordata > Amphibia > Caudata > Salamandridae > Lissotriton > Lissotriton helveticus. The sequence goes on along the minus strand of NC_136067.1, from coordinate 698,789,508 downwards.
GTTTACCCAGAGGAGGAGGGGGGGGGGGAAGGAAAAGTTATTCTTCCTGTAAGAAACCCCTCACTCACCACCTAGTGGTGACATGCTTCATCAACGGGGTCCACCCTGGTGGCTTAATGTCACCAGGGTGTGCTTCGACACCTGTAGTACAGTGAAGCAGGTTGTTTAGTGTGGGTGCAGAAAAATGATATTAAAAATTGTCCTGGTTTAACTTGAAAAAATGATTTTTATTTTAAAGCAACTGGACAATGTTAAAAATAGATGGCGAGATACTGGTAAGGGAGTTATGACCTAAGTATCTCTATATGTGTGAAGGTGAGTTGGTCAACATGTTTCTACCAAATGGGTAAATACCCGGTATTCGTCAGGACCATGCACAAGGAAATGGACGGTATGAGCCCCCTAAAAGGCTCACCCTATCCTAAATCCTTTACGTGTCTACTGACAAAATTGCCAGTGGCAATGTGCTAAAAAAATAGTATAAATGAGCAAGTATCCAAAGAAGCAAAAACCTGTGGGGAAGAGAAAAGTGAGCAAGCGTCAGGCGCAAACATTCTTACTGGCCTGTTACGTCGTGCAGTCTCTCAGTGCTTACATACGTCATGCCACAGTGATTATAGGAGATATTCTAGTGATCAGTGGCGTGGTAATCTCGTGTCCATGCTGACTAGTTTCTGGTGCCCGGACAGTATTGTCTATCATTACGTGCGTGCTTATTCGCATGCAGTATTATTGGTTCTATCGCAGTATCATACTTTTGCTTAGGAAAACATTTTCGTAGCGCGATTCTTTCATGAACCAGGCAGTTGTGTTCATTCATTATAAAGGTGCAAACTATGCCCATTGTATCAAGAGAAAAGACGCACAAAGCCTCACAGACATGTAACATTAAGAGGAACTTGGACACTGCATGGCAGGGGACAGGCTTACTTATTAAAGTGCTTTCAAAAGCTTCGTCGGGCAGGGGGCAGGTTCATCTCAAGGCACAAAGTATTCTATAAAGAACAAAAAATAAAAGGATGTGTGCCCGAGATTAAGTGATTGCTAACTGCCGTGGCGCGATATGTCTGGCAGCATCGGTGATAACTGGCTGCACAATAAGAAACATCAGTGGAGTTCTGTGGGAGAAAAAGAGGCATTTTACTTACAGTTTACCGCTGAGGAGGTGGCCTAATGACCTACTACTACCTTCCGCTGCTCGGCTAGGATTGCCGTGCGGCTGGGTGCTTGTTAAGTCGAAGCGTTGCTTTCGGGTATGGTCACGTGGTGACACTGAGGGAGTTAGGCTACGGAAGGCCGCGAGGGCCAGGCGTTTCCATAGGGAAAGCAAGCTAGAGTATGCGCATGCGTGGAGCGTACTCGTCAGGCAAGTAGGGTTGAAATGGTTGGAGACATTTATACAGAAACCATTCACATGAACGCTTTACGCTATCACAGAGGCGATCAAAGTGACTTTATCTCGAAATGCTTGAATATGAATAAAAATGAAAAAATGAAAGTATGACTATGCCCTGGGAAAGGATTCCAGAACGAAGCACAACAAGCACTGTTAAGATCAATTGTTGATCAAGGGTATTAAATGAGGTTCAGAAGGGGTATGGATATCACAGTTGTGACCGAAGGGAAAACTCATTATTTCAAGACAGAAGCCCACAGGATATTATCGTTCAAGCGTTCCTTGTGGGTCGAAAGTCTATATATCCAACGCTGTTCTTTTTCGAAAAGGCGGGATTGTACATTGGGACCTGGTTGTAGTTGTTCGATCACTGTCCACCTCATATCATTAGGGGTGTGATGTACCGTGAGGAAATGATCCGTGAGTCTGTTTGTTATTTTTCTTACTTCGGATGGTACTGCGATGTTCACAGAGGCACTGTTTTATCTTGCGTGTGGTCATACCTATGTAAGGTTTACCGCATGTACATGTGATCAAGTATATAACATTACTGCTATTACAATTAGTATGTTTTCTTTGTTCCCAGACTTTGCCTGCTTCCAGATTCAGTGTTTTGGTGTTGTCGGTGAGGTGACACACGCTGCAGTCCCCACATCTCGAGTGTCCCGTCACTGGTGGGAGTCCCCATACTTGGGGACCCCACGCTCACCCAAGTATGGGGACTCCCACCAGTGACGGGACACTCGAGATGTGGGGACTGCAGCGTGTGTCACCTCACCGACAACACCAAAACACTGAATCTGGAAGCAGGCAAAGTCTGGGAACAAAGAAAACATACTAACTGTAATAGCAGTAATGTTATATACTTGATCGCATGTACATGCGGTAAACCTTACATAGGTATGACCACACGCAAGATAAAACAGCGCATCTGTGAACATCGCAGTACCATCCGATGTAAGAAAAATAACACCAGACTCACGGATCATTTCCTCACGGTACATCACACCCCTAATGATATGAGGTGGACAGTGATCGAACAACTACAACCAGGTCCCAATGTACAATCCCGCCTTTTTGAAAAAGAACAGCGTTGGATATATAGACATTCGACCCACAAGGAAGGCTTGAACGATAATATCCCGTGGGCTTCTGTCTTGAAATAATGAGTTTTCCCTTCGGTCACAACTGTGATATCCATACCCCTTCTGAACCTCATTTAATACCCTTGATCAACAATTGATCTTAACAGTGCTTGTTGTGCTTCGTTCTGGAATACTTTCCCAGGGCATAGTCATACTTTCATTTTTTTCATTTTTATTCATATTCAAGCATTTCGAGATAAAGTCACTTTGATTGCCTCTGTGATAGCGTAAAGCGTTCATGTGAATGGTTTCTGTATAAATGTCTCCAACCATTTCAACCCTACTTGCCTGACGAGTACGCCCACGCATGCGCATACTCTAGCTTGCTTTCCCTATGGAAACGCCTGGCCCTCACGGCCTTCCGTAGCCTAACTCCCTCAGTGTCACCACGTGACCATACCCGGAAGCAACGCTTCGACTTAACAAGCACCCAGCCGCACGGCAATCCTAGCCGAGCAGCGGAGGGTAGTAGTAGGTCATTAGGCCACCTCCTCAGCGGTAAACTGTAAGTAAAATGCCTCTTTTTCTCCCACAGAACTCCACTGATGTTTCTTATTGTGCAGCCAGTTATCACCGATGCTGCCAGACATATCGCGCCACGGCAGTTAGCAATCACTTAATCTCGGGCACACATCCTTTTATTTTTTGTTCTTTATAGAATACGTTGTGCCTTGAGATGAACCTGCCCGACGAAGCTTTTGAAAGCACTTTAATAAGTAAGCCTGTCCCCTGCCATGCAGTGTCCAAGTTCCTCTTAATGTTACATGTCTGTGAGTCTTTGTGCGTCTTTTCTCTTGATACAATGGGCATAGTTTGCACCTTTATAATGAATGAACACAACTGCCTGGTTCATGAAAGAATCGCGCTACGAAAATGTTTTCCTAAACAAAAGTATGATACTGCGATAGAACCAATAATACTGCATGCGAATAAGCACGCACGTAATGATAGACAATACTGTCCGGGCACCAGAAACTAGTCAGCATGGACACGAGATTACCACGCCACTGATCACTAGAATATCTCCTATAATCACTGTGGCATGACGTATGTAAGCACTGAGAGACTGCACGACGTAACAGGCCAGTAAGAATGTTTGCGCCTGACGCTCTTCCCCACAGGTTTTTGCTTCTTTGGATTCTTGCTCATTTATACTATTTTTTTAGCACATTGCCACTGGCAATTTTGTCAGTAGGCACGTAAAGGATTTAGGATAGGGTGAGCCTTTTAGGGGGCTCATACCGTCCATTTCCTTGTGCATGGTCCTGACGAATACCGGGTATTTACCCATTTGGTAGAAACATGTTGACCAACTCACCTTCACACATATAGAGATACTTAGGTCATAACTCCCTTACCAGTATCTCGCCATCTATTTTTAACATTGTCCAGTTGCTTTAAAATAAAAATAATTTTTTCAAGTTAAACCAGGACAATTTTTAACATCATTTTTCTGCACCCACACTAAACAACCTGCTCCACTGTACTACAGGTGTCGAAGCACACCCTGGTGACATTAGGCCACCAGGGTGGACCCCGATGATGAAGCATGTCACCACTAGGTGGTGAGTGAGGGGTTTCTTACAAAAGGAATAACTTTTCCTCCCCCCCCCCCCCTCCTCCTCTGGGTAAACCTTCAGTTCTACTTCGGGTTATACTCCTCTGGACAGGCTGACAGAGTGATAAGGTGATTTCAAGATATGATTGATCAGTAGACAGATGGTATTGTTTTGTAGGAAGTTGGAGAGACCATGGTTCGTACAGTATAGATCTCAAGGCCATGAGAGCATACGAAAAGACGCAGGAGAACAAGTTAGTGTTTTGGTTTTCTGAAGTAGTTGGGATAGATCATTGTCCTGAGAGTAGCAGCTGTTTTAGTGAGTTTTTGAAGGATATGTAGTCATTTAGTGCCCTAATTACAATGGTAGGTTGTTCCAGAGTTTTCCTCCAGGCACTTACAGGGATGTTCCCCTCAATCTTTTTAGACTGCATTTGGGGATGGTTAGTTTGTACTCAGAGGTGGAGCATAGCACTGTTAATGTGTGATGAAATTTAAAGTGGTCTGATCAGTGTTCAGGAGATTTTGTGTCGATTGCTTTTGACATAGGAGAGAGGACCCTGTGCTGGATATGGTGTTCACTAGTTTGCCAAGATAGCTGTGCACTGAAGGAGGAGAGGAGACGTGGTCGTTTTTTCAGTTCGAAATGGTCCTTCTAGCTTATATGATTACGCTACTTGGTGGTTCTGGTGCACATTACAGTTTGGCTGTGTTTTCCACCTCATTTCAACGCACACGAGGATGCGCCTGAAGTGCTCTCACATAATTCAAGTATGCTCTCCAGACTGGCGACCCTGACTATAGCTTGAAAGACCCCACCATATTGTGTATCGCTGCATATATTGTCCTAAATGAAAGCACTTGGTTTAGGTTGAACATAGAGAAGCACAAACGTATGTGTTCCAGATAAGGGGGGCTGAACAAAACCTTGTAGGGGCAGCTACTTTGCAGTCTCCCCACTGGATCTGTATCCCTGAGCTATAATCGACTGCCACTCGCATCACAGCCAGGTGAGATGGGGCAGTACAGATCCATTCTTTTGCTTTAGATTTTGCTCTGGGGGCCCTTCATCCGCCCAGGGGAAGTTACAAGGTTCATCAGACAAAATAAACAAGGTGTCACAGCTTTTCCTAGACATACCTACGTCTTTTGTTGCATCATGTATGAACTCTTTCTCTTTGATTGATAAGCAGCTGAGATAAGGAATATAACAATTGAGAGCCATGTGTAATGGGTTTGTAGAAAGAGCTGAACCTAGCAAGACTCTGTACATGAGGTTGTAGGCGTTGCACTGAGAAGAGACGACTTTGCCCATTAATGGTTTTCATAAAGTACAAACTGAACCTTCTAACTTCTGATTACCGTATTCCTCTGATAACCATTAGACCAGAATTAATTGGTCCAATAAGTCCAAATAGGAATAACTTGGCGGAGCTCATAAACTTCTTTTTTTCTTCAAAGATACAGTGCAATCCGAGATTTAAAAAAAATGTGTTTGACTCAAACTCTCGCTCCCAGTTCTGCTAGTTTGATTGATGCTTTAAAAGCACCCATTCCAGAGTACAGAACAGTGGAATTAGTGTGATGTGTTTCCCACTGCACTTACCTGGAATATTGGGTTATCTCATGTAGAATTTAGGCAACATATTTCAGATAACATAACGGGACCAGTCCTTGTGGCATAAGATAGAATTTCTCGTTGAGATTGGCAAGGACATGTATGTTTCCCGTTTGCATTTTTTTAGCCTTATGCAGATAGTTCCATAACTTTATTTACATGAAATACAAAGAGAAAACGCCTTCTGTGGACAATTGATGTTACTGTTTTCCCAAAAGTATTTGTGTGGCCAAATTTTTTTACCGGGATTAAAATACCAGAATGATTTGATCTTGGAGCATGGTTCTCGAGAGGGCTGGTTGTTTACTAGAGTTTTCCTTCATCACAACTTTCATGTGCATACACGGAACACAGTAGGAACTCCTTTGCAGGCGTTGTGTACAGAAAGGTCTGCAAGAATTGTACATATTCAAGTGGACAAAATGACAATTGACTGTTTACCGTTCTTAATGGTTTTCACAGAGAATGCAACAACATGAACAGTGTTAGGCTGCCGAGGTTCTACTTTCCCAAAACTACGAACTCTAGTCTACTCATTGGCTTGGTTTTGCCAGTTACTAATTTATGCATCTGTCTCTCTTTCAGCTCTCTTACGTTCTGCTAGATATTGTGATTCAGGAACTATTCCCAGAACTTAATAAGGTATGTAGTGTGAACACAATCTAGTCTTTGCCCCTTGTCTTGTGTAGAATGTACACTAACAGTTGCCCAGGCAATGGTTGGTTTAATATCTATATCCGCCCGGTTACTTGAGCAGCAGCATGTTTCTTTGGAAAGTCATGCCAGAATAAGGTAATATATTTCTTTATCAATGTGACTTCCGCTTAGAACTAAGAAGGGCAATGGAAGTGGTGCACTCCTATTGCACAGTTGACTCGTGGGCATATTAAGATGGGTATATGTCCTACCATGATATTTTATAAGTGAGGACGTGTCTTTGTTGTTTGACAAGTTTGTGTGTGGATTGCCGAGTGGGTAAATGTGAGACTTAGCCACCAGCTGGATTAAGGCACATGTATGGATTTATGGCTTAATGCATGGTTCATTAATGTCTGAGTGCCTGCATGGATGAGTGGTTGAATACGTGTGTCTGGGAAGGATGGATCTCTGAGTGTATGTATGTGTGGATAGTTGCATGAATGAAAGGGGAAGGTCCATACAGCAGCAGAGATAATGTGAAACTTTGCCTTTAGTCTCGGATTACTGGAGGTGAAGCTTGCTCCCGAGCAGCGGAGACCAGGAGAAGGAGCGGATTGGAGAGGTTCAGGCCTCGTACTTTCAGGCCCTGATATTAGTTATTTGGGTGTTAGCTTCATAGCTAACACCCAAATAACTAATGGCAGGGCCTGAATGTGCACTAGTTTCTGCCAACTTTAACATCATCGTGTTTCACAGCCTATCAACATCGAACACTGATATGTGGATGCAATATGTCTATCTTGTTTTGTCTAATTGTTTCCACATGATTGTATGTACACACTTTAAAGATCACGACCCCAGAAATTCCACAAATTTGACCAAACTGCATAAATGGAAAACCTGAGGCTTAAGTATATATGAATTAAAATAGAGCTAAATATTATTGAAATAGTGAATTTTCAAAAACGGCAAATGGAGCTTTGTGTGTAGTTAGTACTACTAAAATATATCAGAATCTTTTAAAAACGTAACCTTTGTTCCTTAACAAAGTATCTACTAGATTGTGCCCAAAATGAGCTGTAGAAAAAGGTTTTCAATTGCTTTGGGCCTGGTCGCTTTTGGAGAGATGTGTGGGACTAATGTTGTCTGAGCCGATTGCATCGTGTTGGTGCGGCAGCGAGATCTAAAAGGGAAAAAAAAGCATTGTGTCAACTAAACAAAGGGAAGTGACAGGAAAGAAAACATTGTTGCTTTACAAAACCTTTAAACACATAAATGAAGCTAGTGACAAGCTTCACAGTGTATGTTTTCCGTTTTCCTGAGGCACAATTTGCGCGAGACTCCACCTGGCATGCCTACTTCACTCCATAGTATTCAGTCAGTGAAAATCTCATCATAGAATGTTGTGAGTGCTGAGCCAGAGCAGTGACAGGCGACAGGGCTCAGACAACAGCTTCACATGACCAAGAGTTGAATTAGCAGTAAGTGCACATCAGTTGCTAGGCAAAGCCCCTTCGCGCTCTACCGAGCCAAGAATCAATAACTGACTCCCACAGTGCATACCCTCCACTGATCCAAGAGACTTTAGGGACACATATTCCAATGTAGGCCCTGTCAGTATGCCAACATATCTTCTATCACTGAGCAAATGGCAGATTTACCGGCAGACAAATGAGTTCAGGACCCTGCTAGCATTTCAGAAGTCCACTTCTCACTTCTAGCATTAGACCACCAGCTTCTGAACAGTGACCGAAAGTGCTGTGAACCCCTACCCACCTCATTGGTGCCTCCTAACCAAACAGCTCACCTAGCAGACTCTTGAAGAACAAGTGTGAATCCTGCAGACCCCACTATCCTCTAGCACCAGGGTCCTGCGCTCAGCCAAGACTTTGAGTCAACAGCAGCACCCATAAATCGTGAAGCAGAGCCATTTTCAGCAGGGCAGAGATCTCATTAATGTTCAGCAGTCAGGAGTGAGATGACTCATAACAGCCTACAGACAGGCAGAAGTAAGGTATGTCCAATGTAGCAAATGAGTTCCACCCAGTTAGTCTTGCTGGATTTTTCGCATTTGACTACCCGGTTTTTGACTATTACTGTGAGTGAGTCTCGCTGCTTGAGTCTCACTAACTGTAAATTCACAGTAAATGGACTGAGAGTGCTAACCACAAGCATCCAGCTTTTAACATAAGGCCACTGCCGTTCAGCAAGGGTAAGAGGCTTTGGGCTGGTAACACATTAACATTTAAGCACACACGTTAGCGAGGTGCACATGGTGTGAGACTACTGTCTTGCGCAGCCGAGGATCTGCACACAGGTATCCTGTTACAGAAGTGTCTCTGTAAGGATTGGTATTGACCTGGTGTAGGCCCCGTAATATGAGTGGGCATTCATTGTGTTCATCTGTAGTGCTTATTGAACTTCAGCGATGCTTACATTATAATACACATCTGTACTACTTAGGCCTGCAGGGTCCACAAGGTATCAGTCTAGGTGTAGACATGCACCTGAGTGTAGATGTACAGCCTTAACCTCATATATACACTCCTTATGACACTTTAACAATTGTCTTATTTGCCTGGCTTAGCTGATCATCAGATTTGAAGCCTTTGTCCCCCCCTACTGGGCCTAGCTAATTACTCTGCTCTCCAACAGGAGGGTGAAAGGCCTCGTCCCACAGTAGGGTCCATTACAAGTGCTTGACCCGTTTCCTGGGAATGGAAGGTGTGGGGAGGAAATCTGCTTCGGTTAATTATTCACAATGAACCTGGATTGGGACAGCGCATGCCCACAGAAATAAAGGAGTATGGCCAGACCTCATGAGCTAAAACAGGAAGTTCTTGCATTTGAGTTTTTGGTGGGAAGGAATCAGACAACTGTGTCAGCTAGGGGCAGACATGAGGCTCTTAGGGGAGCTCTTTCAGGACAACTTGATGTCAGCATATTGGAATGTCCTAGAATGCTGTGCAAGAGGGTTGAAACAGGGTGGAGTGATGGTGAGGCACCCTAGAATTTAGTCAAGGGTGCCTTGATTCTAGAAGTTTTCATCTCCAAATAAAAACCCCTGCGCAAGGGAGAGACAGACAAGAAGATATTGGAACTGGAAGCAACAAAGATGAAAGAATGTCCTGGACTATGTGACTGACACCAGATGACCCCCAGGACTAAGATGGGTCTCTCTAGGGCCAGTGGTGTTGGCCTCTATTATGTCCTCTAAGGAGGAAAAGTTGGGGGAATGGACCTGCTGGGGGATAATAATGTTCTCCTGAGGCTACTATGGACCGACCCCTGACTCTGCTTCTGACACATAGGTGCCAAGCAAGAAGGCCAGGAAGCCAAGGGCCTGGAGAGTGTGCAGAGGGTCCTCTACTAGGTGGGTGTGGAAAATGACCCCAAACCAGAAGAAAGCCTCAGAAACGAAGGCAAAGGACAGGACTGCCACACTGAACCAGAGAATCCAGCTCTCCGCAAGAAGCACTCTTTAACAGTCTGAAGAAAATACTCCTGGTGGCTATGGCTGGCCACCAGGAGCAAAAAGAGCCCATGAGATGGGCCCTATGGGGGCCTGAGAAATCTGCATTTAAAGTTCAGACAGAGAAGTAAACAAATCTCAAAGATTTTGCCCCAGGAGGCTAAATCCCTAGGGTTTGCACAATAACTTTGATTTGTGTTCAGGGTTGAGGGTGTGTGCTCTGAGCAGAGTTTTTCACCTGGGGACCTCAATCTCCACGGAAGGTGGTGCATCAATAAATGGTCCCAGAGATCCAGCACCAAAGCGATTCCAGGGCTAGCTGCATAGCCTGCCCCTTGTGCCTGTGTCAGGAATGGGATAGGTGTGGGGCACACCAGCCTCCCTACCTGGGCTTCACTTGGGTGGTTCAAGAAGAGAAACTGCTGCCACAGTGCAGAAGCAAAACAGGAGTTATGTTGGCTCCAGCGTGCTGCACAGCAAGTACGTGCACTTGCAGACAGTCGGCTGGAGGTGCAGATGCCTTGGAGCACTTCCCCATAGCCCCTAATGACCACAACGGCTCTGGGTGCCCTAGGTAATACCAGGGCACCACACATGGGGGAAAAAAGGGGAAAAGGCTGCATCACAAGATCGCCATGAGACTGAAGGAAAGCAGCAGAGCGGCTAATGATATATTCTGTGTCCAGGTAAATGGAGTGCTCAATAATTCCCTGTGAGGGTGTTAACCTTTGCATCATTTTTATGTGGTGTCCCTAGGAAGAGCAGGGGCACCACCAGAATTTTTGAGGCATGTTGGGGAGGTGGGTGCAGGAAGTGTAGCAGCTCCATAGGAATGTTTCTTTAAAAAAATAGCCCATTGTCTTACAGGGGGGTGTTTGGAGGACCCAACGCCTCATTGACCATTTCAGCAACCACTCGCACCTCGAAAATACACAGTCCGGATTGAGGCCCGACAGTACAGAAATAGTGCTCATTGCGGCCACAGAAGACATCCGCATGATCCTTGACATGGCAGCTCTCATTCTCCTGGACCACTATGCAGAATTTGACACAGCCTCACACCCCATTCTCATCAGGTACTTGCACGAAATTGGCATCCAAGCACCCGCTGTCCGCTGGGTCTGCTCCTTCCTAATCAATATAACACTAATGGTCAGCCTAGCGCCTTACTGCTCGAACGCCTGCAAACTTGTCTGCAGAGTGCCTCAGCCCCACCCTCTTCAATGCATACATGATCCCTCTAGTCAACATCATCTGCGAACACATCTAGAACCAATCCTACCTAGATGAGATACCACTCCTACGCTCCTTCGCGGGTAACACCCCAAGCTTAAGAAAAAAGTTCACCACTTCCTCTCTTCTTGAATTCTGCAAGAAGATGAAGACCTGGCTTTTCAACAAGCCAACCTACCATAGACAGTCCTAGGCACACACACCTGCTCCCTTGCAGGTGCAGGTGATGGTGCTATTTACAAATACACATAACATACCATCACCCTTGGAGAGCCACAGCACAGTTTCAAAGCAGTTGTGTTTCTTGAGCTTTTTTACTGGGGTTCTGGGGTGTAGGGACCTCTAGTGGTTTATCTTATGCTGCAGTAAAAGCATAATACAAGTGAAAGAAAGTCTTTGGGACACAGGTTAGTAATTCAGTGCTTTATTGACAATGTTGGTATGACCGAACAAGTTTCCACAGTATAATAAATGAAACAGAATGTTGGTATTTCCCCCATTGACATGTAATTCGTACTATTCCCATTTATTTCAATGGCGTTTCAGTGGTGAAGTATACTGATGTTCTGACACACTGACCAAGTCAGTGAATGCTGTTTTGTCTGACAGCATGCTGTAGTCACAGTAAGGAGCAACTCAATGCACCAATCACCAAAGGCATAATATAAAGGCAATGGTACAATGTATCCATCAAAGAAATGCCATGCGCTTGATTGACAGGCCATCCAAGTAATGCTTAACAGGAAAAGAACAGGCATGCTGATGACTGGAGGAGGCTGACTCCTAAGCCCACTCTTTCTGCCTAATTCTTCATTTTTTTCCAAAACAATTTGACAGATGTCATTAGAGACATCTAAAAGGGAGAGTTTTGCCTTATTAAGTACATAACCTGTGAGTTATTTTTGATATCATGTGCTCTATAAACCTAAAAATGCTCTCTTCTTTGAAAGGGCGTACACCGTTGTCCATCTGAGACAGGAGCCCTCTACCATTGGTAGCTTCAGGCAGTTTATAAAGAATTGTGACATAAAGTGAGGATAGTTTATGGGCCTCTCAATATTTAGTCTTTAATTTTGATTGACTCTGCCCATCAGCATTATTGGGAGCACTTACCAAAACCTTAACTTGTTTTACGATTAAATATCTAAGTTGAGATAATATAGTTCTTTACTTTAAGGCGATACTTCAATTTTCGGAAAACCTTTATAAGAACCAGCAGATCGGTGCTCCTTAATTACTAGAGGAAAACAGCTGCTTAAACATGAACCATAATTACTCCAACCTTACTTACGTTTCAGTTTCTATAAATTTCATTTAGAAAGAAAAGCTTGTTGCATCATCTTCAACAATATTGAAAAAACACAGGTTGTACACTTTGCTGTGTGGAAGCCTTGCATTTAACATATAATGCTACATGGGGTACCACCCAGAATGATTGCTGTTCAACATCACAGGATATAAAATCATGAAACTTTCTCAGGAGCCTGTAGAAGAATGTCCAAGAGGGAAAATGTGTGGACAGAGAGGAGTGCATTTTGGGGTCCCCAAATCAAGTCGTCATAGCAAGTAGAACCCCATAAACGCAATAATGGGAACCAGACCTCAAAGTCTCTCTAATACTCACCTCTAGCATCTAGTCAGAATATCAAGCAGACCAGACAATGAGCTTCTCTCAAGAAAAAGCAAGATCATCATGATGGATTCGTTTTAGCAGTCTTCACTATGTGATCCTTTTGATGTTTGAGAAACTAGCAATTAGCATTAATATGAGAGGATATATGCAGTTTCCCATCTTGTTTATGAAATCACTTGTGTCACACAGAGTTCTGGTACCCATACACTGCTCAGAGATAAAGCCACTCTGTAGCTCCCAGGTCATCCCGGTGCGTGGCTATCTCCCCATCTCAGTTACATTTTTTCAGCTGGTCTTAAATTCTTCCAAAAATGTCTATAGTTTTGTTAATTATTCTCAAAATGTTCGTTCAGTCAGTCAAATAATCTGTATTCGATTTAGTTAAAAATCATACAAAGAGCATAAAAACATTTATGTACAAGTAAAACACAAATTAAACAATTTCATGTCAATCGAATTCATATGGCGAAGTGTATCAGCTAAAACAGAATTTAAAAAGAGTATAAAAACAATTCATACAGGGAAATCTTATAATGTCTTGCGTGTTCTCGATCTAGCTGCCGCCGCTAAAAAATTTGCCATACAGAATGTGATGCGAATGTTACACAATGATTGAAGATAAAACATAGCTGGTCTCACCTGGGAGAAGCCTGCTTCCCTTAAAACAGGTAACAAATATTTTCTCCTCATCAGCAAAAAAATCACAAAACATAATAAAGTGCATGGTGTCTTGTACAGAAAAATTGTCACAAGTACAGGGCGGTGCTGACTCTTGTTTCATCCATGTATTAAAATTTCCCAAATAAAAATGTATGAGGTTAAATCTAAATTTAGTTAAAAGGAACCTATGGAAAGGCTTGGTGACAAAACATAAATAGGGTTCTAATGCCATGGAATTTACTAACGAATAATGTCGTTTTACTGCCGGCTTTTGCAGTTCCCTTTCCTCTCGACACATTCTAGCCCTTGACATAAATTGTTTTTTGATGATATCTACATCATGTATAGTAATGCCAGAGGGGTCTGTAAAGAGTTCCGGGCGGCCCAAATCCTTAAAGGACTTCTTCAGGTAGGCCATCCACGGTATTTTACTACTATAATCCAAAGACATAACTTCCTTCATTATCAAATGGTTAAGAGTTAATTCTGTATTTAACCATGTCTTAAGCCAAAAAATTAGGGGCGCCAAATTTAACCTGTCATAAACATAATCCAGTCCCACTTCTGCATGTATGGAAAAAGTTGGTGTCGACTGGGGTACGGACAAGAGGGAGCGTAAAAATCTGTTTTCCGCCTTTTGAATAGGATCCAGACAAACGTACCCCCATAACGGTGCACCATACAATGCCACAGAAAAACATTTGCTATTGTAAACCTTTAAGAGGGCTTCCATCGGTCTATGACCCAACCTTTTAGCAAAGTCCAAAACGGCCGATGATGTCCTGATCACCGCTAGGCTTTTGGCCCTTACCTGCGGGCCCCAGGTACCCTTGTTGTCAAAAAGCACCCCCAGGTAGGGAAAGACAGAAACACTAGAAACAACTTCACCCTTACATATAAAGGTTTTTGCCAAGGCCCTTTTCCTCTGGGGACCAACAACCATAGTGTGTGACTTGTTTGAATTGACCTTCAAGTCTAGTTGGTCCATGAAGGAACCAAATGCGTCCAGGAGCTGTTGGAGGCATACGCCAGTGCGAGCTATCAGCACTGCGTCGTCCGCGTATAGGAGAGCAGGGATCTTAACTTCTCCTACACGCGGAACATCTTCAACCACTCCATCTAGATGGATACCTAGACCATTGATGTAAATTGTAAAAAGCAGGGGGGCCAGTATGCAGCCCTGCCTGACCCCACGCATGGAATTAAAACTGGACGTGCATCTACCTTCTTTTGTGACCCGCACAACTGCAAAAAGCTCTTGGTGGAGTTAAGCCATAAACCTTACCAAAGCCTCATCAATCCCAATCATCAGGAGGATGTCCCACAGTTTGGACCTGTTCAACAGGTCGAAAGCCGAGGAGAGGTCCATGAACGCTAGGTACAGAGACCCCTCCTTGGCCACCGTGTACTTGGAGATAAGCAGGTGTAAATTGGAGCACTGCTCAATCGTGCCTCTCTTCTCTCTGAAACCGTATTGAATATCGGCCAAACCGCCACAGCTCTCCAGGCTATCCCTTAGCCTGGCCAAGAGGACTCTGCCTAGGATCTTGATTGCAGAGTCCAAAAGGGATATGGGCCTGTAACACCCTGGGTCGTCCCGGTGCCCCTTCTTGAATATGGGAACAATTGTGGAGGTTACCCAAGTGGTTGGGAGAGGGTTACTGTTTGCAGCTGTAAATACGTTAGCTAGGATGCCCGCCCATAACTCTGGAGAATGTATATAAAAATCGGCCGGCACCCCGTCTGGCCCAGGGGCTTTGTTCCTAGTGGTGGCCAGAATAGCTTTCTCGACCTCTGCCCTGTTAAAGCACATGGGGATGACCTCGGGGACAGTCGTGTTAAACGGCTGAACAGCCGTGCCATCATCTCCATAAACTGATCTAAAATGTGCCAACCACTTGTCATCCGGGATGACACAGTCCGTGTCTAAGTTAGGCGAGTCAGAGAAGAAAGGCTGGTTAATTACGGCCCAGAATTGCCTGCTGTCCCGCAAGATATCAATAGAGAGTAAATTCTCCCAGGCCTCGTTTTTAATATTGTCCTGCCTGACCTTAATAGCGCGATTGTATTCTTTTCTTAAGGTTGCGATGTCTGACCTTACCCTTAGGTTAGCTTTGAGTGCCATTTTTAAAGATTTAAGGGCTTTTGAACATGAGGCATCAAACCATCGGCAATGTTTATTTTCCCCCTTCCTCAGTTTAACCGTGAGGTTAGAAGAAATTTTACTACAAATGGTTTGGAAGGCGTCCATTATCTCATGGCCTTGAGAGACTGGGTTCTGGCAGATCATGACCTGGTCCTCGATTTGCGGGCCAATGTCAGCATAAAAATTGTTAGGGACCACATTTGCCCACTTGAGCCTTCTTCCCTGGTCTATTGTGCGTAGAGCAGGCCCTTTAATGACTTGCCCCGGCGTCGGACCCATGAAGTCCCCCCACGACACCTCCAGGAAAACTGGATTGTGGTCACTAAGGAAAGAGGGGACTGTGCAGTAAGAAATGGCCCTGTTAAGAATAGCTGGGGTCACAAATATATAATCAATTATTGTGCCTGGGACTGACCCCTTAAAGGTAGGTGTTCTAGACTCCCCTTCCGTATTCGTGGGTTCTGAGAGGTTAAAGTTGGCCAAGAGTTCTTCCTACTCTTCACCAGATTTGGAATGTTCAAAGTGGGATCCCTCCAGACCCGTGGTCCCCCTAGGGTCAGTTAAGCCACACCTAAGTTCACAAGGATGGATATTAAAATCGCCCATGAGCACATATTCATAATTTGTATGAGTATTATGGCTGACTGAATTTGAGAAGGAATCAAGGGCAGCAATGTTATTACCACAACAATCCCTATTTCCTGAATTGTAAAAATGTATAAACAAGGTACTCTTAGAGGGGCTAATTTCCCTATTGACGATCAAAAAGTTAGGAGAATTATATTCATTCTGCCTTAAAGGCCCTTTCAGGTCAAGCGAAAATAGAGTCAAAAGGCCCCCCCTAGCTCTGCCTGCATTACTGGGGGTTGCGGCTACAGCGAAACCTGCAAATCCATCCAACCAAAAGCGGGATGAGGTATCCCAGGTTTCCTGTAGGGCAATAACTTTGTGTTCAGAGACAAATCTAACCCAGTCATTATCGCCAATTTTAGATCTAATTCCTGCCACATTCCAACTGAGGATTTTACATGCTGCAACCCCATATAGCTTACTACTCCCCACTATCGGTGTAGTTGCTGTGTTTGGTAGTCAATCTGTGTCGTCCAAGCCAGACAAGGGGGCAAAATGATTGCTCGTAACCAACCCACTACCCTCAACTAGATCCTGTGGAGCCTGCGGGCAAGGTATCAGCGGGGCACTAGTTCCATAACAAATTGTGTTTTTGTAGTATCTTTGGCCTTGCTCCTCCCTGATGATATCCTCAAGCCCTGTCATCTTGCTTGGTAGTTGGTTGTGTGTTTGGGGCGGGTTGGCGGTTGATAGAAAAAACCCAAGGGAACAGGTCTCAGGTGGTCCCTACTAGAGATAACCGAGCCGTCCCAAAACAGCCTATTAACGAGGTCCGCCCTACAAAAATTTACTACAACACAATCCCCTTGCGTGGTTTTCGGTTGTTTACCGATCCAACCCACCCTCCTTGCATGGATAATCATGTCTGCAATGTTTTCCCCGCAACATTTCTCTGTGCACCATCTGTTCACCTTAACCATAAGGTCCCGGGTGGATTCCCTCTCCCCTTCCATAAGTGGTGGGACCCCAATAAACACTGCTACCAATGGGGACGCCTCTGGAGGTAGATTGAGTTTGTATGTGCTTGGAGTAGCCTTCCTTTGGGCAGATGAACTCGTCTGAGGCAGGCAAGTTATCTTGTCCGCCATGATAGAAGCACAGGCCATTAAACGGGGGGGGGCAGGTTTAAACACCTGAGAACTAGCACCCTCAATCACCACCCTATTTGGCAGATGTGTAGTTATCGTGTTGCCTGGTAACTCCAGACTCCCTGCACCATCCCCAATCAGGCCCTTACTAAGTGGAGCAATGCTGGGGGGTAAGGAATTAACAAGTTTATCTATCAGGGAGCATTTTTTTAAAAGGCCTTCCAAACAGGTATTTAAGGTGTCCACAATGTCCTTAGAAATTCCTACAAGTAGAGGTTCAATCCTGGCCACAAAGAGTTCCTCGAGTTTATCACCTAAGAGGTCCGCTTGTTCACTAGAGGTCGTATTGACGCTATTCCCCTTCTTCCGCCTAGCTGGATGAGGTCCCGTCTGGGGGTTCAGTCTTGCGGGGTTCATAAGCAGGGCAGGGGCGATATCGTTGCTCATTTGGCCGGGAAGGGGGGGATTTGCTATAATCACAACCGGTTCCAAGGGTAATGTGGGAAACTTAGTTGAGCCTACAACATCGACCTCCAGGGGTTGGGATGGTACAATGTTAGGGGGGAGGAAGTTGACAGGCCCAATTCATGCTCAGCGTTAGCAATCTCCTTGGTTAAGGCCCCACAGCAATCTCCTTGGTTAAGGCCCCCACAGCAGAAGAGAGGTAAGTCAATATGGAGTTAGAGTGTCTTGGTACTTTCGCATTTTTCACACCCTCCTCCACGGTCAGTGTTTTCTTTCTCTTACCCATTTGTAGCTGCAGATGTCAGAGATGGGGCCCTGCCCTGCCCCTTCCTGCCCCGGACGGCCACAGACGGCCCGCCCTTTGCCCACGCGCGTCCCGCGACGCGGAGGGAGCGTCCTGTTTAAGTAGCGCCTCCGGGCGCGCTATGGCAGGAAGCAGGAAGTGGGCGCAAGGCTCCCTGGGAGCTGTAGTCTTCAGCGGCGAGATGGCGAGGCGGCGAGACCAGAGCGTTTGGGCCCCAGGAGTGAGCGTCTGCCCTGCAGGTAAGGTGTCCTGTCTCTGGTGTTCTCCGTTGGCCCCCGCTCCACCGAGGGAGCTTCCTGTTTAAGTAGCGCCTCCGAGCGCGCTATGGCAGGAAGCAGGAAGTGGGCGCAAGGCTCCCTGGGAGCTGTAGTCTCCAGCCGCGAGGCGGCGAGACCACAGCGTTTGGACCCCAGGAGCGAGCGTCTGCCCTGCAGGTAAGGTGTCCTGTCTCTGGTGTTCTCCGTTGGCCCCCGCTCCACCGAGGGAGCGTCCTGTTTAAGTAGCGCCTCCGGGCGCGCTATGGCAGGAAGCAGGAAGTGGGCGCAAGGCTCCCTGGGAGCTGTAGTCTCCAGCCGCGAGATGGCGAGGCAGCGAGACCACAGCGTTTGGGCCCCAGGAGCGAGCGTCTGCCCTGCAGGTAAGGTGTCCTGTCTCTGGTGTTCTCCGTTGGCCCCCCGTCGTTCATAATTAGTACAGCCTTTTCAGTGTGTGGGTTTCTTGTGAGGAATTGTATTGATAACTAGGGGAAAGAGGACTCCGTCTTGATCTGAAACTAAGCTCCCACAAAGCGACCTAGCTCCTAAAAAATAAAATCAGAATTCTTGAGGAATCCTGGATTTACACTTAGTAGCTTTGGATCAAGCAACAGGAATCTCCGGAGTGCATGTAAAATATTTTAGTTCCACCGAAATAGCATAAAGTAAATTAAAAATATGATATATGAATGTTTAAAGAAAATTCAGAAGTCATCCATAAAAAATAATGTAGTATGGAAATGTTTGGTATGGGCGAGCAAGTGCTAGTTGCCTTTTCAGACTTACTGCAATGAAGTGAGGGTCAAGTAAAGACTTGCAGTTCCCCCCCAGTGAACAATTTCATCTTCTGACTTAATTTGCAAGATGAAAGTCGAAATTTGTTGTTGTGGGCAAGGCACTGACCTATACACGAGGGGAGTTTTACTAGGTCGGGCACCTTGTTTCCAATGTTCTATTAAAATCCCTGAACATTGGCTCAAAGTTCTCTGAGCAGGGCAAACTTGGAAAATGTAACCAACGATCAACGAGAGGTAGACTTCCACATGTCAAAATAATTGCCTGACATATCTGATAGAGATTTCTAGCCACAGATTTCTTACCTTAGAATTTAACCAAGCATCAGACTGGATCTGGAAGATTTCGAGCAGTGTCCCTGCATGTTGGTGGGTGGTGGTCTTCAGTTCTGCGTCTGCAGGGGAAATGACGTGCTCATTACCAATGTAGGCCCTACCTCTGTGCGTTGACGTCAGTTCTTTCCTTTCCATGCCAGATAGCTCTGGTCTGGTCTGAGCTACCACTCAGTCATTTTTTGACTGGTCTTTTTCGAGTTTTTATTGACTCCTTTTGAGATTTTTCATCTCCTGGTGTGAGGCTGTCTCCAAAGAAACCGGCTGATATCAAAACAAGCATGGCATTTCATAGGCAAATGCATGTGACAAACCTTCACTTGGTATATTTGTGGTGCCTGGAGCCGGGACGTGACTCCAAGGTCTGTGAGAACTACTGCACCCCTTAAGGCACTGATGGAGCAATCCCTCAAACTCCTCGCTGGCCGATGTTCGTCAACTCTGTGACGCTGGAGGTCCTGTGTGCTTGGGAGGTCCCAGGGACCATTCACGGGGGCCCTCCCGATGTTTATCGTCACATTTAAAGTCATCGGGGAAGTCCTACAAACAGAGGAAGTTGAAGTCCAAATGTCCTTTGACTTCACTGTGTCTGCCAAAGTCATCTAACGAGATAAGGGAGTGTTGCCCCTCCAAGCCCCGCAAGTCGGCAAGGCCTCAGCCAGGGTTCGCTCCGCGCTTCCCCACTTTTGCTAGAGAGACCGCTGCCCAGCTAAAAGAATTTTATGAGGCCATACACCTCATCATTGTGCGGGCTGACCCCTCTGGAGCACCTTTGGCCCCATTGGCATGGGAGGGATCCCTACTGAGACCACGCCGGCTGGTTCAACCTCAGTGCCAGTTGGGCCCCAGGGATCCCTCGCTGGATCGAGAGCAGAGCCAGCGATCAGACCGCTCCAGTAGGCAGCACCATACCCATTGTCATTCCCATCTCTGACACAGAACCGGATGGGCGTCATCTGACGCTGACTGAGGACATTCTTCCCAGACCGGAGCCAGTGCCTTATTTATTGGTCTATGGACCCTTATGGAGACCAACCAGCTGAGAAGTAGGACAACTGGTATGAGGAACTGGGTGAGGCCAGTGTGTTGGACACCTCACATGACACTGGCCTAGTTTTCCCTCCTACTGTGGCTACAGAAGAGGGATCCTCATTTGCAATAGTGGTATGCAGGGCGGCTGAGGTCCTGGACCTTGACCATCCCTCAGTGGCAAATAAGACTGTCTTGATGGAAGTGCTTCAGCCGGGAGTCACCCCCTCAGAACCCTTACTCCCATTCACTGAAGACTTAAGGATGCCCTACTTGTGGCCTGGTCCAAGCCCTGCACAGGGGCTCCTGTGAATAGGATAATTGCCTGCCGCCATCGCCCAGCTGCTGGGGATCTCAGTTACCTTACCTAGCACAATATCCAAAATGGTGGATCTTTGTGGTCCAAACCTCCTCATCCTGTATCACCCTGGTGTCTTCCCTATTACTGCACCTGATTGGAAACCCAAGAGGCTGGATACCTTCAGTAAGAGAATGTTCTCTTGCACCAGCCTGGCACTGCGGTGGTGAACACCACATGCCTATTGGGCCGTTATTCCCATACACTATAGCAGTCTGTTGCGCAAGTGCTTCCTTTGGTGCTGGAGGAGGCGGGGCCATACTCTCCTAGGCTGTTGCTTATTGGAGTGATGCAGCAAAGCTGATGGGGACGTAACATGACCGACTCGCTGCACAGAGCATTTTTATCATCTGTGGCCTTGAGTCACCACACCTGGCTGAGGAAATCTGGCTTTTCAGGGGATGTCCAAGCTTCCCTCATCGACATGCCTTTGATGGCTCTCACCTTTTTTAAGACAAGGCGATTCAGCACTGGAGCACTTCAAGGACAGCAGGGCTGGAGCCAGGTCCTTGGGCAGGTTCTCTTGAC
Source organism: Lissotriton helveticus (assembly GCF_964261635.1). Lineage (NCBI taxonomy): Eukaryota > Metazoa > Chordata > Amphibia > Caudata > Salamandridae > Lissotriton > Lissotriton helveticus. Next base: position 698,768,225 of record NC_136067.1, on the reverse strand, counting down.
CAAGGGAGCCATAGAAAAGGGTACCTGCATCAGAAGTAAGTTGTGGTTGCTATTCCCACTATTTTCTGGTGCCAAAGAAGGACAGTGGACTTTGTCCTATCCTTCTCAACCTCTTCTGGAAAACAAGAGAAGTTCAAAATGCTCACGCTCACCCAAGTTTTGGCTGCCATAGACCCAGGAAACTGGATGGTTGTGTCGGACTTGCAGAACGCATATTTGCACAACCCTGCTGGCCCACCGACACAATCTGTGGTTCATGGTGGACCAAGAGCACTTTCAGTTTGCTGCGCTATCTTTCAGCCTTACCAGCATCTCCTGGGTGTTCACCAAGGTGATGGTGGTGGTCACAGCTCACCTGTGGAGATGGGTGAGTTCAGTCTTCCCCTACCTTGATGATTGGCTGTTGAAGGCAGATTAGCCCCAATCAGTTTATACCACCTTCAAACTACAGTGAGCCTCCTGCATTTGCTGGGGTTCACTATCAACACGCCAAAGACCCACCTGACTCACACTCAGATGCTCCCTTTCATCCGAACTGTTCTAGACCCGGTGCAGTTTCATATCTATCCTCCTGAGTGGCAAGTCCAGGATATTCAGACTATGATTTTATTGTTTCAGCCTCTAACTTGGAATTCAGTGAGACCGACTCTGAGGCTGTTTGGCCTCATGGCCTCCTGTATCCTGCTGGTGACACGTGACAGCTGGCATATGGGGGCTCTGCAGTGTGACCTGAAGGCCCACTGAGAGCAGCATCAACGGAATCTCTCGACATGGTCCAGAACTCGGAGGGAACTGCAAAAGGCCTGCAGTGGTGGCTAACGAAACGCAACCGGGTCAGTGACCTATCCCTCTCAGTTCCCCAACCATATTTAATGGTAATGACAGATGGGTAACTCCTGGGCTGTGGCAGCCTCATGGGAGAAGTGAAGATTGGAGGACTCTGGTCTCCGACCTCCTCAGAAACCTGCTGGAGCTTTGGGTGTTTCACTTGGCTTTAACAGCCTTTATTACTTCGATCAAGAGAAGGCTTGTGCAGGCATTCACAGACAACACCACTACCATGTGGTATTGCAACAAACAGGGTTGGGTGGGGTCGTGGACCCTGTGTCAAGAGGGCCTGTGCCGCTAGACATGGTTGGAACATCAGGGCATTTCCCTGGTGGTTCAGCATTTGGTGGGATCTCTGACTGCCAGAGCTGACAAACTCAGCCAGAGATGCCTAGCAGATCACAAATGGCATCTCCAATAGGAGGTTGTGCAAGGCCTCTTTCAGCAATGGTGGGAGCCTTAATTAGATATGTTCGCTGAGGACGCACAGTGTCAGCCTCTGAGATTCTTTTCGTCTTGAATATAGCTCCGGCCTCCTGTACACCTTTCTGCAAATACCACTCCTGTCCAGAATTCTCAAGAAGATCCGGAATGGCCAGGCTCAAGTTATTCTTGTGGCTCCAGATTGGGCATGGAGAGTCTGGTATCCCGAGCTGTTTAACATGACCATCGGTCTTTCACTTAGGCTGCCTATTCAGGAGGATCTTCTGTCACAGCTGCAGGGCAGGGCTAGGCACCCAGACCTGCACACCCTCTCCCTGCATGTGTGGAGATTGAGCTGCAACAGTTGACAGCGTTCGACTTTTTGCCTGAAGTCTGTGCTGTTATTCTGGCAGCCAGGCGATATACGCCTGCCAATGGGATAAATTTGTGCCATGGATTACTTCCTACAACGTTGAACCCCTTTTTGCACCTTTATCCAAGGTTCTTTTGTTTGCCCCATCTTTGGTACAGCAGGGCTCTGCTACTGGCACTTTCAGTGGGCAAGGGGTACCGTTCTGTAATCTCTGCATTTCTGCAGTTGCTGGGCCAACGATCTCTTTTTAGATTGCCTGTCCTTAAAGGTCTGCAGCACATATTCCCTCAATGCCATTGATCATGCCTCAGTGGGAATTCAAAATTGTTCACACTTTCCTGATGTGTGCACCATTCAAACCTTTGTCCTCTTCGGCAGCTGATCATTAAAACCGTCTTTTTAGTGGCCATTACATTGGCCAGGAGGATCAGTGAATTGCAGGCCCTCTCTTCAGCGTCCCTGCACCACCTTTTACCTGGACAAAATGGTCCTCCGGACAAGTGACGCCTTTCTTCTGAAGGTTGTTTTTTTTTTTTTTTTTTTTTTTTTTTTTCAAAAACCTTTATTGGAGCAAGCATAGGAACGTACAAGAATGGGCCTACAACCGCACGGGCTGGCCGCTAATAACAAGGCACAATGCATGAAACAGAAATGTACACCCGTGGTCAGGTACAGCTCGAGCACAAAGCATACTCTACATATATCACAGAGCAACTCGAATTTTTTATTTTACAAAAGAAAAACAAACACTAAAAGGCGAATGCACGATACTTAAGGTCAGCCCAAAGAACGGAGGGGACGGTCCACGATCAGGAGAACACACCCAGAGCCCGGAGGCTCCAATCAAGTCAGGAGGGGGGGAGGGGAGCAGCGGGGAGAACCGGAAATACAGAAAAAAAAAAAAAACCCATATGGGGAGGTTCCGGGAACGCACGTCTAGGGAGATAGGACAATCTCAGCAGTGCCTACAAGGGGAGGGGTGCAAATATCCCCACGATAATCATTCCACTGGCCCCAAACCTTCGTCCACGCCCTGGGTCTGCCCCTGGCCACATAAACCGTCTTCTCACGAAACATGGACCAGTCCATGTTGTCCTCCCACTTCGAGACCTCAGGGGGCCTGGAAGCGCCCCAGAGTTGCGCAACATCCCGCTTAGCAATCATGTATCCCAGGGTAGCCCATCTGGTCTGGGCCACAGAGTAGTCAGTGGGCTCCCACACATTCAACAGACATCGTCGTGGCTCCGGCCGCAGGGCAACACCAGTCACAGCAGTCATCACCTCAAGCACAGCAGTCCAGTAAGCCGCTACCACCGGGCACTCCCAAAGGATATGTAAAAAGGTCGCACTCAAACCACAACCACGCTTACATAGCCCATCCGAAGAAAAGCCCATCGTCACCAGACGCGGACCCGTGACATAAACTCGATGAAGAATCTTAAGTTGAACCAAACGGAGACGGGCAGGAATGGCCACCTCCTTGGGAGAAGAGAGTGCCGACTGCCAATCCTCGTCGTCCAGTTCCAACCCATCGCCAACCCAAGCCTCCCGAAGTCGGACCAATAAGTCCGCCCGATTATTGATCAATTTCTTGTAAATCAGAGAAATAGTACTATCGGGAAGATGCCCATCAAGGACACGGTCCTCGAGGGGGGAGGATTCAGGCAGGGTCTCATCAGGAACCAAAACTGAGGTGAGGGCGTGCCGGACCTGCAGGTAGCGAAAAAATTCCCTACCACTCAAACCATATTCCGCCTGGAGGGCCTGGAACGACTTCACACAACAGTTCGAGCACACATCACCCACCTTACAAATCCCAATCATATCCCAGCGGTCGAAACCATTGGTAGACCAAAGTCCGCCCAAACGTTCCGAGGCATAAAGCGGCGTCGCCAACGTCAAGCGATCCTCCCACCCCAAACTCACATTCGCAGCTCGCCATACAGTTACTGCGATTTTGGAGGGGCCCACAAGATGGCGCCCGGCCGGTCGAGAATAAAGTGCTCTAGTAAAGTCCCCACCCGGGAGCTGGAATCTGTCCATCTCGAATGCAGGATTACGACCCGGGGAAAACATCACGTGATTAATGGCGGACAACTGGGAAGCCCAGTAATAACGCTTGATATCGGGGAGCGCCATGCCCCCGTCATACCAAGGGATGGTGAGCTTTGCGAGCGCGATACGCGGACGCCCATCCCATATCAATTGCCGCTGAAGACTCTCAATCTCTTGGAAATAGGACTTAGGAATAGCGTCATAGGAGTTTTGGAGCGCGTAAAGGAATCGCGGCAAGGACATCATTTTAAACAGAGCCGCCCTGCCCAGAGGAGACAAAGGAAGCTTACGCCAACGGGCCACATCCAGGCGCAATCTAAGCAGCGGTGGGAGGAGATTACGCTCAAAGCGGAGCTTCGGGTCCAACGTAATAAAAATCCCTAAATACTTGAAACCCGAGCGGACCACCTGAATAGGAAGTCTGCTCGGCAAGGGGGGCAAAACCCCCGAAAGAACATATACACAGGACTTGGTCCAGTTAATAACAAGGCCCGAATTGGCTCCAAAGGAAGCAAGAACGTCAAACAGAACAGACAGAGATTTACGCGGGGAGGTGAGATATAAAAGGATATCGTCCGCGTAAAGCGAAACGCGGTCCTCAAAGTCCGGAGACCAGCGGATCCCCTTGAGGGAAGGTTCCCACCGAAGCCAAGCAGCCAATGGTTCCAGGGCGAGCGCAAACAGTAACGGAGACAAGGGGCATCCCTGACGGGTACCCCTACCAAGGGTGAAAGGAGCCGAGACCCTACCATTCCACCACTACTTGCGCCAGAGGTTCCGCGTACAGTAACTGGACCCAACCAATAAACTCAGGCCCAAAACCAAATTTCTCAAGAGCCGCCCAAAGATAAGGCCACTCCACCGTGTCGAAGGCCATGGAAGCATCCAACGATGCCAAAATGGCCGGTTCCGTCAGAAGCCCCGCCCCCGCGATCGCGCCGTGAAGACGACGCAGGTTCAGAGCCGTGTTGCGATGCGGGATAAATCCAGATTGATCCGGATGGACCAAGTCACTAATGACCGTCAAGAGACGGGATGCCAGGAGTTTCGCCAATACCTTGGGTTCAACATTTAGCAGGGATATGGGCCTATAGGAGGAACAAAGATCACGAGGCTTACCCTCCTTGGGGATGACAACTATTGTGGCCAGTCTCTGATCATAAGGGAGAATACCCCGTTCCCGGGACTCCAGAAACATGGCGCGAAGATACGGAACCACCCTATCGGGACGCAACTTGTACAATTCGATTGGCAACCCGTTCGGGCCCAATGCTTTGCCCGAACGGAGGGAACGGATGGCAGTAGCTATCTCATCAACCGTAAAGGGGGAGTCCAACGCCACACGGTCTAAATCGGAAACAATGGGCAGGGCTATATCACGCAACAAAAGGCGAGAGTCAACCACATCCCTCTCAGACACAGGGGTATACACCACACGGAAGTAATCGGCGAACCGGTCAACTATTCCAATCGGGTCCGTTACACTCACACCACTCGCAGACTGAATCACGGGTACCACACGATTAGCTCTCTCCTTCTTATCCAGCCATGCCAGCAATTTACCCGCTTTGTCACCCACATCATACAAACGACCCTGTTGCTCCCGAAACATCACTTTGGCGGCATCTGTGACCACGGACTTATAAGCAAATTGTTTCAGACCCAGGGCATGGAGCTTCTCAGGTGTGACACCAGATTCCAAGCCCTCCTCCAATGCAGAAATCTCCCCCTCAAGATCAACCACCTCTCTATTTCTCGCTCTCTTAGCCTCAGCAACAAGGGAGAGGGCCTGCCCACGAATCACGGTCTTAAAGGCCTCCCACAGGGACACAGCAGAGGAAACCGACCCCTCGTTATCCAGAAAATACGAGTCCAAGGACTTAAGCAAAAGGGTGCGGGTCTCGGGGGAGGTGAGGTACCACGGATTAATGGGGGCCACCCGGCCCACTGCCTCCACCCCAACCTCAAAACGAAGCCAGAGCGGAGAGTGGTCAGAGATACCCCTGGGCAGGTGCACAATCTCACGCACCGCTGGGGACTGAGCCGCAGGCATCAGGAAATAATCCAGCCGAGACAGACTCCCATGGGCCCCAGAGTGAAAGGTGTACTGAAGCTGCGTAGGATGCAGAAGCCTCCAGCAATCCACCAGGCCAAAGGTATCCAAAAATCCACCCAACCACTGCTGAGCCGCAGGGGTATCCCTAGGGGGGTGGCGATCGTGGAGACCGGAGACTACCGAATTAAAATCACCAGCCAGAAAGAGAGTACTATCAGGGAGGTCCAACAAGACACGGCCCAAATCTGAAAAGGTAGAAGTCTGCAAGCCGGGGGGCACATAAACAGTTAATAAGGAGAGGGCACGGCCTTCATATCGACCCACAAGAACAGCATACTGCCCCCGGTCATCCTGAATAACATCATCAATAGCCAGGGGGAGGGAAGCCCGGACAAGGATACCCACACCCCTGGAACCCGAGGTAAACCCCGAATGCGCTACGAGGCGATAGCCCCACCTATTCATTGCATGACAAACATTGCCTATCAAATGAGTCTCCTGCAGGAAAATAATGTCAGGAGATAAACGTTGTATACATTTCAACACCACACTTCGCTTGATACGATCTCCCAGACCATTAACGTTCCACGAAACAAATCTCAACCCGCTACCCCCCATCCCACCCGAAAAAGCCCAAACCCCCCACCAATGAGCATGACCATAAAAAGCAGTCCAGATACAGAATAAAGTCGCCTTGAACACAGAACACACAAACAACAAACTTCCCAACCACCCACCCCCCAGGTAACAAGAAAACACCCCCCACCCTGCACCCCTGCAAAAAGCTAAAAAGCCACCCCAACCTGCAGTGTGCCTGTCGCCCAAGAACCCCTATTCTACACAAAGACCCCGGAGGAGGAAAGGCTCTGTCCCACCCGCCTCCCGATCAAACCAATGACGAGAAAAAGATCATACATCAAAACACATGTGAGGTAGAGGAACATAGGCTTACATCCCTGGAGAAGGTATACAAAACAAGGCATCAGTCAAAGATGAAATGTTCAGCTCTCTACGCCACCTTCAGCACCGCCCGGGTGGGCTTCGGACTCAGTCTCAGGAGGTCGATGAGGCAGGGAGTCTAGCCAGTCCTTCACAGCATCTGGCCGATCAAAGAAGAAAGTTCGATCATTATACTCCACCCGCAACCTGGTCGGAAAGAGCATTGCGTAACGCATCCCCATGTCCCTAAGACGCTTCTTGGCACCACGAAATCCCATACGCTGCTTCTGGACCTGTTGGGAAAAGTCCGGATAAAAGTTCACCGTGGCATTCTCAAAGGCCACCGGGCCCTTCACCCGCGAGGCCTGCAGGATAGCGTCCCGATCTCTATAGTGGAAAAGCTTTGCAACAATAGGTCTCGGCGGGGCGCCTGGCTTGCCCTGGCCCCCCGGAACACGATGTGCGCGCTCCACTGCGAAAAATTTACTAAGGCCAGACGGGGAAAGGTGGTTCTGGATGAGGTCTTCAACCAGGAGATCAACCGAGTGGGGTTCTGGATTCTCCGGCACACCAACCACGCGAACATTACAGCGACGTGCCCTGTTCTCAAAATCCTCCAAGCGCCGGGTCATGAAATCGTTCACCCTACGGAGATTGCCAATCTCCGTCTGAATATCAGAGACGTCCGTCGTGAGGCTGGATGATTTGATATCCAACGACTTCACCTTTTCGTTCGTCTTGGAGAGATCGGCTCGAATCAAATTCACCTCAATTGCCACAGTGTCAAGTTTGTGGGCCAAGGTTTCGTACTGTTGGCCTATGGATTCCCTCATGCCAGAAATGGCGCCCATGATGTCCTGCAAGGAGGGCTCCGTCGACGCATCCACCACTTGATCGGACGCAATGGGACCGGGCAGGGCAGCTCCGGGGGACCCCTTAGAGTGGGTATAACGATCCATAACATTAGATTGAACCGGACCCCCGCGCAGAGGTGTCTTCGTCTTGCGCGTCTCTCGGTCCCCTCTGCCCGCCATTTTGAAGATGCGTCACGAGTAGAGTCACCAGGGTCGACGGACCGGGCACCAGAAATGGAGGCCCCGGGACCAAAGGACTACAAGAGGGGTATCACCAGGATAGAGGCAGCCCACTCCAGGAACAGTGCAGCCAAGGGCCAGACAACCTACTCGTGTCCCGGCCGCAGCTCTGGCCCGACCCTCTCACCAGTGTCCCAGTCTGAGGCAGAAACGAAACCGAAACTTAAGAAGGGGACCCGCAAGACCAATCCCCCTGCCGTTGTTGTTCAACTCCAAGACGGCCACCGAACCTCACCCAGTCCCGGGCGCACTTCGAGGGTGGAGCCCAAAAGTTCAATCGAACATAATTCAGGCACCCGATGTCCAAATCAGTTTCTGAAAGGTCCAGGTAGATCAGCCCAACGTCCTCTATATGAATCCTCGCAAAAAATCAGGATTAAAGCAGGATATTAAGCCGGGAGCGGCGGGGGTCCGGAGAGCGCTGTGCTCACGCGGCCATCTCGGATGCCCGCCAAGCTCCTCCTCCCGTCTTCTGAAGGTTGTTACTCTCTTCCACGTAGGCCGGAGATTACCCTGCCTATCTTCTTTGCTCTGCCTCATCTTACCAAGGATGAGGAGATACTCCAACGTCTGGACCCAAAAGGAGTGTTGTCGTTTTACCTTGTTCGCACAAAAGAGTCCCCGGTGGATAATCAACTCTTCATGGGTTATGTCAGAGCCAAAAGATAGAAGGCTGTGCAGAAGCGGATCAACTCACAATGGATTGTCTTTTGCATTAAGATCTGCTATGAATTGGTCAAGAAACAGCCCCAGGATGGCTTGCACGCTCATTCTACCAGATCCTAGGCCGCGACCACTGCATTAGCGCGCAACATTCCTCTCCTGGATATCTCTCAGGCGGTGACGTGGGCATCACTACACATGTTCACAAAACATTACTGCCTGGAAAGTCAGGTCCGTCCCGATGGGTCCTTTGTTCGTTCGGTCCTACAGGACTCTTTGGTCTAATCGTGTTCTCCGTCCCACCGTTTGGAAGGTATTGCTTGGATATCTATTCTAAGGAAAGGAATCTGCAGCTAGAAGTCTCTTTCAGATGAACAAGTTACTTACTTTCGATAATGCCTTATCTGGTAGAGACTCTAGCTGCACATTCCTTACTGACCCTTCCATTCTCCCCGTTCTGTGAACCGGTTAGGGTATGACACCCCTTTCAGGACCTTATTCTTTTTCTCTCCAGTTTCATGGCGTGGAATGTTGTGAAAGTAACTGACATCAGCGCGCCGAGGAGGCGCCTATATAGGTATTTCGCATGTCATTTCTGATGCAGAGCTGAATGACGCCACCTACCGGCACACAGGGGTACTGCTTGAAAATCTTCATGATCCTGTCTGACACAGGGGATATTTTAAGTTAAGAAATCTGCGGCTCGAAAGAGTCTACCAGATAAGGCTTTACTGAAAATAAGTAACTTGTTATTTAGCACTGCAGCTATAGCTGCATTTATATTGGTCTGCTTGCAGACTTTTTGCTATATTTTAGAAACACGAGTGAGTGGCGTATCGACCACACTATATCCCACATTTGGCTATTCAGCCTTTCAGTTTTTACATGGTTTTTCTGTAAACTAACCTAAAAATCCATGTGCTAATTGCCATTTGCCTAGCACCATGTTTTAGCTTTAGAATACATACAGTGATATACTGTAATAGCAGCATCTCACTCTCCAGAGTTCCAAATATGCCATTCATCTCTCAAACAAATGTTAGAGCTGTGCACAAAGTATTTCCTACATGTATGCCAAAATAGATACAGTATTTTTACAATTTCATTCTACCTGACTCTTCAATGGCTCCAATAATGCTGCAAAACAGCTGGGACACAGAGGGCAAGTGTGCTTTATATTTACTTCACCATCTTTGGAGCTGATTATTATCAGCTCAATTTTTAACCCAATATATATTTTTAACACAGACTTGATAAACTGAGAGGAGAAATTAAAACACATTAATATTACTCTTAACTTAATTCCAGCATTGCAGTTGACATGGTTTTCTGTCTACAACAATTCAGTAACCTTTGGCATACTCAATTGCATCAATATAATATTGCATATTAGATGCCATCGGGTGTTTAAAGGCAGGGGACTTGCCTGTTAGAAGTCGACAGATAATACTTGACAGGCGATTTGATTAACTTCGTCTAAAAAAGTTTCATCTGTATTTTGGAAATTCTGGGGGTCAGGGTTAGTGATTCCTGGTTGTTATTGACAGCACTCACTTGCATGTTGAAACTAATATTGGCCAACAGTACTTTGACAACACTATGCTAGTGCAGCCATATGTGTGCTTGGAGCAGTGTTCACTTTGTATTTAAACAAAGTGCCAAACCCTAAAACCTTTCTAGGTTGTATGCTACCAGTCACTACAGTTCCTCTGTAAAAATATTCTCACATTTTGGAAGAGGTTTGAAAAGCATGGATGATAGACGTGTAATGGAAGCTAGGTAGGGTTTTTTACACTTCGGTCTGGCTATAGATTGCTTCTAGGGGCTTGGTCACAGGTGTCCTTTTACTTCTGATGGGGCCATTGGTCACTCTTGCCACTGGACCCATCCGTATCAGTCCCTTGTAATGAGGCCCAATGAGTCTAGCACAAAATACTTCTTGTATGGTTTGTCAATTACAAGTGATGACAGCATAATAGGTTTGCTCCTTCGGTTTAATACTAGCAAACATGCCACATATTGGTATGGACCACTGATGTACCCTTTAAAGAATGGTATATACGGCGCAAGGATATCCGTCTAAACATGATAGGCTATGGGGACCATGAATGGACTCTTTGTAAACCCAGATGGCAGACCATTATTGATGCTGTGTGGTCTTGCACCTTGATTATCAGGTCTTGGCTTTCTTGACATCTTTTCCATACTTTCACCCAGTGCAACGCAGCAAGCTACCTTGCTGCGCTGCATGAAAGGGAAAGGGCAGGAATGCGTGTATTTAACATCATATGGCGCATTCCTGTCCTTTCCTTGCACTGGGGCACTCTTGGCTTCCTAGCGCCAACGCAGGTAACATTATGCCATGGTTCAAGGATGTCTGAGTTGAAGCAGGATTGTTTTTGTGCAGGTCCGCATTACAGCACACAAACACTCCTGAGATGCCTTTACCTCTTTCTTTATGTGATTCAGAATACAGCACACATACAAAGACGGAAAAACAAAGCGAAATAAACATATTTCTCCCCGTTACGGCACCCCTAGGGAAGCGTAGCTTTTTAACACATTCGCAGCTATACCACTAATGGCAAATCTGGGAATGCGCCAAAATCCATTGGTGGATGTGTGGGGACACCCACGCTCCGCCAATAGATAGCCTCCCTGGGGCAGAGTACCATAAGGCAGCAATTTTCGTTGCCTTGTGTTACTCCAGCTTTATCAAGCCATGCAAGGTGGGCTTGTGTGGCTTGATAAATCTGACTTTAGTGCTGTGTTGCCTTTTCAACACCCCCCTTGCGTGGCGCAAGGGCGATGCAACGATATGATAAATATGCTCCTTGATGACTATGTGGACACTTTGATATAACACAACCTGCTGTACTATACCTTTGGCACTTGCAGATCTTTTTTTGTATATGAAGTGTACACTGTGTATATGTAATTAATTTTTATTTATAAAACAATAAGAATGCAAAAAACGATTAGAAGCGTGGTAAAAAGATTGGCTGTGTTGTATGTGTGTGTGGAAACGGAGTAGAATCGTTCCCAGCACCCTGAAAGAATTCCTCGACCAGAGAGAATTAGTAATTTCCTTTTATCGTAATACAGAGTTCCAACTACATGAGACCTTGTAAAATCAGTGACTGTTGCTGCAATTGATTCAATATAGATTTACCAGTCCCCTTTTTGTGTTTTTATTGAGCCTTGTATGTAATGTTGACGCACGTAAAATACATGGCTGATTCGAAACCCTGTTTTTGTCTCGTAGCAGGTGCAGAAAGAAGCCACTTCAGTTCCATCCTGGATTTAACCAATTGAAAGACGGCTGGATCGCATTATTGCACATCTGCAGTGTTCTTCTAGCTACTCAAAACGAGGATCTTTAGACTTTCATATTGTATATTGACTGTAAATACCTGTAAAATCGAATGCTGAATGTTATGGTTTCAACAAAAAATAAAATGTAAATGTCCTAAAAATACTTTCTTTGTGTACTTTGAAATAACGGGGCATGTTTTTGTCAGGAGCTATTTAAAATTTTGCATTGTTCTCAGTACCGTCCTTAATAAGGATTATTACATCTTATGTCGTAATAATGAGCCTGGCTAGTAACGTGGCTAGTGGTAAAACGTACTTGGGCTTTTTGAAAAAGAATAACCATTAGGATGTGTACAGCAGGTATCAATGCGGTGTTTTTAGCTGTCCTAGGCTATTCGTATTGAGCGCTGTTACACTAGTTAGACTTTTAGCAGGTATACTGGCTTTCCATTTTCACGTGCAGATACGATCTGTGGATGTTTCCCAGCACAAAACGTTACTAAAGACATAGTAGTGTTTTCTTTCTAAAATGTTCTTCATTTGCATTATCTGACGGGCCAGCTTTCATTTCTACACTTCAACTTGCTCACGTTTACATTGATATCTACCTCTCTGCTGATTTTTTTTTTTAAAATGCTGTGATTGACCCTCATATGTACTTTTTAGTTCTGTGTGAAACCTTTTTTTAATTCATTATTGTAAGAATCCAGGTCCAGTCAAAGAATGCCAGGAGTCAAAAGGGTATACCGCAGTTATATTTCAAGATGATTAACAAACATGTGAAAACATTATGAGAGATATTTAGTTCTGCACACCACGTCAACGAGTTTCATGCCAATTATTGAAACAAACACATATAACATCCATTGTTATAGTGTATGTAGTAGTCGTTACGGTGACCCCCAACATAAAAAGATCCACAATAACATTGTTAATTACTCACTGAGATCCCTGTGGAACCCAATACACTCACATTCACACAATGCAGCCACATGACCATCTTCAAAAGACCTGTACTATCATGATTTGCCGTCATTATCAATTACTGAATTTCATCTTCTCTTTGGAGGGCCAAGAACAACCTGAATGGACCCCGTATGTCTTTGGGTCTGGTGAGGATGGGTCGCGCTCTCAGAATGTGTTGAGTTGTTATTGGCAATATGGTGCATCCAGTCTGATTCCAAAGGGGGTAGGGGTGTATGGGAGGGAAGGGCCATAAGGCCTGGGGTGCCTCTCCCAGTGTGAAACCTTCATTGATTCGGTGTCAGATAATACAAACTAGAAGATGATTTCTATTGAATTCAGGTGTTTCATGGTAACTGCATCTTTGGCGAGTGGCTGACAATATACTTTTTAAGAATGTGTCTTCTTTTTAAGCCTTTCACATCTTGTTTTGTACAGTGAGAATATGATCAGCCCATCAAGCTTCTCCACCACTCAGTACAGCATGAGGACCTGGACCTCTCATGAGGCACAGGGTCTAGAATGATTTGCATATGGCCAGGTCTAAACTGGGGTGGCATGGTGAGCAAAAGAATGATGGATTTAACCCAGATCTCTTGACTGCGGGTGAATGTTTTGATTTGTTTTGCATTCAGTCTGTCAATTGTGTGTCTTTTGCTTCCTTGCCCTAAGTGTGCCGGGTATGCCCAGACGTGGGACCTGGGCTCACTGTGCTACTGGATTCAAGCTAAGATGGTGGATGAGGGGTGAAACTCAGAAACCGGTCCTAGGATGCTTGTTTCCGGTCCATGGAGGACCTGGCTTGGCAATTCTGGCTGGACTGTTCCCATGAGGTACAGGTTCAAGAATGATTTTCATATGGCCAGGTCTAAACTAGGGCGGCATGGCGAGCAAAAGAATGATGGATTTAACCCAGATGTCTTGACTGGGGGTGAATGTTTTGATTTGTTCTGCATTCCGCCCATCAACTGTGTGTCAGTTACAGCATGAGCCACAGCAGTGCAAGCTTCCCAACACAACAGATCTATGGCAAATGACAGTGGTGCATGCTTCCTCACTCTCACAGAACATATTCATTTCTTTATGGATTTTACAAAGAAGGGAATTGCCTGTAAGGAAGTCCTTGTGTTAAGAAATTTGCGGGAGAAGCCTACAACATAGTCTTCAGCTATTGTTTACAAAGAACTCGGTTTTACGTGCTTTCCTGAAATTGACATTGTTGGATGCCAAGTGCAGTTCCACAGGAATACATTTCCAAATCTTAGCTACTTCGAAAGAAAAGGCTCGTCCTCCTTGACGCAGGTTTCTATAATGCACAACCAGTAAGTGAGGAGAGCCTAGGGACCCGATAAGGAGTGTACCAGGCGAAAAATTGACAGATAAAACGGGTAGCAACAGTACATAAATGCTAGTGTGTAGAAGGTGAACATCAGCTACATCTACCCATGTGCTAGCTACCTCTTCTGTGTATTACGCAATTTTGTGACATCTTTTCGATCTCTATCCCAAAGTAGTCTTTCAACTTTAGGTTAACAAATGTGTGCTTTCCAGAAACTCTTGCACATAAATACTTGACCAAAAATAACACATCCTTTAATATATGATAATATGTTTCCACATACACTTGCACATAAATACTTTACCAAGAATTTAGTATCTAACAATATAATGTCCATATAAGAATATAAATATATTTAAATTGCCTACACCTTTTACTTAATTTGTATGTATATTTGCTACTTTTGTAGCTGTTGCATTACAAATAAGACAATTAATATTAGCATGCATCACTACATAAATGTTGCCTTTTTCTTCATTAAGGAGTGCAGTGGTGCTTTGTTGTGCAAGCCTAACGTGGAAGCAAAAAAGCAAAAAAATCATTGAAAGGGTCCAAAACTGTTTACAAAGAGGGATGCAACAAGTACCTTTTATGTTGTGATCACAGGCTCAGCTGCTTGTACATGACGAAGTGTACATTTCAAGGCGATTCTCTTAAACTTTAAATCCAAAAAGGTACACGCAGGAACTTACTCTTCATTTGTTTTATGTGTTCTATAATAATCAGTAAAATAAGTTCAGTTTCTGTATGTCAGCCTTTTTCAGTTTAAAGGTCAGCCGGATGATATTAAGAGGTTTTCAGTCAGTGGCGTCACTAGGGTTGGTGTCACCCGGTGCGGGTAACTCATGGTGTCACCCCTTCACGACTTACAGCATGGACCATCACACCCTCTGCCTGCACCATCTTCCCTCTGCCTGCACCATCTCTCCCTCTGTCCACACCATCTCCCCTCCGCCTGCACCATCTCTCCCTCTGCCTGCACCATCTCTCTCTCTGCCTGCACCATCTCTCTCTCTGCCTGCAGCATCTCCCCCTCTGTCTGCACAATCTCCCCTCATGCCTGCATCATCTCCCCCTCTGCCTGCACCATCTCCCCCTCTGCCTGCACCATCTCCCCCTCTGCCTGCATCATCTCCCCCTCTGCCTGCATCATCTCCCCCTTTGCCTGCATCATCTCCCCCTTTGCCTGCATCATTTCCCCCTCTGCCTGCTCCATTTCCCCTCCGCCTGCATCATCTCCCCCTTTGCCTGCACCATCTCCCCCTCTGCCTGCATCATCTCCCCCTTTGCCAGCATCATCTCCCCCTCTGCCTGCACCATCTCCCCCTCCGCCTGCACCATCTCCCCCTCCGCCTGCACCATCTCCCCCTCCGCCTGCACCATCTCCCCCTCTGCCTGCACCATCTCTCCCTCTGCCTGCACCATCTCTCCCCTCCGCCTGCACCATCTCTCCCTCTGCCTGCACCATCTCTCCCTCTGCCTGCACCATCTCTCCCTCTGCCTGCACCATCTCTCCCTCTGCCTGCACCATTTCCCCTCTTCCTGCACCATCTCTCCCTCTGTCTGCACCGTCTCTCCTCCGCCTGCACAAACTCCCCCCTGCCTGCACCGTCTCCCCCCTGCCTGCACCGTCTCCCCCCTGCCTGCACCGTCTCCCCCCTGCCTGCACCGTCTCCCCCCTGCCTGCACCGTCTCCCCCCTGCCTGCACCGTCTCCCCCCTGCCTGCACCGTCTCCCCCCTGCCTGCACCGTCTCCCCCCTGCCTGCACCCTCTCCCCCTGCCTGCACCCTCTCCCCCCTGCCTGCACCATCTCTCCCTCCGCCTGCACCATCTCCCCTCCGCCTGCACCATCTCCCCTCCGCCTGCACCATCTCCCTTCCGCCTGCACCATCTCACCCCCTGCCTGCAAGATCTCTCCCTCTGCCTGCTCCATTTCCCCTCCGCCTGCATCATCTCCCCCTCTGCCTCCACCATCTCCCCCTCTGCCTGCACCATCTCCCCCTCTGCCTGCACCATCTCCCCCTCTGCCTGCACCATCTCCCCCTCTGCCTGCACCATCTCCCCCCCTGCCTGCACCATCTCTCCCCTCCGCCTGCACCATCTCCCCTCCGCCTGCACCATCTCCCTTCCGCCTGCACCATCTCACCCCCTGCCTGCACTATCTCACCCCCTGCCTGCAAGATCTCTCCCTCTGCCTGCTCCATTTCCCCTCCGCCTGCATCATCTCCCCTTCCGTCTGCACAATCTCTCCCTCCGCCTACACCATCTCTCCCTCTTCCTGCACCATCTCTCGCACCATCTCTCCCTCTGCCTGCACCATCTCTCTCTCTGCCTGCACCATCTCCCCCCTGCCTGCACCATCTCTCCCTCTGCCTGCACCATCTCTCCCTCTGCCTGCACCATCTCTCCCTCTGCCTGCACCATCTCCCCCTCTGCCTGCACCATCTCTCCCTCTGTCTGCACCATCTCCCCTCCGCCTGCACCATCTCCCCCCTGCCTGCACCATCTCACCTTCTGCCTGCACCATCTCTCCCTCTGCCTGCACCATCTCTCCCTCTGCCTGCACCATTTCCCCTCTGCCTGCACCATCTCTCCCTCTGTCTGCACCATCTCTCCTCCGCCTGCACCATCTCCCCCCTGCCTGCACTGTCTCCCCCCTGCCTGCACCGTCTCCCCCCTGCCTGCACCGTCTCCCCCCTGCCTGCACCGTCTCCCCCCTGCCTGCACCCTCTCCCCCTGCCTGCACCATCTCCCCCCTGCCTGCACCATCTCTCCCCCTGCCTGCACCATCTCTCCCTCTGCCTGCACCATCTCTCCCTCTGCCTGCACCATCTCTCCCTCTGCCTGCACCATCTCTCCCTCTGCCTGCACCATCTCTCCCCCTGCCTGCACCATTTCCCCTCTGCCTGCACCATCTCTCCCTCTATCTGCACCATCTCCCCTCCGCCTGCACCATCTCCCCCCTGCCTGCACCATCTCCCCTTTGCCTGCACCATCTCCCCTTTGCCTGCACCATCTCCCCTCCGCCTGCACCATCTCCCCTCCGCCTGCACCATCTCACCCCCTGCCTGCACCATCTCACCCCCTGCCCGAACCATCTCTCCCTCTGCCTGCACCATCTCCCTCTCTGCCTGCACCATCTCCCTCTCTGCCTGCACCATCTCCCCCTGCACCATCTCCCTCTCTGCCTGCACCATCCACCCCCTCCGCTTGCACCCCTGGTGGCTGGCCAGGATGGGGGCAGAAAACGTCTAAAATGGGGGTCTTGCGGAGAAAACGTGACCAAAAAACATAGTGCGCCTTACAGTGGATAATTGGATATAAACACAGGAGAAGCTTATTAACTAAAAGTCAAACTTAGTTCGTATTATAATTCCGAGTAAGGCGTTTGCCTTGCTGCTCACTCTGCTCTCAGTGTCTCACCTCAGGAATGACCAGTTTGTTCTGCACATTAGACGTCTGTCAAGCATGCTAGAGGGGTTCCGAGTCCAGGGTGGGCAGGCGTCAAGGGGC
Organism: Lissotriton helveticus; assembly: GCF_964261635.1. NCBI lineage: Eukaryota > Metazoa > Chordata > Amphibia > Caudata > Salamandridae > Lissotriton > Lissotriton helveticus. The sequence goes on along the minus strand of NC_136067.1, from coordinate 698,750,663 downwards.
TGACATGAAGAAATCCACTCGTGAAATGTAACATTGGCAAAGCGTCCTTCTGAGGCCTAGTCAGGGCAACTTCCTGGGACCCTGTGACAGTGCGTACAGCGCGCTGGTGGCTGTAACGTGCTCTCCATAGGAGGCAAGAAGAAAATCTGGCAGTGAAGCATAGTACCTGAGCACTGTACACGGACACAAATGTGGAGAGTCAAAAATGTAGATCAAAACAATAAACACCATAAGGATGTCTGTTGGAAATAATGAAAGCAAAAACAGGGCTCAGCTGGATAAGAGCAGATAAATCAAGTAAATGATTCTCCAGGCCTGAGAACAGACGCTAACTTCTTACCAAGGCGAAAAGATATGAAGATAGCCAGAAACTCAATGGGGTCTGGTAAATGACGAAAAAACTATATTTTAAATAATCAGCACGTCCAGACAATATTGGTTGGCGAAAGTTTTGCTGCATGCAAAAGAATGGCTGCAACAGAACAGGAAAGAAAAAGTACTTTAACCAGATAATATATAATACATCCAAGGGCAAGGAACTAGTTAAGGTCGGAAAAGAAATGACAGCTAGGTGGGCGGACATGAAAATAATTACCGCAGGCAACAGAGTTTTCGGATGTTGCGTTCACTTTAGGATTGAAGTGGAGGTGAATCCGCAGGGAAGCATGCCATGGTGCAGGGCTAGCGGGTGCTGAAGGGGTGTCCTCCGTGCATGGATATACGAGGCATCCAGTCTAAAGAAGGAAATGCGGAAATAAACTATCTGGGGAGGAATGCTCAAAAGGCTCAACAGCAAGGCAATATACATTGTAAAAGACCAGCAGCATGTAACCGTATTTGTGAAGAAAAGGTGTGGCAGAAGAAACGCTGTCTCGGTGTCAGACGGCTGGAGCGATATGCCGGAAAAGGATGGTCTTTTCAAGTAAACGCTAGATTGGCGTGATGACGCCAATTCGGCGGCCCCGGTAGTTAATGAAAGACGTTCAGGGCGGGATCTTCAAGCGGTCAAAAAAGGGATCAGGGAGAGGGGAGGGGAGGGGGAATTGGGCCCGATATGGAGCGAAAAACAACACAGGAGGTATCATACAAAAACCTGAAAACAGCATAACGGTGTCACCCCATGCAATGGTGTCACCCGGTGCGGTCTGCACCCCCCCGCACCCCCCTAGTGACGCCACTGTTTTCAGTAAATGCCATCTTTTTCTTTCTCTCTCGTGTCTAGTTAGATATGTGAGTTCGCTTCTGTGTATTTGTGTGTGCGCATGTCTGCGTGTGATGCCTGACTATGCTTGCATTTTTGCTGTGAGTGTCAGGCGGTTGGCGGAGCTTGTGTCCATGGGTTTGTTCAGGTGGAAGTTGAGGTCTCCATGGAAGATGTAGTGCTTGGATTCAATGACAAGTGGGACGATGAAGTCTGTGATGGTGTCTCAAAAGCTGGTACATGGTCCTGGGGTTCTGTAGGCGAGGGTGCCTTTGATTGTTGTTTTGTCTCCGGTGTGGAGTTGGAGATTAAGGTGTTCCATGATAAGTGTGGTGTCGTCTTCGGTAGTGGTGCAGCGGATGGATTATTTGTGGATGATGGAGATGCCACCTTCATGTTTGTTGGTGCAGTCTCTGTGTGTCATCTTGTAACTGTTGGGTGTTGTGGTGGGGATGTTTGGGGCTGAGGAAGGGTTGAGCCTGGTCTCTGTGATGAAAGTTAAGTCAGGGCTGAGGGTGGAGATGGTGTTCCAAACTTCAGTGGCATGTTTGTAGAATGACCTGGCATTGATCAGGAGGCATCAAAGTGTTTCTTGGGTGGTGTTGGTCGGTGGGGTGGGAGTGTCGTGGATTTCTGTGCAGTTGGGAGGTCCTAGGTTGGAGGTGAAGAGATAGTGGTGGCAGATGAACGGTCCTGCTGTGAAGCGTGGAGATGCAAGGTAGCAGTTGTTGCTTCGTCCCGGGCTTGGAAACCTGTGAATTACCTCTGGGTACCCAGCGGGCCAGGGCTCCTGGCGCTGGCCCGGGCCAGATGTGGGTGGACACAGACGGTCTTGCCTTTGGCGAGCCCACTGCACGTGGCTGCACTGCGGCCTCCATTAAGTAGGTCCTGGAAGGGGCACTGGGAAAGCAGGTGGCGGGAAACAAGAACACGGGGCAGTTAAATAATGGCAGCAACAACTAAAATAAGAGCCTGGTGCTTGATTGACAAACTGGCTGCCAAGAACTGATTTGCCAGGGGCAGGAGCAGCCCTAGCAACAGTTCGGAGTGTGAAGGCCCGTGAAGGAAGGAGGCCCTAGCAGTCAACTAGGTGGAGCTGGTGAGGACCTGCCCAATGGGGTCGCGCTGCAACCTCCATGAAGTAGGTCCCGAGGTGCATTGGGGAGGCGGCCGACAGGAACAGCACAGCGGGTAAAAAATGGCAGCAACAGCTAAAATAAGAACCTGACGCTGTATTGACTAGCTGACTGCCAAAGACGGATGAACCCAGGGCAGGAGCAGCCCTATCACCAGTCTAGAGGCCCACGGAGTAAGGACACTCTAGCGATCAGCGAGGGGGAGCTGTTGAGGACTATGGAGCCCATTAGGATGTCGGGCGAATCGCCACCGCCATGCAGGCGGTGGCAATCCGCCCGACATCCGTCACCGGCCGCCACCCATTTCCCCCGCCATATTACAATGGCGGGGGGGGGGGGGGGGGGGGGGGGGGAGACAGCGGCAGACGTAAACACCGTCCGCCTTGCGGTTGGGGCGGAAAAGGGTTCATATGGCTGGCGGTGTCTTTCAGACACCGCCAGCCATATTAGGATGGCCAGGATCAGATGCCTGTACAGGCATGCGGTCTTCACTTTGGGGGCCCCCTGTGGGCCCCCATGTTGAAGGCGAGGGGGGTGCACATGGGGGGTACCTGTGGTACCCCCCTGCATTTGCATACGCAATGCGGCAGGCACCGCACGGTGCCTGCCGCTTTGTGTGTGAAAATGCATCACAAGCATTTATAGCATTGTGGCGGGTGCTGGTGTGAAAACCGCCCGCCGCAATGTTATAAATGCATGATGCGCCCGTCACTGTGGCGGGCGTATCATAATATGCTAGGCGGGACCACCGCACAGCTCGCGGGCGGTCCCGTTTTCCACAAGCATGGCCGGCGGGCAAAGTCTGCCCGCCATCCTAATGGGGGCCTAAATTCAAAGAGATTTTCTAATGAATGATGGAAGAGTCCTGTCTTCAGAGGAGGCGACCTTCAATGCGCTTAGGGATGTTATTGAGCTCAGTGTGTGGTAAGAGGTTGAAGCTGCTCTATTTAGGGGTAGAACAGTGGGTGATGAGTGGTAGTTTAGATGTTTGTTATATTTTGTATGTGTGGAATGTATTTCTGTTGATCTCAGTAAATAATTGGTTGATGGTGTTTCAGTTGTTAATTGGTTGTAGGATTGGAGGATCGGAAAGTGCATTTCTATATGTTTTTTCAGGGTTGAGTTGTAAACATTTAAACCATCCTCATATAACTCTGTATACGTCAGGGTCAATATACCACCTGACTTGCTGGTGGTCTGCACAGCAGGGAAAACAGCCTCAGCTCAGGCAACTGCAGAGGCTTCTCCCCCAGAAAACAAGAGAAGGCGAACTATCGGTGGAGGACACCATGCCAGGGAGAACTGCACCTCTCTGGGCTTACTCTCACGTTGCGTTTGCCACCATTAGAAGGAAATGGAGCAGTTGATTGAACACCTCTTTAAGGACCCCTGGAAAAGGGTCCAAGACTTGGCAGCAGAATGAAAGGTGATTTCCAGCGCCAACATTAAGTGTTCTTTGTGTGCTGTGTAAATTGCCTCGAGTAATATAAACTCCACTATCCTTTTCTGACACCATGCTAGGCTACAAATATCTAATTTCCAGCCGCAAATTATGGAACTTCTTTTGAACGTGCCATTTGAGCGCCGGCATCTTTACAGTCTCCAAGTTGATAGGATGCTCCAAATTAGTTAGAAAGACTCAAACTGCTAAAGCGATGATCATCGTAGACCTCTCTTCTCGGGTATGCCTTTCATAACTTCCAGGCATGTAGAGGCAAAAGTACCTCGATGCCCCCTCCCCCCGCAAGCAAGGCTATTAGCAGTGGCAAAGCAAAGCTTCCAGGAGACCCAACCACCAAAATCCTTTAGCAAGGTGAATACAGGGCAGCTGAAGAGGCAAGGGTAGCGGTGACTCCACCAGGGCTGCCCCTGTGCCAAAAACTGACTTTCTCATGATTTCTCCAGGTGACACAACACCTATCTGAAGAAGAGAGTTTTTTACCCCCAGCGAGAGGAGATAACATCCGATAAATTGGTGCTCTCTATAGTACAGCAGAGCTACAACCTAGAGTCTGCCCCACTTTCAACCTCAATGCCACGTCCTCGGGTGGTACCATCTGGATCACCAAGAGGAGGAAATACAGGAACTTCTCTACAAAGGTGCCATCATGCTGGTGCCCCCACACTAGTATGCCAAATTAATGTAATATCTGCACTTTTTAATCCCCAAAAAAGACGACATGCCACAGCAAATTGTCAGCCTTAGGCTTTTAAATCACTACATCCTGTCAGAGCACTTCCACATGACCATCCTGCAGGACGTCGTCCTGTTGCTCCAAAGAGGAGTCTTCATTGTGACTCTTGGCCTCAGGCAAACCTATTTCTACATCCCCATACATCTAGCTCACCTCTAGCACCTCTGTTACGTGGACAACCCTACAATTCCAAGTACTACCTTTAAGGGTCACTACTGCCCCAAGGGTGTTTACTACATGCCTAGAAGTGGTGGCAGTGAATCAGACATTAATGCCTTGCACACACACCCTGTCAGCACACTATTGCCAAAAAGTCCCACCCTCTGCCCGAGCAGATCCAGCTCTTTTTGGGGGTTGTTATTAAACAGTGTCACAGGAAAGACCCCTCAACCAAGAGAGGGTGATGGCATTCCAAAAGCTGCTGCCTCTTTTTCATAGAGGACGTCCCCATACTGTACGGACAGTGATGAGATCTTTTAGGATGATGGCCTCATGTAGTGCAGTAGTGCCACACGCAAGACTACATGTATGCCCTTTGCAAGAGTGTCTAGCAGGGCCTTGTCACAAGTAGACGGTCATTGGGAAGATATAGAGTTGGTGAAGACAGAAATGCAAAGCACTTTCCTGTGGTAGAACAGCATCTATATGTTGCCAGGCAGGACATTTCTTTACCTGATCCACAAGTGACCATTCCCACAGATCCTTAACACAAGCGTTGGGTACCAAATTCACACCAGTTACCTAGAACCTAGCAAATTGCCTAGTACTCAGAGCTCATTCAAGGCAAAGCAGGACTCATAAAGACAGACATTATGACAGCCAGAAACAGGGGGGAACACAAGTCACAAGTCCTCATCTGTCTGTGTTGGCTCAGAAAAAATGATGTTACGCCATTCACAGCCAGATTCTGCTTCTAGTAGAATATCTTCTAGGCAAGAAACTACTTTGCGGGCCTCCTAAGCAGGACACATCACAAGAGGGAATTGAATCCTGAAGTCCTCCGCTGATACTTTTGTAAGTGTTACACTCCATTTAAAGGGTCTATGCAGGACATCATCTGCTACTTGTTACATTTGTAACACGCATGTGCAATGCAATAGGTCTCGGGTTAATTAAGTTTGAGCTATTGGCATTGCTAAATATTGGAACACCAACTGCAACAAAAGCTATTGGTGTTGCATTATTTAGCAATGCCAATAGCTCAAACTTTAATAATGCGACACCTATTGCATTGCAAATGCTTGTTTTCCTAGTTGCCATTAATACATGCGCCTAATTATGCACACTATGAACACATCCTAACATTATTAACTGAGGCGAAGGGTGATATTTGAACACAGCAAACAACAACTCGCACTCCTTGAGAAGGACTGCACTTCCATGTGCAGCACAGAAAACATTGCAGACTAATGTTGCGAATGTAATGCTTAGTGGGCTTACTGTCTGCCTTCAGCTCAGAAAAATGTTAAAATATGTAGAGCTAGGAGCTGGCTTCACAATGTTTACTCAAACAGAAAATAAATGCAGTGTGTGGAAATTATTGGTTGACGAATCACTTCCAAGCAGCCCTGCGCATTCTGTGATCTGATTTGCATCATCAGTGGACATGATGCAGAAATAAAGGGCTGTGTTTGAAAACACTGACAAATCTCAAATCGTGGTTATTTTACTGGCCGGCACCAAGAACGTTTTGTTAAAGAAAGAGTATTTATTTGTCGTTAAAAGCGCTGGCTCGAGACCTACAGTCAGAGTGCCTGAATTAAGCAGACCACTCTTACCCAGTCCAAAGATCAGGGCTTGATCCATCACCGTTTTTTAGCTCACTGCACCATCCCAGCTCAGAACTTGGCTATATGCAAATTAGTCTGTTCCTGTCCCAGTGCATGATGGGAACAGGGCAAACCAAACTACCAAGCCAATTCTTGTACTGGGAAGGAAACAAGCTTCCGGGGACCGGTTTCTGCCATTTCAGGCGTCGTCAGCCCGGCTTGCTTGAATCCTGATGGTGCAATGAGCAAGGGACTCACATCTGAGTATACCCTTCCACGCTTATGGTGGACAAAATGATTCAGAAAAGGGGGTGGTGATGAACAGAGTGCCTGAATTAAGCAGACCACTCTTACCCAGTCCAAAGATCAGGGCTTGATCCATCACCGTTTTTTAGCTCACTGCACCATCCCAGCTCAGAACTTGGCTATATGCAAATTAGTCTGTTCCTGTCCCAGTGCATGATGGGAACAGGGCAAACCAAACTACCAAGCCAATTCTTGTACTGGGAAGGAAACAAGCTTCCGGGGACCGGTTTCTGCCATTTCAGGCGTCGTCGGCCCGGCTTGCTTGAATCCTGATGGTGCAATGAGCAAGGGACTCACATCTGAGTATACCCTTCCACGCTTATGGTGGACAAAATGATTCAGAAAAGGGGGTGGTGATGAACAGAGTGCCTGAATTAAGCAGACCACTCTTACCCAGTCCAAAGATCAGGGCTTGATCCATCACCGTTTTTTAGCTCACTGCACCATCCCAGCTCAGAACTTGGCTACATGCAAATTAGTCTGTTCCTGTCCCAGTGCATGATGGGAACAGGGCAAACCAAACTACCAAGCCAATTCTTGTACTGGGAAGGAAACAAGCTTCCGGGGACTGGTTTCTGCCATTTCAGGCGTCGTCGGCCCGGCTTGCTTGAATCCTGATGGTGCAATGAGCAAGGGACTCACATCTGAGTATACCCTTCCACGCTTATGGTGGACAAAATGATTCAGAAAAGGGGGTGGTGATGAACAGAGTGCCTGAATTAAGCAGACCACTCTTACCCAGTCCAAAGATCAGGGCTTGATCCATCACCATTTTTTAGCTCACTGCACCATCCCAGCTCAGAACTTGGCTATATGCAAATTAGTCTGTTCCTGTCCCAGTGCATGATGGGAACAGGGCAAACCAAACTACCAAGCCAATTCTTGTACTGGGAAGGAAACAAGCTTCCGGGGACCCGTTTCTGCCATTTCAGGCGTCGTCGGCCCGGCTTGCTTGAATCCTGATGGTGCAATGAGCAAGGGACTCACATCTGAGTATACCCTTCCACGCTTATGGTGGACAAAATGATTCAGAAAAGGGGGTGGTGATGAACAGAGTGCCTGAATTAAGCAGACCACTCTTACCCAGTCCAAAGATCAGGGCTTGATCCATCACCGTTTTTTAGCTCACTACACCATCCCAGCTCAGAACTTGGCTATATGCAAATTAGTCTGTTCCTGTCCCAGTGCATGATGGGAACAGGGCAAACCAAACTACCAAGCCAATTCTTGTACTGGGAAGGAAACAAGCTTCCGGGGACCGGTTTCTGCCATTTCAGGCGTCGTCGGCCCGGCTTGCTTGAATCCTGATGGTGCAATGAGCAAGGGACTCACATCTGAGTATACCCTTCCACGCTTATGGTGGACAAAATGATTCAGAAAAGGGGGTGGTGATGAACAGAGTGCCTGAATTAAGCAGACCACTCTTACCCAGTCCAAAGATCAGGGCTTGATCCATCACCATTTTTTAGCTCACTGCACCATCCCAGCTCAGAACTTGGCTATATGCAAATTAGTCTGTTCCTGTCCCAGTGCATGATGGGAACAGGGCAAACCAAACTACCAAGCCAATTCTTGTACTGGGAAGGAAACAAGCTTCCGGGGACCGGTTTCTGCCATTTCAGGCGTCGTCGGCCCGGCTTGCTTGAATCCTGATGGTGCAATGAGCAAGGGACTCACATCTGAGTATACCCTTCCACGCTTATGGTGGACAAAATGATTCAGAAAAGGGGGTGGTGATGAACAGAGTGCCTGAATTAAGCAGACCACTCTTACCCAGTCCAAAGATCAGGGCTTGATCCATCACCGTTTTTTAGCTCACTACACCATCCCAGCTCAGAACTTGGCTATATGCAAATTAGTCTGTTCCTGTCCCAGTGCATGATGGGAACAGGGCAAACCAAACTACCAAGCCAATTCTTGTACTGGGAAGGAAACAAGCTTCCGGGGACCGGTTTCTGCCATTTCAGGCGTCATCGGCCCGGCTTGCATGAATCCTGATGGTGCAATGAGCAAGGGACTCACATCTGAGTATACCCTTCCACGCTTATGGTGGACAAAATGACTTGCTCACTGCTCCATCAGGATTCAAGCAAGCCGGGCCGACGAGGCTGAAATGCCAGAAACCGGTCCCCGGTAGCTTGCCTCCTTTCTGGTGAAGAATTGGCTTGGTAGTTTGGTCTGCCCTGTTCCCATGATGCACTGGGCCAGGGACAGACTAATTTGCATATAGCCAGGTTCTGAGCCGGGATGGGGCAGTGAGCTAAATAACGGTGATGGATCAAGCCCTGATCTTTGGACTGGGTAAGAGTGGTCTGCTTAATTCAGACACTCTGTTCATCACCACCCCCTTTTCTGAATCGTTTTTGGCCACTATAGGTGTGGCAGGGTATACTCAGACATGAGTCCCTTGCTCACTGCTCCATCAGGATTCAAGCAAGCCGGGCCGACGAGGCTGAAATGCCAGAAACCGGTCCCCGGTAGCTTGTCTCCTTTCTGGTGAAGAATTGGCTTGGTAGTTTGGTCTGCCCTGTTCCCATGATGCACTGGGCCAGGGACAGACTAATTTGCATATAGCCAGGTTCTGAGCTGGGATGGGGCAGTGAGCTAAATAACGGTGATGGATCAAGCCCTGATCTTTGGACTGGGTAAGAGTGGTCTGCTTAATTCAGACACTCTGTTCATCACCACCCCCTTTTCTGAATCGTTTTTGGCCACTATAGGTGTGGCAGGGTATACTCAGACATGAGTCCCTTGCTCACTGCTCCATCAGGATTCAAGCAAGCCGGGCCGACGAGGCTGAAATGCCAGAAACCGGTCCCCGGTAGCTTGTGTCCTTTCTGGTGAAGAATTGGCTTGGTAGTTTGGTCTGCCCTGTTCCCATGATGCACTGGGCCAGGGACAGACTAACTTGCATATAGCCAGGTTCTGAGCTGGGATGGGGCAGTGAGCTAAATAACGGTGATGGATCAAGCCCTGATCTTTGGACTGGGTAAGAGTGGTCTGCTTAATTCAGACACTCTGTTCATCACCACCCCCTTTTCTGAATCGTTTTTGGCCACTATAGGTGTGGCAGGGTATACTCAGACATGAGTCCCTTGCTCACTGCTCCATCAGGATTCAAGCAAGCCGGGCCGACGAGGCTGAAATGCCAGAAACCGGTCCCCGGTAGCTTGTCTCCTTTCTGGTGAAGAATTGGCTTGGTAGTTTGGTCTGCCCTGTTCCCATGATGCACTGGGCCAGGGACAGACTAATTTGCATATAGCCAGGTTCTGAGCTTGGATGGGGCAGTGAGCTAAATAACGGTGATGGATCAAGCCCTGATCTTTGGACTGGGTAAGAGTGGTCTGCTTAATTCAGACACTCTGTTCATCACCACCCCCTTTTCTGAATCGTTTTTGGCCACTATAGGTGTGGCAGGGTATACTCAGACATGAGTCCCTTGCTCACTGCTCCATCAGGATTCAAGCAAGCCGGGCGGACGAGGCTGAAATGCCAGAAACCGGTCCCCGGTAGCTTGTCTCCTTTCTGGTGAAGAATTGGCTTGGTAGTTTGGTCTGCCCTGTTCCCATGATGCACTGGGCCAGGGACAGACTAATATGCATATAGCCAGGTTCTGAGCTGGGATGGGGCAGTGAGCTAAATAACGGTGATGGATCAAGCCCTGATCTTTGGACTGGGTAAGAGTGGTCTGCTTAATTCAGACACTCTGTTCATCACCACCCCCTTTTCTGAATCGTTTTTGGCCACTATAGGTGTGGCAGGGTATACTCAGACATGAGTCCCTTGCTCACTGCTCCATCAGGATTCAAGCAAGCCGGGCCGACGAGGCTGAAATGCCAGAAACCGGTCCCCGGTAGCTTGTGTCCTTTCTGGTGAAGAATTGGCTTGGTAGTTTGGTCTGCCCTGTTCCCATGATGCACTGGGCCAGGGACAGACTAATTTGCATATAGCCAGGTTCTGAACTTGGATGGGGCAGTGAGCTAAATAACGGTGATGGATCAAGCCCTGATCTTTGGACTGGGTAAGAGTGGTCTGCTTAATTCAGACACTCTGTTCATCACCACCCCCTTTTCTGAATCGTTTTTGGCCACTATAGGTGTGGCAGGGTATACTCAGACATGAGTCCCTTGCTCACTGCTCCATCATGATTCAAGCGAGCCGGGCGGACGAGGCTGAAATGCCAGAAACCGGTCCCCGGTAGCTTGTCTCCTTTCTGGTGAAGAATTGGCTTGGTAGTTTGGTCTGCCCTGTTCCCATGATGCACTGGGCCAGGGACAGACTAATATGAATATAGCCAAGTTCTGAGCTGGGATGGGGCAGTGAGCTAAATAACGGTGATGGATCAAGCCCTGATCTTTGGACTGGGTGAGAGTGGTCTGCTTAATTCAGACACTCTGTTCATCACCACCCCCTTTTCTGAACCTTTTCTACGGCAGGCGCCCATGGTACCACAGCACGTTGGCATGTCTGCGTCCATGCTCCACAGTGACCCCAAGTGTGCGAGCTCACGCCGTGGCCACGCGCGAAGAATGCGTCGCGTCTTGGTTTATTGTACGTTCGGAGAAAAAAAGCCCTGCTTACCGCGCCGTTCCCTTTATCGCAGACATGTCTGATACGGAGTGGAGAACAGTAGAAATGTCCTGTAATCCGGCTACAGACGCTCGCGCTGGCGTCCTGGGGATTGGTGCGCCTCATGTTATTTATCACAGACGCATCTGCCTGACCGGGAATCAATGAGAGGAGGAGTTAACAACTGAAGAGGGAGAGGCTGAAGGTGGTAGGGCGGGTGAGAGAAGAGGCAGCCAGCTTGTTTATGAGCGCCGCGTGCCTCGTGAACAGCGCCGCGCGCCCCTCTGCAGACTCCCCCTGCATTCCAGAGAGGCGCGCGACGCAATCCGGTCTGGCATGCAATGCTGTGGACACAAGACCTGCCCGCGCGCACAACGTTATCCTATGGGGAAACGCTGCGCGCGGCCAGGTCTTGTCTCACTTCGGCGTTCTCAGACTGATGAGACGCCGACTATAGTTCTCTGTCGAGAACGCGCTTTCAGCGCGTTACTAGCCGAGACCTAAAAAGCAGTATTAGCCTACACCTCTATCCATACATAGCTGCAACCTATCTGCAAAATAGGGAACATTGTCCCTCTTTAAAATCGCTGTAATTAAGGCCTTCATGGAAGGCATGAAAAGAGTCCATCCAAACAAGGACTTCTTCAGTGCAAATTTGGATACTGAATGTAGTCCTCACTGGGCTTATAATGACTCCATTTGAAACATTACACTCCTGTGCAATGCAGTTAATTTCATGGAAGGTGACTTTTTAGTGCCCATTAACCCTCTTAGACAAATCAGTAAGTTACACGTCTTAGCTATACAAGAGCCTTTTATTCAAGTTCATAGTTATAGGGTAGTCATTATAACTAACCCAAAAATCCTGCAAAAGTTGGTTTCCCTATTCCATGTCAGCCAAACTGTTGCCTATCTTCTTCCTGGATAAAGACTCTGTGGTGAAAAGGGCACTTGTGCTTCTCTGATAGACCCAAATCCATTTGTTAGACAAACCAACTATTTCTAGCTTTTCCAAAGCCAAACACTGGGTATTCTATTTCCAAGGTAGGCATTACCAGATAGTTTAACTGCATACAGACTTGCTATGTTAAGGCCAAGCCTAGGATGCTTGTACCGCCTAAGGCATACTCCACATGTAAGACAGGCGCCACTGTGGCTTTCTTAGGAAAAATTCCTTTGGCAGACATTTGTAAAGCTGCTACATGTTCACCAAGCACTACTGTGTGTACATTCAAGCCAGCCAGCAGACCTTGGTTGGCCAGACTGTATTACAAACATCTGATAGAGACATCTAGCCGCAGATTCCTTAACTTCGAATATCTCCCCAGGTGTCAGACTGGATCCGGAAAATCTTTTTCCCCAGCAATACCTCTGCACGCCGCTCCGTCCTGACATCGTACACGGAAGTGACGTTAATGGAGCCATATAAGCCCCTCCCGGCGTGCTGACATCAGTTTTCTTCTTTTCCGCATCCTAATGCGGATTCCGGAAAGTAATACCTTGGGCCTGTTATTGTTTATTACAGGCATTTTCGATGTTTTCAAGGTCCAGGAACAGTGTGTTCGGTTCCCTTGTGGGCTTCAATCCGTGCAGGTCCTGTTCGCTGCAGACGCCAGCGACGGATCCTCACAAACTCTGTATATGGTGCTTGGGAGAGTACCATAACTCTGTGAAGTGCGACGTTTGCCGCATGGTGCTGCTGTCTATCCGGATGTTTCAATCGGACCCTTCAGAATGCAGGTCTCCTTCTCCAGCGGAGTCGTCAATGCGGCGGGGGCTGGTCCGGGCGCCATCGCCGTTATTCGCCTACCTCAGGTAAGCATTGCCCCCCTCCCTAGCGCGCTTCTGGGCCTAGGAACAGGGGGGTAGGGACTCAGGTAGGGACACCACCTGGCAGGTTTACCCTCAACTCCAACCGAGTGCCCTGACTTTGACACCAGAGTCACCGCAAATCTCAGGACACGGCCCGGAGGGGCATCCGACGACGTTTAGCCATTCCATAGTGCTGTCGCACAGCCTTCTGAGTCTCCCTGAGGCATCGCTGGAGGTGGCTGCGGCGCGGTGCACGACACTGCTTCGGTGTACTCTCTCCCCCTTGGGGAATGATGAGTCTACGCCGGTCCGACTCCGAGCGGAGTCGAGGCCTGCGGAGGTCGCCGTCTCGACTCGAGGCTTTTTAGGAGGTTGCCCACCCAGGCTCCACTCGAAGGGTCGAGGCCTCTATGGAGGTCGCCGGTTTGACTCAAGGAGTCCAGACCTTTTCGGCGGTTGCCAACCACAGGCTCGACTCAAGGCCTTTTCGGAGGTCGCTGACGCCGGCTCGACTCGAGGAGTCTAGGCCTCTTCGGAGGTCGTTGAGGCCGGCTCGAGTCGAGGCCTCTTCGGAGGTCGCAGAGGCCGGCTCCACTCGAGGGGTCGAGAACTTTTCGGATGTCAGGCGGTTGAGGCCTTTTCGGAGGTTGCCGACGCTTGCTCCACTCTGCCAGTCGGGGCCTTTTCAAAGGTCTCCCATGCCGGCTCGGCGTCGCCTTGACGCCGATCGACGCCGGTACTGTCGCCAGCTTTAGTGGTGGAGGATGTGGTCCCGGTGGGTTCACCACCCCCTGAGTCATTTCACTGCCCTCCAGAGCAGTTTCCAGTGGAGCATTGGCCTACTCATCCCGTTGCTCAGCCTCTATTAAGTGGCCGGTTTAGCTTGCATCCATCACCTACTGAGGACTTGTTTTTACCGCCTCGCGGGGGCACGGAGGCTAGTGGACGTTCGCCAGGGCTGTTTGCAAGGCTGCAGATATTTTAAGAATGGAGCCATCCTCAGTCTCTAGGCCTTCTGAGACTTTGCTGGATATTCTCCACCAAGGTGCAGGGAACATGGCACCATTTGTTACCTTTTGCGGAGTCATTGTTTGACATCCTTCTCGGAACGTGGTCACTGCCCTCCTCGGGGGACCACGTGGATAGTGCTGTGGCACATTGGCCGACTCCCACTGACCCCGCCTGTTTGACCCTTCATCCTGGAGCTCGAGGACTTGTGCTTCAGGCAGCTCTGTGTGCCTTCTTTTCCGTTGCATCCTCCCACTCTGGAGTCTTGGTGGTTGGAGTCATATGGCTGCAATGTGTTTGCATCCGCCAGCTTGGGACTCCAGTCCCTCAACACTTTGTGTGTATTTGCTCGGGCTACATTTGCCCTTTGGGTGGCTGTTGACCGGCTCCTCACCTCCTTGCCGGGTGTGAGAAGTTGGCCTGGCATATGCTGTCCACTAGTTATAGTGGGCACCTTGCACCAGTCCAAACAACCCCTTAGAGGTGATAGGTTAAAGACAACCTTTATTGAAAGCTATCCTGGTGATAGCTACGGAGAGCAGCCTCCAGGCTAAGTCTTGAAGGAATGTAAAGCAGTTGTTTTACCAGTCTATAATCTTTTGAATGACCAAATGAAAGGAGAACCACACCAGGTATATATATAAAATATATGTATTTATTCTAAACACACCCTACTAGTCTCTTTATGAGGCTAGAGGTAAAAGCACATACGTTACACTCAATTAGCACAATATGCGTTGAGCCCTACGGGCGTACAAACCATATATTAAGAAAGTCGTATAAGAACCAAGACTTGACTAGACACAAGGCCTAGAGCCTGTAGAATCGCTGGGCCCACAAGGAACCACCCAAGGTAGTGACACTGGGGACCCACTGGGGATGCGTGCAGTGTGAGAACACAGCCACGAATCACCGTTATCTTCTACGGGGAAAGTCGCAGTTGGAAATTTAAAGATTATGGACACTAAGGAGAGGACTTTGAGCAAACCCCTTTAGTCTTAAGGGGTTCTAGGGCCAACACCCACGGGAGCACCTGAGTACTCGAGTTACCTCGCCCAGGGAAGCCGGGTGCATAGGTGTCTTTTGGTGTCGGGAATCGTCATTGTTTTCTATGGCGATCTGCTGCAAATTGCTGCTGCCGTTGAAGTGGAAAGTGTCTTGTGTGATCCAAGCCTGGATAGAAGATGAGAATAATCTGAAAGTAGAGGGGACAGAGTCTGGGTCACTTGCCAGTGACCAGGGGCACGATAGTTGAATGCCCACCGATGTCAGGTGATTTCAGGTTGAAGAGGTGAAGCTTGACTCTGCAGCCACGAGGACCAGGAGGCGTCGACGATGACTAGGAGCTGGATTCGAGCTGTCCCACGAAGGATGTCGAATGCTGCGTCGTCGCTGACCGGATTGGACCCAACAAGCCTTGGCAACAGCAACCCACGCAGAAAGTGAAGAAATGCTTTGGTGCGGACCAGCAAGGTCCGAGGGACTCACCAGGTGGTGGAGAGTCAGGGCACGTCTGGAGCAACCAGGAAAACCTACGGAAAGTTGAAGTTACCTTCTCAGTGACCCACCAGTCAACGGACCAGGGATCGCGAAGGTACCTCGAGCTGAAATGCAAAGAGCGGGCTCACGGGACTCTCGTGGAGTGTAAGCCCACAATCTTCGGTGCAAAAGATGCTCGGGTATGGGCTACACGTAACCCAATGCACAGCCTCAAGGGGCGTTGAGAAGCTGATGCACTTACCATAGGGGTGACTGATAGGTTTCTAAGTGCAGTGATTTAAGGTAGATATAGGTAACCTATTTCTAAGTAAGGGGTGCATGCACCATCTTACCCAGGCGCAGTAGCAGTCCTGTGGTGTCATTTTGGATTGCTTTCCAGGGGTGGCATAATACATGCTGAAGCCCCTGGTAGGCCTCTGGGGTACCTATGCCCTTAGTACCTGGTGTACCATATACTAGGGACTCACAAGGGTACCCCAGTAACCAAACTGGAGTGTACCAAAAGTACTTGGAATCAATTTAGAGAGGAAAGCAGATAGGCTGGGGGCCTGAATAGCAGGATCCCAGCCATAATAAGTCAAAAACCATCAAAACACCAGGAAAAAAGTGGGGGCAACCATGTAGTCAGATTCCACCTTCCTACACCAGGGATCTCTCGTGCTGATCTGGGCCGCTTAATCAGTGATGGCCATGATATGGCGCACTTTTCAATTCGGTCTGCCATGGACACCACAGACCCTGTGGGTCCTACAATGGCCAGGTAGGTTGCCATACGCCGCCATGCGTGGTTGCGTTTTCCCAGAGTATGTTCAGGAGCGGCTTAAAAAGATATGCCATTTAATGGGGTCACTTTCTTTGACGCCCATGCTGCTTCGGCAGTCAGGCGCCTCCTGTATATGTATCTCTTTTCTGTTACCTGTCATGGGACGCAGATGTTATGGGTTGTGTGGCTGCTCAGCCGTGTTGTTTATTTATTCTGGTACTGCTGGTTATGCTGTGTTTACCTTTCCTTTGAGCCTCTGCCTACGAGCTTGTCTCAAGAGGGACCCTTCTTTTGTAGGGTTGTGCCTTACCCTATGTGGGGTATTTGTTAGCAATCATATTGCTACTCTTCTTTGCCCAGGAACTTTGGCGAACCTCTAATGAGTTCCATAAGATTGGTTTCTAAGCAAGGGTTACCATTGGTTGTCTACGGTTGGTCCGTAATACATCCCCGCCTCCGTAGGGGGTTTTGTCACCCTGGCGTGTTCCTACAACCTCGCTGTGCACGTCTTGCCTGTCTATCGGTGGACATGCACCCCGGGGGGCAGGTCTTCCCTGGTACTGTCTCCGGTTCCTTGCTTCTTGCAAGACACTGGGGCCGCTTTGTCCCTTCCTTTCCTGTGCATATTCCTAGTTTTCAAGGAGTGGCTCTGGTCTCTGCCTTTCTGCCTCTGGTCTGTGCTCCACCCCGATGTTTTTTCTGGGTGTGAGTTCTTACTCCCATTATGGCACAGGTGCTTCTTTAGGTGGCATTACTGTGTGTGTATTCTTCTCAACGTTCTCCATTTTGGTAGACGGTGTCTGTCTTTGGCGGTGTAGGCTTTGGCGCCAGGCTTCCATCTGTGCCTTCTTTACAGTCTATGCTAAGCATGTGTATCTACAGCCATATATTCTACATCCGGAAAATGTTACTAACCCTTTAACCATGTGTTTGTAGCGCCTAGTGCTGTTGATTCACATATACCCACCCTTCTTCCTAGAATCCAGCGATGACCACAGATGCTTTCAACACTTTCTGTTTCCACAGTGCGCACAATATCTTCAACAGTACGCTCTGTTTACTTTCCCCACCGATCAGCAGAAAACAATCTGAGGTGGGGTCTTTGTCTTGGTGCATTGTGGACTAAGGGTGGAGTCACAAAAGGTCTTGTGACTCAAAATAACTTTGAACAAAAACAACTTGCAAATGATTGCACCTAACATTAGATGGTAAGAGTACACAGCACTACATACTACGAACAGATGATTATAGGGTAAGTAACATTTTCCTTTTACACCCTCAGCCAAACTCATACTTTACTAGTCTGGGTTTGAGGAACCCCTAATATCTTGCAACCCAAAAGACACCCCAACCATACGACTATGGGGAGATGGACAAGAGACAGTCTTAAACCTCAATATTATGAGGCTATGTATCCCAAGATAAGGCACAACACAACATATCAAAAATACAGTCAATTAAGGACAGACTCAATAAATAAGCTCCAGGCCAGAGTTATACAGTTTATAAAGATTTATTTAAAAAACTCAAAGGGTACGCTACAGAAATTATTGCCTTTGACATGAAGGCTCTCATTAATAGGGTAATACAGAGTGATAGGCAAAGTCAAAACCTTTGTAAGTCCCAATGAGCAGCAAAATCAATAAGTACTCGGACAGCATGTCTAGCAGTATCAGAAAGTCATCTGGATCAGTTTGAGAGTGTATATAGGAAACCTCATAACAATGAAAGCTACAGAATTGTTATGGTGTGATCAAACGAATTACAATTTCAGAAAATCAGATTACAGTAAATTAGAACATTATACCTCCTTAACACCTAAGCACTATCCCACTACATGAATATTGATTCAGCTAAAAGGGGCTGAAGTCATCTGAAGATGGCAGTACAAACTAGTTACAAAACAGCAGAAAAACATGAAACCCTGAGAGTTGTCACTTAATTGAGTCCTGGTTAGACAGATTTCTTTGAGAACGTTTTAATTTGGAAATAAGCGAACATGACTTTACTTGACTGTGTAAATCAGAAATAATCAACAGTGAATGTGCAGGGTGAAACGTCCATTTTGAACAATATGGTGTTGAGGCCTAGCTGATGCCTAGTTTACTTTAGCCAGGAAAACGCACTTTAACAGTTCATAGCGAGATGCTTTTAAAGGGAAAGGCATCAAATACATTTATACATGTAACTTCAAATGTCGATCCATATTCCGTATGTTGTTAAGAACGCGCAATTTAATAAATGCACAAACACATCTACAGTGACTTGTCGCTGCATATGCCGACCGACCTCGCACAGCTGTAGCTACACTTGCCATAATTTGCACATCTTGAACCGATCCCTGCATACACGCTGACAAGCTTAATATACGCTTAACTAGACTCTACTAAGTCTCAGCTGTCCCTTGGATAACCTCAACCTTGCTCTGCACATCCTCAGCCATGCTCTGCCTCCCCCCACCCTCCTCAGCAATATTAATGTGCGCTTCAAAGGTGAATGAAAGGAGGCAACAAAAAAATAATAATTCTGTACTAGTGTGCTCGGCAAGAAAAGCTGCCTCGAAACCTGCTGTTGGCCCTAATTGAGGGAGTCAATAGTGCCATAAAGAACAGAAAAACATTCTGAGGAACTCTTGTGAGTAATTGCTCCACAGAGTGCAGATTGAACACACCCGCGCGGTCCTCCACCTCCAGCCAGCCAACAAGCTGACCTGTGTGGAACTCCCGCGCGAAGCCTGAGCCAAACATTCCATATGAAGTAAATAACATTCTTGAGCTGGAATTAACCTGTTCCAGCTCAGGCTGTAAGCGGAACCTGTGCCGGGATATCACTAGTAGTACCAACTCATTAGTCGCTCGAATCCAGTGTTTGTTGGGGTTGAAGACGACATATTGACATTCAGTTAATCTTCCAAATGCACAGATATCTAACTAAGCAAGTATTATTGTCAGGATTAGCGAGAGGTACACAGGGTAGAAACTCTGACCTGATTTTGACCCTGCAGTGCCTTTAACGTTTGTTAAGAGGCTATTGGGGTCCCAGCATTGGCACCTGACATGGGAATCAAATGAGACAGGGCTCCAGGTCCATTGCTAATTAATTTCAAACCTTGCATTTAGCAGACCAGGCCAGAGGTATGGTTTCACTTATGTCATCCATATACTTGGAGGTATACCAGAGGCAGTATATCATTAATTCCCAAATGACTCACATTTCTGACTTGATGCAACTTCTCTCATTTGTGTACTATCAAGTAGTGCAAGGGAGGTTGACATAACAGCTACTGGGTGGTTAATAAATGTCTGGCCCCTCCTAGAGGCCAGGCAATTCTTGTGTAGCAGCTATAGGGATGAAGTGACTTGGCTTTTTGAGATCCCTTCTTTAATTTGTATTTGTATTTACTTATTTATGTCACTTTGCCACTGGATTCAAGCTAGCCTGGCTGATGAGGGGTGTTAGCCCAAAATCTGTCCCAGGATGCTTGTTTCTGGTTCAGGGAAGACCTGGCTTGGCAGTTTGGGCTGGACTGTTTCCATGAGGCTCAGGTTCAAGACTAATTTGCATATATCGGTGTCTGAACTGGGGTGGCGAAGTGAGCTAAAGAACGATGATGGATCAACCCAGATCTGTGACAGGGGGGTGAGCGTCTGAAAAGTTTCAGCGCTCCGTTCATCATCTCCTTGTGTTTGCTTTGAAAATGTAAATAACCACAATGTTGTAGCTCAGCTTACGGTGACAGTAGGGATAATTGTACTCAAGGCTGACTAAAAAAGCAAATGTTAATCTAGACCGAGGGTTTCCAACCGTTCCCATAGTGAAAGCTTCTTCTGATCAATTGATAACTGTTGTGAGCTACTGCCTAATAAAGGATTGAAAAATAAATAAATAGAGGCCAAATAACTTAAACACTGGCTCTAGAGTACCCCAGTCCTGGCAAAGGGCACATGCAGCATTAATAGCACAAGATCTGTAGTGGAAAAGGTTTATATTTGGGGTCTCTATGGATCAGTTTTGTACCTTTGCATTTGAGACAGCGAAAGGAAGAAAGAAAGACCGAGAAATACAGAGAGATAGACAGAACACAGGAGAAAAAAACTTAAAGGAAGAGAGACAGGAAAGAATTACAGAATGAGAAGAAAGGGAAGGCAGACACAAAAGAAAACAAAGAATCCGAGAAAGAGAGAGCAATAAAGAACAAAAGAAAGTAGAACAAATAAACAAGGCCAATATGGAGAAAGAAAAAAGAAGAAATGAATGAATGAATGAATGAAAGGAGGTGAAGAATGACAATTGAAGAAGTAGAAAAAGGAAGAGCACAAAAGGAAAAAGAAGGAAAAGAGTGAGAAAAGGTTGGGAAGGAAAGAGAAATAAATGAGAGAAAGAAAAGAAAGAGTAGAAGTAAAAAGAAAATAAGGAGAGACATGAGAAAATGATAGTAGTGGAGAAGGAAAGGAGATAAAGTAAGGAAAAAGTACAATAAGTAAATGCAACAAGAAAAAGAAAGACAGAGAAAGAATAACCAAGAGGAAGCAAGACAAAGACCAAGAAAGTAAGAAATAGGACAAAAGAAAGGAAGTTTATAAGGAGAGAAATCAAGAAATAGAGGAAGGAAAAAAGGAGAAAGACCGAAAGGGGACGAAAAAGAATTAAAGAACCACAGAAGGTATAATTGAGAAAGAAAACTGAAGAAGAAAGAATTAGAGAGAAAAAGAAAACAGCAGAGTAAAAAGTAGGCATAAATGATATGAGAAGAAAGCAAATAGTAAGAAAGAAGCAATGAACAGGAAAATGGAGGAACAGTTGACGTAAAATTGAAAACAAAAGAAAAAAAACAGAACACATTAGGCAAAAGTGGTAAGAGTAAATTAAAGACAAGGAAAAGAAAGAATGAAACTAAACAGGAATGCACAGCAAAGGATAGAAAGGAGAAGGGAAAGAAGTTGTGTAAAAGATAAAGAGAAGGAGAAAAAGAGAATCAAATGCAGGGAGGTAAATCGAGAAAGGCATGAAAGAACGGAAAAAAGAAAAGAAAGGAAAGGAAAGAAAGAAAGGATAAAAAGAAGTTCTGAAGGAACTTTTCCAAGAAGGTTTAACTGCATCATCATGCCCTGTCAGCTTTCGAGCCCTTAGAGACACAGGCACAGTGTTTTACATAGCTGTCTTATCAGGTGGGCCGCTGTGTATTCTTAAACCTATTTGCTATTGTCAATTGACTGCGAGAGACTGGTAGCTTGCAATAGACCTGTTGGAGGCCCCTGTTACAAACTCCAAGATTGTGCATGAATTTACACTACAATACATAAACTTGTTTTGCCCATTTCCAGGGCTTTGGCATCGTCATGTGAGACGGGCCACATTCAATACCTTTTTCCTGTGTAGTGCTCCAGAGGGCTTCAGAGAGGAGGTCGAGCTGCAGCTCAGGAGCCGTGCTCATGGCGTTTCAGTGAGGCTCCTTACCGGTCCACCACCAAATTGACCAAGATGGATTAAGTAGGGGGAAAAGAAGCCCAGCATGGAGACCCTGAAGGCAACATAAAGCCCGGGTAGATAACTAATGTTCTTCAATTTACATACCACCAGTGCGCAGAATTGAGCAGGCTGCATGCATGCCGCACTGTAAGAGAAGCAAGAGGGCTTGCCCCAGAGACATATACTGGTCACCTGCTCCAGAGTCAGCCCTCTGAACAAGGGTGGGCAAGCTAATGCCCGGTGACACAACAACGCTGATGAGCTATCATGGACAGACCTGGCCACCAGAAACACAAAAAATGGTTCTGTCGGGTAGAAGGTCGGTTACAGAGTGGTGCACTGAATGCCCTAAATAGAATTGGATAGCAACCTTTGCTCAAACGCCTGGAAAGCAAAACACTTATTCGATAAAGAATTGAAACAGAAATCTGGCAACTTTGTACTGTTTTTGGTGATCAGAATTAATTCAATCACAGATAATCACAGTAGTCGGAGGCTGTCAACATAAAGTAAATATTTACTTAAAAAGGTGATCATGTGACACAGGTGCTCAGTGCTCAAGAAGTGTTCAATATATACAAGGTGGTTAAGGTTTTATATACATGTGAGGGATAGGCCAGATAATACTTTAACACCAATGACTCTTTTCACTGATAATGTCCTTTTGCTATGTGTGGAGTCTTGGTCAGTCTGGGCCTTGAGTAATCGTCGACGTTTCAACCTGTTGTGTGCCCCAATTGGAAGTCATGCAGGGTCTTCATCAGGACAGAGCAGGGAATCGGGGGTGGAAGGTGACAGCCCTAGAAGGGCCGGACAGTGTCCTGGCCTTAAAGTCAGTCAATACCGGACAGTATGCAGCGGCAGGACAAGACTACGGCTTGTCCTCCTAACACATCCCACAATTGAATCTACCTAAATTCAAGAGCAATCATCGCCAGGGCCCACATTGAACCTACCTCCAGAAGCCCCCCACCTCGGCCAACACAACAGAATTTAAGCCTTGTAGGGATTGTCACAAATATGAAGGGACTGTTATAAATCGATTTCCCTAAATGATCCCCATGAGGTATGCCTGTGGTGCCTGGGATCAGAACATGACTACTGGACTTGCAACATCAGTGCTCAGATGAACCCAAAGGCCATTTGGGACTGTAAGGTGAAACTTCACATCGCCTAGAACCAAAAGGCTCAACACATTGTCCCATTCCTGCTCTCAAAGACGTTCCCACATTCCCTATTGGACAAGGTGGCCTACATTTTGCCAGCTATCGTGGATGACTTGCAGGCATCTCTCACACCAGGTATTCAGGATGGACATGACGCAGCACAGTTTTTCATGCGCTCTGGTTTGCTTACTACTGACTATTTAGGTTGCGTAACGGGAACAAGCTTGGCACTTCGGCACC
Source organism: Lissotriton helveticus (assembly GCF_964261635.1). Classification (NCBI taxonomy): domain Eukaryota; kingdom Metazoa; phylum Chordata; class Amphibia; order Caudata; family Salamandridae; genus Lissotriton; species Lissotriton helveticus. Next base: position 698,727,529 of record NC_136067.1, on the reverse strand, counting down.
AAGTCAGGATTAGATCTGTGGGCTTCTCTGGAGATGTGCAGGCATCCCTAATGGACATTTGAAAGTTCTTGCTTTTTTTTACGAAGAAGCAGATTCAGCCCTGAAATGTTTTAAGGCACGCAGGGCCACAGCACGTCCCTTGGCTTCGTCTGCCCCCCCCAAACACTCCCACTTGGTGGCTAAGGCAGGGTTTTGAGTTTCGACAACGCTAAACTCCTCCACCAGCGCTGCAAGCCTTACAGCCTTTTCATGGCTGAGGTTATGGTTCAAGATGACAGGTCAAATGTCCAACTCGGTCTCCCACCCCTCCAGCAGCCGCAGCTGCAAAATTGCTTTAGTGTGTTATGTTATGTTATGTTACAGGTTTTTTAAAGCGCGCAGCTGCCCCAGCAAAGAGGCTTCCCGGCGCTGACAAATCTAACTGGCACAGAAAATCCCCTGAGAGGTCACCCAGCAGCATTCAAAGGCTATGTTGACGGAAAGAGGAAGGTTTTAATTGCTTTCCTGAAAACCAACACATCCTCCATCCCCCGAATAAGGGGCAGCAGGGAGTTCCATAGCTTGGCCGCCATGTATCTAAAAGAACGGCCACCAATGCGGCTGAGCTTAATCCGTGGTATCGTCACCAGGTGTTGTCCTAGTGAACGCAGGTTACGGTGATGCACATATTGGGTCAGAAGGGTACATAGAAGTTCTGGGCTTCCAAGTTTGACAATCTTAAACACCAGACACAAAGCTTTAAACTGAATCCGGGCAGAGATAGGGAGCCAATGTAATCCCTTGATGGTAGATCTGACCGAACATCGGCGGGGAAGCCCCACCAACATCCTAGCTGCCAGATTTTGGACTCGTTAGAGCCGTTGAGTCACAGCTTTGTTAGCCCCTAGGAGTAGCACACTAGCGTAGTCCAATCGAGACAGAATAGTGGATTGAACAATAAGCTGTCGCACTGCTGGTTCAAAGAACTTCAAAAGAGGGTTAAGGCCTCTTAACAAGCCCATACACGTGGCAGCCACTCGCTTAGTGTGGGTCTGAAAACTGAGCGAGGAATCCATCCAGACTCCTAGGTTCTTAGCTAAGGTCTTAGGTATAGGCATAGTCCCTAAGGAGTCCGGCCACCAATGCGCATTCCAAAGGGTGGTGTTTTTTCCCAGCAGCAGGACCTCTGTCTTGGTCGCATTAAGCTGAAGGCAGTTGTCTGCCATCCACTGGGCCACAGCTGTCAGCCCGTCTCTGAACCTAGTGGCCGATGTAGATGGCCCCTCAGCTAGGGTGATCACAAGCTGGGTATCGTCGGCATATGATATCATCGTTAGGTCCCAGTTCTTTGCCACAGCCGACAGTGGCTGGACATATAGGTTAAACGGAGACGGGCTTACTGCTGAGCCTTGCGGAACCCCCTGGCCAATGGGATGGATTTGAGAAAGAGATGGCGGCGCTGATACCCGAAAGGATCTATCACTCAGAAATGACCTAAACCATTCCAATGCAGATCCGGTAATCCCTATTGCCTCTAAGCGATGTAAAAGAATGACATGTGATACCATATCAAAGGCAGCGCTGAGATCCAACAGGATCAGCGCTGCACTCTGACCGGCATCCAAAATCAATCGCAGATGTTCAGATGTGGCTAATAGGGCGGATTCAGTACTATGGCCAGGTCTAAAGCCATTCTGAGAGGGATCTAGAATATTATGGAGGCTCATGTATTGAGATAACACCTTATTCACATGAGCCTCAGCAATCTTAGCCACCCACGGGAGGAGAGAAATGGGTCTAAAATTCTCTGGTTTAGACGGGTCCAACGTGGGTTTCTTAATAATAGGCGAGACCCAGGCCTGCTTCCAGATCTCCGGAACCACGGCCGTGGAGAAGGACAAATGAATTATTTCGCCTATTGTCCTTTCCGCCACACACACATGGAGGGAGGATTCACCATTTACACCAAGGGTAGCAAGCAGTCCCCTCAGACGAGTTGGTCCTCCAAATTGTTCATCGTGGCGACGCTCTCCTATTTCTTTCCACTCTTTAATACCTTCCATCACGATCAAGGCAGTGGATGGAGGACCACTTGTCCATCTTGCAGAAGAAAGTGCAAGCCCTTTTTGCCAAACGGGCTAGAGAGAGGGTTCTGACATTGAACATAGGAGCTGGGTCCTGCTACTTCTTGGTGCCCAATGACTTTATTCTATTTTACATCTCTACCCTTTCAATGTCTTCCTGCAGGCATATCCAAGAATTGCACCCTAGCCCAGGTCCGGCCTGACCTTGAGCTCGGAGACTGGTTGGTGGTGCTGGTCCTGTCAGGTGCTTATTTCCATATGCCCATCCTGCAGGCCCACATGTGCTACCAGTTTTCCAGGAGCAATTACTGTTTGCAGTATTCTCTTATGGTCTCACCAGTGCCCAACGGGTGTTCACAAAAGTGATGGTGGTGGTAACAGCACACCTCCAGATGATGGCAAACCTCATAATATCATTGTGATTTACTATCAATGTGCCGAAGTCACACTTGACTCATTTTTAAATGCTCCCTTTCTTCTAAGCCATTCTAGATACCGTACGGTTTGATGCCTTCACCCAAAGCAATGAATCCAGGACATTTGGGCTATGATCACATTGTTTTAGAATCTGTCCTGGATCTCAGTGTGGGTGACTTTGAGGATGCTGGAAGTGTGGGCCTCCTCCACCCTGCTGGTGAAACATGCCAGATGGCATATGCAGACTCAGCAGTTTGACCTAAAGTCCTATTGGGCACAGCAACAAGGGAACCTGTCTGATTGGGTCCATATTTTGGAAGTGACTGCAAAAGGCCTTCAGCGGTGGCCACTGGATGGCAGTTGGGTCAATGGCAGGCCCATTTCTATCCTACACAAAGATTTGACAGTGGTGATGTATACATCACTTGGCGCTAAAGGCCTTCTTATCCAACATCAGAGGAAGGCTGGTACATGTACGCATGAACAACACCACCACCACCATAGTGTACTGTAACAAGCAGGGCGAGGTAGGGCCTTGGTCCTGTGCTGCAAGGCTGTACACCTCGTGAAATGACTGGGCCACTAGAGAATTTCTCTGGTGATGAACCACGTGGTGGAATCTCTTTTCAACTGGGTGGAAAAACTCAGCCGCTGACGTCTAGTGAACCATGAATGGCAGCTACACCTGGATATGGTGCTGAGTGTCTTTAATAAATGTGGAGATGCCAGACTTATTCTTTTCGCCACTTCTTAGGACTTTCAAAGTCAGCACTTTTGCGCATTGACGTATTGCCTAGAGTGGAGCTTGGTACTTCTGTATGCCTTTCTGACATTGCCTCTCCTGCCCAGATTTCTGAAGAAGATCAGAAGTGACCAGGCCCAAGTTATCCCAAGTGGCATTAGATTGGGCCAGGAGAGTGTGGTACTCGGAACTCCTGGTCATGCGCATCTGTCCTCTGATAAAACTGCCACTTCCGGAAGATCTTTTGCCTGCATCTCCATGCGTGGAGATTTAGCGACAGCAGTTGACTGGATTTGACCTTCCTTCTAAAGTTGTTGATGTAATCTTAGCAGCGAGGATTTCTCTACTAAATTGGTGTACGGCAGTCAGCAGGCTACATTTGTGGTCTTGTGCGGCACCAGCCACATTGATCCACTGCAAGGCAAGTTGTCTGAAGTTTGTTGTCTTTGTCCTTGGCCCAGCAAGTCCCTGAATTGGGCACTCTTAAAGGCTATTTGTTGGCTTTTTTACGATTGTCGTATAAGCCTTCTTTATTTAAATCACCAGTTGCACTGAGATTTTTGAAAAGCTTGCGACACTTGTTTCTCCTAAATCCCTTTGCAATGCCACAGTAGGACTTGAATTTAGTTCTCACTTTTTGATCTGCACGTCGCTACACAGCTGTCCATTAAGACTTTTGACATTGTATTTCTCATCACCATAACATTAGCCAGGCATAAGAGCGAGCTGCAGGCTCTACCACCATTTACAATATGCTCCCTAGATAAGTTGGTGTTGAAAACTCAAGCTTCTCTTCTGCTGAAAGTGTTCACTCCATTTCATGCTGGGCAAGCTATCATCCTTCTGGCATACCGTGCTCCACCTCATCTGCCTGAGGAGAAAAGACTCCATCAGGCAGTAAGGGGGGACGGTGGCAGCTTTCTCTCGACTCCGTTTGGCGCCATATTTGAGCACAGTCGCTCTGCATTGTTTTAAGATGTAAAACTGCTCCGTGAGCTTTCGAACTTTTTCGAATATTTTATGTAAAAGTTGCACTTTAAAATGTACTTTTAAAATTGCTGAAACGTTACTCCATTTATTAGTGGCACGCTGTCATATTATAATCCACTCACTTGCACGCATTGAGGGATCAGCTCTTTCCAGCAGCTTGACCTGTGCCTGCACGCCCGGTCCGACCCTTCAGCCAATCACGGGTGCGGAAGGCGGGGCAGAGCCAGACACACTCAGGGAGGCGAGCGGTTAGCGCTCTAGCTCTCCCCTACTTGAGGGATATAAAGGTAGCGAGGAGGCACCGGAATTTGCGGTAAGGGGGGACGGTGGCAGCTTCCTCTCGACTCCGTTTGGCGCCATATTTGAGCACAGTCGCTCTGCATTGTTTTAAGATTTAAAACTGCTCCATGAGCTTTTGAACTTTTTCGAATATTTTATGTAAAAGTTGCACTTTAAAATTTACTTTTAAAATTGCTGAAACGTTACTCCATTTATTAGTGGCACGCTGTCATATTATAATCCACTCACTTGCACGCATTGAGGGATCAGCTCTTTCCAGCAGCTTGACCTGTGCCTGCACGCCCGGTCCGACCCTTCAGCCAATCACGGGTGCGGAAGGCGGGGCAGAGCCAGACACACTCAGGGAGGCGAGCGGTTAGCGCTCTAGCTCTCCCCTACTTGAGGGATATAAAGCAACTCGTCGGCTTCAACGCCCAGTGTTGACGCGCAGTGTGGCGCCTACTCCAGCGCCTAAGACGAGCCAAAGACCAGCCCGTCTGCGCCCGTCTGCGCCCGTCCGCGACAGGACGGGACCAGGGGCATGGGGCTATGGAGGAACACATCATTCGTCAGGATATGTCTCTCAGTAGTAGGATATTATACACCAGGCAGGCATTGCTGGATATTGACAGGTATGCTCCCGTATTATGTACTCATAAGGCGGGAAATCATCTAGAGGGGCCCTTTTCATGTTCGGGGTGTCACGAGCAATTTTCCATCTGCACTGAAACCAGAACTCGCCTGTTAGAGCGACGGCTTTCGATCCCTATTCTGCATCAAGTTGGGCAGATTGACACTCCATTTAAGGACCTACTTCTAGACTGTAAAAACTTACTATGTAATATCCGCTCCCTGGCCAAACATGCAACACAGGTATGGGGCCTCATTACATCTGAGAGTCCACATTTATGCTTCCTAACAGAGACATGGCTGAAGCCACATACCACACCGGCCATTACATTGGGGGTTCCATTAGGTTATAAGATGGTGAGGATGGACCGACCAATCAAAACTGGAGGAGGGATAGCCATTGTGTTTAAACAGGAGCTAGACGTTATTATCATTGAGACAGTGTGCACTCCCCAGATGGAGCTTCTAATTTTTAGACTTAATTCTAGCTCAAAGGAAACTAGAAAGGGAGCTTTAGTTTATCGCCCCCCAGGCCCATGTGAAAACTTCTCCATACAGTTGGTTGAGGCCCTGGCACCACATGTACAGGAGAACTTGGATTTCCTTTTGGTAGGGGATTTCAACATCCATAGTGAATTAAATAACTGTGTTGAGGCTAGGACCCTACTGACAGATCTGGACACTTTGGGGCTTAAAAAGATTAATCAGGGACCAGCACACCGGGCAGGCCACACATTGGACTTGGTGTTGTCTAACTCAAATGCTATAATATGCATACCTCCTATCCAGGTGGAATGGACAGACCACTCCATCATTGAATTTCATACCCGCATTAACCACAAACCGCAAGCCACACAGAGGGTGATGGCAGATACCAGGAGACCCTGGCACAAATTAACATCAGACGGTTTTAGGGGGAAATACATCGAACCCAGCTGTGGTGAATGTGTAGCCAATGTGACCACTGCGTTATGCAAGTTCGAGGAAGCAGTGACAGTGGCCATAAAGGAGGTTATACCTTTGAGAACTTTAAAACCCCGATCTGCTTCTAAACAAGAAGTATGGTTCACAGAGGATTTAAGATTGCTAAAACTAACCACAAGAAAGTTAGAAAAACTCTGGAGGGGAACTCACAAGGCAGAGGATAGGGAGAATTACAAGATCTCTCAAAACATCTATCACAAAGCCATCCGGGCTGCACGAAAACAACACATAGCAGCACAACTATCAGCAGCAGGAAACAATGCAAGGGTTTTGTATCAAGTTCTTCAAACCTTCACTAAACCTGCTGCCTGTGAGACCATCGAGATAGCATCCCAGGAACTCTGTGACAACATCTCCCAATTTTTTACCAAAAAGATCGAGGGTATATATGACAAAATAATAGCTACCAAAGATAACACCAAAAATAAGACCATAGTGGACAACATGGTTCATCTAGCCACTGGAGCACATATGAATATCAATTGCCCTAACAAGATGGCAGAATTCCCTCTCATAACAACGGAGGAGGTAATTACTTTAATTAGCCAGACAAAAAGCGGGTGCCCCTCTGATATCATCCCGGCACGCATTATGCCGTTAGTGGCTAATGTTTTGGCTACAGGAATCCAGCATGTAATCAACCTGTCCCTGAGCACAGGGGAAGTCCCCCTAGATTGGAAGCGGGCACTGGTGAAACCACTGAGGAAAAACAACACCATCCCCTGGACTGAATTGACAAATTTAAGACCTATCTCACTCCTTCCATTTTTTGGGAAGTTGACGGAGAAATTTGTCAATCGGCACTTGTCAAATTTCATCGAAAGTGTAGGGGGGCTGGATCCCTCCCAGTCTGGGTTTAGGCCTAGGCACAGCACTGAGACTGCCCTGTTGTCCGTCGCTGACGATCTTCATATGCTACAGGATGGGGTTTTTTCCGTTATCCTGGTGCTTTTAGATTTGTCAGCGGCGTTTGACACGGTGTCACATGACATCATGACCTCCAGAATAATTGACATCGGTCTGGAAGGCAGGGTGCTGGCCTGGCTAAGGACTTTTCTCACTAAGCGTACCCAAAGTGTCATCATGGGGACGTATCGGTCGGAGGAGGTGGAGATATCTAAGGGGGTGCCACAGGGCTCATGTCTGAGCCCTACTTTATTTAACATCTATGTGGCCCTGATAGAGCGCGCGAGGTCACCCAGCCAATAATTTCGCCGTTTCCGGCTTCGGGCCCATATACTTTCAATTCACAATATTCATTGACAGGGTGACTTCACGGGCTGCTACCAATTTGTGTGAATTTCCTACTGTAATTACTCAGTGTACCCGACTTACCATCCACCGACACGGGTACCTATGACCTCAACGGATCAGGGAGCTAGCTGTAAAAGGAAAGGCAGCAAAATACCAACCCAAAATGACATTCAATACTGTTGTAAAATGACCACGGACAACTGGAAGTTTTTAAAAGCTTTATCTAAAGTTCGTTTTCGTTGTGCATTAAATTTACAAGAATAAGACAATCAATAATCAAAATAATGAAGAGTACATAACTATAGAGAAATAGAGTCAGGGTAATCATGGAAATGCTAATATGAGATGCAACAGGAAAACGCTATGCTTTCAGGGTAAAGATTTTTTTTTGACAATTTAAGTAAGGCCGTTCTAGACCATATCAGGAAATGACAAACTGCAATGCAAAATATAATTTCTAATAGATAGGGCAACATGGGAACACGTTATGAAAAATGCAAATGACTTTATGATTCAATAGTTTGCGGCAAAGCATGGAAAAAATCAACATATGCAAAGGTGTGTCTTTATTGAAGCAAAAGCCAGAAAATTAGAAAGGTGCAAGTTTTAAAGATTTAGAGCGATATTTACCTAGACTGGTGTGGAAACCAAACCCTGGCCACGGGTCAGTTAAGGACAGGAAACCCTCAAGGAAGGATACACCTCAATGGACAGCAGGTGCAGAATGGACACCCAGGACAGGACAGGATACCCTCAGATTAGGAATCAGGACAGGACCTCAGGACAGGACAGCAAACCCTCAGGACAGGACCGCTCAGGACAGGACCGCACCCGCAGTTTGGAAGCAACGCCTGCGCTCCACCCTCTCTGCAGCTATCGATCAAGACCCCGATTGGGTCAGCGAACTCCCAGCAAAGTGCTTCGCCAGCACTTTAAGGTTCAGTAAAACCTTAGTCTATGGTCAATTTCGGACAGAGTGCTCCGCAGCGCTCTGTATCTTCAGTCACCTATTGAGTACGATGGGTCAGTGACAGGTCAGCTAAACCAGACAAGTCGGACAATTTCCCTAGGTGAACCCAGGGTAGATATACAGTTTGGGGACGGTGTACCACCCCCCAATGTTGCAAAGTGTCAGAATCCCTCAATTTGGATTGGTCCTAAGATAGGATTTGGGTAACACACCAATCAGAATACACTATTTGGAGGCCTTATTTACATCTCAGGGCACCGCCTAGCAAGATTGGGGTTCCCATGAGAAACTACGCAGAATACAGGCAAAGAATACATTTTTGCAACATAATAGAACAATATCGAGATGCTGCGGGGCTAAGGTGCTGCTTCCCAGGGTGGCTTCTGGCATCAACCTTCCTTGGCAGCAATTCAATGCCGTGATGACTTTCGGTGAGTCTGCGCACAAGTACCCTCCAAGATGGCTCTCAGTTCAGACAGACCCCCGTTCCCCGCAGTACATGAAAAGTAAGCGAGAACAAATTAATACATAGAAATAACATTATGAAAACACATCACAGGGTTTGTACTTTCAACTTATCACTAAGAAATATACTTATGCAGTCTAAATGTTAGCTACATATAAACAGATACAAGAGCAGTGGCACGAGCAGTACCACGTTACTGGCAAAGCTATGTATTACGCATGCGCAACTATTTCCCTCCAACTCTGCAAACACATCAGGACACGTGAGTGTGACTGACGCATGCGCAGACACTTACTTCCAAGCAGCGGCCATTTTAAAAGACTCGAGTTAATTATTTTAGTAAAACACATAGGCAAGCGTCGGGGAACCTCGTTTAAACATAGAATAAACGTTAGTGAGACGTACAACTTATTATTTGATTATACATGGACGAGGTTCATGACAAAAGCACGTCGCAAATGCGAAGCTTTGCTTCATCAATCCCCTCTTTGATGATATTTACTATCATCACAAAAATAAATGGAACCAGATGCCAACTTCTCACACCTTATACATCTCTATCTCTTCCAACAATTTGCTCAACTTTTCTTTCTCATATTTAGTAGGATGAGAATTCTTCACCCTTTTGTATATCTGATTATTCATTTCCTCTAATTCAAGTTCATCCACACTTCGTTTCACTCCTCTCGCATTCACTTGATGCTTTCCAGTGTGCTTGCGACATTTGCAACAGGCAAATATGAAAAATAGGATAAGACCTATAATTCCAATTGGCATCAATATCTTAAACAATAAGCTTTTACCTAAGCTAGCAAACCAATGACCTACATTTGAGAGACCATCTACCAGTCTCTTCCAGGCACTGTCAACCTCGAGTGGTTTGAGTTCCCTTTCCAAATTAGTAATGTTTTTCACGTATCTTTTGAGCTGCACACTTTTGTCCGGAATATAAGTGCAACAATGTTGCGCCTTCAACATCCGGCAGACTCCGCCCGCTTTTGCTAATAAGGTATCAAGAGCAAGTCTGTTCTGCAAAACCATTGATCTGATCGCAACCATTTCGGTATTGACCAGCAGAAATCCATGAGCTGTGTCAGTAGACAACGCATCCACTATAGTGGACAATTTACAAATTCTGTGAGTGTTCAGAACCACTCCCACTCCAGGTATCAGTGCACTGAAAATACTACCCATTATTTCACCTATGCTTTCTCTTTTACTACGCACTAAGCCATTAGTATTTTCACTGCTTCCAGCAACTTTGTTCACATGGTATATTTTCGGGAAGACAATGCCAAAATAGCAACTTCCATACCAGTGATCCGGCAATTCGAAATAAGCCTTGTCCCCACAAATATAATAAATTCCAGGAAACACAGGCTCTGACCCATTTTTGAAACCCCAACCTCCAATTACCTTGTAATTATGTTCGCATTCACTGGAACCAATGAAAATGTTATTATAATAGCTAGTCTTCTCGCGGTGAAGACATAGCTTGCCTTTCTTTTCAAAATCCAGCAACAGAGCAGGACCCGCCCCACCAGTTGAGGTGCCTTCCATGTTCTCTGCCCACCTTGGTCTTTTCTGACTTTCGTCATTTGCCTTCTTTTGTGTTTTAATTCTCCTTTTCTCTGCCATGTTCAGGAACATCTTTTCCTGCTCACGCAAAGAACAAGTCAAGTTATCTCTGTGTGCGTCACCTATGCCAATATCACCAATAGTCAGGAAATAGTCTCCCATGTATCGTATTACGTCGCTTTTGGTATGTACAGGATTCAAGTTCCCACGTATGGGAAGTTCAGAAAAGATCACGTCATTGTTAGAGTAATAGTACTGTAACGGTCCTCTTTTGTAAAATAAACTAGCTAAAATGCTACAGGAGATTCCGTATGTCAGCGGCAAGTGATGGTATGTCACGCCTTCAGCTACAGAGGTAGGCAGCTTCATGCAGACATAGCAATCTTCAATTTCCATAGTCTCTACATAGTGTATTAACAAGTTTGCGAAAACATTTAAGCGCGTCTTATTTTCAATTCCATGATAATGTAGTTCTCCCTCATCTGATGCTTCTAAGTCTTGTTTTGTTTGTCTCAGTGCTCTCTCATGTCTGGCTACACTCTGTGTTGTCAGCTCCTCACTGTCAGTATTTACAATTTCAGTAGGGACAATATTAGTATTTTTGCTCACCGCAAAAGGAATGAAAACTGTTAGTCCTATCCAGAGTAATATCAGTATAACTATACTACATACACATACCTTGCAGCATGTTTTGCAACGACTGCAACTAGGTCTACCATTCACGTTTGAATCAGACATTTTGGCTCAGAAGGAGTTTCTCGACCCCTCTTTGTGTCTTTACACCAGTAGCTTACTTTGTGCAAATTCACGGTGGCTCGTCTTCTTCTTCGGCAGAATACTCAGCGACTGGTTCTCCGTCGCTCTCGTCAGTTAGATCAAGATCTTCAAATTCTTCCAACACAAGTGTCCATTCAGGTGACTTGTACTTTTTGTTTTGTCTCTTTATTCGATCACTCCTTCTTTTGGAAGTGTCTTCTGGTTGTTCTGCTATGCGAGCACTTCTCCTTTCTTCTGCACGTTTTTCTTCTACTGTTTTTATTCTCAGTCTCAATTTCTTTATGTATCCAGGCTCAATGTGCTTTCTTTTCTTAAGTCTTTTAGTTGGTACTTGGACTTCGTTTTCTTCTCTTGCCCTCTTGTTCTCCTTAGTTTGTGGCAATTCTGTTTCAGTTTCTTCCTCTTCTATCTGACTGTTTCCAGGGCTAGCATCTATTTCTTCTGCCTGGTTACTAATCTGGCCTTGTTCAGGACAGGGTTTGGTTTGTTTTTCAAATGTCTCTGTTTCTGTTTCCTGAACACGTTCTTCTAATCCTATCTGATCCTGTTCAAGCACTTCGATCTCTTGATTTTCTTCTGCTCGAACTATTACGCTATGTCTAGTCTGTCCCTTCCCGACATCAGGAGTCAGTGGAGGAGTATCAATCACTTGTTCTGTATCAACCACTTGTTCTGTATCAATCACTTGTTCTGTATCAATCACTTGTTCTGTATCAATCACTTGTTCTGTCCCTGTCTGACCTTCTCCTTCCTCAGTTTTGATGTGAATCTCAAGATCCTGAGGTTCTTCGCCTGTGCCTTCCTTTTCCTCTCTATTCCACTCTCTACCTTCCCAAAGTCGCTCACTCGTTCGAATGGGGTCTTCAGTGAGATCAATCAATGGTATCCACTCCTCTGGCCATATGCTCGGCAGCTCGTCTTCAGCTACTTCTGGCTCAGCTTCTTGGACCCCTTCAGCAGGCTGGGCTCTTGGTAGTTCGTTATCAACTGTTCTTGGGCCAACGTCTGCTGATTCTGCAGCTCGACTGGTACTGGGCTGTACGTCGTCAGCTACTTCTGGTCTGGCTCCTGCAGAGTCCTCTGCTGGACGCCCTTCTTCTCCAGGCTCCTCGTCGGGTAATACCTTCTGGGTGTGGCTGGCGTGTATCCAACGTGGAACCCCTGCACACTTTACTGCTGTGGTAGTTACCAGGATCACCTGACGTTTCTCTCCCCACCTTGGCTCCAGGCAGCTCTTCCGAGTATGTTTCTTTATCTTGACCCAATCTCCCGGGAGCCAGTTTGTGGAGAGGAGTCGTTGGATTGAGGATGGCGTCTTCTCCGATCTGGCGAGAGATAGAACGCACTTGGTCACCCAATCTCTTGCAGTATTCAAGCACCAAATCATCAGTAATACTCAACAGTTTGCTTCCTGGCACCCATGCTTGTCTCATCACTCTTCCCATAATGATTTCATGGGGACTTAGGCCTGTCTTGCGGTCAGGAATACTTCTGAGTCCCATCAGGACCAGGGGCAGGGCCTTCACCCAGGTCAGCTTAGATGCATCACACAGTTTTGCTAGTCTGTTTTTGATAGTTCCGTTTATTTGTTCCACTATTCCAGAAGCCTCTGGACGGTATGCACAGTGAAGCTTTTGTGAGATTCCAAAGGCCTTACAGAGTTCGGCGATCACCTCATTCTGGAAATGTGAGCCTTGATCTGATTCAATAGTGACTGGAACCCCGAACCTAGGTATCAGTTCTTTTAGTAAACACTTAGCTACTGTTTTTGCGTCATTTTGGGGAGTAGGGAAAGCTTCCACCCACTTTGAAAATAAACAGACCATGACAAGGACATATCGTTTCCCTTCACAACGGGGCATGGTGATGAAATCAACCTGTATTCTCACGAAGGGACCCCCGGACCTCCCAATTTTTCCCAGTTCCACCACAGTTTTCTTCCCTGGGTTCATCTTTTGACATGACAGGCACCTCTGGCAGAGGGACTCTGCTACTTTCCTGAACTTTTTACTGTACCAAGTCTGTTGGAACACTAGAATCATGGCGTCCCTACCAATGTGTGATCCTTCATGTATCAATCTCGCCATTGTGCTAAGTAAGTGTCTAGGTAACACAGGCATACCAGTTGGACCTAAGATGACACCATCCACACGTCTTGGTCTACACCCATCCTCCCACTTCTCTCTCTCTTGCCAAGGTGCCGCCTGCTGCCACTCTTTCACTTCATCCCATGTAGGCACTTCTTCAAACACCTGAAGTTGGCAGCTGGTTCCTGGCCCCCCTCGTTTTGGATTTACGATATACCGATCTCTGGCGCACCATTGGGCCACTCGATCAGCAAAATCGTTTCCCAGTGATACAGTGTCCATGTCTTTTTTATGAGCGACACACTTTACCACTGCCAGTTCCTTTGGTAACTGGATTGCCTCTAAAAGGTCTTGTACAACCTTTCCATTTCGAATAGGGGTACCTGATGAAGTCAGGAACTCCCTCTGTAGCCACAACTGGCCAAAGTCATGCACAACCCCATAACAGTACTGACTGTCAGTATACACTGTTATGCGTAGGTTTTTCCCAATTTTGCAAGCTTTTATCATAGCTATCAATTCGGCTACTTGTGCAGACTTTACGTCAAATAGATAACCTGCTTCTTCAATTTTGGTTAAGGAGACTACCGCATAGGCAGCACTCAGGCCTCCTAGTTCATGTCTTACACATGAACCATCCACAAATAATTCCTTGTCATGCACAGGCAATGGTGTTTCTTTAATGTCTGGACGTGGCTTGGTGTTGAATTCTGTTAAATCAATGCAATCATGCTCATCCTCCACCCCACCTTCCATATCCATTGGGTCTGGGAGCAAGGTGGAAGGGTTCAGAATACTGCACCTAACAATGTTTACATTTGCAGCACCCACAAGAATCCTCTCGTATTTAGTCAGCCGACTAGGGGTGAGATACTGAGTTTTTGTTCGGGTCAGTAAAATTACTACTCCATGTGGAACATACACAGTTACCGGATGTCCCATGACAATGGACTCACTCTGCTCTAAACTTGCGCAGGTAGCAGCTACTGCTTTCAGACATCCCGGTAATCCAGCAGCCACTGGATCCAGGGTGGCAGAGAAATATGCCACAGGCCTTCTGGTTGTACCATGATCTTGTGTCAGGACTGACAATGCGCAATTATCGCGAGTGTCACAGAATAGGGCAAATTCTTTGGAATAGTCTGGCATTCCCAATGCCGGTGCTGTACACAGACAATCTCGTAGTTTGGTGAAGGCTGTTAAGCTTTCATCATCCCATTCTACAATCTCTGGTGTTCCTCTCTTGGTCATTTTAATCAAGGGCCTAGCTAGGACTGCAAATCCCAGAATCCACTGCCTGCAGTATCCTATCACCCCCAGGAACATTCTGATCTCTTTCTGAGTACGGGGTAACTGCATCTTTTGAATTATTCTCACTCTTTCTGATGTCACTTTTCTGACACCTTTCTCTATCTGGTGCCCCAGATATTTCACTGATTTTGCACAGAACTGTAATTTGTCAGGGGCCACTTTATGTCCCTTCTCACTCAGATGATTCAGGAGGGCAATGGTGTCAATCACACAATCCCTATGACTTTTAGACGCCACCAAGAGGTCGTCTATGTATTGCACTAGGACAGAGTTTCCAGGTAAGACCAAAGTTTCCAAACATTTTTTCAAGATCTGATTAAAGATAGAGGGGCTCTCTGTGTACCCTTGAGGGACCCTGTTCCAGACATACACGTGACCATTGAAGGCAAATGAGAAAATATATTTGCTATCTGGATGCAAGGGAATGGAAAAGAATGCATGACACAGGTCTATCACAGTGAACCACTCAGCATCCCAGGGAATCTGATACAGAATCACTGCTGGGTTCGGGACAATAGGGCAGCAGGGGACCACTATTTTGTTGACCTTTCGTAGGTCCTGCACTACTCTGTACTTGCCACTAGGCTTCTTGATGCCCATAATCGGTGAGTTACATGGGCTACTCTATACTTCCTGTATGATGTTTCCTTCTAGCAATTTCTGTATTTCCAGAGTGACACCTGCTCTCACTTCTGCATTCATTCTGTAGGGTTTAGTATTGGGGTATACAGCATTGTCCTTTATTGCTATCTGTATGGGGTCTACGTTTTTCATTAACCCTACATCTTTCCCAGTAAAGTCCCATACTTCTGGCTTCACTGCTTCTTGGAGTTCTTTGGGCAAATCCTGCATGGTCATTCGTTTAATTTCTGAGTCAGGTCTGATTAACATTAATTTATAAATGCCGTCTTCATCTGGAGTCTGAATTTCAACACCCTTTGGTGTGCAAAAGATGGTACAGTTCATTTTGCACAGCAAATCACGTCCCAGTAAGTTTACTGGACTGGTGTCGCAAACGACAAATCTATGCATTTCCTTAAAGTTTCCAATTGAGATCTCCATGGGCTTGGTAACAGGAGTACTAATCAATTGATTAGATACACCCACTACTTGGATGGCTTCTCCCGAGAGGGGTAGGTTTGGAACGTCCACTGTTCTCACAGTAGAACGGGTAGCGCCAGTGTCCAACAGAAAAGTGACATCATTTCCGTCAACCTTTCCTTCAATGTATGGTCCGGACTGGTCTACCGGCAAGGAGGTGCCAAGTACGCACTCCTCGTCCTCCCCTCTCAGGCCCCGTCAGTACTGGTCATCACAAAGGAAGGTATCGTTTAACAGATACTGCGAAGTTGCTGCATTTCTGTTCTCATTGCTTTCCCAGACTTCTATCTCATCACCCTCTGTCGCTTTTCCCCTATGTACTTGCTTTGGAGCTCGGGGCACCTGAACCGTTTTTACCTGTGGTTGAGTCTTTCTTGGTCTTTCTTTCTGCGTCTGTGGAGTTAAATCAGGTGTTTTGGGGTTATCGTCAGGCAAATAAGGACACTCGTTACGCCAGTGTCCAATTTCTCCGCACTGGTGACAGGGAAATTTCTTCATAGCCTCTTCCCTGCTCATTTTGGGCCGGGGCTTGCCTCCTCCCCCACCCCCAGGACCTTGGTTCTGAGTGTTTTTGGCCATATTACTCAAATGCTTTTCCTGCTGGTCTGCGAGCTTCACTTGAGCCCACATGACCTTCTCCTTGAGAGCCTTTTTCTTTTCTGCCATCTCGTCCTCGCAGTACTTTGCGTACCGCAGGACCTCGTCTATCTTTTTGGAGTGCCAACAAATTTTGTTATCTTTTATCCACTGACAAATTTCAGGCCTTAAACCGTTTACAAACCTGTAAATGAAATGCGTCATATCCTTCATCTCGATGTTATCTATACCACTGTATGTTTTAAACACCTGCAACAGCCTTTCATAATAGGAGTGCACTGTCTCGTCTCTCTCCTGTGTAGTTCTATCTATCCTGGTCCAATCAGTTTCTTTTGCGGGCACCTTATTTTTCAAATGCAACATTACTTGTTCGTATTTTTTCATCACTTCAATCGACGGCTCCCCTGTGTTAGAGTCCCTCGGGTACTCCTCACTAGGCCAGCCTATGGCTATTTTACACTCGGTCCATAGATCTACCGGGACCACAATGTCGAAAAATCCATCCAGGTCTTTCCACAGGCATTTTTGCACCTTTACGAACTTTTCCACCTGCCGGTACCAGTCAACTGGCTTTTCGCGCAATTTCGGGAAATCGTTAGTAAAGGACACAATATCCTGTCTGGACCATGGAACGTGCACATACCTCCCACCTGGCACTTCACGCATGGGGCATAATGTTTCGGGCTTGTCTACTTCTCTCAAAGGGAACTCAGGGGTGGCTTGTCTGGATCGAGCCTCATCTTTCTTTCGTGCCCACCTGCTTTTCCATTTTTCCACGTCTCCCCATTTCTGCAAAATGGCTAACAATTCTTTAATCTGCAACTTCTTCCCTGACACATTCAAGTTCTCTATATCCTTGTCTGAGAATTCAGCTCTGTAAGGCTTTTGTAAGGGCTTGGATCGGGAAATATCTACCCCCATACTAGCTGCAGTGTCTGTCAACTTTTCGTGGAGCACTCTGGTACTTCTGGTAAGGCTTTTACACATAAACAGCAACTCTTCTTCAGAATAGGTGTTTAATCTGTCTAATCCCACATTTCCTGCCATTAATTCCTCTATTTCTACCCTCAGCTTGTAGAGGTCTAAAGGTTTCGTTTGCGGAGCCTGTTTTTCTAATTCACGACTCCAATTTTCAATTTCTTCCGGAGTTACCAGAGAGACACTCCTAGTACCTGACGTTGATTCTAATTTAATTTCTTTCGCATTAAAAGGATTATGCCTCTTCTGCACTCCCTTCCCTGTCTGTTTGTTTGGCAGGTCCAAAAACACAACTTCGGACTCGCACTCACTGGACTGATCGTCTATCAGTAGGGGCTCCTGCCTCGGCGGGGCCATGATTGGGTTCATAACTGGAGGGTTTGGACTTCCTTGATTATTCCCATACAACGGAACCACTGGTCCGATTGTTACCGGAATAGTCAAAGCCTCAGGACTGGTATTCAACTGGGAGATTTTCTGAATTATTTCTGTCCTCTGTCTAGCTAGGGCCTCTTGCTCCCTTTCATCTAGTACTCTTCCTAATGTCCGGTCAGGTATCATCTGTGGGGTCAGGTGAGGGGTAAGACTCGGGGCAGTAGGATGCGTTTCACTTGGTCCTCCACCATAATTTGGTTTTGGGAACAAAGTTCCTGTGCCAAATGACCTGCGCTCCTCCCCATATGGAGGCTGCAAAAAGGGCATTCCTGAACTTAATGGCTTTTCTTCGTTTTCATAAAGAGGTCCGGGGAAAAAGGCTCTTTCACGGGAATATTTTTCCTCCGGGCTCACGGGCACTCTAGGATATATCTCTCGTACCTCCGCGGGTCCAGGATTCTCAAAATAGGGCAGTACTTGACCACCTCCCCCCCTACTTAGGGATCTGTCCTCCTCCTTAATAGATGGACGCTGGGGATTCCCTCCTGTACTGGAAAGGCGGGCTCCCTCATCATAAGGGGGCGGACTTCTCGTAAAGATGTCATCTAACAATTCATCGTCTGACTCTCCAAGCGCTCCCCAATGCTTACTCTTTTCTGTCCTTTTCTCTCCCGCAGAAGGGGTACCTGCTGGCATCATGGGAAACAGACCCTCAACAATCATGCTCTGTCTCCACTGTTTCATCTTTTTATCCCTGGTCTCTTGTTTCAGCCTTGGGTACCACTTGGTCAGACCTTTGTCCATTCGGGGTTTCTCTCTTTCGAAAGCCTCAATTTCCCATTCCTCTAATGCCTCATACTGCGTTAGTCTCGGTCTGGGATGCAATTCATTCATTCGGGTTCTCAAATTAAATAAAATCCTGCCATTGAAAGTACCGTCTAACGGAAAAGCCAATATTCCGTCATCTTTTGTGTACTTTACCCAATTTTCCAACCACACACAGGTATTGTACCCTCGGTCAAACATCATGAACGAGGCGGGAGTGTTCGGGGGCGGGACAATAACGCCCTCTCTGGATTTAATCGGTTTGTCCGTTTTGAAATAATTCTTTACCCTATTTACAAGGGACATCTTTCTCTTAGTCCCGTACATAATATCGTATCTATTGGCTTTCCACTGATCCCTTTCAAACCCTTGGTTTCTTGGATCGGGTCTAGTCTCTGGACAATACGAATGCCACATACGATTTCTACGCTTAACTCTGTTTACAAAGTCACCTCCAATCAGAACGCGTCTTGCAATTCTGTGCGACCAATGGGGTGCACGCGTTCAAATAATTTCGGCCAATGGGTGCGCGGCCCCTTCGTGAGACTGTCCTCACGCTCCGGCGCTTCACCCCTCCTTTACAATTCCAGCCCCGCTACCCGCCCGCTGCTTCTACCAATCCCAGCGCGGCACGGAGTGACGTCAGAGACGCTTCGCGGCTGACTCCCTCCCTTCACAAGGTAACGGAAACTTTTCTTTCTTTCTAAAGTGCTAGTGCTTGGTTATTTTACAACGAATACACATTCGCCACAGTGCTCAAGTGTCTAGACAGGAAAGATTTCTTTTACTGCAAGTAAACTACCATTTACTTTTCACACGCTGCGGGTAAATCTCTTCCGCCTACCCTTCACTCTAGCATCGGTGAACCTGTTATTCCCCTAAACTCATCCACTCTTCCGGGATATATCCGAGTCTAAGGTTTCCCAGCGGACCCCTCTGCTTTCACCCAAGCTCCGAGGAACCTGCTACTTTTCCGATGTGACCCTTACTAGGTTACGCCACTATGGGAATTTTGCCAATGAACCTCGTTACTGACATTTATTCACACATGTATTCAGAAAAACCCTAGTTAGTGCTTCCCGGTTATCCTAACCTGCACCTAACTTTCCTTAAGCCTGCGACCTCAAGGCAATGGATTCTATTCACCACTTGCCTTTTCAATTCCCCGGGGAGTTCGGACAACAATGAACGAGACGGTTTACAAACGCATGGATTAATACATATAACAATATAAGAACAAGAATAACAATGATAAAACAATTCATGCGTATTCACAAGGGATTGATCAGGTCCCTCGGAACGACCGCTCTTATAGCAGCATTAATGTACTAGCAGCTACCGACTTAGCTAGCCTAACTAATCCTGCCTAACCTTCAACTAGTCCCTAACCATCCTCTGCTAGCCAGAAAAACTGATAGAGCGCGCGAGGTCACCCAGCCAATAATTTCGCCGTTTCCGGCTTCGGGCCCATATACTTTCAATTCACAATATTCATTGACAGGGTGACTTCACGGGCTGCTACCAATTTGTGTGAATTTCCTACTGTAATTACTCAGTGTACCCGACTTACCATCCACCGACACGGGTACCTATGACCTCAACGGATCAGGGAGCTAGCTGTAAAAGGAAAGGCAGCAAAATACCAACCCAAAATGACATTCAATACTGTTGTAAAATGACCACGGACAACTGGAAGTTTTTAAAAGCTTTATCTAAAGTTCGTTTTCGTTGTGCATTAAATTTACAAGAATAAGACAATCAATAATCAAAATAATGAAGAGTACATAACTATAGAGAAATAGAGTCAGGGTAATCATGGAAATGCTAATATGAGATGCAACAGGAAAACGCTATGCTTTCAGGGTAAAGATTTTTTTTTGACAATTTAAGTAAGGCCGTTCTAGACCATATCAGGAAATGACAAACTGCAATGCAAAATATAATTTCTAATAGATAGGGCAACATGGGAACACGTTATGAAAAATGCAAATGACTTTATGATTCAATAGTTTGCGGCAAAGCATGGAAAAAATCAACATATGCAAAGGTGTGTCTTTATTGAAGCAAAAGACAGAAAATTAGAAAGGTGCAAGTTTTAAAGATTTAGAGCGATATTTACCTAGACTGGTGTGGAAACCAAACCCTGGCCACGGGTCAGTTAAGGACAGGAAACCCTCAAGGAAGGATACCCTCAATGAACAGCAGGTGCAGAATGGACACCCAGGACAGGACAGGATACCCTCAGATTAGGAATCAGGACAGGACCTCAGGACAGGACAGCAAACCCTCAGGACAGGACCGCTCAGGACAGGACCGCACCCGCAGTTTGGAAGCAACGCCTGCGCTCCACCCTCTCTGCAGCTATCGATCAAGACCTCGATTGGTTCAGCGAACTCCCAGCAAAGTGCTTCGCCAGCACTTTAAGGTTCAGTAAAACCTTAGTCTATGGTCAATTTCGGACAGAGTGCTCCGCAGCGCTCTGTATCTTCAGTCACCTATTGAGTACGATGGGTCAGTGACAGGTCAGCTAAACCAGACAAGTCGGACAATTTCCCTAGGTGAACCCAGGGTAGATATACAGTTTGGGGACGGTGTACCACCCCCCAATGTTGCAAAGTGTCAGAATCCCTCAATTTGGATTGGTCCTAAGATAGGATTTGGGTAACACACCAATCAGAATACACTATTTGGAGGCCTTATTTACATCTCAGGGCACCGCCTAGCAAGATTGGGGTTCCCATGAGAAACTACGCAGAATACAGGCAAAGAATACATTTTTGCAACATAATAGAACAATATCGAGATGCTGCGGGGCTAAGGTGCTGCTTCCCAGGGTGGCTTCTGGCATCAACCTTCCTTGGCAGCAATTCAATGCCGTGATGACTTTCGGCGAGTCTGTGCACAAGTACCCTCCAAGATGGCTCTCAGTTCAGACAGACCCCCGTTCCACGCAGTACATGAAAAGTAAGCGAGAACAAATTAATACATAGAAATAACATTATGAAAACACATCACAGGGTTTGTACTTTCAACTTATCACTAAGAAATATACTTATGCAGTCTAAATGTTAGCTACATATAAACAGATACAAGAGCAGTGGCACGAGCAGTACCACGTTACTGGCAAAGCTATGTATTACGCATGCGCAACTATTTCCCTCCAACTCTGCAAACACATCAGGACACGTGAGTGTGACTGACGCATGCGCAGACACTTACTTCCAAGCAGCGGCCATTTTAAAAGACTTGAGTTAATTATTTTAGTAAAACACATAGGCAAGCGTCGGGGAACCTCGTTTAAACATGGAATAAACGTTAGTGAGACGTACAACTTATTATTTGATTATACATGGACGAGGTTCATGACAAAAGCACGTCGCAAATGCGAAGCTTTGCTTCATCAGCCCCCCTGTCGAACATCATGAGATCCGACGGTTTTATCCCGGTATCGTATGCGGACGATACACAACTCCTCTTTCCGTTTAAAACTTTGACATCTGAAGTGCGAAACTCCTTTGCCCGGGGTATGACAGAAGTGGCCCAGTGGATGGCCTTGAACTTCTTACAGTGCAACGTTTCCAAAACGGAGGTGATGCTCTTTGGGGAAGCTAAACGCCTGTGGACTCCTGACTGGTGGCCTCAAGACCTGGGCCCAGTCCCTGAACCTAAACAGTGCGTGAAAAATCTTGGAGTAAAACTGGATCAGGAGCTTTCCTTGAAACAACATGGAAACCAAGTGGTTGGCTCCTGTTTCCATATCATTGGGCTTCTCCGAAAAGTGTTCCCCCTGCTCCCTGATACCACTAGAAAAACCTTGGTACAGGCGCTTGTGTTGAGCAGGCTTGATTACTGTAATGGATTGCTGTTAGCTGCCAACGAGGGGGTCATCTCCAGATTGCAGGTTGTGCAAAACACTGCTGCACGCCTTGTCCTCAATGCCCCTGCACGTACTCCATCCAAACCCCTGTTAATTAAGCTTCACTGGCTTTCAGTGAAACAGAGGGTATTGTTTAAGACATGTTGTGTCATCCATAAGTGCCTCACAGGGAAAGGCCCGGAATATCTGACAAAAAAATTCAATGCATACGCTCCCTCCCGATCTCTTAGATCGGGAGATCAAGAACTTCTATGTGTTCCTAGGATTAAGAAGGCCAGGCAAGGCGGTAGGGCCCTGTCTGTGGCTGGCCCAAAGCTGTGGAACAATCTCCCCAGAGAGATCAGACAGTGTAGGGAACATCTTCCTTTTAGGAAGAAACTAAAAACTTTCCTTTTCCAATACTAGTTTATCCGACAAAGGGAAATAATGCTACACTGTAGGACCTGCTCTGTTCAAAGATGACGCCAGGGGCGCGGAGATACTCCTTCGGGAGTCGATTCCCAGCACGGTACAAGTTTGTAATAAATAAAAATAAAAATAAATTTGGGTGCTAAGAGAGCACTTAGATTTTACATAGATTGCACCAAAGAACATTGGATGAATGATCAGCCCTTTGTGGGGTTTTCCGAGGCAAAGAAGGGCAAGGCAGTGCAAAAGTGAACCTTCTACTGATGGGGTGTTCTCTCCATAAAGATCCGCTATGTACATTCTAAGAAGCAGCCTCTAGAAGACTTAAAGAGCAGTGGTAATAGCAAAAGCTGCTATCATTGCTCTGACATATAGAGTACCCATCCTGGATAGTTGCCAGACGGTTACGCAGACATTGGTACATACGTTCTCGAGGCCCTAGTGCTTAAACAGTCAGGTCTGTCAAGAGGGGTATTTTGCATATTTGATCCTGCAGGACTTTTGATCTGAGCCTGTTCACACACCCACCCTGGGTAAGTACTGCTGTGGTATTTATTCATAAGGTAAGGAATCTGCAATTAGAAGTAGCCATCAGAAGAACAAGTTCCATAACAATCTTTCTGGTGGACACTTTGTCTAACTTAAGAATCCTCACAAACTGTTCGGTGAATTGGTTTGTTTTTCCCCAAAAAGGCCCCAGTTTAGAGATCTGCACACTGGGCATGCCAATCTGCAAATAGGCTCTGCACATTGGGGGATGAACAGCCCATAAAAGCAACTGACGCCAGCATGCAATTGTGGCTCTTATACGTGGCTCTGCCTCAATCAATCAATCAATCAATCAATTTATAAAGCGCACTACATACCTGCGAGGGTCCCAAGGTGCATGTCATGTGGGTGCGCAGGAATATTGCTTTCAGGTTTCTGGGGTCAGTGTGATGCCTGGGGAATATTCATAAGGTGAAGATTCTGCAGTTAAATAAAGTATCTGCCAGAAAGATTGTTACTGAAGGTAAGTAACTTGGTCATCTTGGTTATGCATGACACAGAGCACACATTAAGGTCAGGGTAAGTGGCAGGGCACATTAAGGAACGTTTATTAGGTGCAATGAATACATCGGCATAGATGGGTGTGAAATAACATGGTCGAAATGGTAATATATAAGCATACTCTTATTGGAATGCCTGGTTACAGAACTACACTTTAAATCCTTTACAGAACTACAACAGGAATCCCGATTACAAGCTCACAATTGTGGAAAAACTGTCAATTATCACACTGCTCATGGAAAACAGTGGGCCACCTACTGACTGATATGATCAATCAGGTATACTTACACACCTGCAGTTCCTACATAGGTGTAGCATCCGGCCTCTAAAGACTAATCATAGACCATAGCTTAATCGCAGACTATAGTCCACAGTCTGAAAGACTGCTGTTTAAAATGCCTCCAAGTTGACTACTCAGATGAAGACTTGAATTACTTGACAAACATATGAGAAAAGCGAGATTGAAGCTTGGTTACTTCAAAATCTTACATAGATGGAACTGGTCATTGCTGAAATTACAAACTGCCAAACTGGGTCCGTACTCCTTATGCTGGAGATGCAACCACTCTGACAGTGATATATCACCACAAATTGAAACAATGCTGGGAACAAATTTGGGGGAAACAGACATTCATTGGGGGTAGCAAAACTTTATCCCCCCAAAAAACAGCTCTATTAGTTGACACGCTACTTATAGCTTAAATCACCCACCCAACATGAGAGATGGTTTTCCACCTTTTGGAGGTAGCTACATTGGGGCTACCTGTTTATGGGAAGATTAATATGGCCCTCTCGCCTGTCAGATGCATGCAGGATATGTTCAACAAGGCCTCCTTTGAGAAAATGATCTACCAAGTTAATGATCAGATAGTAACATCTGGGAAGGTATGGGCCAACTTTATTGCAAAATATTGGTCAATTTTTAATTCTTGCTTGTATAGTGTAGATTGTCTGTGACGATGCTTCATTTCGTCCTTTTCTGTTCTATCTGAATTTCAATAAAGAATGGTTAAATACAAAGGGCTTCAGAATGGTGACAGCATCATTTATGTTCTCACCATTCCTCTTCGAAGTATGTTTTGATCCTTCAGTCTTCGACCTCTCAAAATAGCCTTCTTGTCTACTGTCTCCAAGCCCATATTAGAACATTGACCTTTCTGTATTCCTGACCTTGTCTTGGCAGTGTGACATGTTTACATGTTTGCTTCAGTGTAATTGGATGGCAGAGATAGCAGGAGAACTTGGCTACCACGCCCTGTCCATACTTCACTTCTATCAGTTATGACCCAATGTAGTACACTGCCAGAGATGAAGCTGTATCTGAATATATAAATACAATAATTTCTAATGTTATTAAATAACTACGGCTTAAATGCAACATGCAGTAGGAGGGTTATTCCGGTAGGTTTCTTTGGTGCTCTGTGTTTCTTTCCAGTTGTGTTTCCTTCAGCAGGATAGCTTCTGCGTACAGCATTGGCAGGTCTCTTTCAGGTCCTGGAGCATGAAGTTGAGTCTGCTTTTTGGTCAGAATCCTCTTCTCTGGACTTTTCCTTTGTTGGAAGCAGCATGCTGAAATGAATAACAAGAGAACAGATTAACTTGCAGCAAGTACATTTACACCTCCTCTCTTTGATGGACCCGACTTCCTTATGCACCCCAGCTTCTTCTGATGTCTGGCTGCATCGTAGCCATTCTGACCCCTTCCCTTTCTGCAGTGCTCACGTAGATAGGCTATTGCTGGACAAGGTGAATGTAGGGCTCTGGGGAAAGGTCCCTTCATCTTTTCCCAGTGTATTGTTTGATTTCCCTTTTAATTCCATGGCTTTCGCGCCTGAGGAGAATGAGCTTGCCCAAACTATGCATAGGTCCAGTATTTAGCAGGTTCTTTTTTACTGTCCTGGTCCTTAGTCTTGAAACCCTGGCCCCCTCTAGATTGGATTCCTTCTGAACTTCTTAATCTAGTCTAATAAGACCTAATTGAGCCACATTTCCTACAGGCAAATATGATTTTCTCCCCTACCCGTTCTGTCTGAACACACCTCCGTTTCTTCTCATTTTAATGGACTAGGGGCCAGATGTAGGTAATTCTATTTTACCGACTCATAAATACCGAATTTTACCGATTCGGTATTTATGAATCGGTAAAATAGAATGTGGGAGATGTAGGTAAAATCGGTATTTGAAATACCGATTCTGTAAAAATCGGTATTTACCGTTCTGTAATTACAGAATCGGTATTTCATATTTATTCCTATGGGCTGTGAATTATGGATTATGAATCCGAAACTGGTCCCAGGATGCTTGTTTCCGGTCCAGGGAAGACATGGCTTGGCAGTTCGGGCTGGACTGTTCCCACAAGGCACAGGGTCAGACTGATTTGCATATAGCCATGTCTGAACTGGGGTGGCTGAGTGAACTAAAGAATGGTGATGGATTAAACCCAGATCACTTGACTGGGGGTGAGTGTTTGATTTGTTCAAACACTCCGTCCATCATCCCCTTTTGTATCGCTTTGTTCGCCCTAAGTGTGGCAGGGTATGCTCAGACGTGAGTCCCTTGTTTACTTGGCCACTGGATTCAAGATAGCCTGGCTGATGAGGATTATGAATCCGAAACCGGTCCCAGGATGCTTGTTTCCGGTCCAGGGAAGACATGGCTTGGCAGTTCGGGCTGGACTGTTCCCACAAGGCACAGGGTCAGACTGATTTGCATATAGCCATGTCTGAACTGGGGTGGCTGAGTGAACTAAAGAATGGTGATGGATTAAACCCAGATCAGTTGACTGGGGGTGAGTGTTTGATTTGTTCAAACGCTCCGTCCATCATCCCCTTTTGTATCGCTCTCTTCCTGAATGCCCAATATCTCTGCCAAGGCGGCGCCCCTCACCCCGCCAAAAGGCCGACACCGTGAGCGGTGTTGCCTGCGATCCTGTGTGCCTGCTGCACCCCGGATCGCTGGTCCCCGAAACCTTCTTGCCCACCCCTGCTCACCCAGGCCTCAATGCCCATCTAGAAATCAAGAGAGAGAGTACCCCACTATCCCCAGGGAACAGGGTACAGTGACACCCGGTCAGAGAAGAATCCCTGGGTAAAACACTATCTTAGAGATGCACTGTTTTTATGAACCCTATCAATCTAGGCATTCATACATTCTATCTCCTGTACTCACAGGCCAATCACTCCCAATACTCGTAAATAGTTAATTTCCACACTAAAATTGAACGTTCACAATATTTAAGTCTGTGTTTAAGTCACTATACTCCCTTCGATGTGGTGACACCAAGGCTGTGCATAGGACTCGCACCAGACGTGTCTTTGGGCACTTGCTGACTGCAGTCTTTGGCCCACACTGCGGTCCTGCAGGCCTCACACTTTTCCAATGCAGTCCGTCACCGGCAGGACATGGCATAGTCGCTGGCTAAATACACGCTCAGCTCTGGTGCTACTACCTATGTCACCCACAAATCTAATACCTGCGATGGGCAAGCCCAGCACAAAGGGGGGTAGCTTGGCTCAAGTGTCAAGGCAGTGAAGGCTGTAGTGCTAAGCCGGCTCTGACCCAATAAATAGATTAAATAGCAGGCTCAACTGTCACCATTACATGAATTAAATACCACTTGTACATAGCGCATTACTTTCTAGTTCATTTAGTCTTCAAAGCCACATTTCCATTTTAATAACTCTGCCACCAATTAGAGAAAGTCATGCAGTTGACTCTGGTAAGTAACACACTTTTAGTAAATGGTTGTTTACAGTACTTGTGGAGTTCTGAGGACTGCCTGCGGTCACACGGTGAGCGGGGACTCCTTTTAGTTCACTCGGGAACTATGCGCGTATGACTGGAAAGACAAGGAAACCCAGTAAGTCCTTCATTCGGCCCTACACGGCCACCGGGGAAGGATGTCCGCTGCCGGTGGGGGTTGACTCGAGCCTGCAGTGCTACTGCGGGCTCCTAGGCGGCTCAGTTCGACGTCACTGGACGGACGAACGGCCGCAAACAGGGGTTCTTGCCTTCAGCGCTCACTTAACTCAATGTCGGGCACAGTTCCACTTTACCGCGGCACACCAACAGGGGAATCAGATTTCCTCACAACGGCTGGATCGATTAGCGATTCAGTCGGACACAGTATTCTCCTAGGCCAGCATCAGGGAACTCACAGGCTTCCGGGACCTCCCTCCAACTTCCTCACACGGGGGCTGGTCCCGCCCACAGCAACAGTTTCTCGGGTCTCGGAAAGGGCAGGGACACAGATCCCACCCAGTAAAGGCCGGCCTCTCCCCGCCCCGGCGCACTACCTCACCTTCTCACTTTGGGCACCAACCAGGAAGCGCGCAACGCCGGTGGGGCTCGGAGACGTCCGAGTCCCCCGCGCTTGGCGCTACACGTGAAGGGGGCACAGGATGAGGTCACGGTCACTGCGATCGGGCACACGCCTAGCGACCCGACTTCTTCCTCAGTCTGACGCCACCGGGGGGGGCGGGGAGGCACACAAACTCGGCCACAGTCTTCTGGGGCAAAGAGGCGCTAGCTGGGCAGGCGCTGTAGGCGCAAGGGTTCAAAATTACGCCTGACTGGAACGCCAATCAGTATCCACAATATTAACCCTTGCCACACTACTGCCTGTACTCTCAGCCACCTCAAGGGTAAGCAGGGCAGGTGTCTTCTCTGGTGTCAAGTCAGGAATAGGGGTCACACCTCTTCAGCAGCTATCAGCATCTAGGTGTAGTAGTCTAATCAACACCCCTCTCTCTTCAATAAAATGGCCGCCAGGGTCTGGGCTTTATATAGCCAGAGCCCTGAGGTACTGGCACCAGCCAGAAGGTTCTAGAACCTTCCCTGGCTGTGTCAATGGGTTGACACATTCTGAGGTGTCTTATGGTCACTCACAGCCACCGTACTGGGGCTCTGGAGCGGCCATTTTGTGAACCTGAAGAAATCTTAAGAATTCCTGTCAGGAAAGCGCGCCAACCAAAAAGGGCGCCAAAACCTCAGAAGGTCAGGGTTCAAGGAGGCTCCAATGGGAGTCACTCTCATGAGGAAAATATGTGTCCACCATTTTAAGGTTAAACACACACAGGTTGCCAACCTCAGTTTTAATGGCCACAGGTTTCGCCAGGCGCCTTGTACATAGGTGCCAGAAACCTTGTGAGCAACTGGGTGTCAAGGAACACCTAGCCCCATGAAACAACACACAAAAAGGTCCTGGTAGACAAATGAAAAGCGAGAAATTTTGGGAGGTACAGGGGAACAAAAGAAATTATAGTGGTGAGGGGACTCTCAGAAGCAGACGGGTCCAACAATATGCCATTCCAACGTCGTTTGTTAGAGATCCACGAGGAGATAGCAGGGCAGAGGTTAACCCGCGGTGACTGCAGACTCCGTCCAACACTGCGGCCAACTAGGTCGCATTTTTGGAACTGAGTCTTGATATCTTAATGGCAGTGTACATGTCACAGTACACAAGGAGATGAGTAAGGGGAACACACGCTTCAGTCCGGAGGAGAAAACGCTCACCTTTACCGAAGTGATGGGACACTACCAACAACTGCACTGGTGCCACTGACTCTGTGCAGCGCATGCCTACCACACGTGGCTGTGGGCCCCTGATGCTCACTGGCTCCAGCACACACTGCGGTGGAGTAGGGTACACATTTTGAACTGAGTCTTGCCCACTACATGGCAGAGTCAATGTAATTGTACAGGCCTCATCGCTGACTGCATCCCCTTCCTGCTCTGGTGCCCCTGAGTGTGTGCCCTGAAATTCATGGTCGATCTCTGTTTGTACGTGGGTGGCGTCTGGGACCATGGGCTGGAGGTTGTCGTCCTCTACATGTAGCTGATACTGACAAGGTGGAAAGTGGAGTCTGTAGCATTGCCTGTTCCTGCTTGCTTCTGCCCTCTGCATCATGCCCTGGAGAGACACCTCCACTGTCCTCCCAAACCCTCCGCAATATTCCCCTTGGACATTGATTAGTTTACGCTCAGCTCGCGTGGCCCTACCTCAGTGCACCGTACCTTGTACTGCTGATTGTCTGCTCACTGTTGTGGTTGTTGCCAGCACTACACAATCCCTGAGTGGTACCTTACACTACCCAACACCCATCCAGCACAGGCGTCACTGGAGATGCGACCCTGGCAATAAAAGGGGCTGGGCGCACGTGCCCGTAGCCAGTCTCACAAAGTCACTGAGTGTGTCCGCGTGGTCATTATGTATGCATGTGGGACTGGGGCCATTCCACATTACATTGTGCTGTGTACAGCGTGCGCAACCATGTCACCGCAGGCAGTGGGGTAGACCTGGGACTTGTAACTTTGTTGTATCTTCATGTGTGCGTAAGCGGTTAGACAAGCATACAACAGTACTGCGTAGGGGTGTGGCCCCTCCACACATGGATCTGGGTGTGGATCAGCATGGGCCTTGCCAAGGATGTGGCTGATGCATGTGTCTCTGTTGTAGTGTCTGCTCCACCCGTCCCGCAATGGACAATGTTGCTATGTGGCATGCCCCCGGTGTGTGTGGTCGGCCAAGGGGTACATGGGGAAGGGAATGCCCGCTCGGGTCAGGGATCACACATGCCACTGTTGTGTGAGTCGCTATTAGCACAGCATGAGCCAAAGATGTACCCTCAACTGCAAGGTCGAGTGCAGCCAGGCAGGTGCTATACATCAGTGTCAGCCCTGTCCTTGGAATGGGCCTACACACACATGGCCTGCCACATTCTGCGCCGCATCCTCACTGTGTTGTACTCTGGCTTGTAGACATGTGCAGACAGGCATGTCAATTGTGTACTGTGGGGGTGCAGGTGATGTAATTGCGCTGCGCACACTCGTGAATGTGCTTGGGGGAGGTGCAGCAGTGAGGCTACGTAGTATACAGTGATGCAGCTCATGTGCAACACACAGTACATGTCATTTGGGAATCACTAGGTCACACATTTCACACACCAATGAACCAGTGAGACAGGCAACACATCATGCAGTATGTAGTCGTGACTTATGTCTCTCTGCACTGTCACAGGTGACCAAGGATATGCACTCTGCACTTGGATGATATCATCCCTCCGAGCCCCGAACACACAGGCCCAGAGGCAGTACAATTTGGCTCACAAACGCACCAGGGGCATCGTGGAGCGCACATTTGGCATGTTAAAGTCACATTTCAGGTACCTGCATGTCACAGGTGGTAAGCTCCTGTACAGCCCAGACCTCGTGTGCAAGATGATCGTTGCATGTTGTGTGTTGCACAACATATGTGTCCGCAGCAAGGCCCCATGGATACGAGAGCAAGATGCACCAGACGATGATGATGAGGCAGGTGGACCACACCCCTCTGTAGCCGCAGCAGGAATAACCCGTAAGGACTACATCATTGACAATTTCTTCTCTGCTTGACGTCACATTGTGTGGCACCTTAGCAGTCATGGCACAGTATTTTGACAGACCACAAGCACTGCATGTGCTAATTAAAGCATTCTGATACACATTCCCTGCATGCATGTCACTCATCTCTATAGGCACTTCACTCAGACACGTGTGGGTGTGACATGTTGTGCTGTCAATTGAGGGATTTGTTAATGGATGGTGTGTCACCTCTGTGCAGTGAGGCTGTTTATGGTGTCACGTATTTGAACTGCCAGTTCTGTGTGTCACAGTTAAGGTATCCCACTCTTCGGTGTTTCATATGTGTCCCAAATCATTCCATTTTGGCTGTCATATGTGGCCTACAAGTGACAACAGGGATTCTTTAGTGCTCTGATATGTGCCGCCATGTTACAGGGATGCACCCTGTGTCTCAAGTCCCATGACATGGGCAACATGTACGTAAGGGGGAGTCACTGCCCCTACATTAGTCCATGTTTTCATTCTTGTTTGATCATGGACATGGCACGTCGGTGTGCAGGGGGTGTTGTTTGTCCCTCTGCAATGTGAGGGGGAGATGTGATTTCACGGTGTGTACCATGTTTGTTTCCGCATTGGCTCAGGTTACATACTGAATGCATGTTGATGTACATTGTGTCTGTTTGTGGGGAATTGCATATCCGATTTGGACAATGGTCATTTGTTCTGCGTCACAGCTGTGGAGTTGTGCTAGAATGTTGTCATTTCACCGTTAATTTACTCTGTTTTTATGGTGCATTTTCCCACCATACGCGTGGGATTTGCAAGCCGGTCGCTGGTTTTCACTGCTTTTTGTGCCACGATTGGCCTCATCACAAGATTTATTGCGTTCGCGTTTCGCATTTTTGCAGCGTGGCATTGATTTTAATGCAGACATTTGACGCGTTATCTGGAGACTATCGCATGGTACCGCGGTGTTGACAATGCTTGGTTAACACGGCGTCATTTTCTCGCGATAGGCTGCGATGTTGGGAGTTGCGTTAAGTTACTTTTGTAATGGTTATCACACGTTCTTGAGAATATGCCCCTCAGATTTCTGTTCCATCAAGATAAAAAAAAAAAAACAGCACCGTGTGTTTAAGTGGATGGAGATGCCAAAATAAAAACTATAGCCAGATTAACTAATATTTTGCATTGGGATAGTTATTGCGGTATTTTGGAATTTACAAAGCCATCCGAAGGTCAATTTGCTCGGCACAGCACTGCCTTGCATTTCTTTGCGTCAGGAAGAAGTTACATCGGTGGAGCATCGTGTTGCAATGCATACACCCATGTATTTAGATGCGAACCCATTTGTATTAGTCGTAAACATTGGTTGGAATCAAATGTGTGCTAGTGTAACAAGGAGAAATATCTTGGTCCACCCTTGCGAAATATTTCTTTGGGAGGTAGAGAGGTGTGTATCTAAAACAAATAAAGATAACGGGATAAAATAAGGTTACATCTCCCAATTACAGCAGAAGTCACTCCCCTGGAAGGCACGAGATGGAGCGGCTGCCCGTCCCTTGGAAATCGACCTACATATGCAGTCTTCCACAATTTGGAACTAGGGTTACACAGACTACGCTGTGGTTTTACCTACAACAGTGAATATGGACTCCACTGCCGCAGGCGATTAAACTTCTAGCGTGACCGCCACCCCATCTTCATTCACTTAGCCTCTGGAACTCCCTGGCAATACTTGCTCGAGTAGCGTTCGGGCCGGATTCCTCCCGGTGACCCTTCATGATTTACTGCAATGATATCACCGGGTTCCTTCAATCACCGGCTTCCTCCGGGTCGCCAAATTCTTCATGCTCACAATTTTTGTCCTGATGATGATCTTAAATCAATGAGATTGAAACACCATCAACCTTTATACAACAAAAAACTCCCTTACTGTTAAAATTACAATCAGGAGTTACTGTCTATGTTGTCAATGCAATGTATCTTTTAAATATCACCTTCACTCGTCTCATCAAGCTTTTTTTCACTTTTTTGTGAGCACATGAACTATATCTCCAAAAAAAACTTTGATATATTATTTATCAATAAATAATCTACTATGTCAATGCCCATCTGTGTCTCTACGTACATTTAAGATTTGTTAACTGTTGCTCCTTCTGGCAATTATTGAATAAACATGCCCTTTGCTACAGGCTTAGTGTTGAACACTTCCTTAATACAACAGCTCTTGCTGCTTTAGGACGTGTTTGGCCTTAATGAACTATTGTTCCCTTACAATACACCTCCCAATTAGGCACAAGTGGAGTCTATTCCACTTATTAAACATCTGCCAGGTTCTCGCGAACAACTGACCATCGTTTAGTTGAATTATCTCCTCCATTATGAGAGACAACTCGCTCCCTAGATAGATTTCTGAGTGCACCCAGCGTTGGTTCTATCTCGGGGCACAACATTAAACAAGACTTTAGTCTTTTTAGTATTAAGCTTATATGCAGAGACAGAGCCATACTTGCTAGCAATTGTGTTTATCACAGTCAAAGCTGCAATAGGAGCAGATCTTAAGATGGCAACATAGTCTGCGTAAGTCAGAATTTTGATCTTCAGCCTATGTACCTGCAACAGAGAAATGTCCTTAGTCATCATCAAGGCCTGAATATAAGGTTTTCTATATATCGCAAATAGTTGGGGCAATAAAGGGGTTAACATTGGCTGTGGTACGGCAGCCCGGTATAAAGCCTTATTGGTTCTCATCCACCAGGCCAACAGTCTATTTGCAAGCATCCGAGTATAAATCCTGTGATCAGCATTGATCAATAAGATATGCTGATAAAATCCACATATTCTAGGGTCCTTCTCCTTCTTAGGAAAAATGACACTGTTAGTTTCAGACCAGGTCTGAGGGACCCACCCAGGAGACCGGAAAGCGTTAAAAAGCTGATAAAGACGGGGCACAAGAACTTCTGAAAAGGTCTCAATGAATTAAAGCGGGATTTGATCATGATCAGCCGCTTTTTCCCTAGCGATCCATGTAACCACAATCTCAACTTTCCTCAGGGAGACTGGGCACTCCAACAAAGATTGCTGTATCTCAGTCAGCGTTCGATTGTAATGCTGAGAGTTTTATTGATCAATTACATCTATTGGAGTGACCTCTCTTTCGGTAAAGTCTTTGATAGTACCTAAAGAACACCTCACAGCCAGGGGTTTCGTCGGTGACCAAATCCCCCTTTTCATCAGTAATTGCCTGAATTTCATTCATGCTCATTAGATCCTTTACCTGAAAAGATGGTATGCGACTCAATTGTTCCTTATTCTCAAAGATGTTGATTTGGTTTGCTCAGATCTTCTTGACCATTCTGTCCCAAAGACTTTCTCTGAGCATGGCCTGAGCGATTGCAAGTTGCTCCAGGACAGAAGTGAAAGTCTCCCAATCCTGATTTGACATACTACGTGCTAGAGCGCTTTCCTAAGCCCCAAGAGAAGATCTTATACAACTTTCTTCCTTGCTCTGCTCTTTTCATTGGTGATCAGAATATTTCAGTGTGTAGAACAAGCCTTCAATGTGCCCCAAACGACCAATAGAAAGGCAGAGCCTACATTAAACTGCATATGCTCCCTTAGTTCTTTATTCACATAATTAATATAGCCCTCATCAAGTAACATCCATCTATCAAAAGTCCAGCTGTGAGGCAGAATAATCAAGGCAGGTTTTTCCATTGGAAAAAATAGAGATAAAGAATTATGGTCTGAGATCACCTTGGGGTGCAGCTGAACCCTGAGGGAAGATGCTAATGTGTGGCTTACAAAAAAACATATCCATTAGGGAGAGTGATTTATTGGGCACGGAATAAAAGGTGTACCCAGGTTCATTAGGGCGACAGTTCTACAAGGCATCTACCAATGAATAAGATGTCATTATCTGTTTGAAGGCCTACCTAAGGAGTTTCTTCGATCAGGGACTCCACTCGATGTACCAATACACAAAGACTCCTGTGGTGAAGAGTAACATTAAAGTCCTCACAGAGTATAACTGGTTCAGACCAGAAATGCAATTCCCCCAGCTGCTGATCGAAAACCAAGGGATCATCCTAATTAGGCACGTATATAATACCGACTGAAAATAAGGCATTCTCCTGAGGAATTGTAATAAGAAGCTAGCGACCCTGCGGATCAGTGCGCTGGTCCACAATCGACCAGTTAATCCTTCTAACTAAAAAAGCTACTCCCCTGAAAGCAGAGCAGAAGCTAGCTGTATAGAGTGTATGATAACCAAAATCATTCAACAATGGAGTTTCAGAGCTAGAAAGATGGGTCTCCTGTAAACAAACAATATGTTGGCATGGATGGAACAGCTCTTCTCTGATTTGTTTACGCTTACAGGGTGCTTTGATGCCATTTACGTTCCATGGCAAAATTTGCTTGCATTGATCATAACCATTAGAATTCCTAACCATAAGCAGAGCTCATCCTAAGCTAGTTATCATCCTCCAAAAGTTTTATGTTCCTCTACTCCAAACATTGAACAGCCAGAAAATACAGGGTACAAGTTGTTAGCTCCAAAGTTGTCTGCTTAGCCAGACCCCCTCAAACACACTTACTCCTATTTCTAACACACAATATAGGTAAATCGTGACCTCCCCCCCCAAGCCACACAATGACTTATCCAGGGCTACCACCCCTACCACGATGGATGCAAGATACATTATCCCACCCAGGAGCTGTAAGGGTCAGAGAAACCCCCGAGCCTCCCCAAGACCACCCTCGATAGCCTATAGGAGAAAAAGGGTGAAAGAAGCCTGACTAATGGAAAGTCTAAATCCCAAAAGATAAAATCCATGCCGCCATAAGTGAAGAGCTCATCAA
Source organism: Lissotriton helveticus (assembly GCF_964261635.1). Lineage (NCBI taxonomy): Eukaryota > Metazoa > Chordata > Amphibia > Caudata > Salamandridae > Lissotriton > Lissotriton helveticus. Next base: position 698,691,563 of record NC_136067.1, on the reverse strand, counting down.
AATTGATAAAGAAAAAGAGAGATCAGTGAGAAAAAGAACAAAAAAATACACCAACATCTCTCCCTCCTAGTGCATAAATTATCTTTGAATCTATTTAGTAGTCCGTTTTAGAGGTTCCCTTTGCTCAGCAGCTCAGCAACCTTTGTGGTTTTGAAGCATGGCATATTTGACCTTCATACTTGATCCGCAGTGTAGCGGGTTCCATTAATGAAACAGTAAAGTAAAAGTAAAGTCCACATTTGTAAAGCGCACAATCACCCGTAAGGGTCTCTAGGCGCTGGGGGCCGTCGGGAAGATTAAGCGAGCTATTGCCCAGAGTCACATGGTGCTGGGCTAATCTGCCGCAACAGCGGCCCCCAGTTTCACAAGAGCTGGGATCTGTTCTCAGAGTTGCCATCATTGGACCGCCGTCTCATGGCAAAAGTCCAAACGAACAAAGAACTCTACCCCACCTACTATAGCTGGGGACTTAGGCTGAGCTACACGTGAGATCTCTTGTCATAAGATGAAATTACCAACATAGATCTTAATAGCCCGTGGGTAGCGAGACGTTCTACCTGCCTTAGGAAGTTGGAAGGGAAACCGATGAGCTCTTCAGATAACTCTGTCCGTATTCCAGTAGTGCAGGTCTAGAAAGGCCTCCTTAAAAAGACGCATGATATAGCCACGGGGGTCATCTCCTTCTGGTATGCCCAGGACTCAGAGATTGTTCCATCGGGATCTAGGGATCTATTCTGCATGTGGTCATGCCTAGAGGAAAGTTACCAGCTGAGGTTCATGTTGGAGAGAGGAAGCTCTAGCCTCCTCTACTGCAGCTTGTAGGGAACCCTGAGTTGCCTCCACTTTGCCCAGTTGAGACTGGAGAATATCAATATTTTTTGATAGTTTTCCCAGCATGACTTGTGTCTTTAGGTGTTCAGCATTTAAGGCCAAAGAATCCTTATGATACTCCTCCCTATGTTTCTGTAAAAGATCAAAGATCACAGATTGTGTTGGTTAGTCAGCTTCGTTGGAGTCCCCTTAAGTGTGGGCTGAATCCCATCCTGGTGTCTGGTCAAAGAGTATTGTGCAGTCAGGATCATGGATGAAGTAAAAGCTGCCACCGGATACTGAACAGGGGGGGTCACATTTGTGGGGGTAAACTCCTTTACATCAGAGTCCCATAAGAGCTCATCATCTGATGGAGATGCTTTTGTTATAGGATCCACAGCCCCCAGGTAGAAAGCCGCCATCACAAGCTCCGTCATTTGAGTATTTGTCAAAAAAAGCAGACAATGTTCCCAAGCTACTAGTATTAGAAGCCATTTGCTCTAGTGTCCCTCAATACCCAAGAGGCTGCTCAGATAGATTTTAGAGCATTTTCTAATGAAGCTATTGTCACTAAAATGAATCTCCCTGGCTGAATCAGACAGGGTGCCAGAATCTGACAAAAAGAAAAAAGCCTCAGATGTTTTAAGTGGGGCGGAAGTGAGTGTAAGGTGTGTTAGACCAAGTTAAGGATTCTTCTGTGGGTCTGTGCTCCCAACTGCCTCAGATCCTACAGTTATCATGAAGGAAGGGGTATCTCCCTTGAGTTCCAGGGGCCTTTTCCTGACATGACCCGATATCTACCTGAATGGCATTACTGGTTGTTACTCCTACTGTCTGCTCAGGTTTGACCATTACGGGCAGTGTCTCTAGGAGAGCACGTTGGTAGAGCTCTAATTTGTCACCAACTGTTTCCACTGCCACTTGCGCTACTCTAAAGGGGGAAATATATTGATCAGTGGTCCTTTGAAGGGACGGCATTGAAGCTACTATCAACGAGGGGCGACTTCCCGATATTCCCCAATGTTTGAGGTACCTTGTTTCACGGCCGGAGGAAAGTCCAAATGTTTAGTTTCGGGCTTGGCATCAGTAACTTGTAGCCTATCCACAGCTGGAGAAGGACCCCCAAGAAGGAGGCTTTATCGGTTGCTGTGTGTTGTAAGGTTTTAGCCATCTGTAGTGTCTGCCTCCCCATCCTCCTTGGGCTAATAGAAGGGTGATTATGAGAGCCTCATGCTCCCTTCCCTACTTTGACAACTGCCTTTGAAAGCATTTTGCGATACCAGCTAAATAAACACCAGATAGAGACCAGGTGCTTCCTCTGAACAGCTCGTGGTCCCAAAAGGTCCTTGAATTACGAAATTACAAAGTAACAGTTGCCGCCAATGGCTGTAGCTGTTACACTGAGAATCCTGTGGCTGCTCTGGGCTTCATCTCCTTCACATGCAGGCAGCAACATCCCATTTCAAGACAGCTTGATTGCCCCTTGGGTCACTTCTTCCAGCAGCAGAATTCATCTCAGCATACATGCAGGTTGGCCTCTCGCAGGAGAGGAGGACACGGTGCCACACACCGCCTCATAGCCACCGCTGGAGCCGGCGCTCCTTCCGATGCAGCCCTATTAGCTAGGGGCTCCTGCCGTCACTGTATGCAGGCTGCTGGTACCTCTTAAGGGGCATGAAATCTGACAGCATAATCCTATTGAGGTAACCCTCAGCAGCCTTCGTCCTGTCTGTTATCCATGTGATAGATCGCCCTTGAGGCGGCTCCACAGAGGGACCTGTGTCCTCCCATAGCTAGCTCTGTGCTCTCATCTTTCTCATTCACACACATACATATCAAAGCAATACCCTTTCAGGCTTCGAGTGCTACATAAATTATGCAAAAAAAGAACTAGGGAACTCTGGGTAGTTCCCAAGTTTAGTCTAAGAGCATCTCCTTTATATGGAACACCCTACAACACTGTAAAACGTGTATCAATCATATTAATTAAAGAGTGTAAACTCAGTTGCAAATTGGATGTTTGGAATTTGCTTGTCTGATGTGCTTCCTTTAGGAATATTTTCAGCTCCAACAGTAGGACAATAAGCATTTTGCTTTTTTCACCGTGCTAGAAAATCTCTAACCATCTATTTAGCATGAACACAAACGCAGCTACATATAAGAGTGTATGTTTACTCTCTATACTGTAGTAAAATTCATTTCATCTTTAGTTCATAAGATGCAGATGCTCGGGGGATGTAAAACATGCCACATGCTTCTGTTGGTTTGTCCTCAGCTGTATTTTAGTGCAATCAGTGACCTGCCAGAAATATGTCTGCACTTCAATTATGAAACACGGTGGAGTCTGCATTCCTCTAGTGTAAAAGTATTAACAGTATAAATAAAAGGGGTCATCTGTAATGTGGGTGGAGCCGTTTAATGCGTCAGAAAATGTTAATTTATGTGCAATATTTGGTAAAAATCCATCGCATCAGTTGCATAACAAGATACATTGATTTATTTGGAAGCAATGTGATAATAATTTAGCCAAGTGTGTCTTTAGAGTATACTAAATTGTGTTTGTCGATTACTATTGTTTGGTTATTGTCACTTTAATACTCTCAGAATAACCGATAAAATGATGCTACTGTGTTCGACGTGTACATGCCTGGGACGGGAAGCAAAGCAATCGTGCATTGGTTTATGCATGAAATAGCCAGATTCACCTGCTCTTGTTAGGGGCTTCCTGTATCACACCGCATGACCCAGTGTGTAGTAATTGTACAGCTCTTCAATCCCCAGCGGCATAGCACCCAGGGTAATGTGGTGCATGGCTAAACACTTTTAAGGTCACAAAGGTGAGACCTTTGGCTATGCCAATGCTTGTTTAAATAAGCTTTCTCACTGTGGAACGATGGACTTTGTATTGTCTGGAAATGGCATTATAACACTTCTCAGTCGGATGAGCAGCAACGATTTTTATTCTGAGACTGTCACAGTTATCTTTTGGCCTAGGCATAATGTGATACCACAAACCCAAGTGTTCCAGAACAAACTGTCAAACGTTCAGATGTTATATACAGGTGGTATCACTTCCTGATTAAGTATCCTTGTACACTTGTTTGGACTCATCTAATTATAGATGCCTTTTTAACTAATATGGAAGCAGCAAGGGTGCAATTGCTTTTTCACACAGTTTCTTAATGTTGGCCCATTGGTTTCCCAAAACATGACAAAGTAAACTTTATAATATATGTCACATGGGATTAGATTGATTTAGTGTTATGGCTTGGTAAGAACTAGATGAAGGTCAGATAGATTCGTCTAGACCTCACCAGGCCCTACATCTCTGGTCCTCTAGTGTGGCCAGGTCGTAGAATGATCAACAGTCCTGGTGATAGTTACATTTGAGCCATATATACATCCTTGAAAACAGAGTTTAGCGAGACCATGAAAGCTGCAAAAGCTGACTTTCCTTCTAGGGAATGGGAAAAAATAATTGTTGTTTTACGTTTAGGGAAAACCAGAGAATTTTGAACTTTTGTTGCAGGTGGTTGTGTAAATTCTGAAGTAGATCCACACTTGTTAATTAGTGAAAAAACAATGTCATGAGAACGCTACAAAGCTATATGGGGAACATCTCTGTGCAGAAGCAAGTTGTGGGCCGATGTCACAATGGACCGGCTGTTGAATTAAAGTGAAACAATTTGTATCAAACCGATTTTAATATAAGTATCAATACGATAAGAGTTGCGCATATTCTGGGCACGAATAGAGTACCATTGGCAACTTCATTCTCACTTTTGGGAAACCCTATTGCGTCCTTTATTTTTAGACGTTGCATGCCACTCCACAGAAACATGCTACAAATAATCTCCTGCGAATTATCACCATTTCGCACTGTTCGACTGTAAGGAGCTATTATGTGCAAAGCTTTTATTTAAATATGTAACCACTTGGACTGAACTGAATAATGTCGGTCCAATCGAGCTGTCAGATTTTCAGTCGAGTACATCAGATGTGGACAGCATACTTAAAAGAACACTGTTGATTCAGAAATAACTGAGAAGTGATAGCAGCCCATATAACTGCATGATTCATCATTGCTCTGCAATGGTGGAGCAAACTTTTCAACGTGGGCATCGATGCAGGTCTTATACAAACTCTGCAGGGATTTCCTTCCAACACCTGAGTAAAGGTAAGCAGAGCTAGAGGGGCAGATGTAGGTAATCCCCCCCTAGACAAAGACCTGGTGAAACAGGGTTGAATTACAGTGCAACATTTTCTCAAGCTGATGAACCTACGGTTGTATGACAAAACCACACACTCAATTATAGAAGGTGCCTTAACCACGCATCCATTACCGGGCAATGCTTTCACCACACATTGCCTTTACAAAGCAATCTTTTACCAAGCATATGCCTCTTCAAAGCAAGGTAACTATATATGTTAAGTGAAACATATATATTTATATATATTCACTGAAAAAACCATAGGTTTCAGGGACGTTATAGTTAGTTGGACATTTCACTCGTACAAAACCAGAGAAATGCGAATGCTATAGTTAGTAGAGACTAACTATAACTCGCTCCCCCGCAATGCACTGCTGATGACGTCACATATTACATCACTCCTGACCTGGTCAGTGAATGTGTGTTTCTGGAAAGTTTAAATATATTTTATATATGTTAATGCCAAGGTGTATTGAAGAATGAGTTGGTGTATACGTGTCTGGGTGGAGGATTTAGTAGGTGGGTGACTGACCGTATAAGTTAGTGATTAATTGTGTCTTACTGAATGCATGGGTTAGTGACTAAAACTCTGTGAATGTCTGTATCAGTCTCTCAGTTGTTGGGTAAGCTGCTGCATGGATTGATGATTAGATACATGACTGTCTATATGTCTTATTGGTTGCATGAGTATCTGTATGGGTGTCTCAGGTATTGGTATTTGGTATTTGTTAGGCACATTTATCACCCGTAGGTCTCGCAGCACCAGCAGATACTAAGATAACCATGGTAGGTCTCTCATCAGAACTGGAAAAGCCAGGTTTTAAGAGATTTTCAAAACCTCTTGTGATCTTGTTCCATATGGAGATATAGGGCTAGGGCATTCCAGGTTTCAGGGCCTGTTTTGGAGAAGGCTCTGCCTCCTTTCCCTACTGTACGCACTTTAGGTACTGCTAGGAGGAGTTTACTGGTCAAGCGTAGGAGTCTAGCTGGTTGGTATTTTATTAGTTTTTTGGCTAGCTATTTAGGCCCCTAGCCATTTAAGGTATTGTGGACCAAGCAGCACATTTTGAAATTGATCCTCTTTTTTTATCGGGAGCTAATGGAGGGTCTTCAGGGTGGGAGCGGAAGGGGTGCGGGGAGGGAGGTTTAGAACCAGTATGGTCACAGTGTTTTGTAGGACTTGAAGTTTTGACAGCTGCTCCTCATTTATGTTTGTGTGTGTGGGTGGGTGACTTTCTGCCTACATGTGTGAGTGGATAATTTATTGGGTATATGGGTTCAATAGTGCATGTGGAAATAGCTGTATAGGTGAGTGAGTGTGTGCTTCAGTGTGTTGGTGAGTGAATGTATGTCTCACTGGTATATGCATGAGTAACTACATATGTGAAAGGCACTATATGTGAGTGTTGGAATATATAAATGACTATATGTGAGAGTGAGTAATTGTGTGTGAATAAATTAGTGTGTGCCTGTGTCAGTGATTGTATAAGAGAGTAAGTATATGTTAGTATCTGTATTTATAGGTTAGATAGTGAATGTATAACTGTATAGGCAAGTAAATGGCAGTGTTATTGATTCTTTACATGACTAGCTAGGTGTGTCAATAACTCTATTGATGAGTGACGGTATATGAGTGTTTGTATAGGTATATGAGTACATATAATAGTGCCGTATTGATGAGTGACTGCATGTATGTGTAACTGTATGGGTGAATGAATGAATGTGTGTGTATAGCTAGGAATTAGTCAGTGGGTATATAGTAAATGCTATTTGTTTGTCTATGGTTTCAAAAATGGTGGTTTGTATTTGTATTGTATTTTAGAGTGGTTGTAGCAAAGGTTATATTAGGGTGTGAGGAGGTGCATCAGATTATCACGTGGATGATGTCACCAGTGATGTAATTTGAGATATCATCAGTGATGTCACTGACCATGTCATGAGTGATGTAATATGTGACATCATCAGAAGTGCATTGCGGGGGCGCGAGTTATAGTTAGCTCTACTAACTATAACATTCAAATTTCTCTGGTTTTATAGGAGTGAAATGTCCAACTAACTATAATGTCCCTGAAACCTATGGTTTTTTCAGTGAATTTCTATAGTTTTTTAAATGCTAATTTCTAACTATAACGTCCCTGAAACCTATGCTTTTTTCAGTGAATTTCAATTTTTTTAATATGCTAATTTCTAATTATAATGTTAATTAAACCTATAGTTCTTTCAGTGATTTTAAATTATCATTCCATTCTCAACCTGGTGAAAACAGCCGATATCACCAGTTTTCCAGCAATAGCTTCCGCAAAAAAATTGCCACAAATGAGAGCAACAACTAAGGCTAATAATATGCAGAGTAGGCATTCCTGTGCAAAAATAACACGAAAACACCACTTCCCGATATTTTCAACAATCAGCAAAATCTGCGGTGCAATACAAAAACAGGCGATAAGCTGTGTTAGCAGTAGGAATCTAACATCTACCTTTTACTGGTGTAAAGCAGGATGACTACCTACAGTGTGAAAGGGAGCCCAGCCCAGAATCACATCTGAAGACCAACACACGTCCTAGAGCTACTGATCATGCATCTCCGACACAAAAGAAGGCCACAACAACCACTGCCACCACCCTCAGGACCTCCCCCTAGACCCCCCCCCCCTAGTACCAACGAGGCAGTGCACAACAGGACAGCAGACCTTCCAAAAACAGCATGGCCCCTCAGCCACACAATAGCTAAATGTTGGGAGATGTGGCAACCAAACATGTGTGAAGGATGCAAGTCACCTACCAATAATAATGCCTACAATACCAAGTGCTGAACAGACCTCACTATGCAGAGCACACACCTCTCCATGTTTACATATACTGCTGGTGCTTGTAGTGATGTGGACAGTAGATGCAACCATGTTACCTCAGGCAGTGGGGGAAGACCTCGGTCATGTACCTGTGTCATTGTCCCCTGTAAGCGGAAGCGCAGTGGGCTTGTCCAGTACGCCACTCCAGCGTAGAAGTGGGAATAAATAGGCCAGAGCTCTGGGTGTGGTTCACTTCTGTGAAGACCAACGCATCTACCAGAGCGGCGGCCCTTACCCTGCCACATGGCTGCCACGATGACCTCGGGCCTCCTGAACATAGGCCCCCTTGAAAACAGCAGCACAGCACCATAGAGTTATGTCTGTACAGACCACTGCCTTCGATCGACACTGCGAACAGCAGGGCTCACAATTCAGATTGAGTCACGATTGCAGGTGACGCAGTCCAGTAGGCAAGACACATTGCTCCCAGTGCGGGCCACCCGGACCACGCATCATCGCAGGCTCCACATGCGCTGAATGCTTCTGATGCCACTAACTGTGCAGCTCAACTCAATTCCACATGGCTGTGGGCCCTTGCTGACCGCTGCCTCTGGCCTACACTGTGGTCATCAGGGCTCGCAATTAAAAATGAGTCTTGATTCATTAATTACAGAGTCCAGTAGGCAACTAACTACAACGTCCCTAAAACCTACATAATATCCTTTTAGTATCCTTGCTTCAAGAACTTTTTTGATATCAATTATAGCTTTAGTACAATGACCAAATTCATCTTGCAAGTCCAAAGGAACACTGAATGGCAGTCTACACTGCGGACAGCAGAGCTCACAGTTCGAATACAGATTTTTTGTTTATTTATTGTAGAGTGAACTGTACTCTATGTCGTTGGATTTCCTTGATGTCTGTGCTGACTACTGCCTTCAAACTACACTGCGGACAGCAGGGCTCACAATGCAGATGGAGTCGCGATTGCAAATGATGCAGTCCAGTAGGCAAGATACATTGCTCCCAGTTCAGCCCGCCCACACCACACATAATCGCCGGCTGCGCATACGCTGAGCACCACACCTACCACTAACTCTATACAGTTCAAGTCAAGAGGGTGTGGGCCCTCCCTGACCACTGCCTCCAGTCTACACTGCGGTCAGCAGGGTTCACAATTCAAAATTAGTACCGATGTAAATTGTGTAAGAGGCTACAATCGGTTATGAAAACCAAATGCTCCCAATCTGTGCAGCTCAAATGACCGCCATGTGGCTGTTGCCCTTTGCTGACCGCTGCCTCCGGCCCACACTGTGCTCAGCAGGGCTCACAATTCAAATTCAGTCTTCTTTCATTAATTTCACAGTCCAGTAGGCAACTAACTATAACGTCCCTGAAACCTACATATTTCGACAGTATATTCCATAAATGTTTACTCTTTTGTTCCATATGCCTACACTGCGGTCAACAGAGCTCACAATTTGAATTCAGTCTTGATTTATTAATTGCAGACAGAATTGTACTCTATGTCCTTGGATTTTGTCAAGAGGAAGTGACAAAAAGCATTCCTCGATGTCTGTGCTAACTACTGCCTTCGATCTACACTGTGGACAGGAGGGCTCACAATTCAGATCGAGTTGCGATTGCAGATGACGCAGTCCAGTAGGCAACAGACATTGCTACCAGTGCGGCCCTCCCGGTCAACAGCCCCTACCTCAGTGTACCACATGTCATGTACCCTTTACAATAGAATCTTTGTGTATTATTTCACATCTGGTGCCCCTACCTTAGTGCAGCACAAATTATTGACCCTTTATGAATCTCTGTGTATGATCCAATTATTACTGTTGTAATTATTGCCGGCACCAACTTTTCCCTGAGGGCTGGCTTACGCTCACCCTATACGCACCCAGCACAGATGTCCCTGGACATGTGACCTTGGTAATAAAAAGGGGCCGAGCGCACTTGCCAGTACCCCGTTCCACTATCTATCTAACTGTGTCTGTGTGTTCATTATGTATGCATGATGCTACCCCTGGGCCCTACCACATTACATTGTGCTGTGGACAGCGTATGCAACCATGTTACCTCTAGCAGTGTGGAAAACTTCTGCTATTTTACTTTGTCTCAGTCATTGTATAAGTACGTAGGTAGAGACTTGATCTTTAGAGTACTGCAAGGAGAGTGTATAGTGAATTTATAAGTGCTTGCGGATTGGCACAGTGATTGTATAAGTACATATGTTAGCGCAGCCTAACCCCCGAGCATGCGCTTGGCTCTAATTGCCTGCGCTCCATGTGCCAAAAACGGAAACTTCAACTTTGCATGGCCCTGTATTGCTACTGCTGAAACACTCCACTGAATGTGCAATACACATTCTTATCCACACAGATGTGTCATGCCGACCATCTTTCATGTGTTGAAGTATGGATGAATGTAGGGTCATTGATTCCCCCTACCTTCCATGTTGGCCACGTTGTGGGACTTGGGTCACAGAGTGACACATTGGCGCTTGCGACCTGGGTGACAGTAGCACTACAACACGGACACCCGTATCAGTCGATTCCTCATACAACCCAGGATGGAACTATGCCAGTACGCCACAGGCACTCCATCATGGCTAGTATACACCCACACCACACCCATCCAGCACAGGTGTCACAGGTCACCTGATCCTGCCAATAAAAAAGACCAGGCGCACGTGCTGTACGCCATTTCAGACTCACTGGCACCAGATGCACTGCAGCTGGCAGAGGCACACAGCCACAGGACGGTGACTTTCACTCCACTGATGTAGGGGCACTGTAAGTGCTGAGCAGCCTACGATAATGCCCTGTTCCGGCGGTCCGAATAGGTCAGCTTTTGTGTGCACTGCTGGACGGCAGTATAGGCCTAAGCCATCAAACAACGGGGGCCTACCGCCACGTGGCGTGGCCTCGCTGGTCACAGAGTGCCACTAGAGCTCAGAAGGTGTGCAGGCTGCGATGATGCATGGCCTCGATACATCATCCTAGCAATCAAGACCCCATCTGAATTGTGAGCTTGGTTCTGCAGGTGGTGGACCCTCTTCGACACATGGCGGTGGCAAAAGTTGAGCAGTGAGGCCTGGGTGCGCAAGCAGTCACCTCTGGGCGGTGGGAGTGGATGGCGTGCAGCACCCTGGGTGCGCAGGGACAGGACACCGATAAAAGCGTGTGTAGTCATATGTACTCTGCCATTACTGATTCTATACTATGTTTCAAATGAGTGAGCTGGAGGGCTGCAGTATGTCCCGGCAGGTGGTTGGAGACACACCGGTGGTGGAAAGGTGAGCAGTGAGGCCTGGGTGCACAGGGGCGGGCAGTCACCTCTGGGCGGTGGGATTGGATGGTGGGCAGCAGCCTGGATGCACAAGGGCGGGAACACACCTCTGGGCGGTGGGAGTGGATGGTGTGCAGCAGCCTGGGTGCGGAGGGGCGGCATAGCGGATGAAGGTGTGTGCAGTCATATGTACTCTGCCAATACTGATTCTATACTATGTTTCAGATGAGTGAGCTTGACGGCTGCAATATATCCCGGCATGTGGTTGGAGACACACTGCTGGTGGAAAGGTGAGCTGTGAGGATTTCGTACGGAGTGTCTGCACTCACTCTCCCTCTCTTCCTTTCTCTCTCTCACTCTCTTCCTCTCTTTCTCTCTATCTTCCTCTCTCTATCTTCTTCTCTCACTCAACCTTTCTTTGTATCTTCCTCTCTCTCACTCATTCTCTCTCTCGTCCTCTCTCTATCTTTCTCTCTGTCTTCCTCTCACACTCTATCTTTCTTTATCTCTCTCTTCCTCTCGCTCACTCTTTCTCTCTCTCTCTCTCTCTCTCTCCTTTGATGGCCGCATAACGCACAATCTTATCTTCCATTTTGTCTTGCAGGCTGTGATTCACAGATTGTAGACCCCACCCGACACAGGCCTCCTGCCTTGTGGAGATGACTTCAGTTTCACAGAGTTCGTGCCACCAGAACTCAGCGGGGGTGCCGGCTGCGATGATGAGTGGCCTTGATACACCATCCTAGCAATCAAGACCCCATCTGAATTGTGAGCTCGGCTAGACCACGTATACGCCGCGGCTGTGGAGGTTGCTTCAGCAGGTGGTGGACCCTCTTCGACACACGGCGGTCGCGAAAGGTAAGCAGTGAGGCCTGGGTGCGCAGGGACGGGCAGTCACCTCAGGGCAGTGGGAGTGGATGGTGTGCAGCAGCCTGGGTGCGCAGGGGCGCGACAGCGATAAAAGCGTGTGCAGTCGTATGTACTCTGCCATTACTGATTCTATACTATGCTTCAGATGACTGAGCTGGAGGGCAGCAGTATGTCCCGGCACGTGTGGTTGGGGACACACCGGTGGCGTAAAGGTGAGCTGTGAGGGTTTTGTCCGCAGTGTCGGAACTTACTCTCCTTCTCCATCTCTTCCTTTCTCTCTCACACTCTTTCTTTTCTTCTCTCTCTCACTCTTTCTCTCTGTCTTCCTCTCTCTCTCACTCTTTCTCTCTCTCACTCTATCTCTCTCACTCTTTCTCCTTCTGTTCCTCTCACACTCTTTCTCTCTTCCTCTCTCACTAATTCTCTCTTTCTCTCTCTTTCTCTCTCTCTCTCTCTCTTTCTCTCTCTTCCTCTCTCTCTCTCTCTCTGTTCTTCTCCCACACTCTTTCTCTTTCTCTCTCACTTCCTCTCTCTCACTCTTTCTCTCTGTCTCTCACTTTCGCTCTCTCATTCTTTTTCTCTCTGTTCCTCTCTCACTCTCTCTCTTCCTCTATCACTCTCTTTCTCTCTCTCTTCCTCTCTCTCTCACCCTTTCTCTCTCTTTTTTGATGGGCGCATAACACACAATCTTATCTTATCTTTTTCTCTTGCAGGTTGTGATTTACAGATTGGCAAGGGATGATGACACGCCATGGCTGTACCTACTTTTATTTTGTTGTTTTGTGTAAATAAAATGTTTTATATGTACATCCATAGATGACTATGATTCTCATTTGTCCAACCTCACATTCATCTTCAATTTTATAATTGTACAACATCAGCCGATTTGCTACCTTACACATTTCGAAAGCTTGCTGTCACTTTTTTTTGTAGGGGGGGGGGGGGGGGGGCGGGGTCAACACTCCAATATCTTTTTTTTTTTAAACGTTCATTTTCATTAATTTCTTTTTAAAAAGGGGAAGGGCGCCGCGTGACCCCCATCTGAGGCCACTTCTGGCCCTGGGGACCCCATCCCCCAGGTCCTGCCCTCTCTGTTGGGGACCATGGGGTAGCCCCAATGTCCCCACGGTCCTGCTGGCTCCCCGAATCCTACAGAAACCGGCATTGCTTTTGGGGAACGGGACCTGCTAACATGCAGCTTCCCTTGCCAAAAAGCAATTCTCCTTGCTTTATTGAAGCGAGACAAGGTTTTCCTCCTCTCGCTTCATCAAAGCAAACCAGGGTTTGCTATCACAAGGTGGAAGCCATGCTCCCGCACTGTCATAGCAAACGGAAATGTCCCGGGATGCACACCCCGGAACATTGCAGGAGCCTGCCCTGGGGAATGGCAGCCTCTAGGGCCATCAAGCGCTCCAGGAGGGGTACCACATGCCCCCCCCTCTATTTTCAAAGCCCCAGTTAGGAGGTGGTCCCCGAGGCTTCGGGGGCCTGCGAGGCCCACCCAGCATATTTAATTAAAGCCCCGGAGGGTGCCGATCCCCGGGACTTAGGGTGGCCTTGAAGCCCCCTGAACAATTACAAAACATCCCCAGGAGAGGTCGCGATCCCCTGGACTGCGGAAGGTCCGTGTGCCCTCCCGCACCTAATTTACATGGGTGGTGCCAGTCCCCACTGCTGCAAAGGCCCCGCAAGCCCCCGAAATATAATTATAGGATTGCCCGTGAACCTGGCCCACCCGGGAGCTCATTTAAATGAAGGGTTGAGACCCCGCTTCATTTTTTCTTTTAATTTTTACGATCCGGATTCGCTTTATTGAAGCGAGACAAGATTTTTCTCATCTCGCTTCAACGAAGCAAACCAGGGTTTGCTATCATAGGGTGGAAGCCATGCTCCAGCCCTGTCATAGCAAACAGAAATGTCCCGGGGATGCACACCCTGGGTCATTGCAGGAGCCGGTCCTGGGGGGTGGCGGTCCCTAGGGCCATCAAGCACTCCAGCAGGGGGATCGCACGGCCCCCCTCCCTCTATTTTCACAGCCCCCAGGAGGAGGTGGTCCCCGAGGCTTGGGATGGGCTTGAAGCCCCCTGAACAATTACAAAATAAGCCCCGGGGAGGTGGCGATCCCCTGGGCTGTGGGGAGGTCTGTGTTCCCTCCCGCACCTAATTTACATGGGAGGTGGCGACACCAGGGCTGCGGAGGTCCTGCATGCCCCAGAAATATAATTATAGGATTGCCCTCGGAACATGGCCTATCTGGGGGCTCATTTAAATGAAGGGGTGAGACCTTGCTCCATTTTTTTTTTCATTTTTACCATCCGGATTTGCGCACCCAGCGCGCATTCTGACGTTTTTTAACAAAACAATTAATAATTTTAGGCCTGCGGATCCTTGTGGGACCCCTGTGAGCAGGACTAGGGGGTCAGGATGCTTCTCTTTTAATCTTTTTTCAACTGTTTTCTTGTAACTCGGTTCTACCGAGTCACAAGATGACTGCCAACACTTCCTGGTTTGGAGTGTTGGCAGCCAATCACAGTGAAGCTCATGCTCCTGGCAGACAATCACAGTCAAGCGTGTGGTCAGGAGGGTGTGCGAACCCACCGCTGCCCCAGATATCTAAACTTTTATTTTTTAAATTTCTCATCAACTACTGAATGGTTTATACCATTTTAAAAAAAAAGATGCTTTCTGAAACAAGCACTACCTTCTTGCCAAATTTGGTGTAATTCCATTCAGCAGTTCGAGCTGTAGGCTTGCCTAAAGTTTCCTAAGGGAAAATTATTTTTTCACTCTTATTTTTTAAATTTCTCGGCAACTACTGAATGGCTTTACACCATTTAACATAAAGGACTCTTTCTGAACCAAGAGCTAACTTTTTCGATATCTAGGGATGCAGTAGGTTTGCGAACATTCCCAACTATGCACTTACCTGTGATTGGCTGCCAACGCTCCACACCAGTGTTGCCCGTAGGGCTGCTCAGGGTGTCGCACAAGGACCACCCCCAATTTTTTTGTATTTTTCAATAACGTCCGAATGCGCGCAGGGTGTGCGAATCTGCACAATTTTTTTTTTTAAATGAAGCAGGGGCACCCCCACTTCATTTAAATAAGCCCCCAGGTGGGCCAGGGCCCGGGGGCAATCGTATAATTATACTGCCACCTCCTCATGGCTATGTAAATTAGGTGTAGGAAGGTACACAGCCCTCCCGCAGCCCCGGGAACTATCACCACCTCCTCGCGCTTCAATATAGGAAAGGAGAATTGCTTTTAGGCAAGGGAAGCTGCATGTTCCTTCACTCGTAAAGCTGGCTTAGCCTGGAATGAGCTCCCTCTTGCCCTCAGGATGGTCTCTGACCCGGCAGTTTTTAAGAAGAAACTGAAAACGCTGCTGTTCTGATGCCTTTTTCCCCTCCTGACGTTCAGAGTCTTCAGCTGGTTCTGTGGTAGGCTTTTTTTGGTAGCAGCGCCGGGATACTCTGAGTAGCTGTGCGCTCTATAAAACTAGTATAACATAACATAACATAATATAACATGTTAGCAGCTCCCGTTGCCCAAAAGCTATGCGGGCTCCCGCAGGAGGCGTGGAGGCGGCGGGACCGAGGGGGCATTGAGGCTTCTTCCACCGCAAGATCCATGACCGCTTCAACACCACGACAGTCCCATCCAAACCAAGACCACGAGGACGTCCCCCCGGCGACTGGGACCCAAAGTCCAGTGCCCAAAGACCCTCCTCGACGAACAAGTCGACTCCTGCAGACTCAGAACCAGGGGCCACCCCAACCGCGACCAGCCGAGAGTAAGCTTTTCCGACATCCAAAGACACCCCTGCACCCAGCACCCTACAGCCCCCTGTGCCTCCCTTTGGGGTACCTACCTGTGCTCCAAGATCCCAATTTACCTCTCGAAGTGCTGGTCGCCCCTGGAGAGTCTCCGTCCCCGAGCCTGCAGCCTTTGTTCCTGTTTGACCTTTCCCATTGGATAACATTGAGCGCCCGACGGCTCAAGAGCACCCTGCACCCAGCCGCCCGAGTGCAGCTGGCTGTGCCACCCTTGTCCTACCTTACTTCCCCCCTTGCCCTGAGCAAGTGACCAGGAGCATAGCTCCCACAGCCGTGTGGCCTGCTAGCCAGCAGCCACCAACCGAAGGCCCCCTTTCCCTCATTGGATATCATTGGGTCTACCTACCTTTGCACCCGGCCGGCCCTGCGCTACTGGGGCGGAACCGACTGTACTTACCTGACCTTGGTGGACCCCTGAATTTATACCCGGAACCTGAAATTCACCAGCCAAGTACTCACCTGGAAACCGGTAACTCACTTACCTGCCATTGGATAACATTGACCCATTTTGACTCGAAAATTTTCTGTGTGAAGTTTTGAAAACTGCAAATATTGATATAAAATCAGCCGATGTCCGAATTCCGAAGTACTCACCTGCAAGCAGGCGAGAAACCAGTACTGTACCTTGCAGCCCAGTGCTGAACCGCAAAAGTAATCCTTACCGGGTTTACTAGTAATCTGTATTTTCTCCATAGGAACCCATTGTCTGCTTTTCTATGAAAACTTGAAATATTCTTTAAAAATCATATGAAATACTGAAACGCAATTAGCTACCTGTTTTAGGTTTAGACCCCAGTGCTGGCCCTAGAAGCCCAGTACTGGATTACAAAAGTAACGCGATCATACTTTACCTGCAACCTGAATTTTCTCCCATTGAATAACATTGCCAGATTGTCATTGAAAAGTTTCTAAGTGTGAACTTTTAAAACAGCTTTATATAATCATGAAAATTCACCACAGTAACTAAAATGTTTTTGCTAATCTAGTTTCAGCTTAGACCCCAGGACTGAATCTAGGATCCAGTCCTGGAACTACTAAAGTAATCTGTACTGTAATCAACTGTACTTTTAAGGTAACAAGCCATTGAGCTCAATGCTAAAGTGTGTCTAGACTTGAGTTGCCTTCAGCAACTCCTGTACCTATTGTGCTCACCAACTTTATTGCTTCCTTGCAAAGTAGTTCTCATATCTAGTAAAGTATATTTTTATGCCTGTTGGTTCTAAAAATAAAACAACTATATCTTTGGATATAAAAACCATTGGCCTGGAGTTCAGGCTTTGAGTTTGTGAAATCCTTTGCTGTCTGAGTGTGTACAACAAATGCTTTGCACTACCCTCTGGTACTGCCTTACTGCTCAACCAAGCTACCACTTTTGAGAGTAAGGTCAGTCCTGACTTTAACCTCTGTCATACCTTTGGGGTTTGTGGACTCTATACACACTGTACTTCCTTATTGTCCAGTATATATAGAGCCACTTTCTCACAAATACCATCGGGCGTTTCAAGGAAACAAGCGACTAACCAGGTCGCTTAACATATCCGTATTTTATTTCATATTTTTCTCCATAGTGCATCGATATAGAAAATGGTGATGTGTTACGCCGGATTCTTCAACTGGCCATAGAGTGCTGACTATCTTTAAAAGGTACTCGACCACCAACTGATAATAAATGCTAGACTGTATATGGCTGCTTTCAAAACGCGCTCTTGAGTTACCACCATCTTATTTGTGCCGTGGAATCTTTGAGCAATATACATTTGTGTAGGATTCACATTGATATTGAGTTCACATTAGTCTGGTGAAGTGCCAATATATATACGTAGCCCCTTCATACAACATATTTGCTGGTTTCTGAGTGACATAATTTGCAGTATTCACCATTGTGCATGCGTCCATTCGTGTTTGCAATCATTTAAAAAATACTGTTACAAGACCTGTGACAAATAGTCGTCCATTTCTCACATTCAATGTAAGCAACATTTAAAAAGGGATGGATAGCCATCCCACATAACCATCCGCTTTGTAAACATTAATGATAATTCCTTTAGTAAAGTACTGCCCAGCTGTGATCATAAATGCAGAAATATACAATATTGTTTCCTCATTGGTGTTCCCAAATGGTGTGCTGTATGAGTCCTCATGTAATTATGAAAAAGGCAATTTTGCAAATTAAGGGGCACATGAATCAATATTGCATTTTGCGATTCCATAATTGCAAAAAATAAGGAATCGCAATTAAGGAATTGCAAACTGCAATGCATTAAGAAATTGCTAAAAAAATAGCGATTTCTTAAAATTCCTTAATTGCGATTCTCTAATTGAGAATCGCAATTAAGGAATACCTCCCCATCCATTCCTATGGGCCTAGAGGCCCATATGAATGAATGGAAAGACATTCTTAATTTGCAATTCACCATTAGAAATTCGCAAATTAAGAATGCAATTTCAAGGGTTCAGGGGTGTACAAAGGACACCCTGTTGCACCCCTGAAATCTGCTTAGAAGTACATTTTGCACACTCACATGCCCCAAGGGCATGTGTGTGTGTAAAATGGAACTTTGAAAAATGCACTTTAGTGCATTTTTCAAAGTTTTCGCAAATTACCATTCATGGTAATTTACTCCCCTTATTTGCGAATTCGCAAATTTTTTAAGTTTGATGCATTGCATTTAAGAAATCACAATTTTTGCGATTTCTTAAATTGCGAAAATTACAAAAATGTTAATGCATCCCAAAAATGGGAATTGCATTCGCAAACGGCCGAATTTTGCGATTCACACCATTTGCAAATGCAATTACCATTGATGCATGTGCCCCTAATTACCTACTACATGCAAGTCAAGTTTGTCCGGCATAAACCTTGCATCATATGTTCATCAATACTTGTTTTCATTAACGTGATCCTGCCCCTTTGTTATGCATATCAACAAACAGTTAAATATTCATACGTTCCTCCCGAGTGAAGTACTCAAAATGGCTCCCCATGCAGGTGCAATAAATACCAATTAATGGGAAGACTTAAGGGGCCCATTTATTCTAATTACAAGGCTACTTCATCAAGCAGGAGCTCAAAAACGAAGATGAAAAAGCACCACCTGTTAGTGAAGTCAGATTCAATTCTTAACTGGGGTAAGTGCTAATTGTTTGTCTGAATCAGTTTCTAGCTGCAACTCTCATAAGTCGATCTCATATTTATGAGGATGTGTGACCAATGTCCAAATACGCAATGGGCAATAAGGCCTTATAAGGAATTCTGAAGGTATTATCTACAGATAAATACAATAAGGGCACCAATAGTATGCTTCACATTCTACCCAATCATAATTAGTTGCCCAGAGTCCATTTCCAATGTGCAAATGAGCTTTAAGCTAAAAAGCTAATTCCACAAAGGAATCAAAGTGTTGTGTGCAAAGAATTACGACAGGGGCAGCAATAACCTCCCCCTTATTGCACCAATTATGATTGGTAACGCACAATACTATGTGCAAGGAATATGGACTACCATGCCCCTTTTACCCTAAGTTCGGATTTGTGCAATATTTTAGAGCCATATGTGCAATATCTTGGAGTCACGTACCATATTGAGAATGAAGTGCCCAGTGCAAAACGGTCCACTTGGGAAGTCAAATGTCATATGCCACCAACCTTAAATTCATATCTATGAAGATCTCTGTCATAAAATATGTACAATATCTGAAATTCTATATATTTAATTTACATTAAATGTGTTAAAACCACATAATTTTAATTATATTGTTTGTCTCCTGATTTTATATTTTAACTCAACAATTTCTTGCCTTTTTTTTTTGGCAATTTGGCAATATTACACCACATAGTTGACACAATATTTTAATATTTTGGCACTTTGCATACAATATTGTTTTGCCACAAAATTGTTGTTCTCAATAGTCTATCATGCAACTGTACTGTCCTGCATCTAGTTAACTAATGCTTTTTTAGGTTGTGTATTAAGGCCCAGCCCTGATCTGCTTTTGTATTAATAGCAGTTGTTATAGTACGTTCGTTTTTTCGTATATCTTTCTTGGGGTATCATACAATAGTAACAGTTGGTTTTATTTTGTATCAGTACATACATAGGCCAAATTTGCAAAAAAATGATGCAGCGCCACAAGTCATTTGACTGCTTCGAGCGGCATCATTTTAAGCACAGGGATGCGTCGTATTAACAACAATGTGACGCATCTATATGCTTTCTCCCTGTGCTGGTGCACAATTGGCTGCCGTGCACCAGTGCAGGCACCCTTGCGTCATGTTGCAGGGGGGGCTGTGTTGTGGGGATAATTGGTTTTGTGCAGGAAGGAAGACCTTCCTGCACAAAATCAATAATTGATGATATTTTCCTCTTTCTATTTGTGCTGCGGAATGCAGCACACATAGAAAGAGGAAAAAAAAAGGAGACACATTTCTCCTTGTTGCCCCCCTCCTATGCCTCCTCTGGGGAAGCATAGGAGTCTGATGTATTCTCTTCTTTACAAAATGTTGTAAATCTGGGAATGTGTCAGGTTCCATGGATGTTGCATGGGAACACCCACAGCAATACCCATGGAATGCCCCTTTCATGCAGAGTAATGCGTGAAAGGGGCCCATATTGACAAGGCCATGAAACGTCACACATGGTGACTACATGGCAGTATAAATATGGGCAAGCACACTTTGGGGCCAATGTGTCAAAAAAGTGGCCTTACCATTAGCAGCTTCCCTGCCAAGTACTCGTATTCAATTTATACATTATGGGCCTCTATTGTTAAACTCCCAGCATCAAATACAGTTTAAAGAGTACACAACATTTTTGGCAGTAGGGAGATCTTTTGCGCTAAATAGTGTAAAAGGAATGATTCTCCTTATATAAATAGCTAATGCTCTAAGGTGAAGAAACAACCACCGCCAAGGGCTGTTACTATAGATAGACAATGTCTAACCAAATTCCAAAACACAAATTCTTCAACCTGAGCAACGCTAATAAGTCATAAAGTCCATATCAAAAATACTCCTTCTCAACTTTGTAGTTTCCGTCTCCTCTTTATTTTTTCACTTTCATAAATTTCAGTTGTATCGTCTTATCATTTGGTCCAATCACCGGGTACAAGTCTTCAGAAGAATTTCTTCTGTATTAACAAAGATCAAAACAAGTTTTTGCCAACAAGTGTTTCGTCTGGCACTTCGGCCAATGACTTCATCAGGGCAATCCAACTAATATTCAAGAGCTGATATCAATTAGTAAAACGCAGTTCCATAGGATCATAGGGCTAAATATATTCTTAAGTCTTGTAAAAGGAATCTATCGTTTTATCTTCAAAGCATGGACGTGACACTATGCCCCAAATGCGATTTTCCTGGAGGTACCTTCCAGCCTTTTACACCCCCTTTCCTCTCAACTAATCCAGTGATCTAATACCTCAGGCAATGAGCCAGATGCAGCCGTCATTCACCCATCCCTTTCTGTTCTCCAAGTAGACACTTGGCCCAGTGGAGTAGCCCCCTTTCAGCGGGATCAGCCATGTCGGGGTCTCGAAGATGGTCGAGCAGACCCATAACCTCACAGTCTTGAGACCAGCAGTAGATCCACTCAGACTTCTTGGGACTAGAGCTTGTCTCAAAGGTTCCTTGTTCCATAGTTCGAAATTCGGCTAAGTTTCAGTTTTGTGCGTAAACATCGTATATGTGTAGCACCTTTACAAAAATCTTTATCCATTAGGTAGTAAAGGTGATACAGTCGTTCTTGTTAGCCTATTCATTGCTGATATATCTGTTACCATAGTAAAGTAACACCTGTCAGAGGGGCTCCTGAGACTGGATAAAACCATTTTTGTAGTGGAGTTTGACAGTGCCGTAACCTAGTTAAAAAAAAAGTCACGTTTTGATTTTTATCTAAATATTACATGGCCTGTAATATCCTGTATGAAAAAAAGAAGACAAAGCTGCCTGTCTGAGCACAGGTCACGGTTTCAGAGAGGTTCATCTAGAAAAGAGGGTTCTTTTCCCTCTCTGAAGTATCTCGTCCTTGTGTGACATATATAGAGCTACATTTGAGCAGTCTGCTTTCAAGCAAATGCTGAACAGCTACAAGGGGGAACTGCATTGTGCACTTAATATAAGGTATTTGTGATAAGTATGGATAATTAGAGGTACGGCCCAAAATCCAGCCTGGTACCAATAATTCTTCTTATACGATTTGTTGTCAGGTACCCTGAGGGAGCTCGTGCTAGTGCAGCTGATGACAAATTGTCATCAGCCACACTGATCAAGTTAATATCTAGTGCCTCCAATAGTAATGTCCTGATAGCTGAGGTAATATTTTTTCTAATATGTAGTCCAGTGTCAGAATGAGTTTGTCAATAATGCAACAAATACAACCCCCATGTTTTTCTAGGGCCTTCAAACACACACAAGGTGATGAAAGGATGCTCTAACCACTGGCAATCGCTTGATGTAGCATTCCAACCCATTGTTCTTATGCCCATCATGCCACCTCAGATTAGACCCAGCCATATGCAAATCCGTCTTGCTCCTGCTCCAATGGGACTAGTCCAGTCGGGACTGCTAAGCCAGGTCCTCTCTGAACCGGAACATAATAAACCCAATACCGGTTTCGCTCTAATTGGGGGTCTTAAATCGGGTGTAGCTTGGTTCTAGTTGCAAGGGACCCTTATCTGGAATTACCCTTGCCCACTTAGATCATTACATCAAGCACTCAAAAGGTGATGTGAGGGTACTTGCAACAAGACCTCTCTTAGGACTTCTTCACTATCGTTACTGTTTCTTTTTTTTAGCCTCACACCGCTCCTCTGGAAGGTAGTTAAATGCATTCACTCCCTTTCTGCAACAAAAAAACTTTTCGTGGTACTCTGTAGCCTTCCCAAAAACCTGTTCTGAAGCTATTTTATCGTGGGGTTATGGTCACTGTCCCTGCTGTTAATTGAAATCGTTTAACATTATTATTAATATTGTTTAATATTTGTGTTTGTGCCCTCTCACTATCTTAGCTGCTGCTCTTCAGGGAAGGAATCATTAGTGTTTTATCAATAGTCACACAATTCACTGTTTTCTTCAAAGTTTCACCTCTTCAATAACACACTGTAGTGTTTGGTTATTGCTCTTTATGTCTTGTTTCAGTGTTATTAACGTTGAGGTTATGGAATAGGAAATCCCAAAGTTCACTTCAGCATACTGGCCTCTAGTACCATCAGCCCTCTTAAAACTGCTTCCTAATCTTTGTATTTCTTTGTGTGCAATTATTTTTGTCTCCAAATCTTCAATTTGTTTCTCTTTTGTAGTTTGATTCGTTTTAGAATTCAATTTCTTTTTTGCATGGTGTAGGGATTTGCAATCCTTTAAAAATTTCATATTTGTAGGAGCTCTCATTGTAAGTGCTAATAAGTGTTATTTGAAAATCATTTAGGGCCACATGTACGAATGTTTGAAGTTACCAGTTCTAATTACACTTCCATGCCAATCGCAATTAGAAAATCGCAATTTCAAATGTATGAAACTCTTTAGAGTTTTTAGTGACTCCCAGTGGGTCGCAAATAGATCTACCTCATTAATATTGATGAGGCAAGTCACAAGTTGCAACCTTTTGGGAATTGCTAAAAAAGACAGGGATGGATGGTGGCCTGCTGGGGACAGCAGACCACCATGACTGTGTTTGCTTTTAAATAAAGCTACATCTTTGTTCTTTTCGTTTGAATGCTTTAAATTGGCTGCATTTGCACTTTTTCGTGTGTAGTAGCACTTCACTTAAGTGAACAAGTCAGATCCCTCGCTCTGGACAATAATAAGCATGTACATTGTTATCTATTCAGTTTTAAGCACCCTACCCTGAGACACTGCCTGCCCATTGCAGGTTGTAGGCGGCATGCTGTGTAACCACCATCCCAAAGATTTTTCACACAGAGTAGTCACTGTCAGCTCTTGCCCCGATATTGTAGTTGTTCCTTACTGAGTGTATTTCATACAGCATCTACTGGAGTAAGGTATATGTGCAGATCGATATGGTACTACTTGTATTTGACACACACTGACAGACTTTGCGGCCGGCCTAGCTTCGGTTGTAGGCGTCATGCTGTGTAATTGTTCTTCTGATTTAACTGCCAATAAAAAAGAGATTTGATTTTAAATAAAGCTAAAAAAATGTATATGCATCTTGTTTTCCTTAATGGAAAACGGAATGCATACATTTTTTTTTACATGTTTCTGTTTAATTTTTTTAGAGTGGTCAGTCTTCAGTTGGACCACTGCCTGCTCTTAAAAAAAAAAGTTTTTGCATGCATTCACAAAGGGGAAGAGGTTCACACCTGGGAACCCCTTTCTGTTTACGAATGGGTTACCACCAAATTGAATTTGGTTGAAAAAAGCACATGTTTGGCAACCCTTCTCAGGTCGCAAAATATTCACACAAACCCTTGTCATTAGGTATTATGGCACTGTGAGTACACTAGAGTAAATGCAATAGGTTTCACATTTAAACTTTTTTTTAGCAATTTTCATATTACATTACAATGCATTTTATTTATGTTTTACAAAAGAAAAAAAACAATGTCATTTACAATGTCAATAGCTCAAAATAATGTCAGTGCGAGACCTATTGCATTGTAAATGCTTGCTGTAAATAGAGGTCTGTCCGTCACAGAAAGGAACAGTCCAACCCATAAACTGGAAGTCTTAGCACACATGTGGGCTCTAGCTAAGAATTCTACAATCATTTCTCTGGAGCTCATTTTACAGTAAGAACTGACAACAAATGCAGTAATGTGCCGAAGAAGTATACATCGGATGCAGCTGCGCATGCTGCTTCATACAAGTGTAGTGTTGCCATGGAAAGGATAACATCAGTCCTGATGTTTTAATCAGGAGAGTGCATCAAGCAACATTTAATGAGAACTGGATTGAACTATTTTGCTCAGAAATACTGTACTTTAAGTCAGATACTGAGATGAATCTTCAGCTATTCTCCATATACAGACGTACTGTAATGCTGTAAATCAGGGCAGCATAGATCTACACAGATTGACAACAAACAATATAAAAAAAGCAGAGATGTCTAATCAAAGATTTTCCCAGGTGCTCAATGCCAAGAAGAATGGACTCCTTGCAGTGAAGACTGACAATCCGGGAACACACGCACTGTTTAGAAAAGTGGATTGTGTAAGGAGGGATATTGCTCCAATAATTAACCATGACTAATGTACCTGTGAAAGACTGGTGCTGGCTTTAGAATACAGAAAACAAGTTTTATATGCCCTTCATGAACAGAACGGATATCTTGGAATACATAAGACTCTTGAAGATTTTGCCTCAATCTGTGAGAAGAGATGTGGAAGCATACTGCAAAAAGTGCATTTACTGCATTGCTAGTACCCAGGATAGCTGCATCAATGGGTACTTATAAAAGACAGGATCTACAGGTCTAATGGAAATAAAATAGACAGAAAAGATATATCCAGGTGGCTTGGCCCAGATGGTGGAGTGGTGAGATGTGAATCGTTTCTCTCTGCTGGCCCACATAGCATTCAGCAACAATCTTGCTTCCTACATCAAACAGCAATGGGGCTCAGAGGATGCTCTCGGCCTGCGTAGGCTGCAAAACAGCGGAGGAGCACACTTTGGTGATGACTGGGGCTGCGGATGGCCAACCTTGTGAAGACCATGATGAAACGGTTGCCTAATGTGATGTTTCGAAGTTGAGTGACCTAGTACAAACCTCTTCTACCTGGATTGTGTTGAGAAAAATAAGGTCGCTGTTTCAAGCAGCCTCTCCAGTAATGGGTAAGCAACAGTATAAGTGGAGGGCCGAACCAGTAAGTCATATTGGGAAGATCCAGGGGGAGGAGAGTTGAGCTGGGGCATACTGGGGATGACTTGAGGTCCCAAAAGTCAGATTAAGGCTGCCATACACCCAGAAGACTGTGATCATGTGAGACTGAACCTCAAAGAGCCCATTGCAAATGAGGGTGAGAGTCTCCAGGAAACATTAAAGTTAATGTGCTCCCTGGGACCTTTAGGCGAGGATGCTGTTCACAGTCCCAGCATTGAGGAGACAGTGAGAGATGGTGGGACTGGAGGCTGTCAACCTGCTTGTATTCTGTAGGATCTGTTTTGCTGCTGTGTCTGAAATGTGAGGCATTGTTTTTTTTGTGTGAACCACTTGTGCCCCAATCTGCTCTTGTGAATTAAATATTTATAGGTGAAGACTTGGCTTTGTTGACTAAGGCAGCAGGGAGTCCTGAAGCAGAACAAAAGAACTGCCCACGAGGAAGTTCTTAGAAGACTTATTTAGAAGATTAGAGACTTTGCAGCCTTGTGCGACTATCTCAAGCAGGAACTGCAGGATGTCCAGAGAGATGTACATAAATTGGGCAGAAGAATTTTCCTCCTTCAAGAGTTTTTGTCATGCTCAAAAAGGGGAAAGGGTGAAAGATCTTGAACATTGCAGTTATTTATTATAGGCTGATCTGGTTCGTAAATGTGGACTTGAAAATGTACATGAAGATAATAGTCAACAGGTTGAATCACCTCCTCCAGGATCGTCAAACACTGATTAGGCAGGGTCTGAACCCCAGGAGAAAGATGAGTGATAATGCCAAGAACGTTCCGAAATCTAATTGACTCGGCCAACAAGTGCAAAGATACTGTGATCCTCCCATCCGGCAATGTTGAAAAAGCATTTGATACAGTTGAATGGTCATTTTGGAGTGAGATTTTGAGAAAGAGGGGAGCAGGAGAGCATTTGGTGAGGATGTTGACCTCTGCCTGCTTTACGCACCAGTTCTGTCAATTTAGGGTCACAGACCTGGCATATAGGCATGGACAGCATTCTTATCTGGAGATGCAGCAGAAAGCCCAGACAGATCCAGAAGGCAACAAGTGGGCCAGCAAGGGCACCAGTCCTCCAACTCCTCTTCCCCTGCCACAACAGCCCATAAGCAACTTCAGCTTGCTCTCAGTGGCATATACTCAACCAGTGGAGGCAGGATACAGCATTTCCTCCCGGTTAGTGATCCATCACGTCTGGCTACAGCCTACCTTTTCTCTCCACCCACACATTATGCCTCTCGATATAGAACAAATTTCAGTAGCACATCTGTGATCCTGCTACAGAAGGAATGCCTGTTTCTCTCCAAGGGAGTCATAGAGAGGTTACCAGAGTGGTGAGAAAGAATGGTGTTGTCAATCCCACTATTTCCTTATCCTGAAAAAGGCTGGTGGCCTCAGGCTACGGAAGGACAAATTCAAAATGCTCACATTTAACTTTGCCAACATTTGATGCAATGAAGGCATTTGAAATCGTGAACTGGAAATATCTAATAGAGGTACTGGTTTGCTCTGGATTCAGAAGCAATTTTTACATAACTTTGCAACAGATATATTGAATCCTTCACTGTAAGGGTGTTTGTGAATGGAAACTTGATTTTACAGTTGGCAATTTCCCGGTGAGCTAGGCAAGGCTGCCCACTCTCATCCCTACTGTTTGATTTGTATGTTGAGCCCTCAGCCCAACAGCTTGGAAGAGAGATAAAGATAATGCCCTAATGCTGCTGCAGTGGGCATTAGAAGCAAATGGTTTCATATGCAGATGATTTGAAAATTTACACAGCAGATGTAGAGAAATAGCTCACCCATTTAGAGCATATAATGCAAAAGTTCCAGTTACCGGGTGAATAATGAAAAAAATGAAATTATGATATGGAATTCGACCTGGGAAAAATACCAGTGGAAACGGAATTGAAATATGTAGGAATAAGGGTGGTACATAATGTGAAAAAATCTTAACAAAACATTCCAAGAATTAGACCAGTTAATGAAAAGATGTCAGCATCTACCTCTAACTATAAATGAAGGAGTAAACCTGATTAAAATGATAGCTCTGCTCAAGTTCACTTTTTTATGCAACAAAATACTTTTACGTTTTGATTTAAAAAAACCTAATAGAGAAACTAAAGAGGACGATTAGCAGTTGCATCAGAAGAAACAGATTGTCTTGGAAAAAACTTAGAAGAGATGGAGAAAACTAATTGTCCGAGATCTGTTTTGGTAATGGTGGCATTTCAGTAAAGAAATTGCAGAATGCTCATAGTGGAGTCTAATCAATCAATAATCTGAGACATTGTACGAGCAATGACGAGAGTTTCTTTGTGTAAGTGATTCCTATAAAGGTTTGGGGCACTGAGGAGCACTTAAAATATTGCAAGCTGCAGCCAAGCTTCAAAATTACACGAGATCTGCATGCACTATGTTTTTTTTACAGTAGATTAACACCAATCTAGGACTCTTTGGCCACACAGGATTTTGTAAGAGACCAGCTAACCCTAGATTTAAGATGATGAGACATCCACAAATGGAGAAATTTGATGGAAGGAGATGAACTAATGCCTTAGGACTGCTTGTTCTTGATTCAGAAAGCAAGTGGGATGATTTCGAGATATGAAAACTATCAGCTGTCTGCAGTGCTTAATTTGTAAAACATTAAGGGGCAGATTTATGTTGGGAATGCGCCACGTTTGCGTCACGCAACTGCGGCGTAAACGTGGTGCTTCCCTACGACCCATTTACAACGTGACGCATCTAGGCAGATGCGTCACGTTGTAAAGCCCACTCGTGGGCGTTCCGGCGCAGGGTGGGCGTTCCGGAGCAGGTGCGCCTCGCAAAAGTGGCTGAGTGAAATCTATAAGATTTCACTCAGTCACTTTCAGGCCAATGCTGCGTCAAAACCCTGCGCCTGCTTGAAGCAGGCGTAGGTCTTGAAGCAGCATTGTAAAGATGGGGCACCCCCGAGCCTTGCTGGAGCTGCGTCGCGCTTGCGACGCAACTCCAGCAATGCGCCACCTTTACGGCACAGATGCGCCACGCATCTGTGCCGTTTTTGCCCCATGGTGCGCTGCATTGTAAATGCGGCGCACCATGGGTGGCGGAGCAGCAGCGCAAAATAACAGGCGCATCCCTGGGGATGCGCCAGTTATCATAAATCTGCCCCCTAAGTGCAGGTGCTCAATTTTATAAGAAGGCCACACCCACTTTCCCGGCTAAAGCCCACTTCCTCCAGAGGCTCCACCCATTTCCTTTATTGGTTCCACCCTCATCCACAAGCCTCAACACATCATAGCCACCTCCTCACATATTGAGTTCCGCATGAGGCTGAAGAACCAGCTCTTCACATAAGCACCTCGGGGACCTCACACCTACACACCTGCCCAAGTGCTTGGATACCCTCTCGGTGATAAGTATTTCTACAAATCAATATAACTTAACATAATGTAACATATGGTAAGCCTATGACAACAACTTAAAAATGAACTCAATTGGAGAATGTGTGTAAATCACAAAATGCAACTTCAGGAAAGGTCATTAGAGGACGTGAGGCAGCTTTGCAAATTAAAGAGAATGTGATTGTACTGTGCTGTTTAAAAGAAAGCAAGGGGTGAAGGGAGGAATACATTAAGGAAGGCAGCAACAAATGCAAGCAGGAAGGGGAGTACTGGAGTGAGGATATATACGACCAATGGATGAAAGAAGGAGGAAATAAGAAAAGAATGTGAAAGGAAGAAATGAAGGAATAGAGGGAGAAAGGAAGTGAATGATGTGTGATGGATGAAAAGAAAAAAGCACGGTAAGGAGCAAGATAAGCATAAGGAATGGTTGATGATAAGAAAGGAAGAAATTAAAGATGAGGTGTAGGAAAGATCAGGAAAAAACGTAAGGAAAGAATGGAGCACGAAGGATTAAATGCACCCAGGGAGGAAGAATGGGGAATGATAGAGGGTGTAAGGAAGCAAGAATGGAATGATGGTGTAAGGAAGCAAGAATAGAATGAGGGTGTAAAGAAGCAAGAATTAAATGAGGGTGTAAGGAAGCAAGATGCAAGAGGGGAAAGGAGACATGGCTGGAGGTGTTGTGGAAGAGAAAAAGGGAAAAGAAAAAGATGGGATGAAGGAAAGAAAGGAGTCCAGGGGAATGAATACAAGTATGAGAGGTACAGGGTCAGGGAGGGACAGAGAGAATAATGAAAGTGTAATATTGCATAGAAATTGAAAAACAAAAGATTGAAATATATTTTTGTCCTTAACATACCATGTATGTTTGTAACACACATATTCACCAAAGGGGGCCTTGACACTGAATTTAAAATGTTGTTATCCAGCTCAATGGCACACATTTTATCAACCTCATGAATAAGAAAGACTGAGTTGCCGCACCAAGATTTAAATTTATGATCCTGAGAACAAACACTGATTCCTGGAGAGGATATAAAGAAATGCGCAAGAAGGAAAAACATAAAAGGGAGAGTGAGGATGGAGGAGAGGTCTGAAGGCAAAGATTGATAAGGCAGACAAAGAATGTGAAGAGACGTGAGATAAGCAGAGATAGGGAGTGCAAGACGGGAGTGGAACATGATGAGAATGAAAAAAGGAAAGGAAAAAGAGGAGATAGGGAGTGCAAGACTGGAGTGGAAGATGATGAGAAGGAAAAAGGAAAAAGGGAAAAAGAGCAGATAGCAGAAAGTGTGTGAAAAGAAAGAGGAAGGGAAAGATGAGAAGGTGAAAAATGAAAAGCAGTTAATGAGGGGAGGAGGCAATTAAGAGGAAACGTGGACGTAGGGCAGAAAGTGAAAGAAGAATGGAGAGAAGGAAAGGAGTAAGGTGTGAAGGGGAGGAAGAAAAGCAGATACTGAGGAAGAGCAAAAAAAGAGTACACCACTGCTTTATTAAATATAGGGTAATTCATTATGTAAAGTTGAGGTGTGATAAGGCTGTATCATTCTTGGCCTGTCTCATCAATGCACAGCTGTGCTGACCAAGACACATAACGGCAAATTAGGACATCATATCACTGAGTGGCAAGCTTGGGGGCCTGCCATTTGCGCATGCACTGTGAAAACTTGTAACATTTTTAGTTCTAAGGCCTAGTTCTTTCACAGGATATGTGAATATGGTGCTCCCTCCCGCCTCCTCGAGCTTGGTGCATGCGCCGCCAAAAGAGATTTTTGCATTGGGCACAAGGAGCGCTAAAGCTGGCACTGCCAACATGTTCACTTAGAAACTTGTTAATACAAAAACTCACATTGACTTGAGTATAGAAAAATACATCACAAATTAACTAACTCCATATGAAGATAGAAACAAGGTCATATTTTTAAATGTTGGCTTCCTTTTACAATTTGTCCACTTCAGGCATGTTTGCACAGGTCTGCCTGTGTAGTGTATCCTAAGAATTCTACATTTGAACAAATGTGCACCGAATCCTTTGCACAAAATAAATGAGTAATGACTCTTTAGTCCTCAAGAGACATCAGTAGTGGATGAATGAAAAAGTAATTCATGACTCTTTCAATTTAGTTCCTAAATGATAGCGTAGGTATCTCCTTTCACATCAAAAGGACAAAAGTATTCAACATTCTCCCAGCATTGCAGATCTGTGGTCGCATCCTTAATGTATTTAAAAATAAAAAAGGTCAAAAGTGAGCCCATTACAATATGCTTATGTGCCAAACATAGCCTAAATCAACAAAACTGGAACGTGATTATGCTCCTCTGCCAGATGCACAGCGTAATTCGTGGATATTCACAAAGATACCATAGGCGTGTCCATTTTTAACAGTTTTATTCCATTTGATCCAGTGTTTTTTTCATTCATTGCTCACTCCATTCACATGTAAGGTTATATGTTTTCTCATATCTTCTCATGCAACCGATATGCCTATCCAAGCTTTTCTCTGCATTCATCCATGGCAGATTTTTCATGTTCTACCTATTGTATTTCCGGCTCGAATAGCCCTTCTTCAGGCTTAACTATCAAGCAAAAAAATTGCCATTAGTTTTTTATTCAGACCAATATGCGTCAAAATTAGTTTTAAACTCATTACGCTATGTGTAAACTCCTACCATATTTTAGACAATACCCTTTCATTGATCTACATTGTCCCCCTCAAGAACTTGTTTAAACTCATACAAAATGTGCCCGTAAAAACATATTTAGAAACTCTACCAAAGTGTGCCCTCTTTCTGTCTTCTACATCCATGTTCACATGCACCCTGACTGAGTGCTTGGCCCGTGAGATCACACCCATTGTGTTCACAATCAACTAATTAAAAACGGACTCTATAGTAATAACAGACATAGCCACAACTAAAATGAACTGAGCTTTCTTGTGTACCTTCATTCTCTATTTCACAGTGCATTACCTCAAACCACTTTCCACATCTTCTGCGTGAAAGTGCTCAATTCGCTTCTACCAGGTGATCCTCCCCTTTGCAGCTCACGCAGCATGACCCCACCCTACTATTACCCTGCTGATTAACCAAGTGCTTCTACCTGCCCATTCAGGTCCACGTGCTCCCAAGAAAAATACTAGTCCTAAAATTCACTACATCCTACCCCTCTGCGAACCTACCTACACCTACTAAATAACCCCTGGCTTCTTACTAGACATTCAAGAACCTGTGTATTCAAAAATACCAGCCCCATTAAATCCTATGGCCCACCCTTCCAACAACTTGATAACAGCTACGATTTCCACATTATTTTTTTATACAACATACATTTTTTTCAATTTAGATGTTTTACATACCATTGATCATTTGTTGATGAAAGAACATTTTTATACATGCAATCATTATCTGCAATGACAGTCTGTTAGTCCATAACTCTAAACGTGAATTACCACTAGTGGACGTGATGTTACCAAATCACCTTACATGTGACATCATGTTGTTTATTCTGCTTAAACTTTCCTGGGTGAAAACGATCGACGAGGCCGTTATAATTAGACTATCGAAACATTCCAGTTTTCTTGATTTCATACATGCGTGTTACAGGTGCAGAGTATGCAAGCCCAGGCTGCACGCAAGAGTCAAAATTATTTTCAAGCTACTAAAATAAAATAAATGAATTAGAATGGTGTGCATTCGATCATTTTTGTTTGGATATGCAAAGCCTAAAGGCATAGAAATAAGCTTTGAACCTTTGTAAGCCACCACAAGAAACTTTTTAAGCTCCGACCAACACCAGCTGACTGAGACTAATAAGTGCAGAGCAGAATCTGCACACTGTAGTTAGTGGTGAGTCATGAGCACTTTGAATGCACCATTACAGACAGTTCCAGGTCAGTGCTTATATGATAAAAATGCATACTACGCACTCTTTTTTAATTTCAGAAAGGCAAGGCAGCAAAATATATCTACGAAGAATTTCCTTTTCACAGCATCCTGCTGAATGCCAGCAAACCCAAACAAATAGACTCAAGCAAAGCAGCCTCTGGCAACCATCCTCCGAATTATACAAGGCCCTAAATCTGAAGCGCAGACCCTCACTCAGGACGGGAGACAGGAGAATAATAGAACCTGCCTTAATGCTATTTATTTTTGGAGCGGCTCTTGTTGCTTCAATGAAGCAAGTAAAATCTATCTTTGAAAATTATAACTGTATCGATAGCGGGCGCTCATACATTCACTTCTGCTGTATGTTGGAATACTGTAAAACTTTTACTGGCTATCCTGCACACTCCCAGCCTGCCTTGCCGCAGCTCAGCTAAAAGCCCGCCCTCGGCCATTCTCCAACCATCGGAAATGAACCAATGTTCCGTGAATGGTAGGCATGAAGTGATATCGCTAACGTGATGACGAAGCTCCTACAATATGCCTGGACCAGGATGGGACTTACGAAGACATGGCGGGCAGCCACAGAATGAGAGCAGGAATTTATTTTTAATATATACCGGGCCAGCAGAAAAATTGTATAGACCCAGCCTGGTAAAATAAGCGCGGTGCTTAGCACCGGAAAGCACCGGCACAAATTAGGCACTGGTTATCTGTATAGATTAAAACCCATTGTAATGTCAAAAATGAGAGGAGTCAAATGGAGTTAGAACTATAGGGGAAAGGAGTTGGCTTAACGGCTAGGGCTGCTAACCTCGAATCTGGGGACCGGGTTTGAGTCTCGGCAATGCCGCTGTGACTCTGGGCAAATCACTTAATCTTATTTTAAGAAAATTGGGGCCCCTGCCTAAACGGATAAACCCTGGCAAGGAAACTCTATTGTAAGAAAGTGAGAAATCAGCACCGAGTTTTGTGCATATTTTTGAACATCAACTAAATAGTGAACATCTGCCAAATTCCAACTAAAAACCAATATCATATGTAGTTCCACTTTCTTTTTATTCAATAGTTATTCTTTTTCTGTTTGCTTCAGATAGTTTTTCTTTCTTTTTTTACATGTATATTACAAATATTCATTAAATTAATGTACATACATTGGCTGTAATTACATGTGTATGTGGCCTAATTACATACAGTATATAAAGTGCATCAAATACAGTACTATTACATATGATAGTATACAGAACCAAAATCCCATTCAACGCGTTTCGGCTAAACCTTCCTCAGGAATTTCTGTATAATTCACATGAATGGTAACTAGAGGATAAAAAATTATTTTAATTAGTTCATCACAATTAGAGGCAAATGTCACAATTTAACCGATTGAATTACTTTTTTCTGTCCATAAGATGTGTGTCATATCTATTCACTCAAAGACATCCTACCCACCACAGGAGTTAAGCTAGTACACCCTCTCATATAGATAGACACAACAAAATTGCTATACATTCATTACAGTGTGTGCTATTTACAACTATATACATCTACGCTTTACATTTATACATATTTAAAAATATACAAGTTTGCCATTAGTCATGAGCCTACACTAACCTACTTCTTAATCAACACTTTTTCATCTTGTTCCATTTAAAAATATACAAGTTTGCCATTAGTCATGAGCCTATACTAACCTACTTCTTAGTCAACACTTTTTCATCTTGTTCCATGGTATAATATGCATTGCATTAATACTCAGAATGTTCATACTCATCTATATTCTACCAATTATTCACAAGTAGTTGTAAAGTCATGAATAGGTAGTTTCCTCCTTATATGTAACCTGTTCCTCAAATTACACCTATAACCTGATTATGTTACCTATGTTTGAATGATCCCCCCTCACCCCCGATCCTCCTAATTGCTGCCCTAAATACCTGGGGCCTTATTTATGACGGACTTGCGCCGCCGGTGCGTCACTTTTAACATGGGAAAAAGTGACGCACCGGTGGCGCAAGTCCTTCATAAATAAGGCCCCTGGCTTTTCACTAGATAGATCTCAGAATAATCTATTGCCTAACTAGCATAGGAAGATGTCTCAATAACATGTCATTATCATGTCTTTATTTACTACATTAACAAGCTCTTAATATAACTGTATCGTGATCCAGATAGACGGACCCGTTAATGGGGAGAGAAGACGGGCGTAATGCGTCCTTGTTAGAAAGCATGCATTTCTCTAGTGGTAGCCATGGGGGAGAAGTAAATGAGATCTAATAAAAAATAGATAGATAGAAAATTTCGGCTGTCATATGGTACCCACTTTATACTAATTTCTGTCGGTTAACTATAGTTTTTTATGTACATACCTAAAAGATATTTAGAACTGGATCTCTATAAACTGCTAGATGTTGGGTCAGGATGAATATTTCATTCTTCTTATGTTTACTCAGCTCCTCTTGATTTCTATGGGGCAAGGATCATAGTATTATATATGACGAGCGGGTTCTTATTTTAGTGAACATTGTTTGCACAGATTAGGCAGTTTGAAATATAGTACCTGTTCTTTTAAAATTCGTGCGTGGATTGTCATTTTCAATCTGTCCTTCAAATCAGGTGTTGACTCGATCATATATCAAGCACGCATGTGTCCTAGATAATATATAAGCATAGATAAATTGTAGAATCTTCCCTTATTTCTCTTTTAGTTCCCCTATCGTATTTTACTTTTAATATATCAGGCTCCTCATCTCTACCTTTTAAGTCGTATAAGTATTAACCAAAGCCCCGTTCGTCTCTCCCCTTACGGTAATTGTAGCATTAGTTTAGCTACCACTATGCCCCAAACACAAGACGTTCCGTGTATAATTTGTTACAGTTTAAGTAACACGGACGTATTTTCGCTTTAATGCTAAAGTCAATACCACTTCTAACTCTTCAACTCTGTCCATGGGTTATATTAGTACTTACTTCGTGGTCCAGAGTTGGCATCACGAAACTCCCCAAAATGTGGCGCTTCTAACTGCGGCGTCCACATCTAATTGGTCTATTTAAAGTTAAGCCAGTATCGCGCTCAAAAATTCTAAACGTCGCGATACTTACTCGCCTTATCTGTTGAGCGAAAGCTATTAACCAATATGGGAATGAATTCCGCCATCTTGGAATGGAGCCACTTCATTGACATGCATACTGTAGAACTAAGACTATCTGCAACTATGGTATATTCAATACCAAACGCAAGTGGCTACTTCTGACTATAGCAACCTAATTTAATTGATCTATTTAAAGATAAGTCAGTATAGCGCACAAGAATTCTAAAAGTCGCAATACTTATTAGCCATGTATGTTAAACAAGAGCTATTTGCCAATGCGGGGATGAATTCCACCATATTGGAAGAGATATGTTGCAACAGTTAGCCAAAGAGATTGCAGACCTAGAAGAAAAAATGAAGAGTTCAGGAATAGTAGAAGACGTTAAAACTAAGCTAGAGGAAATAGAAAAGGATCTCAACTCTTACTCAGATTATCTTATTAAGAGAAAAACTGAGAAACTACAAAAAGACATTAAGTTTTTTAAGAAAGAGACTACATATCCGTATCTAGCTGATCATTTTTATAAAAATGCTGATAACACAACTGACTCCTGGGGAAACCAATCAGCTAAATATGGCAAAAAGGTCAATACATTCTCGGAATCGTCTGATTCCGAAGGAGAAGGGACATATTATGATGGTAACTATCAACACTCTAGACCCAATTCCAGATATCAGAACAGGCAGCCTTTTTTAGGACACCGCCCAATGAGGCGAGGCAACTGGAGGTCGCAATACCAGCCGCGATTCCAGAATGCCCCCCAACAAGAATTTAGTCACTTCCCGGAAAATCAACCGATGACCTACAACCAGTACTTGGAAACGCGCAACAACCGGTACTGGAGAAATTAGAGACGTTGCCCATATTTAATCTTAGCAAATCTAAATTATCGGCTGTTACTATCTCTGTTTTGTCCAAAGGACTCACATTTGCCTCCCACTCAGGACTGAATAAATTTGATTTGTTTAGAGATCTGCAGTCTTTTTTTTCGTAAGATCAGACTTAGATTCTTCTTTCAAGGACAAGAAGAGATAACAGAAGAATTCAATCTATCTGGCTTGAAGCCGAAATCGCACTTTACACCCATGGTAGATCAGCTTCCGCCACAGGTAGCTATATTTGAACAAATTCTGTTTGATAAGCTTATCAACATCACTTCTTATACCCCCAAGAACTCCCTTCAATCTAAGTCAATTAGAATACACTGCTCTAAAACAAATAGAAGCAGATCCAGACTTAGTGGTGAAGGCATGTGATAAAGGAGGAGGAATTGTTGTGTACGATACTGCCAACTACATCATTAAGATGGAACAAATGTTAGGAGACACACGCTTCTACTTACCTATAAGTAAAGATTCTACTCCCCAAACATTGACCAATATTAAAAAATTGACAGGCAAAGCCCTGAAAGATGGCAAAATCTGTAAAAAGGAGTGGGAATACCTTCATGTAAAAAATCCCAAATTAGCCAGCATATATGGGATACCAAAGGTCCATAAAGACACCCGTAATCCACCGTTAAGACCAATAGTGACAACAATAGGATCATCAACTAAACCTTTGGCTAAATATATAGATGCCATCCTCTGCCCGTATATCCATCTTACACCAGGATATGTCCAGGACACGAGACATATTATAAATCTAGTAGAAAATGTTACATTTTGTACTACCTCACAGCTACTAGTAACAATGGATATAAAGGCCCTATACAGTAACATCCCTATTATAGGTGCCCTTCAAGCAGTACTCTGGTTCATACAAAAATACAACGTAACATGTCCAACTGTATTTGTTCTGGAATGCCTCAAAATTGTCTTAGACGACAACATCTTTGAATTTAATGGTCAATTATTCAAACAACAACAGGGAGTCAGTATGCGAGCGTCGTGTGCGCCCACAATTGCTAATATTTACATGGCGCACTTCGAGAACCAATTCATTTTCAATGAGGTTGCACCGTTCTATGAATCCGTGACCTCATGGTCACGGTATATAGACGATGTATTCTTCATTTGGAAGGATAATGAAGACAATCTCAACCAATTCATTGAGTGGATCAACTTGTGCGACGCAAATATTAATTTCACCTATCATGTTGATAAACAACAAGTGGAGTATCTAGATGTCATCATCCAGCACTCGCGGTGGATTTATTTGTCAAGCCCACTGCGAGGAACACCTTGTTACACTATGATAGCTTTCACCTGGCTGCACAAAAAAACAGTGTCCCGTTTGGAGAGTTTTTACACTTAAGACGCAATTGTACGAACATCTCAGATTATGATGAGAAATCAGTCACCCTGAAATCAAAATTTTTAGCTCGAGGCTATCCAAGGAAAATAGTGCGCGATTCATAAAAGCGGGCCCGCTTTTATGATCGCCAGCACCTTTTGGAACCTAGAAAAGAAAAACAAGATCCAGGATTGGTGTTTGTGACAAAACATTCAGTCCTAAACGAAAGAATCAGACAAGTGGTATCTGCGAATTGGCACATATTAAATGTAAACCTCCCCAAAGAGAATCGTTTGCCAAAACCCATGTTTGCATATAAACGGAACAAATCACTTAAAGATCATATTGTGAGATCACGCATGATTAACAGAACCAAGATGTGTCAACAAAACCTTGTAGCTATGCAACCAGTACGCCGAACATACAAATGTTCCTCATGTAAATCTTCTAGTACAGCAATACAAGGCCCTTCGCTTGAGTTTAATAAGCAGACTATTAAACCTCAGGATCTGAATAACTGCAAAAGCACCAATGTGATATATCTAATCATTTGTCCGTGCAAACAAGGATATGTAGGACAAACAGGTCGGGCGATGAATGTTAGGCTTACAGAACATCGCTCTGCGATACGTACACGTAAGATGGCAGCCCCTATGGTTAGTCATTATACAGAACACAATCACGCCCCTGAAGACATGACTTGGTACATTTTGGAAAAAATACATCAGAAGGCAGGATTAGATCTAGAGAAAATCAGGAAGATGTGTGAAGTGTATTGGATTTTTGTTTTGGCAACAGCAAGCAATGGATTAAATATGGAAATCCCATGGGCTCAGGCGATAGTGTAACCAACACTATAGACACAGATGGATTCGTTATCGAAATTCTGTATTTTATAAGGAGGCCCATCTATGCAGATTCGAGCATGTGCAGATTCTAGATAGCTAAATCTTGAGACTGGGGTTCAACTCAACTCTACAAGTGATCCGGTCCTCACAACTTATGAGACTACAACTGTGAAAATCCTCATCTTTTAACTTACAATTTAATTTACACCTATATTGCTTTTATTTGTGCCTCTGGATTTATAGATAGAAGATATCAGGAAAATAGGAACCTCAGACACACTCATTCCAGAACTGGTCTTAATACTTAACTCTGTCTATAATGAAATGAAAGTGCAACAATTATTATAATTGCCACCAATTGAGGAGTAAATAGACTTGAATGCTGTAACAGAGAGTGCCAACATTATAATACTACAAGAGAGAGATTTGCCATTATGTAAGAACTTTTTTAATACTTAATTTTTTACACAGACAATCTCAGAGGTGTAAAATATTTGTGATACACCAGTAAAGTGGTAAATACTAAATAGAGATGGGGGGGAATAGTCAGGTAATCAATACTACTACGAGACATAATACTAAGACGTTCGCCTTTATTCAATTAAAATCTTGGATTTAAAACCTACAGTGACACACAGCCCTCGTTTCGCGGCATTAAGATCTTTATAGTGGCTCCCTTCCAATATGGTGGAATTCATCCCCGCATTGGCAAATAGCTCTTGCTTAACATACATGGCTAATAAGTATTGCGACTTTTAGAATTCTTGTGCGCTATACTTACTTATCTTTAAATAGATCAATTAAATTAGGTTGCTATAGTCAGAAGTAGCCACTTGCGTTTGGTATTGAATATACCATAGTTGCAGATAGTCTTAGTTCTACAGTATGCATATCAATGGAGTGGCTCCATTCCAAGATGGCGGAATTCATTCCCATATTGGTTAATAGCTTTCGCTCAACAGATAAGGCGAGTAAGTATCGCGACATTTAGAATTTTTTAGCGCGATACTGGCTTAACTTTAAATAGACCAATTAGATGTGGACTCCGCAGTTAGAAGCCGCCACATTTTGGGAGTTTCGTGACGCCAACTCTGGACCACGGAGTAAGTACTAATATAACCCATGGACAGAGTTGAAGAGTTAGAAGTGGTATTGACTTTAGCATTAAAGCGAAAATACGTCCGTATTACTTAAACTGTAACAAATTATACACGGAACGTCTTGTGTTTGGGTCATAGCGGTAGCTAAACTAATGCTACAATTACCGTAAAGGGAGAGACGAACGGGGCTTTGGTTAATACTTATACGACTTAAAAGGTAGAGATGAGGAGCCTGATATATTAAAAGTAAAATACGATAGGGGAACTAAAAGAGAAATAAGGAAAGATTCTACAATTTATCTATGCTTATATATTATCTAGGACACATGCGTGCTTGATATATGATCGAGTCAACACCTGATTTGAAGGACAGATTGAAAACGACAATCCACAAACGAATTTTAAAAGAACAGGTACTATATTTCAAACTGCCTAATCTGTGCAAACAATGTTCACTAAAATAAGAACCCGCTCGTCATATATATTACTATGATCCTTGCCCCATAGAAGTCAAGAGGAGCTGAGTAAACATAAGAAGAATGAAATATTCATCCTGACCCAACATCTAGCAGTTTTAGAGATCCAGTTCTAAATATCTTTTAGGTATGTACATAAAAACTATAGTTAACCGACAGAAATTAGTATAAAGTGGGTACCATATGACAGCCGAAATTTTCTATCTATCTATTTTTTATTAGATATCATTTACTTCTCCCCCATGGCTACCACTAGAGAAATGCATGCTTTCTAACAAGTACGCATTACGCCCGTCTTCTCTCCCCATTAACGGGTCGTCTATCTGGATCACGATACAGGTATATTAAGAGCTTGTTAATGTAGTAAATAAAGACATGATAATAACATGTTATTGAGACATCTTCCTATGCTAGATAGGCAATAGATTATTCTGAGATCTATCTAATGAAAAGCCAGGTATTTAGGGCAGCAATTAGGAGGATCGGGGGTGAGGGGGGCTCATTCAAATATAGGCAACATAATCAGGTTATAGGTGTAAGTTGAGGAACAGGTTACATATAAGTAGGAAACTACCTATTCATGACTTTACACCTACTTGTGAATAATTGGTAGAATATAGATGAGTATGAACATTCTGAGTATTAATGCAATGCATATTATACCATGGAACAAGATGAAAAAGTGTTGATTAAGAAGTAGGTTAGTGTAGGCTCATGACTAATGGTAAACTTGTATATTTGTAAATATGTATAAATGAAAAGCGTAGATGTATATAGTTGTAAATAGCACACACTGTAATGAATGTATAGCAATTTTGTTGTGTCTATCTAGATGAGAGGGTGTACTAGCTTAACTCCTGTGGTGGGTAGGATGTCTTTGAGTGAATAGATATGACACAGATCTTATGGACAGAAAAAAGTAATTCAATACGTTAAATTGTGACATTTGCCTCTAATTGTGATGAACTAATTAAAATATTTTTTTATCCTCTAGTTACCATTCATGTGAATTATACAGAAATTCCTGAGGAAGGCTTAGCCGTAACGCGTTGAATGGGATTTTGGTTCTGTATACTATCATATGTAATAGTACTGTATTTGATGCACTTTATATACTATATGCAATTAGGCCACATACACATGTAATTACAGCCAATGTATGTACATTAATTTAATGAATATTTGTATTATACATGTAAAAAAAGAAAGAAAAACTATCTGAAATAAACAGAAAAAGAATAACTATTAAATAAAAAGAAAGTGGAACTACATATGATATTGGTTTTTAGTTGGATTTTGGCAGATGTTCACTATTTAGTTGATGTTCAAAAATATGCACAAAACCGGGTGCTGATTTCTCACTTTTTTACAATCAAATCACTTAATCTCCCAGTGCCTAACAAAAATAAAATGAATGTGAGTGTCCTCATGTAACGCAACTGGTGCTATGTAAAACCAATCCAATCCAATCCAATCCAAAATTCTTTATTTCGGTCTATGAGACCATAAAAGATACATAAATATACATTTAACAACAATTTTGGAAACACATACATAAAGTAATTACATGCCGTTCAAACAAGATGGGGAAAAAGATAAAACATTTCATATCAAGGGGAAAACATACATAAATTGTTAAAAAGAACACAGTCCATATTTAAAAACAAAATCATGATTTGAGGTATTAAGTATTTAACAGTTTTCTCCTAATGCGCCACATAGCCATAATACATTTGGCCATGGAAAAGACTATGTGGGGCAGAGTACTAGTTCTCAAAACTCTATAGGCTTCTATGTGGCTCCTGAAACCCAAATTCCTGCATAGGGGGACCAGCCAATGTTTCCTTGGTCTGTAGTATGCAGGACAAAAGAAGAGAAGGTGGGTTTCTTCCTCATCATGGGAGTTACAACCCGGGCAGGTCTTATCTTCCCCTGGAAGCCACTTTGAAGTAAAGATTTTAATAGGTAAAGTACCCAGCCTCCACTGAACAAACAATTTTCTAGCTTGTATTGGGAAAATAATGTCCATAAAAGCCTCAAATTCATAGGAATTTTTGGATTGCAAAAAGCGTTCGGTAAGGGTGCCGTTAGTAGTCGAGGTCATAAGTGACTCAAGGCTTTTTTCCTTATAGGTTTGGGCTAAGCATTTCCGGGATAACCTCTGACAACCCAGTTCTGGAGTCTCCCAAAGCTCAGGCAGCTTTAAGCGATATAATTCCTTCTTAACGAAGGTCAGCCATGGGATTCTATCTCCGTGGTTCACGACCATTACGTGGGTGAGATCATTCCTATAATGTTCAAGCTCGCTGGTGGACCAGAGCCTGTGCCAGAATTTTACTGGCTTAGACTCCAGCTCAGCAGCGATAGGGACCAAGCCCACATCCAGCCTAAGGGGAGTCAGTGGAGTGCTGCGAGGGAGGGCTAGAAGGCGTCTAAGAAAGGTGTTTTCTACTTTGGCAAGATCTGGTCCAGCTCTGTACCCCCATAGCTCGCTGCCATACATTGCAGCTGCTTTGGCTTGCGTTTTATAGAGTTCAAGTGCCGGGCTTGATGTTTGTAGGTTGAGGTATTTACAATGCTATGTAAAACGATCTGATACCCGATACCGGGTCAAGTACACGCTATATGAAAATCTGTTTAAAAAAAAAAGGGTACTGCACTTAGGAAGCGGTAAGTTGCATGGTGTTACTGGAAACTAGTGAAAGCAGTAGAACAACAGAAATCACTGTTACTTATTTGTAATGAAATCTTGCCTAAGTGGGAAAAGAGGACCTATTGGAAGTTTCTTTTAACATTCTATAAACTACAGTGAAATCTGCTCCTCTACGAAAAAAAATCTTTCCACTCTTTATGTGGTCTATTGGACTCTAATGAGGCTAGCTAGGATCTAGAAACAGAGTGAAAGCAGATGTCCTAAATGTCATTGCAGTTATGCAGATGACCAATATAGGAAACAGGGTTTTTGATTGTGGGGAGTGAGGACCCTTCTCAAGCAGAATCCACAATCCTTGACAGGGTACACCACAAAGTCACTAAATGATCAGTGCTTACCTCTCTGGGAGCTTGTCAGGCAGGCTTAAATTAAAGGCAATGTGTTAAGTATTTACACAGCACTCAAACAGTAATAAAGTGAAAGCACAGCACAGCACAAAAAACATCCCACACTAATTTAGAAAGAAAGAAAAAAATGTAATTAAGACTTTGACACCAGAACAACAAAAAACCAATAAGTGGGATGAGCTATATGAATTTTGTAAATTGTAGTTATCCATGATTGGAGCTGGTAATATGCATATTGATGCGTTTATCGCAAAAATGAACTGTTATCCTATTAAAAGAATCACCCATCCTGAACACCACATCT
The DNA here is from genome assembly GCF_964261635.1 of Lissotriton helveticus. NCBI lineage: Eukaryota > Metazoa > Chordata > Amphibia > Caudata > Salamandridae > Lissotriton > Lissotriton helveticus. The sequence continues at coordinate 698,647,526 of NC_136067.1, read as the reverse complement.
ACCTTGACACGAAAGTATGTAGTCTGGCAGGCCATGCGACGTAAGCTAGAGATGACTGATTGATGGGTTACAGGTGGGAGGGTGCAAACACACGGGCAGGAAGCTCTTGATCAATCCCACAGATAGGCGCAGTGACATCACAATGGTCAGGGAGATTGCCCCAAATAAAGCACACATGTCCAAAGGGGGTACGCATGCTTCAGAGAACACCATAAAGTCAGAGGCCACATGAGTTAGGAAAACATAGCCAATCAGGACCTAGCACACGTAGTGATCACACTCTCCCCATGCCGGACACCTTGACATACTCACCACTTGCCACACAGTGTCCACGCAAGGTCGAGACCCACCTGTAGTAACCATTGACCATTCAACTATGACTCTAAGGCAGCAACCATCATTCCTCACCATATATGGTACCCCGGATACATTTATGGCTAGATGTAACATACCATATATGGCCAATGCAAACACATTGTAAATTGAGGCAGGCCTCAGACGTCGAGCCTGTAATTGTCTCCCAGCCGAAGTGTTTAACCCCTTCGATGCTTGTGACGGAACCGTTCCGTCATCAGTCACGGCTGAGCTGTGCTGATGACGGAACGGTTCCGTCATGACCGCACCCTGTTCTGGAATGTCCAGCACAGGGGCGGAATCGGCGCCGCACGGAAGCGGTTAATTAAACAAAACTGTTCCTGTTTTGCCAAAAGTCTCTTGTCTTCTGTTTTTTAAGGAATTCGAACACGGGCAACAGAGCAAGATTGGAAGTTATGGACAACCGCACAGGAGTACAGTTCGGATACACAAGGTGGATTGAGCCTGGTCTCCACTTACCTTTGGAAATGGAAGAATTTTTAATGAAAAGTGTCAGAAAAAGTTCAGCAGTGCAAGGCAGGCGCCGGTGTCTGAGGATGTGGCATCGTCTTTGGGGAGCCGCTGGATGAAGCTGCAGGGAAGATTACTAAGTTCTGACTTAGGGCCTGATTTAGATTTTGGTGGGACTCCTGTCATCCCTCCGTGGTGGTGTTTGCAAGTGCTTTGTCAAGCTGACAGAGTGCCTCCCACCCACTGTATTTAGATGTGGGCTGACTGAACCCTTGTTTGCATTGACAGACTGTCTTCTGTTTTGTAACTTGTGCACCTGCGTTGAGGCAGTGGACTCCTGTGCTGGCTAACTACTCCAGGCCGGTAGGTTTGCGTTGGGCCTATTTAGATTTCTCCATTGTGCTGTCGTTGTCCTAGTAGCAGGTTCCTGCCAGAGTGAGTCCATGGTGGAATGGGGACTGTTAAGTACTAATTATTAATGTGACACTACACATATATGTTGTGTGTGCTATAAAAATGTGTTGGTAATGTGTTATACCCCTTTTTTACATAAAGCATAGCACACAAACAGCATACACACACTATTGAATGTACTTCCACAGGCACCACAAGCACAACACAGACAATCACCAAAACAAACCATTTTTTTTAAAGTGTCAATACAGGTGTGTATTACATTGAAAAGTTGTAAAATGATCACTACTACATTACACATAAGAAAAAAGTTGCATGTAAGAGCAATGTAAAAATGCACATTCCAAAGCAAATGTTAACACATGATTCACAGTAAGATAAGTGAAAAAGAAGCTTACCTTAGATACCTGCGACAGCGGAGTTGATTAGCGTTGTTGCCAAGTAGTAACAGCAAAGGAAGCAATGGGGTTCAAGACGGCAACGAAAGTGGAAAACAGAAAAAAAGCTATGTTCCTACCTCATTTCCTAGGATTCCACCAACTCAAGTTTGGAGGTGTCCCCACCACAGTTTCCTTGATGGCAAGGTACATTTTGATTGGGCCAGCTGTAATCTTGGCTGAACTTCTTACGACAACCACTTTTGCCTATGAGGCGGTCGACACATGAAGAAAATTCTGACCGAGACGGCGGCACTCGGGCAGACTATGGTCCATACACTGCCAACATCTAAATAGAGTGGGTAAACTTCCAAGTAGGCGGGTGGTAAAACAATTGGAAAAGTGACAGCTGGACCAGATCTGCCAAGATCTAAATCAGACCCTTTGTCTCTTTCATGGAAGATGACAATCTCCAGCAAGATTAAGGCCCAGGCTTCAGCCGACGAGGGCTCCAGGAGGCTGGATACCCTTCTGAACAGGAGTAGCTGAACAGGATTAACTGCTGCGGAGAAGAATGTAGCAGTAGCTCCCACAAGTCAGACTGGCCGGCGTACACCTTGGGCGGATCCATGAGCAGGTAGATCCTGGTCCCCTGTCGGTTCTCAGTAAATATTTTGATGAAAATTTTTGTAAGCCACAAGTTTTGGTTTTTGCCAGTCTGTGCACCTTTAGCACCACTTCCAAGGGACCAGTACTAGGTGGGCACCACTTGTAGGGTAGGACTCACTTTAGGCAGGATCCAGGTGTGGGTTTAAGGTTGTTGAAGCTTTTTATGTCCCAGTAGCTCAGAACAAGAGACCAGCCAACAAGCCTTTGGAGTCACCCACTGCCTGGGCCTTAGCTTTCCACCTCAAGCCCTCTAAAGTTGGGTACTCCTTCTGAGCTCTACACAACTCTTCCCTGGTGGTTCAAGCTTGCCATCCAGCAAACTCAGGCAGGTCTCCTAGGACTGCAGTATTCTCCCATGTAGGCTCCAGGGTGGAGTCCTCAAGCGTCCCATCCCCCTGGAGCGTGGTAGTTTCAGGGGCTGGCTTCCCATGTCCCTTACCCTTCTTCTTTTTGGCTGTTGTCTGGGCCATTTTGCCATGCTCCAGGCCTGCTTGAATCCCCTCTTGGGCCACCATTAAGGCAACCCTAAAATCTCCAAGTGTGACCTGAGCTTCACTTCCTTCTAGAGATTTTTCTCTAGGTCATTTCTTAGAAGGCAATCAATAGGCATGACAAGACTCACAGCTATACCAAGAGAACCTGAGACCCCCCCCCCCCCACACACTCAAAGGGGACCAGAGCCACTGGGTAGTGCCTGTCATGGTTGTCTGCTACTACAACCTGGTGGAATGTATTGGCTGTTATCTACTCTGCAGACACCACATGACACCTTTGGGTGTCATATGGCTCATGTCTCACTCAAAGCCTCCACCATCTGCCCATTGATGGTGGCCAATGCCCATACTTAGAAATATTAGCAGGCCTGTGGACTTTGGGAACCATCTCTTTGTCACTCGGGGACATTACGATAAACTCTACTTTCTCTTCCACACTAACTGGGGCAATCTCCTCTCAAAGGGCTATATTGGCCAACCCTCCGATTTGTCCAGCTGAGGGTGGGCTGTTCCCTCTTGAGACACTTGACATCTCTCTTCATGTGTCCACATCTGTAACACTCATAGCACTTGGGGACAAACTTTCCTATCTTCTTGCCTACAAACCCATTTTTCTTCTGGTCAGATTGGGTCTGAGTCTCAATCCCTTGTGAACTGTTTTGGGATCCTTGAGAGAACTCTTTTCTTTTATGTTTGTCTCCCCCTCCTTCTTTTCTTTGGGACCCTAACCACTCATTTGGGACTGCCCCCCCCCAGATGCCTTCTTCCGGACTCTGGTGCTAACCCAGAGGTATGCCTCCTTTGCAAGCTCCGTAGGGCCAGCTAGCTTGCTGTCAATCAGGTGTTATAGCAACACTATAAAGCAAGTGCTGTGCATGTGCTCTCTAGAAATAAGATTATACAGCCTATTAAAATCACTCACTTTACTGCCCCTCACCCAACCATTCAGTACCTTGCTGATGTAATCTACGAAATACATCCAAGACCAGTTTGGCAACTTCTGGCTGTCTCTGGACCTGAGGCTGTAATTCTCAGAGGTCAGTCCAAACTTGGTGAGCAAAATGGCCTTAATAGGTGCATACCTCATCTAACCCCCGTCTAATGTAAATAGTACTGTGGGCGCATTGTTTTCAAAAGCTTGCCTCTCCCTACCTGCTCTCTGGAACCTTGTGAATCCTCAGGGCTATCTCATAAGCAGAAGAACATTTATCTATTTCATCCCCCACCACATAGCTGGGTATGTAGATCCTCACCTCTCTGGATTTCTGGCACCATTGTTGCTGGATTCTGCTGTTTACTTAGCCTTAAGGTCCAGTTCCTTCAGACTCCTCTTATGAGCCATTTTCTGCTCCTACAAGGGCCTCTAAGCAGGGGCTAAAATCATGAGGTTGTTATCCTTACCTTCCATCTCTTCCTCCTGCTCTTCCTTCAGGTCCACTTCCTGCTTCTCCTCCTGGCCTGTAAACTGTAACTGTTGGCCTCCTCTCAGGCTTGAGGGCCTTCTGGAGCTCCTGCTTCTTAGATCCCTTTGTTACTAGTACCCCCTCTCGTTGCAGTGTTCCTTGAGTTCACCCAAAGTGTAGCTTACCAGGTTGTTGTACTTAAACTCCCTGCTTACAGGCAGAGTCAGAGGTCCCCAGATAGTCAGGTATAATGGATTTACATTTCTAAAAAGGAGAAGAGGCCAATCTGGGAGAATTTTAAAAGTTAAAATTTAATGTCAAGTTTTTTTATATGTAATTTATTGTTACATAAAATCACTGAAATTGCACAGCCCAAGTAGAGAACTGAATCCCACCACTGAATACCGATGTGGGAGATTGGGTTTTCGGTTGATGGAAGTATCAACACTTCTCAAGCAGAAACCACAACGCCTGTCAGGGTTAACCACACAAGTCACTACATTTTCTTGTGCTTCTGGTAGCTTGGCACAAAAACAATCAAGCTTAACATAGAGGCAATGTGCTAAGTACTTATGCAGCACTCAAACAGTAATAAAGTCTAAACACAACATAAGATGAATCCGTTTTTGGGCAACAAAGTGGCTACTTTCTAAAGTTGCTGTTAGAAATCGGGGTTCTGGTTGGCAAAGGTATTTACCCTGTTTAAACAGAAAGCACAATCCTAGTCAGGGTAAGCCAGATACCCACTAATAGATAACCTGTGCTCACCCTCTGGTAGCTGGGCACAGAGCAGCCAGGCTTTGCTAAAGAGGCAATGTGTAACGTATGTGTGCAACACATACACACAATAGCACAATCAAAATGCCGCAAAAAGATCCCACACTGGTTTAGAAAAATAGACAATAACATTATAAATGAATTAAGACCAGACCAACAAAAATCAAATAAGTGGAACTCAAGATATGATTTTTTCAAAGAATAAAAGTGTATCTTGCGCATAGAAGCGATAAGCGCTTATAGGGTGATCTAGTCACGCTGGACCATAGCAAAGTCCATAGTTCAAGACGATGGCGATGGAGCGCTGGCAGGATAAATGAGCCACGTAGGCCTAGGGAACAGAGGGGCATATTATCAAGCCTGCGATAAAAGCGTTAGCGATTTTTTAAAGTCGCTAACGCATTTTTTTTATTATCGCACTATTCTCAATACGTCTCTAACCGGAGTTAGAGACGTATTCTTGACTTAATCTATCGCCCTCGCGCTGGGGGCGATAGATAACGCTAATGGGATGCAGGGTGGGTGTTCCCACGTCCAACCACATGTAGAATGTGGTTGGAGGTGGTAACACCCTATTATCAAGGCAGGCGTTGGGAGAAGGAGACCTGCGATAAACTCGTTTATCCCAGGTCTCCCAACGCCTGCTTTGATCCGGTGTTAGGCATTGTTAACATGGGGGTGTGGATCATAAAGCTGAATCCACCCCCCCCCATATTATCAAGGCACACATTAGCGCGTGACAACTACGCTTGTTTTCACGCGCTAATGTTCCCTATTGCCGACTATCACGGTATTTAATATCGCCTACGTGTTGCGCATTGATAATAACACGATATCACGGCGATAAAATCCGGCGATAAAATCCGGCGATAGCCGGCGATAGGGAAATGTGCGATGTGCGTTTTTTAACGCACATCTTGATAATATGCCCCAGAGTACCTTAGTTCTGGCTGCAACAGTGAGATGCAAGGCGCAGTCGAGCGCAGCATCAATGTCGATCCCACAGTGGTGGCAATGTGTCGGTTCCGAAAACGCGCCAAAGCTGTGAGGTGTTCTTTCCGATGCCATGTGGGGGGTTTCTCTGCACAGTCAAGGGGATGCATTGATCTCTCTACACTGCTGCTGCAGCGATGTGCGTCTGGTTCTGGAGGCGATGTGTTGGTTCCAAGGGCAATATGCTGATTGTGCTCCCGCAACAGGGTTGATGCCCCAGTTCTGCTTCAAGCAGACTGGACAGGCGTCAATTTCTCTGGTGTAAGTACATGGGTCCACCTCCAGTGAACCAAGGACAGGAGCTTGGGTAGAGACTTTGATTTCCCTGCGTCTCAAGCAACAGGAGGCAAGCCAACAAGCCCTTCGAGATCACTTCAGTTGCAAGGCAGAGTCACACTCTCCCTCAGCAGGGTCAGAAAGCAGCAGGGCAGCACAACAGAAAAGTGGGCCTTGCAGATCAGCAGTACAGAAGAGTGACAGTCCTTGTAGCAGCAAAGCAGTTCTTTTGACTGAGTTTCTTTATGGGTCCCAAAGTGTCTGATTTGACGGGGTCAGAGACCCAGTACTTATAGCCAGTTGTGCCTCTGAAGTGGGGGTGACCTCAAAGAAGGGAATTTGGAGTGCTCTGAGGTCCGTTCTTCCCACCTCTGGCTTCAGACTATCAGTAAGGGGTAATCAGCCCTTTGCGTGCGGACAAGGTAGTGCCTATTCAGGTATAAGTGTCAGCCACACTCTCCCTTCATGCCCAGGAAAAACCATCAGAATGCAGATGGCCACTCAGACACACCTAACCTTCCAGTGTTTGTGGCTGTCTAGAGGGAATGCACAAAGTATTTGTATTTGTATTTGTAGAGCGCAATTATCACCGACTGGTCTCTAAGCGCTATAGAATGAAGGAGACACGGGCCTAGCCTTCAGGCACAGGGGCAGAGAATAACCAGACCCCCAAGCCTCTTGGCAGAGAACCGTTTTCAACTTCTTCCTGAAAGGAAGAAGGTGGTGCTCTTTACGCACAGTCTCTGGTACTTGTTCCATAAAGGGGGGATAGCGATGGAAAAGGCTCTGCCCCTGTGGTGACCAGCCTGAAAAGCTGACACTTCAGTAGACGGGCCTCTGAGGACCGGAGCACCCGATTCGGAGTGTAGAGTGCTAGGCGATCTTTAACGTAGTGGGGGGCTTGGCCATAGATGGCCTTGTGCGCAATGCTGAGGCCCTTGAACTTGGCTCTCTGCTTTACCGGAAGCCAATGCAGGTGTTGAAGGAGAGGGGTGGCATGGGCTTCTCTGGGCAGTTTTAAAATCAGCCTGGCCGCGTTGTTCATGGTAACCTGGAGTCTAGCCAATAGCTTCTCCAGAAGGCCGATGTAAAGGGCGTTGCCATAGTCCAGGCGGGAGATTATCATCGCCGACACAATCAATCTAAGAGTGGAAAAGCTCAGGAGAGGGGCGAGCTTACGGAACTGTCTCATCAGACCAGCACAGGCTCCCACTACTGCGGACACCTGCTGAGACATGGACAGGTCGACGTCTATTTGAATTCCAAGGCTTTTCACGACCAAGGCTGGAACTGGGTCGACGCCCAGTTCCTGAGGCCAAAAAAGGTTGCTCCACGGGTTAGAGGCAGTGGTAATGGCCAGGACCTCGGTCTTATCCGGGTTCATTTTTAGAGAATTAGATGTCATCCAATTGGTGATAAATGTAAGAATATTCTGTATCTTAGCTTGGGCAGCTGATGAATTGTCGATCTGGATGATAAGTTGGGTATCATCCGCATAAATATAGATCTGGCAGTCCATGGAGTTCAATGCACCTATCAGGGGCTGCAAGTAGGCATTAAAAAGGAGAGGGGACAAGGCCGATCCCTGCGGGACACCACAAGAGAGACTGCCTGAGATAGATATGTGGGATGCCAACTGTACTCTCTGGGTCCGACCGCTAAGGAAGGATGTAAGCCATTTAAATGCTGTGACCTGGACTCCAAGATCATATATCCGCGACAATAGAAAGCTGTAACCCACCCCAGACGTGCATTGGAGAACAAACATCCTTTACAGCGCAGGTATTACAACACCATGCTTTTACAACACAACTTTTACAATGCAGGAACAATTACATCGTAGGATTTTACAATGCATACTATAAGTACGCATATGTATGTACAACGCATGCTTTTATAACACATTGGTAAGTATAGTATGGTAAGTTTTTGTTATTAATTTATTTTATTGATGTTGAAAAACGTAAGTTATATGTATTTACAAAATAACAAAATATATTCATAGATTTGGAAATAGTTGTTTATGAGTAAATTAATACTCAGGTATTAATATTAATGCTAATGTTGAAATTAATATGGAAATATTTTTTAGAAATAATGTTATTATTATAGTATAAAAAATTAATATCCAATTATTAATTTGGTTGGTAAATATATTCTTGTTAGGGAAATCTTTAACAATTTTATTTTAAGGTGTAGACTAAAGTTTTTAGTACATTAATACTCAGGTATTAATAATAATGCTATTATAATTTATATGGATATATTTATAGAAATATTTATTATTAATTATGATATAAAAAATGCTCAGATATTAATTATGTTGGTAAATATTTAATTTTGATGTTAAAAAATAATTATTTTGATATATAGTTTATTTAAAAAAATATTAATTTCAAAAAGTATTTATTTGTTATGTAAAAAGTTATTATTGCTAAAAGAAAATTGTGAATTATATTATATATCTAACAATGTAAAGGATATGTCAATAATTGATAAGATAAAATACATTTTATAAATTCAGAATAAAATATAAACAAATCAATTATATTTTAATACATTTTATAAAAATATTTTTATATTTTATTAAGTATAGTACAATTTTCTAATGCACTTTTTAAATACGTTTCTCACACTTTTTCATTGGTTTCAATGAGCGAAATTATCCTTTTTTAATTTTTACAGAAATATATGACGTTGACGCGTAGACGTGAGTTTCATCATTGCGGAGAGCGTCGCTGGAGAGAACAGAAGCAAGGGAGAGCTGTGTTAAGGTAAGATACATTTACGTTATTAAAATACATAGGGAGTCATTAGGATGGCGGGCGGACTTAGGGGTCGATTAGGATGGCGGACGGAAGGACGACGGCCGTCCTGGAGTAGGCGGAAAAAGCCTTTTTACTGTCCGCCTGCCGCGGACACTCCGTCCGCCATATTAGGATGGGAAACACTGTCAAATTTCCGTACGTGGCGGAAGAGCACGCACCGCCGCGGAAGTACACCCAACCCCGCGGCGGACGCACCCAATCCAGACACACCGCCGTAAGGAATGACGTCTCCGACCGTCCTTCAAATCACGATGGCAGAAAACACACATCAAATCGCTGCGGAAAAACAACCTGCCTGAACACGGCGGACTCACCACAGCGGAGATACACACCACAAGCAGATCGCTGTTATGGACCCAGCGCTACACGCATTTCCGATACTCTTCGTGCTCCACCACCAGCAAGTCATGGCCCATCACCGACGACGACGCAGGTACCCCAACACACCAATTGACGTCGGAAGGGAAATACCTTCCAGGACTGTGACGTAGGGAGGGGGAGTGTCATGTTTGTGAAACTGCCATTACGATTGCACCAATATATCAACAATTCAAGTACACAACCAGGAATGACAACGACAAACCACGACACATGATTGACTTGCTTTATTAAACATAATATTGGCATAATCGTACACTACCCAAGAGCATGGGCACTGGGTACAACTGAGCAGGTACATCAGAGGCAGAAGATGAGAGGGCAGAATGCAGTACCACAACAGCAACAGGGCAGTGTTTTCAACAGAGCAGGTACATCACTGCCAGCACATGAGAGGGGCTAAGTGTATCAACAGTCCATTGCACTGAACAGGTACATCATTGGCAGCACATGAGAGGGCAGAATGCAGTATCAGAACAGCAACAGGGCATTGTGGCCAACAGAGCAGGTACATCAGAGGCAGCACGTGAGAGGGGCTAAGTGCATCAACAGTCCATTGCACTGAACAGGTACATCATTGGCAGCACATGAGAGGGGATACGTGCATCAACAGTCCATTGCACTGAACAGGTACATCAGAGGCAGCACGTGAGAGGGTCTAAGTGCATCAACAGTCCATTGCACTGAACAGGTACGTCAGAGGCAGCACGTGAGAGGGGCTAAGTGCATCAACAGTCCATTGCACTGAACAGGTACATCATTGGCAGCACATGCGAGGGGCTAAGTGCATCAACAGTCCATTGCACTGAACAGGTACATCATTGGCAGCACATGAGAGGGCAGAATGCAGTATCAGAACAGCAACAGGGCATTGTGGCCAACAGAGCAGGTACATCAGAGGCAGCACGTGAGAGGGGCTAAGTGCATCAACAGTCCATTGCACTGAACAGGTACATCATTGGCAGCACATGAGAGGGGATACGTGCATCAACAGTCCATTGCACTGAACAGGTACATCAGAGGCAGCACGTGAGAGGGTCTAAGTGCATCAACAGTCCATTGCACTGAACAGGTACGTCAGAGGCAGCACGTGAGAGGGGCTAAGTGCATCAACAGTCCATTGCACTGAACAGGTACATCATTGGCAGCACATGCGAGGGGCTAAGTGCATCAACAGTCCATTGCACTGAACAGGTACATCATTGGCAGCACATGAGAGGGCAGAATGCAGTATCAGAACAGCAACACGGCATTGTGGCCAACAGAGCAGGTACATCAGAGGCAGCACGTGAGAGGGGCTAAGTGCATCAACAGTCCATTGCACTGAACAGGTACATCATTGGCAGCACATGAGAGGGGCTAAGTGCATCAACAGTCCATTGCACTGAACAGGTACATCATTGGCAGCACATGAGAGGGCAGAATGCAGTATCAGAACAGCAACAGGGCATTGTGGCCAACAGAGCAGGTACATCAGAGGCAGCACGTGAGAGAGCTAAGTGCATCAACAGTCCATTGCACTGAACAGGTACATCAGAGGCAGCACTTGAGAGGGTTTAAGTGCATCAACAGTCCATTGCACTGAACAGGTACATCAGAGGCAGCACTTGAGAGGGTTTAAGTGCATCAACAGTCCATTGCACTGAACAGGTACATCAGAGGCAGCACGTGAGAGGGGCTAAGTGCATCAACAGTCCATTGCACTGAACAGGTACATCATTGGCATCACATGAGAGGGCAGAATGCAGTATCAGAACAGCAACAGGGCAGCGTTTACAACAGAGCAGGTACATCAGAGGCAGAACATGAGAGGGCAGAATGCAGTATCACAACAACAACAGGGCAGTGTTTACAATAGAGCAGGTACAACAGAGGCTGTACATGAGGGCGCAATGCAGTATCACAACAGCAACAGGGCAGTGTTTTCAACAGAGCAGGTACATCATTGGCAGCACATGAGAGGGCAGAATGCAGTATCAGAACAGCAACAGGGCATTGTGGCCAACAGAGCAGGTACATCAGAGGCAGCACGTGAGAGGGGCTAAGTGCATCAACAGTCCATTGCACTGAACAGGTACATCAGAGGCAGCACGTGAGAGGGGCTAAGTGCATCAACAGTCCATTGCACTGAACAGGTACATCATTGGCATCACATGAGAGGGCAGAATGCAGTATCAGAACAGCAACAGGGCAGTGTTTACAACAGAGCAGGTACATCAGAGGCAGAACATGAGAGGGCAGAATGCAGTATCACAACAGCAACAGGGCAGTGTTTACAACAGAGCAGGTACATCAGAGGCTGTACATGAGGGCACAATGCAGTATCACAACAGCAACAGGGCAGTGTTTTCAACAGAGCAGGTACATCATTGGCAGCACATGAGAGGGCAGAATGCAGTATCAGAACAGCAACAGGGCATTGTGGCCAACAGAGCAGGTACATCAGAGGCAGCACGTGAGAGGGGCTAAGTGCATCAACAGTCCATTGCACAGAACAGGTACATCAATGGCAGCACATGAGAGGGCAGAATGCAGTATCAGAACAGCAACAGGGCATTGTGGCCAACAGAGCAGGTACATCACTGGCTACCCAAGTACGTGTGTCAAGCGACCCGTCACAAGGACAATAATAATGTCAGGGTGGTTACATTAGTCAATCTACACACAAAGTAAAATGACATGTTTGTGATGGCAACTAAACCTCACACCACAGAATCTGGTGGAGTGCTTGAACTACTCGCCTCGGACACACTTCCAGCACCAGAAACTGGAGTGTGAGACACAGCCACCGATCTACTGACTGACACATGAGCCATAGACCCAGACACACTGCCAGCACCAGCACCAGGAGTTTGAGACACAGCCACAGCTGTAGTGACTGACACATGAGCCATAGACCCAGACACACCGCCAGCACCAGAAACAGGAGTGTGAGACACAGCCACCGATCTACTGACTGACACATGAGCCATAGACCCAGATACACTGCCAGCACCAGCAACAGGAGTGTGAGACACAGCCACCGATCTACTGACTGACACATGAGCCATAGACCCAGATACACTGCCAGCACCAGCAACAGGAGTGTGAGACACAGCCACCGATCTACTGACTGACACATGAGCCATAGACCCAGACACACTGCCAGCACCAGCAACAGGAGTGTGAGACACAGCCACAGATCTACTGACTGACACATGAGCCTCAGACCCAGATACACTGCCAGGACATGTCCCTGTACACTGACCAACAAATACCATGCCTGCATCTGACACACATGAGAGTGGCGGATACACACAGTGCCAGTACCTGCAACAGGAGAGGGCACAACTGACACAGTGCTACTACATGATGCATGACAGCGTACAATAGACACAGTGCCACTATCTGACACATGAGAGTGAACTGCAGCTGACCCACTAGGACCACTGAAATGATGAGCCACAGGGCTGTATGGGCCAGGAGGCACGGTGGCCCTGGGAGCTGTGGAAAGCTGTACTGGAGCGACATTGAGGTGGTCAGGTGTCACTGGTGTGTGCCTCCGATTCTTTGTGAAATGTAGGGGCACCCCGGACATGACTGGACTGGTAAGTGGAGTGGCATCATCAGACATCAAAGGTGGATTATGTGCTTGTGGTGGTCTGCTCTCTGGGGACGTGCTGGGCCCTGCCTGTCGTTTGCTGTGGGCCTGCCTTCTGCCCTCTGCATCATGTGTAATGGGGGATGCAACAACAGTATACTCCTTCCTCTGCTTCTGCGGGGCGTGGATGGGAGTAGAGGTATGGGGGGACTCCACCGCTGACACATGTGTTGTACGTTCCTTAAACATCAGCCTCAGTGCAGCCAGGGGTGATATATGCCTGTCCTTGATGGAGCTCGTGTCCATGGGAGAACCCTTGGCCATGGGATGTGCCTTGGACGTAGGAGGTGTCCTGTCTCTGGAATGTCCCTGATCCCTGGGCGGTGCCCTGTCCCTGGGTGCAGACTTGTCCATTGTAGTGTCCCTCTCCTTTGAAGCTACCTTGCCCTTGGGAGTGTCCCTGCTCTTGGGAGGTGCCCTTTCCTTTGAAGCTACCTTGTCCTTGGGAGTGTCCCTGCTCTTGGGAGGTGCCCTTTCCTTTGTAGTGTCACTGTCATTGGGAGTGTCCCTGCTCTTGGGAGGTGCCCTTTCCTTTGTAGTGTCCTTGTCCTTGGCAGTGTCCCTGCTCTTGGGAGGTGCCCTTTCCTTTGAAGCTACCTTGTCCTTGGGAGTGTCCCTGCTCTTGGGAGGTGCTCTTTCCTTTGTAGTGTCACTGTCCTTGGGAGTGTCCCTGCTCTTGGGAGGTGCCCTTTCCTTTGTAGTGTCACTGTCCTTGGGAGTGTCCCTGTACTTGGGCTGTGCCCTTGCCTTGGGAGTTCCTTTTGTGGGGGATGCCTGTGTAGCATGTGAAGCCATTTTCACCCAACACCCCTTGATGATCCTGTGTGTCAACTCCAGTGTAGCTCACGTCGTCTTCGGAGAAAGATATCCCAGTCCAAGGGGATGGTGTCTGTGCCCTCCGTGCCCTGCCTTGCTGCCTGTGGCTGCTCCTAGTGAAATAACCTGAATAAGAGGCCGGGTCTGATAAATCACTCTCCCCTGAAACATCAAGTGGTGTGGATGGTGGTACAGAAGTAGCACCCTGTCTATGCGACTGTACAATGGCTGAAGACACAGTGTTTGCCAATGACTGAACTGTTCTGTGGAGACCAGCAACATCGCCATGCATCCCCTCCATGAATGCCACCACCTGTCCCAACTTCCTATCGTGGTCTTGGAATGCATTGATCATGTTGGTCTGCCCTACACACAGCTGTCGCAGCAGATCTACTGCCTCAGCACAAAGTGCACTTTGTGTCACAGGGGCAGGGGCAGCGGTGCCTGCACCGAAGGCCACTCTGCTCCCCCTCCTCTGGCGAGCACGAGCAGTACATGTTGCAGTGGGTGGCAGTGTGGGCCCTGTGTGCTGTGTCCCGACTGAAGGTGTCGATTGCCCACTCCCTGTCTGTGACAACAGTGCTGACTCACCAACACTTTCTGAGGATGATGACGATGGTGTCTCCACATGTGAGTCCTCAGGGACGGTTCTGTCCCCCTCTCCGTGGCTGCCCTCTTCAGTGTCAGTCTGCGTGTGTGTCATCTCGGATCCGGATGTATTGCCACCACTCATCACCGTCGTCTGTGTGTCAGTGCCCTCGGCCAAAGTTGGAAGAGAGAGGGAAGAGATGTTAACTAAGGGTGGGCGGCCAGCTACGCTCCGTGCACGGAGTGCACGGAGTGCCGTCTCCTACGCATTTTGCGTAGCGGGCATAGCCAGGCGGCACTACGCGCGCTCCGCAGACGGTGCGTAGCCGGCCGCCACCCGCCTCCCTCCCGCCCTCCCTAAATACATAAATAAAAGTATAAAAAGCTTTTAAAAACACTTACCTTGTCTGCCGCGTCCCCGGGGTTCCCTCTCGCCGTCCCGCGATTCGCGCCGCCATTTCGGATCCTAATGCGCATGCGCGGGCGGCCGCGCATGCGCATTTCTCATGAGGAATGCGCATGCGCGGCCACCCGCGCATGCGCATTAGGATCCGAATCGGTGGCGGCGCGAATCGCGGGACGGCGAGAGGGAGCCCCGGGGACGCGGCAGACAAGGTAAGTGTTTTTAAAAGCTTTTTATACTTTTATATATGTATTTAGGGAGGGCGGGAGGGAGGCGGGCGGCGCGGAGTGGGGCTA
Source organism: Lissotriton helveticus (assembly GCF_964261635.1). Lineage (NCBI taxonomy): Eukaryota > Metazoa > Chordata > Amphibia > Caudata > Salamandridae > Lissotriton > Lissotriton helveticus. The sequence goes on along the minus strand of NC_136067.1, from coordinate 698,632,349 downwards.
CGCGGAGTGCGCGGGTGGGCGTAGTTGTGTGCCCACTTCGCGTAGCTCCGCTGAGCCCCACACCGCACACTACGCCCAGGGTTAATGTTAACCTAAGTGCCCCACTCACGTACTGAAGGTTACAAAGTCACACCGTTCCTTACAGTCGATTGACATGTTGCACCCATCCTGTACAAGAACCACCCCTACCACACATCCTCACATCATAGATCCGTGGGTGTCTGTGAAACATGTACATCATACAAACAGGGCACGTGTATGCAGACCACCACACATGTCATGCGATGGGACACCAGACCTCAACGGCATGTCCTGGAACCCTCAAATACAAATCAACTGGTATGTCCACCTGGCGGACATGGGTGCTACCGCTCACTCCGCTAATGTCACCAACATGCAATATATGCAAAAGATACGCACCACGGATGTCAACACTGTGTCTGAGCACGAATACATGCATGCACTCACAAGTTACAGACACATACAGTCTGCTTACCGCTAATTTGCTGTTGATCCCCTCTCAGCTGGGCGGACAGCTCAGGATGCGTCACAGCAATGATGCGGTGCATTAGAGGGGTCATGGTGCGTCGGGCAAGGCGGACTGTTCTTGGAATGATCCCCAGTGCCATCTCCGCAACATTCTTGCTGAGCCTGGATATGTCGTCCCAGCGCTTGTGGCAGTGTGTGTGTCATCTATTGCACACCCCCACTGCCCGTACATCACGTGCTATGGTTCTCCACACGGCCTTGCGAAGGTGCAGCTTCACCTAACAGGATGGGAGACAAGAGGGGAACGTCAGTGGACTGTTTGACATTCATAAACATTGCAGAAACACGTATCTTCATGCAGCCATGCGCAGTACAACACATGCAAAGGTCCCACAGCACACCGCCAAGCTTGCAGAAACAAGGAGTCAGTGACCACCTCATTCCCACCAACATGATACCAACTTCACTTACCACCTGTCCGGGGGCACCGTAGAGCCGTTCATAGTGGCTGAGCACACCGTCCACAAGGACATCCAGCTCCACTGCGGTGAAGGGACGAGACCGGATCTCTCGCACTCTCGACATGGCAAGGTCCTGGACTGTGGCACTACAGCAGCAGTTGTTGGATAGCTCAGGAGCAGCAGGTGGAGGTGACGGTCGCAGGCAGCAGTTGTTGGATAGCTCAGGAGCAGCAGGTGGAGGTGACGGTCGCAGGCAGCAGTGGCTGGAAGCAGTGAATGTGTGCAGAAAATCTTCACACATATATAGGGCCCTGAGCTCATATCAGTGGCACACATCTGCAGCAATTGGTTTTCCCTGGATGCATCATTCAAAAAGAGCCAATGACTCGCACTGGTGTGCCGCTATTTTTGAATGCGCTTACGCGCAACGCGTAACTGTTCCCATTGGCTACATGTGCACGGACCGTCACGTTCACACACCGGCAACCACATGTGCGCGCTACCGCGACGGTGCATCATTTGAAAATAATCACTCACTGGCGCCGCAATGGCGGAGCACGCATTCCGCGGGGGCGGTGCAGGCCAACACATACATTGGATGATGCAATCTGAGATGGCAGTTGAGAAACCCTGTCAGTGGGTGACCGCCCAGTCCTGGCGGTGGGTGACCGGCCAGGACTGGCGGTGGGTGACAGGCCTGGACTGGCGGTGGATGACCGCCCAGTCCTGGTGATGGGTGACCGGCCAGGACTGGCGGTGGGTGACTGCCCAGTCCTGGCGATGGGTGACCGTCCAGGACTGGCGGTGGGTGACCGCCCAGTCCTGGCAGTGGGTGACCGGCCAGGACTGGTGGTGGGTGACCGCCCAGTCCTGGCAGTGGGTGACCGGCCAGGACTGGCAGTGGGTGACCGGCCAGGACTGGTGGTGAGTGACCGCCCAGCCCTGGCGGTGGGTGACAGGCCTGGACTGGCAGTGGGTGACCGACCAGTCCTGGCGGTGGGTGACCGACCAGGACTGGCGGTGGGTGCCGCAATAACACTGTAAGGGGGTTTCTCAACTGCCATCTCAGATTGCATCATCAAATGTATGTGTTGGCCTGCACCACCCCCGCGGAATGCGTGCACCGCCATAGCGGCGCCAGGGAGTGATTGATTTCAAATGATGCACCGTCGCGGTAGTGCGCACGTGCATTTTGCGGGGTGTAACCGGGATGGTCCTTGAGCATACAGCATATGTCATGCTTAATTGATGTGTAAACGGTCATCCTCTGTGTTGGTGGAAAACGTCCCCAGATGGCGTATGTACACACACTGCATGTCTCCGCACACATGTAATCTTCTTAGTTGTACGTGTGTGTCAGGACATGGCCGGAATGCTGGAAGAATATTGATGTGAAGTCTATGTACCGTGTCCACGTGGGACATTCATGTCCTTTTGTTGCATGTGTGCTCATACTGTTGACCTTGCCAGTGGTTAACAAAGGCTAGTGATGTGGTCCCAAGTTGCTTCAGATGTGCATGGCGAAGTGTTGACGTCTTGGTTTTGGGGACACACGTTTTCATTTCTACACATCTACACAGTACCGCAATGGTGTGTACACACATTCATTAGCTGTTGTGAGTGTGTGGTTTGTGTGTGCAAGTAACAATGATGTGTGTGTACATGCATTCTGTGTATGCGTGTCTGTTGTTGTGTGCCCATGCATGTCAGCTGAGGGGGCATTGTAGGTGTGTTCATGGGTGCATGAAGACAAGGAGGGTGTGTTCCAATTTCATGTTATGTGTGCACGTACACGTGTGTCTGAGGGGACGCTTGTCCACATATGGACCCTCAGTCATGTGTTGTTGCAAGATGTTTGAACATGTGTGCACGTTACATTGTACATGTTAGCCCACAGGATGTTCTTTGTGGTTGTACATTGTGTGTGTAGTCAGCTGTATTGCCTTATATATTGGTCCGGTCACACATATTATCACTGTCTGCAACATGTATTATTAGCATTGTGTTGTTCAAGATGTGATAGTGTTGCACAGCTATGCGTTGTTTGTCATTTGACATCTGCTGCCATCTACACCCACACAGGAGGGCTCCAAATGTGCATCAACCATACACTGTGCTGGAGGACATGGTTGACGAGGAAGTGATCCGCAAATACCGGCTTGACCGACTGAGACTGCAGGAGCTTGTCACACAATTGTCACCTCAACTGCAGCCACGCAGGACATATCCTGGAGCTTTCACACCCACAGCAAAGGTGATGGCGGCACTTCATTTCTTTGCGACTGGCACTTTCCAGTACACAGTTGGTCATGCCGGAGGGATGTCACAATCCATGTTCAGCATGGTACTGCGGGATGTTCTGAATGCCATGATGCTTTACAAGGATGATTACATCCATTTTCCACGTCCGGCAGAGTTGGCAGCAGTCAAAGGGGACTTCTATGCCCTGGCCCAGTTACCACACGTAGTGGGTTCCATTGATGGAACACATATTGATCTCATACCACCCCAGGCACGTGAAGCTGTATATAGGACTAGGAAGCACTACCATTCGATCAACGTGCAATTGGTGTGCCTGGCTGACAACATCATCTTGCATGTGTGTGCCAGATTTCCCGGTTCCGCACATGACTCCCACATCATGCAGAGCAGCATTGTCCCCCAACTGATGGCTAACCTGCGTCCAGAATGTGCGTGGCTTGTAGGTGAGTGCGCTGAAAGGACAAATGTGTTGTCAGTGTGTTGTGAGGACAATTGTGTTGTATGTGTGGCATGGTGTTCCCACAAATCCTGGTAATGAAAAATGTGTCTGTCATCCCCCCACCTAGGCGACTCTGCGTACCCAAACCGGCCGTGGCTGCTGAGCCCCATCAGGAATCCAACTACCCCTGGTGAATTGCGTTATAATGATGCCCATGGGAGGACACGTCGAGTGATAGAACGTACATTTGGACTGCTAAAGTCTAGGTTTCGCTGCCTTGACAAAACCGGAGGGGCCCTGCCATACTCGGATCACTGACATAATATCGAGGAACATAATATCGACTATCAAAAATATCGGCGACAAAATATCGACAGACAGAATATCGACTTTGTATCTACAAAGAGGTAAGTACAAAAATATCGAGTAAAAAATATCATTTACAAAAATATAGTTTATAAAAATATCGACTTTATTAAAAACAATGTTAAATTAAATTAATATTAAAAATTAATTACTAAAATATACTTAAAAATACTTAAATTACCTTATAATAATTAAATAATAATGAAAGTTATAAAAAAAATGTTTTACAATCATATTTGTTAAAACATATATATATTGTAACTTAATATAATTAAATAATATCCAATATTATTACCGTAGGATAGCGGAAGTGTAAAAATTACTATTCCCACTCCAGTGGGTGCAACAGTAGGGAAAGCGTTGGATAGCATAGGGGTAAAAATTACTATTCCCACTCCAGTGGGTGCAACAGTAGGGAAAGCGTTGGATAGCGTAGGGGTAAAAATTAGTATTCCCACTCCAAAGAGTGCAACAGTAGGGAAAGCGTTGGATAGCGTAGAGGTAAAAATTACTATTCCCACTCCAGAGAGTGCAACAGTAGGGAAAGCATTGAATAGCATAGGGGTAAAAATTACTATTCCACTCCAGTGGGTGCAACAGTAGGGAAAGCGTTGGATAGAGTAGGGGTAAAAATTAGTATTCCCACTCCAAAGAGTGCAACAGTAGGGAAAGCGTTGGATAGCCTAGAGGTAAAAATTACTATTCCCACTCCAGTGGGTGCAACAGTAGGGAAAGCGTTGGATAGCGTAGGGGTAAAAATTACTATTCCCACTCCAGAGAGTGCAACAGTAGGGAAAGCATTGGATAGCGTAGGGGTAAAAATGACTATTCCCACTCCAGTGAGTGCAACAGTAGAGAAAGCGTTGGATAGCGTAGGGGTAAAAATTACTATTCCCACTCCAGTGGGTGCAACAGTAGGGAAAGCGTTGGATAGCGTAGGGGTAAGAATTACTATTCCCACTCCAGTGGGTGCAACAGTAGGGAAAGTGTTGGATAGCGTAGGGGTAAAAGTTAGTATTCCCACTCCAAAGAGTGCAACAGTAGGGAAAGCGTTGGATAGCGTAGAGGTAAAAATTACTATTCCCACTCCAGTGCGTGCAACAGTAGGGAAAGCGTTGGATAGCGTAGGGGTAAAAATTACTATTCCCACTCCAGAGAGTGCAACAGTAGGGAAAGCATCGGATAGCGTAGGGGTAAAAATGACTATTCCCATTCCAGTGAGTGCAACAGTAGAGAAAGCATTGGATAGCGTAGGGGTAAAAATTACTATTCCCACTCCAGTGGGTGCAACAGTAGGGAAAGCGTTGGATAGCATAGGGGTAAAAATTACTATTCCAACTCCAAAGAGTGCAACAGTAGGGAAAGCGTTGGATAGCGTAGGGGTAAAAATTACTATTCCCACTCCAAAGAGTGCAACAGTAGGGAAAGCGTTGGATAGCGTAGGGGTAAAAATTACTATTCCCACTCTAGTGGGTGCAACAGTAGGGAAAGCGTTGGATAGCGTAGGTGTAAAAATTACTGTTCCCACTCCAAAGAGTGCAACAGTAGGGAAAGCGTTGGATAGCGTAGGGGTAAAAATTACTATTCCCACTCCAAAGAGTGCAACAGTAGGGAAAGCGTTGGATAGCGTAGGGGTTAAAAGTACTATTCCCACTCCAAAGAGTGCAACAGTAGGGAAAGCATTGGATAGCATAGGGGTAAAAATTACTATTCCCATTCCAGTGGGTGCAACAGTAGGGAAAGCGTTGGATAGCGTAGGGGTAAAAATTACTATTCCCACTCCAAAGAGTGCAACAGTAGGGAAAGAGTTGGATAGCGTAGGGGTAAAAATTACTATTCCCACTCCAAAGAGTGCAACAGTAGGGAAAGCGTTGGATAGCGTAGAGGTAAAAATTACTATTCCCACTCCAGTGGGTGCAACAGTAGGGAAAGCGTTGGATAGCGTAGGGCAAAAAATGACTATTCCCACTCCAGAGAGTGCAACAGTAGGGAAAGTAAATACTTCCTATATTATTTAAAAACAGTATAAATTAATATCTATAAAAAATTAATTAAAAGTAATTACAAATTTAATATAATACAATAATTAATCAATTAAAATGACAAATTACAATTAATTTTTACTATTAGTTACCTATTCAAATTAATTACAAATTAACAAATATTTAATTAACAATTAAAAATTAATTAAATTGAATTATTTAATTAATCATAAATAAATTACTTCCCACCCTATTCCCCTATAAACTCACAAGCCGCTACAGAAAATAAATTAGTAAAAGTAACATAATTAGCAATTAATCAATTAAAATAAATTAATTGGCAATTACAATTTAATTAATTACCCCAAAAAAACGAATTTACAATTAATTCTAAAAAAAATACCAATAAATATTTTTACATATTTAATTAATTATAAATAAATTACTTCCCACCCAATTCCCCTATAAACCCACAACCCGCTACAGAAAATAAATTAGTAAAATTAACATAATTAGCAATTAATCAATTAATTAAAATTAATTGCCAATTAAAATGTAATTAATTGCCAAATATAAATTAATTAACAATTAATTAAAAATGAATACCAATATATAAATTTACATATTTAATTAATTATAATTAAATTACTTCCCACCCTATTCCCCTATAAACCCACAACCCGCTACAGAATTAAATTACGCAAAAATTAAAAAAACTAAATTCATTAATTAAAATTAATTATAACATAAATACACACTTTTCACACATATAATAACATAACAAACACTATAAAAAATTCGATATTGTTAAAAATTTGATAATTTTAATAACCTATATTATATACTTCGATATTTTAACTTTCTATATTTTTAACATTCGATATCACACTACTTACCTTCAAAACGATATTTTTGATGTCTATATTCTGTCCATTCGATATTTTGTCCAGCCTATATTTCGTACTCGATATTATGTCCATTCGATATTTTGTAGTAGATATTATGTCTGTTTACCGCCATACTCACCAGGCAAAGTATGCAAAATCGTGATTGCCTGCTGCATGCTCCACAACCTGGCCTTGCGCAATAACATTGAACTGATCATGGACCCTGAAGACCAACAGGTTGCTCGGCCTCCCATCCGACCCATGTTGACTGATGAGGATAGTGGTGAGGAAGAAGGTGTGGACCAGAGGCGTCAGCTCATTGATCGCTATTTCCCTTGAATGTGAGTAACTACCGCTTTTCCAGCCAGACAATGCGTGATGTATGTTTTCCGGTGGAGTGTGGATGTGGTGTGTCTATGATGCCTGTTCTGGTATGTTCTGTTTGCAAATGTGTGTGGAAGATGGTGTACATGCAATGCTCCCTGATGTGTGTCCTGTGATCCACTTAATTGGTGATGAGTGTGGTTTGTGGGATGTTGCAGTACAGTGTGTTGTGATGGGTGTGAATCTCTTTCCTGACCTGTGTTTGTTGTTCTCTCATTATCCCTAGGTCACTCCCACAGAGACATGATTCTCAACAACATTGATCCCTGCACCTGGTAACGTTACATTCTAAGACAATCATGTGATTAAAACATGGAGGCCACACATCATTGAGTGTTTACGTGATGTTTATTTACAGGTAGAGGATTGATGTTGGTGCATATTTACAAAGAAGTGTTGGTGGGGGAGTGAGAGTTGAAGGTCATGGCAGATGAAACACCATGGGGACACCACAATGTGTGATGTCCAGCTAGTCCAACAGACGTGTGGCAATGCTTGGCATTGTGGGACAGGATAGGTTGCAGGGTGAATGGCAGGCTCAGACAAGGGTGAAGTCATTGGCACCCCCTCTTAGAGCGGGTAGATGGGGCAACACCACTGCTCTCACCTGGATCCAGCCACGGACGGCCCCTCCGTCTTGGAGCCGGAGCGGAGACAGCTGTGGGGGCAGGTTGGTCAGGGGCCACCTCCCTGTCTGTGGGCTCAGGTGTGGGTGGCAGTGGTGTTGGTGAGCGGTCCCGCTGGGCACTTGGGTGAGGGGGTGGTGGTGTGGCGCAGGATAGCCAGTCCCTCCACAGAGCAGTTTGCTGGCCCATGAGGTCCACAATTTGGCCTATGCGGGTATCAATTGACCGCAACAGTTGACTGCCCTCTTGTGAGTCTTGGTGGGCCCGATCAGACTGTGCCTGCGACCGTTCATAGGAGGCATTGACTCTTGCGATGGCTTCCAGGGTTTCGGCACCAGGATGGGGTGGGTGTCCTTCCCCACCTCACCGGACAACTGCACTCCTGGTTGTGAGCTGTGCCCTCACCTGTGTCCTCTCACGTCCACTCTCCCTGCTTGCCTGGGATGTTGATGGTCCATCATCGGCTGATGGGGCAGGCAGGGTTGCACAGGCAGGAGTGGTGGTGGTGGTGGAGGTGGTGGTGGTGGTGGCTGCACAGCTCACAATGGCAGGTGTTGGTGTGGTGGCACAGGCCGAGGTGGTGGAGGCAGTGATGTCCTGGGAGCCTGATGGCCCTGGAAGTCTGCTTGGCCCCGCATCATCCTCTGCACCTGAGCTGGCAATGGGCTCGTCCCCAGAGAGTCCGTGCTGTGAGGGGAGCGACTGGTGCTGGCGGTTGCTGCTTTCGCCAGTCAAGTTGCGATCACCTGAGGGGCAAGATTATCATGATCAATGCTGTGGACATGACATGTTTTAGGTACAAACATAACAAATCAATAACCTCTCTCACACCACCCTCCCTGTGGACATGGGGGCCTGTTGGGAGTTGTAGTGCTGGTCTCTCACACACCCCACCCACCTCTCTCACACACCCCACCCACCTCTCTCACACACCCCACCCACCTCTCTCACACACCCCACCCACCTCTCTCACACACCCCACCCACCACCACCCTACCTGTGGACATGGGGGCCTGTTGGGAGTTGTAGTGCTGGTCTCTCACACACCCCACCCACCTCTCTCACACACCCCACCCACCACCACCCTCCCTGTAGACATGGGGGCCTGTTGGGAGTTGTAGTGCTGGTCTTTCACACACCCCACCCACCTCTCTCACACACCCCACCTACCTCTCTCACCCCCCCACCCACCACCACCCTCCCTGTGGACATGGGGGCCTGTTGGGAGTTGTAGTGCTGGTCTCTCACACACCCCACCCACCACCACCCTTCCTGTAGACATGGGGCCTGTTGGGAGTTGAAGTGCTGGTCTCTCACACACCCCACCCACCTCTCTCACACACCCCACCCACCTCTCTCACACACCCCACCCACCACCACCCTCCCTGTAGACATGGGGGCCTGTGGGAGTTGTAGTGCTGGTCTCTCACACACCCACCCACCTCTCTCACACACTCCACCCACCACCACCCTCCTTGTAGACATGGGGGCCTGTTGGGAGTTGTAGTGCAGGTCTCTCACACACCCCACCCACCTCTCTCACACACCCCACCCACCACCACCCTCCCTGTGGACATGGGGGCCTGTTGGGAGTTGTAGTGCTGGCTGCTTTGACAACATGCAAGGCTGGGAAGGTAGGAGGCAACATTTGTGTTTGGTCATGGTGTGTGCATTTGAGGCCAGGACTTCACATTTGGGTGACTGTGTGGTCCACATGCATGGATTGGGGCCAGGGAGATGTGTGTTGGCAGTTGTGCATGGCAGACCACGGCAGTGTGATAGTGGTCATTGGTTTGTACTTACCAGCCTCTTGTCCCTCCTCGATTCCTTCCAGGCTCTCAGGGTGCAGTATGCCCAGCACCTTCTCCTCCCATTCTGCATATGGTATGGGCTCCGGGGGAGTGCCGCTGCCATTGTGGTGTGCCCGCAGGTGGTTCTTCGCCCTGATGCCTTTCACCCTTGCCTTGAGGTCCATGCCACCGCCTCTGGATCTCGTGTTTGGTGCGTGGCACGGTCCCTGACGCATTCACTCTGGTCACTATCCTGTCCCACATGTGGTTTTTGGTTGCCAAGGTGGTCTGCTGGACTAGGTTGCCGAAGAGATGTGGTTCGACACGGATGATTTCATCCACCATGACCTTCAACTCACTGTCTGTGAATTTGGGATTTTTCTTTGGTGCCATGGTGTGTGATGTGCAAGGTGTTGGTGGGGTGGGGTGGGTTGTGCAGGTGTGTGGTGTGTAGGGATGGTGTTGTGTGGGTTTGTGTGCTGTGTGTGTTTGTGTGCAGGTTGTATGTGTGTTTGTGTGTATCTGCTGTTCGTGGTATTGTGGCTCTTGCTTGCAGCTATGCTGTGATGCAAAGGACTGTGGTAGTGGGAGGGATTCTTTTTATACTCTGTGTGGTGGTGGTGTCCCAATGGTTGTTGGCAATCAGGTGTTCTGTGGGTGTGGTGATTTTGGTGCATTTTTCGGTGCTTGGGGGGGTGTCATTGGGGCGTGTAGTTGCTGGGGGCGGGTGTTTCAGGTGGTTGGGTGTTCTGTTTAGTGTTTTCTATTTACTTCCGTCTGCCATTTTGTAATCGGTTTGACGGCAGGGATGGTGTTTGTGTGGTCCTTCCGCAGTCATGGTCCATTTTCCGAAGTATTGTTTCCACGGCGGTGGAGGACGGCGGTGAGTTCCGTTGGAATGGCGGCGTTATCCTAATCGCGCGGCTGGACCCTCCGCAGGTCTAGCGCCGGTTGGGCCTGTTCCCGCGGTCATGTTGGTCCGCGGCGGTGGGTGTTCTTTTAGTTCCATCCGCCGCGGACGGTGTTTGATGTGTTCCGTCCGCCGGGGACGGTGTTTGATGTGATCCGTCAGCCGCGGTAGTGTTTCTTGACTTACATATCCTAATCGCAACCGCGGATTCTCCGCAGTGCGGTCGGGAGTGATTTTGCCGCGAGCATGGCGGACGGTACTCGTTTCCGTCCGCCATACTAATGAGCCCCTTAGTCCGCTTGCCATCCTATCGATCTTTGGGACTGGCCGCCATAAGGGAGGGGGTCCCGTGGGAGCATTAGGATGCGCCCGCCACTGTGGCGGGCGCATCCTGCATGTTTAGCATTGTGGCAGGGGGGGCTCTCAGCACCGCCCGCCATCCTAATGGGCCCCATAGTGTAGTGGTATTGTTTATTGTAAGGTGAGAGGAGGGAGGTATATTTAGTTAGTAAATGTTTTTTACGTAGGTTTGTTGTGTTTTCATGAATTGATTTACGCTAATACATGTTGTAGTAGGCCCACGCCGGGTCTTGTTTTTTTTTAGAATAGTTTATGTAACTTAAGTACTTGATGTTATATATATTAAGTACTTAATTTATCAAAAGTGTTTGTAAATGTGTCGTTTTTAGGTTTAGCGGTACGTTGTTTAATAAGTATTACATTTTTATTATATTCGCGGTTAGATGTATTTATACATTGTTCAAAATGTAATATCTTTTGGATGTGCTAATAACTTATTTTCTACAGGATTTTGAGTTTTGATGGATTCATTTTTGGAAATGTGTGGCTTTTTTGGTATTTACAAAAAACATACTTTCGGGATTTTTTTCTTGGGTTTCCGTATTTTGGATTTCGAAGGATTACAAAAAGGAGTTGGATTTGCATTATGATTGGATTGCTTAGTTGGATTTTGTTGCGTTTTTTCTATGAAAAAAACATTTTCTGGATTTTTTTGTTGGGTGCGGTTTTTTATGTATTCCCTTATTTTAGTGTGCATATTAACATCTTTTTCAATGGCTAATGGATTTTCCAAATGGTTATTTGTTATTTGCTATGGATTACAGAATAAAAGGACTCTTGGTGAAGTAATGGATGGTATGTAAGTCCAAGAGTTGAAGATAGAAAGGTAAGAAGACCCGACTTTAATGTTTAAATTTTATATTTGTTGATTATGGCCAATTTGGGGGCCGATTAGGATGGCGGACAGACTTGCGTCCGTCCGCCACCCCAGAGGTGGAGGGACCGTCTGCAGGGGCAGCGGCGGTCCCTCCGTGCAAATTAGGATGTGACCGCCACCCTGGCGGTCACATCCTGTATGTTTTAACATTGCGGCTTCCGCCGCAATGTTAAAACTGCATGTGTTACATTTACATGCACAAAGCGGCAGGCACCGCGCGGTGCCTGCCGCTTTGTGCATGTAAATGTTGGGGGGTACCATAGGTACCCCCCCATGTGCACCCCCCACCCCCGACACCCTGGGGGCCCGCAACAGGCCCTTAATTACTAGGAGTTGTTTTAGGGTAAAACAGACAAGTAAAAGTAATGTGTTTTAAAAGTGTAGGATGTGTGCAAGATTATCCAGGTAGTCTGAAGCCACTTGCAATGAAAATTGTTGCATTACACCCAATAGTCTTTCTGACATTCCCTTAGTTCTGTTAGAAATACGTGGGTTTAGACTACCTGTTAATGATTGCGCCATTTTCATTTCTTAGAAACTTTTCTCCTTCTTCAAAATGTTCAAGAAATGATAGAAATTAGGATGAGGTTTTCCAATTGGTTTATTGAAGGAGTTGTGCCATCCCTCAATGGCAATGCTTGTTTTTTCTCCTCCCTCTAAGCAGGTCGAGTAACAGTTCACCAGTCAACATGGAAACGTGGTCTTCTTCTGTGACTTGACCTGCTTAGATGGCTTAGATGTGTCTTCAAAATAATTTAGTATAGGTGCCAATTTTTCTTCATTTGCTGTAAAATATTCAGATTCAGATATTGTGGTGTAGTATTCGTCTACACTATCAGGAGGAACAAAGCAAAGGGCAGTCGTTTTTTAAGTTCAAACTGTAGTTTACTGTCAGATATATAATCCTCAATTAAGGATGTTTTTTGTAGTTTGCCCCAAAATGCCTGAGAAAAGTGAAAAAAACATCCTTGAATTTGGGTTTCTGGATATGTTTTTGTAATTGTATTAATCATAGATATTTCAAAGTCAAGTATTACTTTTCTAGGGCTTTTGTTGGATGTTTTTGATTTTATCACTGATAAAAGTTCAGCGTATGTTGAGGATTGTTTATCATGCAGTAAACTGTATATTAATGGAATTACTGTATTGTTAATGTATGCATGTGTAGTGTATATTTGGTTGACTGGATGGGGCGTGCTTTTAAACATTCCATCCATCATCCAAATGTCACTGTTTTCTAAACGTGCTAAATTTTGTGGTGTGCTGAATATTAAGTTTTTTTTTAGAGTTTTCATTATCATGCAATAGGAAAGGTTAGAAGAAGTAACAGAGAGTTCAGGTGAAATTATAACATCAGAGTATGTTTGGGTGTTACTCTTTGTGGGTTACTTGTCTGTTTTTGACGTTGTATAATTCTTTTCAAATTAGGGATTGTGGGCATACTACTTGCAACATGTGGGGGTATTTGTTGTGATACCTCCCTTAAAAGCAAACCACAGGGTTCATTGGAGTTGGATGCAATATCTTTAATTTAATTTATTCTTTCACTAACTTCAATCTCCATTGCTGAAGCAGAGTGGTTATGGTCTGTGTGTTTTTAAAACAGTGTCACCAAGTGTAACCGCTCTGCCTGTGCAATGAGTTGAGTAATATTGCACACACCTCCAATGACATCTGGGTTCAGATAGTCTGTCCTTACAATAAACATACCCACTATGGTTCAGCAATCTGTTCCCTCTTTTGCTTTTTATGTATTTAGCTTCTTTGGAAGGTGTTGCCATTTTTTTCCTGTAAAGATAAAAAAAGTATGTTAATTATATTACAATTAGTGATGTATACCTGTTGAGAGGGAAAATTACAGTATGGAGCAGATTTACAAGCCTCTTGCGCCTCTTTTATGCTGCCGTTGCGTCACTTTTGTGACGCAGCAGCGGCGCACAAGATGTGCCATGGTGCGGGGTATTTACAAAGTGACGCATCTGGGAGATGCGTCACGTTGTAAAGCCCTGCGCCAGAAGGAGGCATTCCTGCGCAGGGGGGGGCGTTCCGGCACAGGAACGCCTTCTAAAAGTGGCTGAGTGAAATCTACAAGATTTCACTCAGTCACTTTGGGGCCCATGCTGCGTCAAAACCCTGCGCCTGCTTGAAGCAGGCGTAAGGATTGACGCAGCATTAACAAGATAGGGCCCCCCAGAGCATTGCTGGAGCTGCGTCGCGCTTTCGACGGAACTCCAGCAATGCGTCACTTTTCGGCACAGATGCGTGACGCATCTGTGCTGTTTTTGCCCCATGGTGCGCTGCACTGTAAATGCGGCGCATCCATGGTGGCGGAGGCATGGCGCACAATAAGTGGCGCATCCCTGCTGATATGCAGGGATGCGCCACTTATTGTAAATATGCCCCTATGTTTATAGTATTATTTTTACAGATTACAATGTGTGCATTTACTATATTTTGTTCTTGTTTTCAATTTTATGCATCTTTAGTTTTTGTTGTATTTGAACATAAACAATTCTGCTTTATTGGGAGGAAGAAAAAATAGTTAATTGTATAGGAAACTAAATTAATTTATCTTACCTTTCAATTAGATGTTCTAATGTTCTTTCGTGTTGGGAAATTAGTTGTTGTTGTCTGTGTTTCTGGAAATACATTTTTTATAGAGTTTTATTAGGTATCTGTATTTTATCGGTGAAGTTTTGTAGTGAGAATAACATAGTTGTTTAGATTAGTTGGTTTGTGTTTTTGTAATCTTTCCTTTAGAGAATTGTTTTCGTTGTTTATTTCTTTAATTAGATATTTTTCGTTGTTTTGTGGTCTGTAAATATATATTTCTTTGGGGACAGAACATGTTATTGTCTGGGAAATAATTTCTGTACAGTTTTAAAATGTTAATAATTATTGATGTGCACATTACCTTGCTTTTGTTTTGTTTTCTCGTAATGTTTGAACGTTTTAAAGCTGCAAAAAAATAGAACATTGTTAATATTTTATCTTGATGATGTGTTTTGTGTTTGTATGGTTTTTTTCCGTAAAGTTTGTTATATTTGAAAGAATTAACTTGTTATATTGTTTAGCTGCTGTTCACTGTATTCTGTTATTTCTTTGTTGAGATGTTGAGGACTTTTGGTGTTGTATTGAGGTTATCTGTTGATATAAAATGAAAATTAGAGTAAGAAGAGTAGTTTTAACTTTTTTTATTTTGCATGTTTTTTGAAAAAAACAGTGCTTGGAGTAAGAATAGTTCTTTTAATTTTATCACTATGCAGCATTTATTTTTGTTACTTTGTGGCATTTGAGAGCATTACCTTGGAATATGATTTTGCTGTTGTCCAGTGTATTTAGAGATTTCTTTGTTGAGATGTTCTTTACTTTTAATGTTGTTTTGTAATAATCTGTTGATATAAAAAGAAAATTAGAGTATGAATAGTAGTTATGAATATTATGCATTTTTTATAGAAGCAGCTTTTGGGGTAATAATATTTCTTTTAATTTCATCACTATCCAGCATTTTCTTAGAGTGAAGCATATTTTAGAGTAGGTATAGTAATATATAAATAAATATATCAGTATCATGTACATTTTGTGAATGGAATACCTTTTGGAATTGTAATAGTTATTTAAACCTAAACACTATCCAGCTCTTTCTCTTAGGCAAGTAGATTTTAGTGTAGGAATAGTTATTTTAACCTAAACACTATCCAGCATTTTCTCTGAGGTAAACACTATTTGGAGGTGGAATAGTAATCTTAACATACTACTATCCTGCATATTTTTAGAATCAAGCACCTCTTGGAGTTGGAATAGTCATTTTAACTTCAGCAATATTCAGCATTTTCTATTAGGTAAGCATCTTTTGGAGTTGGAATAGTTATTTTAACCTAAACACTATCCAGTACTTTCTATTAGGTAAGCATCTTTTGGAGTATGAATAGTTCTTTTAACCTAAACACTATCCAGCACTTTCTCTGAGGCAAACACTCTTTGGAGTAGGAATAGTAATTGTAACATACTACTATCCTTCATATTTTTAGAATCAAACACCTTTTGGAGTTGGAATAGTCATGTTAACCTTAACACTATCCAGCATTTTCTCTGAGGCAAACACCCTTTGGAGTAGGAATAGTAATTGTGACATACTACTATCCTGCATATTTTCTGAACTATCCAGCATTTTCTCTGACACAAACACCCTTTGGAGTTGGAATAGTAATATTAATATAGTATTATCTTGCACATTGTTAGAATTAAGCACCTCTTGGAGTTGGAATAGCATTTTAACTTAAGCACTATTCAGCATTTTCTATTAGGCAAGCATATTTTGGAGTTGCAATAGTTATTTTAGCCTAAACACTATCCAGCATTTTCTCTTAGGCAAGTATATTTGGAGTAGGAATAGTTATTTTAACCTAAACACTATCCAGCATTTTTTCTAAGGCAAACGCCCTTTGGAGTTGGAATAGTAATTTTAACTTACGACTATATTGTATATTTTTAGAATGAAGCACCTCTTGGAGTTGGAATAGTCATTTTAACTTCAGCAATATTCAGCATTTTCTATTAGGTAAGCATCTTTTGGAGTTGGAATAGTTATTTTAACCTAAACACTATCCAGCACTTTCTATTAGGTAAGCATCTTTTGGAGTTGGAATAGTTATTTTGACCATAACACTATCCAGCATTTTCCCTGACACAAACACCCTTTGGAGTTGGAATAGTAATATTAATATAGTATTATCTTGCACATTGTTAGAATTAAGCACCTCTTGGAGTTGGAATAGCATTTTAACTTAAGCACTATCCAGCACTTTCTATTAGGCAAGCATATTTTGGAGTTGGAATAGTTATTGTAACCTAAACACTATCCAGCACTTTCTCTTTGGCAAGTATCGTTTGGAGTATGAATAGTTCTTTTAACCTAAACACTATCCAGCACTTTCTCTGAGGCAAACACTCTTTGGAGTAGGAATAGTAATTGTAACATACTACTATCCTTCATATTTTTAGAATCAAACACCTTTTGGAGTTGGAATAGTCATGTTAACCTTAACACTATCCAGCATTTTCTCTGAGGCAAACACCCTTTGGAGTAGGAATAGTAATTGTGACATACTACTATCCTGCATATTTTCTGAATTAAGCAATTTTTGGAGTTGGAATAGTAATTTTAATCTAAGTTCTATCCATCACTTTCTTTTAGGCAAGCATATTTTGGAGTAGGAATAGTTATTTTAACTTAAACACTATCCAGCATTTTCTGTGAGGCAAACACGCTTTGGAGTAGGAATAGTAATTTTAACATATTACTATCCTGAACGTTTTGTGATTGGAAAAGTAATTTTAACCTAAGCACTATCCAGTATTTTATGTGAGGTAAACATCTTTTGGAGTAGGAATAGTAATTTTAACATACTTTTATTTTGCATATTTTAGAATTAAGCCCTTTTTGGAGATGGAATAGTAATTTTAACCTAAGCAATATCCAGCACTTTCTTTTAGGGAAGCATATTTTGGAGTGGGAATATTCATTTTAACTTAAACACTATCCAGCATTTTCTGTGAGGCAAACACCCATTGGAGTAAGACTAGTAATTTTAATATATTATTACCTGCCGTTTTTTTTAATCAAGTGTAAAAAAATGTTTAAACAGCAAAATTATTTTAGCTTTGAATATTTATTTTTGTAAAGTGAAGTATTATTATGATTTTTTGTTGGAGTGTCGTTATTTTTAGCATTATTTACTATAAAGCAAGTATTTTACCTCTTGTTTTAAATTGAAGAAAAAAAAATATTGTGACTTACTTTTGTTATATATTATCCAAAATAGTCTATTTAGTAAAGTTGTTTGGAGCTTGCAAAATTTTGAAACAAACTGAAAAAACAATAATATGTTTGACTTTAGATTATTTGAGTATCGAAAAATTGTTAACTATGTATATATTTCTATAGTTTTTACTTACTTCGCATTTTAGTTGGCTTTTTTCGACGAGTAGCTTTTGGAAAGTGTAATCCCGCATGCAGTCTCTGGTAATCAGGTTACTACAATTTTAAAAATGGTGCATGGCTCTATTTATACGTTTTGTGGTCTGCAACGTTTTTTGAAAGTAAAATATGTTTTCTGTTTAATATTTCTTTGTGTTTTTAATGGTGTGTGACAATATAAAAAATTATTTGTTATGTTAGTTTTTGTACCTTTTTATTTTAGTTTTTTTTAACATCTGTTTTGGCTATTTTTGGGTCAAAGTAATTCATTGAAAGAGTTGTAGGACTTTTTTTCCCCCTATTTTTAAAACAGCATTATTTCTTGTTGTTGTTGGTATAAGTTGTACATTATACTGCTTTTGTTATGTGTAAATTCACTATTTATTACTACTAGTTTTATGTATGTTATTAAGTATATTTTTCATTTGGGAATTTTTTGTGGTAAAATAAAAAATATGTTTAATTGTTAGTTAAATGCATGTTATGTTAAAAAGTTCTAAATAAATTAGTTTATATCATTACATTTTTATCTTTAAATTATATGTGTATTATGCATTTTTGAAATGTTTATTATAATTGTAAATTAAAATAAAAATGTATGGAAAATGTACTTGAGTATTAATTTTGTTATTTATTTTTATTTTATTGAACTTGTATTGCGCACAGCTACCCGCAGTGGGTTTCCCGGCGCCAGGGACAGACTAGAGAAGAAAAACAAGCAACTGCAAAGAGGGAAGACACAAAACCGAAAGATTTAGAACAGAAGAGTTTTCAGTTTTTTGCGGAAAGCGAGAAGACTCGTTTCTGTTTTTAGCGCCAACGGGAGAGCATTCCACATCTTGGGTCCTAGATATGCAAATGAACGGCCTCCCATTTTTGCCAATCGGATTCTAGGAATCGCAAGATTGCCACTGTTAGAAGACCTCAAAAGGCGGCCAGGCTGATATGGCTGGGCAAGATTATGCAAGTAAATAGGAGCAGAACCTTGACGAATCTTAAATAGAAGGCACAAAGTTTTAAAGGCCACACGATCCGAAATTTTTTACCAATGAAGGTCGCGTAGATTTTTTTGGGGGAGTTTATGTAAATGTATTGTAAAATGTATTATAAATGTATCTGTGTTTTTATTATTTATTTTAATAAATTGATAAAAGTGTAATTAATTAAATAATTAATACTAGCATGAATATTAATTTAAATACTCGAGTATTAATTGTAATACTCACGTATTAATTTAATTTAATTTGTGTTTCTTTTTATTATTTACGTTTTAATACACTTCCCCACCCAAAACCCCTGTTTTCCCTGCATCCTGCTGCAGGAGTTTATTATTCAAAAAATATATATATTGCATTGTAAATGTGTGCGTTATTGTAGTATGCATTGTAATGGATCTTTTAATTTAGTATACTACATTTGCGTTGTAATGGTAATCGTTGTAAAAACTTGCTATGTACTGGTATTTGCGTTGTAAAAGTTGAGTTGTAAAAGCATGCATTGTATTTGTTTGCGTTGTAACGTCATATATTCTATTGGAGGCAGGCTGCAGGCATACAGCCCCGAAAGAGCAAAGAAATGTCCACTTTCTAAAAGTGGCATTTCTTAAATGGTAAGGTTAAATCCAATCCGGAATTATCATTACTATTCTAAAGATGTAAACATGGCCCAGCTACTCCTTTCTAATCAGGAATTAAAGCTTAAAAGTGCATTAAGGAGTTTCCAATGTTACCCTATGAGAGGCGTAGGCCTCACAGTAGCGAGAATCTAATTAAAGGTGTTTTTCACTCCCAAGACATGCAAAACTTAAAAGTACATGTACTCTTACTTACACAGCACCATGCCCTATTGGCTACCCAGGGCATACCTTAGGGGTGACTTATATTGAATAATTGGGGAGGTTAGGGCTTGGCAAAGACTTTTAAATTCCAAGTCGAATTGACAGTAAAAAAGCATGATACATGTTTAAAGGACTACTTGTGTGGATGGCAAAATTAGTGCTGCAGGCCACAAGTAGCATTTAATTTTAAGCCTTTGGGTATATGGTATACTAGGGACTTACCAGTAAATTAAATATACCAATTGTGTATACACCAATGTTACCATGTTTAGGAGAGAAGCACATGCGATTTAGCACAGGTCAGCAGTTTTAAAGTGCTCAGAGTCCTGAGGCCAACAAAAAGAATCAGCAAAAAGAGAAGGAAAGCAGGCAAAACGTTTGGGGAAAGACCACCCTAAGCATGTCAGGTCTAACAATTGCCATTTGTGCAAACGTTGCATTTAATTCGACTTGACCATCAAGTCGGTTTTAGTGCAATGATTTTTTGATAACTCAAAGTACCATACTTAGTAGTCCCATTCAGAAGTTAGCATTTACATTGCATTGCTGAGTTGTCTGCTCGTAACACTGTACTCGTGAAGGGGGCTACTAGCCTTTCTACAGTAAAAAGGACAATTTGAGATTTTTACTGCCAGGACATGTAAAATCACACGTCCTACTTTTTAATATACAGCACCCTGCCTTAGGGCTGCCTTAGGGTTGACTTACACATATCAAAAAGGAAGGGTTGGGTTTTGCCATTACTTTAAATGGCAAAGTCACAGTAGCACTTTAAACTACTCCACCAGTACTAGGAGTAGCAGGCTGAGAGAAATGCTTTACTTTGTCACACTTGTGGTAGAACAATAAGTGATGCAGCCACCAGAGACACTTTAACCTACATGCCAATGGTGCCCCTGGTACCATATACTAAGGACTAATAAGTTAACCTATACCAATTGGGTATAAGCACATTTATGGAGGTCTGATCAGCAGTGTCCACTGCATCGTAGAGTCATTGCACAAGTACCTAATAGTCATAAAGGTGGCAAAAAGTGGAAGATGAACCTGCAGAAGGAAAGCCATTTCCTCCCTAATACAAATTTGAAATACAAGTCCGACGATTACACCAGCTGACGGGCATGTATGCATATGCATAAAAGCCCTGGTATGACTCAATGCCACACAGGAATGAGCTGGCACAGATATAAACATTGGGAACTTGTGGAAGTATAAGGGTATAAGCCATTCAGATACTTCCGCTCAACTGACATCTGTGGTGATATGAGGACTTAAAATGTTCGCATTGGCCCAGATACTATCTGCTCTTGACTGAGAACCTGGATGGACTCCATTGACTTGCATAATGTGTATTTTGATATTCCCATCCCGCTCCCAACAGGCATGAACTGCTGTTTAAGGTGGGCCAAGAGTATTTTCCCTTGATTTGCTCACCTTCATCCTCACCAGCCATGTGTGCTCACAAAAGTAATAGCTGCCCATCTATGGAGCTCAGGAGTATTACCTCACCTGAAACTTTTACCTGGACTGGACATTATTACCTCATAAATGCTTCTATTCATTAAAGCGATCATGGGCGCAGAGGAGTTCAGGGTGTTTCTTACACAGTATTAGTCCAGTATATTTTGACTATGATACAAATGTTTCAGACATGATCCTGGATCTAGGTGAGGGTGGCTCTGTGGCATCTTTCATTCTTATCCTTATGCATCCTCCTTGTCACTTACACCTGGTGGCACATGCAAGCGCTACAGGGGAACCTGAAATTCCATCGGGCCCGTCATCACGACTGCCTTTCCCAGACAAGAGGTCTTGGAGGATTCTGCTCAAGATCTGCATTGGAGGCTGACTAACCACAGCTTGTCCTGAAGCTGGCCAGAATCCCTCTCCACTAAGAACTGGCAGTGCATACAGATGTATCACTACTGGATTGGTGGTCCCTTGGGTAAGATGAAGCTTAGAGGACACTGGTCTGTAGTGGACAACCTACTTCACATCAACCTACTGGAGCTAAAAGTCATCCGTCTGGTCCTGATGGTCTTCCTTCTGCCCATCAAGGAGAGGTAGTGCAGGTTCTCATGGACAACAATGTCATGAGGTATTGCAGCAAGGAGGGTGGAGTGAGAACCTGGGCTCTGTGCCAGAAGGTTTTGAGTCTCTGGAAGTTGTAAGAGCACTAGTGCACCTTTGTGGTCACCAACCACCTGGCAGGGTCTCCGAATGTCAGAGAAGATTTACTGAGTAGGTGCTGTTTAGCAGGTCATGGTTGCTTCTGCATCCTGAGGTTGCACAGGGTGTCTTTCACTAGTGGTGAGAACCATGGCTTATTGTTTCACCTCTTTCAAGAATTTGCAGTGTCACCAATTCTACACATTGCAAATTCTGGCAGAAGACTTGATTGGAAGTGCATTCCAGCTTAAATTGAACAAGGGACTTCTGTATTCCTTTCTGCAAATACCTCTCTTGACTCAAGTTCTTAAGAACATCAAAAACAAGTGAGCCCAAGACATCCTTGTTGCTCCAAATTGCGCCAAGACAGTGTGGCATACGGAACATCTGAGCACGAACATCTGTTCTCTGATCAGGCTACCACTTCAAGAGGACCTCCTACATCAGCAACAGGGCAAGGCCCTCCACCCACATTTAAGCAACTTACACCTCAATGTATGGAGACTGAGTAGCAGCAATTAATTTCTTTTGTCTGTTGTCTGAGGTAGTAACATTCTCACTGCCAGGTCCCCCTCCATGAAATCCATTTACGGTAGGTGCTGGGATAAATTTGTATCCAGGTGTGGAGCTCAGGCCACTAACCCCCTACAGAAGAGTGGCTGGGCGATCTTTTGTTTATTTTGTCTTTAATCAACAACAAAAGAGTGACTTATGGCGCAAAGAAAAAGGTAAAATTTGCGACCACAAATGGGTGTGTGTATGAACGTGATGGAACAGAAACCTTCTGTTTTTAAAAGAACCCTCACTCACCAACCTAGTTGGTGACATGCTTCATCATCGGGTTCCCACCAGGGAGACCGAGTGTCTCCCTGGTGTGCTACGACGCCTGCATTACAGTGGAGCTAGTTTTTCTGGGATTGTGTGGCAGTGAAAAAAGTGGGTGAAGGTATTTAAAAGATGGCAGACTGCTCTGAAAAGTCATTTTAATGAAAGAACAGAATGTGATTGTTAAAAACAAGTGGGGTGGACACGTGTTGATTTTAAAACTTAACCAGCTGTATCCTGGGTTTTTGGTGAAATATGGTCGACATGTTTCTGCTTACTATTGCTTAATTCAGCAAAGCTTTCATCAGGCCCAGAAGTGCAGCCCCCTGGTGGTATATACACGCTAAGGCGTACCCTAACCGGGGGGGTGTTTGTTGTGCGGGGTAAAAACTCACGGTTTTGACTCAGGTGCTCCCCCGAAATTTCCAAGGGCCCTAATCTGAAAGAGAAATAACAGACATCAAGGCATTCACATGGGCATATAATACTCTCTGATAATTGTGCCGAGGTACCTATCCATCCATGACACCATGTTTAAGTGTCACCTGTTACACACCAAACACAAACCAGTGACCGTACATCTAGTGACACCGGTGGAAAAAACCTCTGTTCAACATTCCTACCAGAAGTATCATTCTGTTTGGGCAACATAGTACACTTGCATCCCACAGGATGACACCATCAGGGTTTTAGCTGAAACCCTGGAACAGGCTCCATGGGATTTTAAGACCCTCAGGGAATTTGTGATTGCTTAGCACTCAAGTGTAACTTTTTGGAATACCAGGGCGAGATCTACTTACAGGCTACCGGTACTTCAATGGGCAGCACATTTGCCCCAAGTGTGGCCGGCCTGTATGTGTATGATTTCGAACAAAAGTATATCCTCGCCCCTACTAACCCTGTTTCATAGTATGTAACCTTTTGGCAAAGGTACATCGATGATGTTCTGATGATCTGGAAAGGCACGGAAGACATCCTATTTGAATTCCTGGAATGAGTCAACACATGTGACCCAAATTTGAGGTTTACCCGCTGTTATAACAGAGAAGAGATGGTCTTATTGGATGTGACCACCACCAAGGTGGGGAACCAGCTTAAGACCAAGACCTACCAAAACCCCACGGCGAAGAATAACCTCCTCCATTTTTCGAGCTTCCACCCACGTCCGTTAAGGGAGAACCTCCCCTTCGGGAAGTACTTACATCTCAGATGCAATTGTAGCAAAGTGTCTGATTACAAGAAACAAACGCAGCACCTAACTAACAAACTACAGAAAAGAGGTTACCCTGATCGTATCTTGAAGAAAAGTAACAAGAGAGCCAGGAACCAACATAGAGATGCCCTGTTGGACACATACCCAAGAGACCCATCTGATAACACTCCACTAACATGTGTCACCACATACAATCCTATTTCTAATGCTGTGAGTCGCTCAATCATTAAACATTGGAAGATTCTTGAAAGCAACAATCATGACTTGGAGAAACCTTTATTCTCCTACAAACGAGCGAGGAGTCTAAAAGATTCCTTGGTCCTCACATGCCCCAGAAGTCAAATGAGGGAAGAGGAACAAACTGTACTCAACGCTTGGGGCCTCCCCCGGTCACTGGGCATTTTCCCTGTGGGGGATGCAGTGTATGTCACTTGACCACTGCCACAAAGTCCATGAGCTTAGAATCTGGCAAACAGTGGTTACAACGCAGACATACAAATTGTAATTCTAGCAACGTAGTATACTTGATCAACTGCCCCTGCGAACTCAGATACATGGGGATGACCACAGGGAGGATTAAACAAAGCATTTGCGAACATCGTAGCAACATAAGGTGCCGCAAGAATACCACAAAATTGACAGAACATTTCTTGCAATTTAATCACACCCCCAATGACATCAGATGGACCATCATTGAGCAACTCCAGCAGAACACAATGTCACAGCATGTACTCTTTGAGAAAGAACAACAGTGGATATACCGTTTGTC
Organism: Lissotriton helveticus; assembly: GCF_964261635.1. Classification (NCBI taxonomy): domain Eukaryota; kingdom Metazoa; phylum Chordata; class Amphibia; order Caudata; family Salamandridae; genus Lissotriton; species Lissotriton helveticus. The sequence continues at coordinate 698,607,723 of NC_136067.1, read as the reverse complement.
CAGCCACCAACTGGTGCTGAGGGGTCGGTGATGCGGCGCTAACCAAACATGATCCACTGATGCATTTGTGACATCTTCACCTCTTTCTGAGTATTTGGTAGATCTTTGAAGAATGTCCTCTATAGGTTAGTCCCTAATGGCTCCCACTTTGTCCTTAAAGTGGTTGAGCAGAGGTGCACTGGGTGGGTATCCCTGGGAAGACTGTGAAGGGATGCTAGCTATTCCTGTATTAAGATTTAGCTCTGACACCAGCACTACTTCCCCTGGCTATGACGAGATCGACCATGAGGGCTCCTACCACAATCAGCTATAGGTTGGCACATGTACACATGGCTATTATATGATTTCACTAAAGGCAAAACCAGTGGGGACACTAGCATACTGCTTTCCGAGAAAATAGACCCTCCACAAATGAGGGCCCCCTACGTAACACTATAGGGTACTTTAGCGATGTTACGGTATCTCTTTATTACATTCCAAATAGACACCACAAAGCGTGCATCTTACTTAACTCGCCGTGTACGTTTTTGTCTGACGCATTAATAAAGTTACCATTATATACAAGAGTCCTGGCCCTTTAATTTGTAATCCATTGGGTCACGCCGTACATGCCACTGCGTCACTCCCACGTTACCGATGGTTCGTACTTTAGTTCTCGAGCGACGTCCCGACAGTAACACTCGGGCCGCGGACGAGCACTGAGTAGGTTGCAGGAGGGTTTTTACCAGATTCAAAGGAGGTGCACGCTGAGGGTTAAATGTTGCGTGATACTGCTAACTGTAAGATGCCAACAATGCGCGTACCATACCTAAGAGACACCCTGTGTTTTCTGTTTCCCCTTATCTTGTAGAAATTATATGGCGAATTTAACCCCCACCGCGGATCCCATGGCGTGAAGCCATTCTGGTCTTTACGCAAGCCGCTTATATGTTTACCAATTGACTTCCATGCAGCGGTGCACGCACCTCTTTACTAGAGGAGCGTGCAGCATGATAGGTATTTCGTTGCTTTGAATGAACGGGGACAGCCCAAATTAAGCGTGTACTTCATGGTTAAGGACACGGATGATTATCCCCATGTGACGGGTGAAGACACTCTTATAAAAGTGTAAATTTACCGTACTGTTCCCAAACAGAATGATACTTCTGGTAGGAATGTTGAACAGAGGTTTTTCCCACCGGTGTCACTAGATGTACGGTCACTGGTGTGTGTTTGGTGTGTAACAGGTGACACTTAAACATGGAGTCATGGATGGATAGGTACCTCGGCACAATTATCAGAGAGTATTATATGCCCATGTGAATGCCTTGATATCTGTTATTTCTCTTTCAGATTAGGGCCCTTGGAAATTCCGGGGGAGCCCCTGGGTCAAAACCGTGAGTTTTTACCCCGCACAACACCCCCCCCCCCCAGGTTAGAGTACGCCTTAGCGTGTTTATACCGCCGGGGGGCTGCACTTCTGGTCCTGATGAAAGCTTTGCTGAATTAAGCAATCGTAAGCAGAAATATGTCGACCCTTTTTCACCAAAAACCCAGGATACAGCTGGTTCAATTTTAAAACGAACACGTGTCCACCTCACTTGTTTTTAACAATCGCATTCTGTTCTTTCATTAAAATTACTTTTGAGGGCAGTCTGCCATCTTTTAAATACCTTCACCCACTTTTTTCACTGCCACACAATCCCAAAAAACCCGCTCCGCTGTAATTCAGGCGTCGTAGCACACCAGGGAGACACTCGGTCTCTTGGTGGGAACCCGATGATGAAGCATGTTACCAACTAGTTTGGTGAGAGAGGGTTCTTTTAAAAACAGAAGGTTTCTGTTCCATCACGTTCACACACACCCTTTTGTGGTAGCAAATTTCACCTTTTTCTTTGCGCCATAAGTCACTCTTTTGTTCTTGATTAGTAGCTATTAGGGGACTAAGAGTGATTTATATCCCTGTCTCTCCTTTGTCTTTAAGCCAGCAAGGCATGGAATGAGAACTGTAAAAAGTTATTTGTCAACCCTTTCTGCCTTTCTACATTTGCCAGACCAATTGTCCTGATCAAATCATCGACTGTGATGAGATTTATTGAAGGTTTGACCCACATGTTCCTTCTTAAGTTGTTTTTGATGCCTCTTTGGGACCTTAATTTGGACATTCTTTATGAGTATGTCTTTTGAGAGTATGCATATCTGTTCACTGTGCCTCCTAATCTTGAGATTGTCTTCCTCATTGTGACTGCATTAATCAACTCTTCATGTGAGTGAACTAAAGGGATTGTCAGTGCAACTACCCTACACCATGCATGTTCTGGACAAACTGGAGCTACGGACTCAGGAACCCTTCTTACTAAAAGTTGTGACTCCCTTTCACGCTGGGCGATCCATCACTTTAACAACATGCTTTACTCACCTTCTCCCTTTAAAAGAGGAAGAGAGGCTCCATCGGTTGGACCCCAAAACTTTACAATGGATCATCATGTAGATGTTCAACATTATTATGAGGTTCTCCGGAGAATAAAAAAGGAACGTTACACAGAAGAGGTCCTTGTCAAGGTGGATATCTCTCTGCATTAAGATCTGCTACTCACTGGCCAATAAGCAGTGCCTGGAAGATCTGAGGATCCATTTTAACAGGGCTAAGTCCTTCTACCACTGAGTAGGACAGTGAGGTGCCTATCCTTGTAATATCCACCAGGCTGAGACATGGATGTTTGTGCATACGATCACATTGCACTATTGCCTTGACAGACAAGTCTGGTGGGAAGGACGCTTCTCCCACCTGGCTAAGAAATACTTTTTGATGTCAGCTCACTCCACAGAACCTCTGCCTTGGTGAGGTGCTCCTTTGGTAGCTTTTCTAATGTAAGGAATCTGCAGACTGAAGTATCCATCAAAAGAAGAAGCTACTATTTCTGGTGATTACTGTATCTAACAGTAGATTCCTCGCTGCTCTTTCACCTGAAAGCATCCACATTAGTACTCAGTACACTGTCACCAAAAATGTTCCATGTCCTGGGCCTGAAGACGTGGAAAGAGAAAAGACAAGAGACACATTTCAGTGTGCAGAGGTTGTGCTTATATGCACTTCGTGACTTCTGAGGTGGTGTGGAGCCAGTGTGGAGCTGGACATTTCCAACTAGTGGCACATGGGAGTTCTGGTACAAAATTCTCTGTATCCAGTTTTCTTTAATGTATTCCATATGGATTTCCGAATACAACTGTCCCTTGCTAAGTAGCCTCAAATTAGACTTAAATGTATCCCCAATCATGTAAATCTTCATCCTATGGTTTTGTTGCTTTGAAAGAACTTAGTTTTATGCCAGATATAGTGGCCAGAACACTAGGGGCCAGATTTACTAAACTTTGATGCACTGCTCTCGCAGTAAGCGAAGTTGCTGCACTACATTGTGCCAAAAAGTGAAAGCAGAAACGAGCCTTATCTACTATTATATGGTGCAGTTCTGCTCTCTCGTAGCGCTGGCACACTTCTGTCTGCCTATTGCCAATACAGATACCCTTGCGCCCCAACACAAGGGTGCCTGCGCTGTGGTTAGAATAGATTTGTGCAGGAAGGCATTCCTTCCTGCACAAAAACTATTGTTACAGGCATATTCCTCTCCTCTTTGTATGGGTGATGCAGAATGCAGTCCACATGCAAATAGGAAGTAATGAAGAAAACTGGGAATATTTCTACTTGTTATACCAGCATCAGGTCCAAATCAGCATTTGGTGCAAACCCATGTTTACTGACCTAGTAAATATGGGTTTGTATCAAAATACATTGGTGGATAAATGGGAACACCCTTGCTCCACGCATGTAACACCTCGCAAACGCAAGGCAATGTTGCATTACTTTTGGGATAAAATCCCATGCAAAGCCACACATATTTTGATTTGTGTGGCTTGGTAAATCCCAGCATGGATTTTTAGCTGGGTCTACACCACAGAGGTGGTGCAACCCCGTTGGTACATTTGGGCTTAGGTCTCAGAGCGATTCTGCTTTGAATAGCTCAGAGCGATTCCACTTTGAATACCAAGTTAAGAAGGCTGAAAAGGAAGTCTTTCTTGAATGTCATTTCTACTGGACTATTACCAAATAAAGTATGAGGGTATATCCTGACATAACCTTTAGCCCTTGCCAGCAGACAGTAAAATATGTTCAGGATGAAGAGTCCTGGACTGAGAAGTAAAATTAAAACTGGCATGTTTGTTCATTGCTTGCGAAACATCACATAATTCATTCATGGCTAGATTTTCCTAAATTAAGATAGCAGCTTTATTTTCTGCCCTTGTACCTACTATTAAATGGCCCAAGGCAATTTTTAGAATTGTTTAGGTCTCCGCGTAGTATTAACAGCCCCCCTTGTCTTTCTTGCTTAGTAAAACCCTGAATATTCTGTGTTGTAGCAAAATACAAAGGGATTCTCCTATATAACTTCGTCCACTACGCATCAGCCAGGTGGATCTAGACAAGACTGTATTGCACCTAAACTGAATTGATTTATGGACCAGAATGAGGAAACCCCTGGAAGCATGAAACCTGGCTTGAGCAAACCTGGTGTGCTTCTACATTTTAGCATTAGCACTGCTGGTCGACAACGCAGAGGCCTTTGAGAGATAAGATAGAGGGATTTTCTTGGAAAACACTGTTATATGGTGAATCAGCCAGGTATTATTAGGAGAAGTTCAACTGCTGCATTAAGGCACATGGTATTGGATAGCGTAAGGAAAAGCAAACTGTCACATTTATAAAAACTTCCAACAAGGGTAGAATAATCATGCAATAGCCAAATCATATAATAATATGCTATCTCCCATGGCTATGCCAGTTTTCTTGGTCATCTCTCCCAATGTGTATCCTTCCTTATTGTATGGAGTTATGTTATCCAATAACAGAATGAATTAGTTTTTAGATGCTTGCCAAAGTAGTTGTACTATGGGATTACCACTACCGCAATAGAGAATGGGATTTTGGCAGATGAATCTTTCCACATTCTATGGTGGATTAATTATGAAATAAACTGAATTAAGCTGCAGAAGATGCATGGAAAGACTGTATCATGATGGAAATAGTGAGGGAAATGCATTTTAGGTCATTCCTCGGCGACAATACCGAGGAACATGGTGGTCAACTAGCACGCAGATTGAGAGCTCCTTGTACTTCTGTTGGAGTAAACCAAACTTTCAAACCGCATTACTGTAGGCTTCATGGGCCATATTAGCAAGAAGCTTGTTAAAATTATCGCTGTTTTAGTGCCAGGAAACTGCCACTAAAGCGGCGATAATGGGCTTAATAATATGCGCTATAGAATTCCAATAGATGCCCAGGTTAGATGTGCAGGACATCTAACCTGGGCTTCTATTGGAATTCTGTAGCGCATATTATCAAGCCCATTTTTGCTGCTTTAGCTGGAGCTTCCTGCCGCTAAAACGGTGATAATTTTAATGAGCTTCTTGCTAATATGCCCCTATATTTGTTAGCCCCCTACTGATGTTGGCTTGATGAGGGTGGCGAGAGGTTAGCATCCAAAGTTGTTTGCTGGGACCATGTTGCTGCTTGCTTCTGCAGCAGAAGAGCAGCCTTTTGGTGAAGTCACAACCTTGTTGTGTCCAGAGAGAGGGAATATTGGGCATCATCAGCACAGGAGAAGCTCTTTGTGGGGTAGAAATGTCAATACCTGGAAACAATGGTCACACCTTCTACTTTAGGTCACGCTATAAGAAGTAAGAGCGACTCCTTCCTGTTGCCACTGTGTTACTTAACATTTTAATAAAGCACATGGAAGTAACACTTGTCTTTACCAATGGCCACTGACTGGAGAAAAAAGCTATGTGGCGAAAGAAATCTCCTGGCAGACCTGACATCCAAAGTGTTAAGGAACCTGGCACTCACAAAACCCAGATCGGAATGAATGGGATCAGATCCACCGGGAGCAGTATTTTAGCAGATGGAGAATGATGCCAGGAACAGGACTCCTGGAGCAGAAGCAGGATTCCAGGAGTAAATAACCAAGAGGGAGACCAACCACCATATTCAGTGGAGATTTTGCGACAGATGGTACTGCTAAATCCAGCTGCTTTTATAATGTGAATCAAGATGTAGGAAACAAATGCAAGAAGTAGTATCACTAAAACAGGTTGGGGAAGTGTTCACATTACACACTGCAGAGGTGACCATTAATGTTATGTGAGGAACCAAACATGTCACTTCCTGTTTCTTCATGGAAAGTTTGAATAGGGGCCATCTTGTGATAGAAGGATTATACAGATATGGGATGATAAGGAAATTCAGAGAAAGTATTGGACATTCTATTGGAGATAAGATAATGACTAATGCAGTGTTTATTATATTTAGATGTGGAACAATAGGAGTTTGCCTTATGACACATGCCAACTGCAGAGAGACTGCTGCAAAATGTGGACCATGGCCAGAACCTGTGACATAATAATATACCCCCCTCCTGAGGCTCTGGTTTTGTAATGAAACATGCAATAGAACTTCAGAACCAAGGCAGGAGCAGGAACAGACAAAGCCACAACTTAAGAACGTTCACCAGGAGGACACTCTTTTCTTTCACTCTAAATGTCTCTAAATGTTTGAGGTTCCCAAATTTCATGGACCCAATACTCCAGGTGACCTTAAATTATCACCAGTGGAGGAGCTGGAACTTCCTTTTCCAGGAATCTGTAACATATTAATTAAATTAAGAAACATGGAACACTAGATACATTCTCCAATGTGCAGGTAATTGGATATGAAAAGCCACATAAGTGATTTGTCTGATAAAGTAGAATGGTGAAGAAAATCTTGACCTAGGTTTGAAAGGCAGAGATCAAGCAGGTACGAACTAAAGGATAGCCAGATACGATTTCCAGGACAAAAGGTTGGAGCAGGCTTTTGAAATTGGGTGGCACTCATGGGTATATCACCTCTAGCCTTGTGAATATTTTCAGCAATATTGTGTTATAGTTCTTTGAACTGATTGAGATATTCTTTAGTAGCCAGACCCATAGTGCTAAGCCAAGGAGAATCTGGAAATACGAGAGTGACAACCTTGAAAACAGAAGATTGGCAACACCTCAGTGGAGTTGTGTTTGCTTTTATTATACTGAAAATCTGGATCTTGACAGATAATTTAACCAATTATTTTGTTTAGGGTTAAAAAAACATCATATGTATTTTTCGAGGCATTTGGGTCACCTTTTCAGTTTGACCATTGGATTGGGGCGATAACCAGATAAGGGGTTAGTTTGATTCAGAGGGCTGAGTAGAGAGCATTGTAAAAGTGAGAACTGTACTGGGATCTCCTATCAGAGATTATGAGAGTTGGAAGGCCCGGAAAACTAAAGTTATCCATGATGCAACCTTGAGCTTTACTAAGGGATGATGTAACCTTCTTAAACGGGTTAAAATGGACAGTCTTGGAAAAATAATTAATTGTAACCGTAACCATTTGATAAAATCTCAGGAAATTGTGTGCCACACTTCTGGTGGTGAAGAAAGTAGATAGCCAAAAGTTCAAAGGAAGAAGATTTTGACAGTAGGTTGGTGGAGAATCAGGTTTGCATCAAGAAAGAGTGCCTGCTAATACATTCTAAAAATTCTGGTTGGAAGTGATGAAAGAAATTATACTGGGAAAAGTAGGATGCTTGTTGGACTTGGATCTTTTTGCATGGTCATCCCTGAACTTTTTGCCTTCCTTGTTTATTTTGTCTGACCTGTTTTTGTTGGTTTTATGACTCTGGGCACTTTACCACTGCTGATCAGTGCTAAAGTGCACATGCTCTCCCTAATGTAAATTGATGTATGGATTAGTGACTCCATGAATGGCTTATTTGATTTACTGTCAGACCCTAGTACAGTACACTGCGGGTGCCCAGGGCTGGTAAATCAAATTCTGCTGGTGGGCTTGCAACAAATACCACCACTGGGTTTGGGCTCCCAACAATAAGGCCAAGCCACTGACCAATATGAAACTAAACAACTGCCAATACTGTTACATCATATACTTGTATGTTCACATCAGCATATTGGAATTCAATACAGCATGGGTCCAAGACTTATAGTTCAGTCTGAGTTAATCTTTTTGTTTTATTTCTAATTCTCAATACATTACTTCAATTTAATTTAACCACATATACATTTTCAACATCTACATCAAAAATACAAAAGTTCTTACATTTAAAAAACAATCAGCTTACATATTCATAATCAATTCATACACACTGTCGTTCACTCTAGTCAAACATTCAGCCACATCACTCATACAATCAAAGCATCCAAAAGTTATTTACAAAACATTAATGGTTTTACTTATCACAATTTTTACAAAACCATAGCAATTGCTTAAACAATTATATTCTCAATTTTCATAATTTGGAGCAATATTTTTAGAAATTCACGTTCTTATGGTTAAACACAAAATGGTCTACGCGTTTCGAACTCCTACTTGCTATGGAGTTCTCATCAGGACCCAAAGGCTCTTATAATGACAACCTGTCTTTATAAACCCAACGTTGAACATTTAAAACACACCCATACACGTTCCTCAAAATTCTCCAAATGATGTAGGAAGCTTGTTTCTATTTTCCGTATGCCGTTTTTGCAATAAATGAGAAGGCACTCTGGGCAAATCTCTGCGCACCGCTTCTTTGGACCAGCCGGTTCCAACCGCATCTCCCTCTGAGCTTGCAGCACTGGGTGTCGAACCCACAGACGCAGCCTGTAAAGTGTGTCTCAGGTCTGCCATTGCTGAGCCAGTGTGCAGTCTGGTACTGCCATGTTGACTGGGCAAGGACACCCACTCGCCAGTCCCTAAACCTTCCCTTTTCTGCATATTAGTCACCCCTATGGTGGGACCAAGGGCAGGGTGCATTGTAGGTAAAAAGGTAGGACATGCCCTGGTGTGGCATGTCCTAATAGTGAATTACAGCCATTTTGTTTTTCACTATTGCATGGCTACCTGTTCCACATAGGCTAGAATGGGCAGTTTGATTAGAACATCTTATAATCCTAACTGACTCAGGGAACTAGTTAGAAATTCGAGTTTACTATGCCTGAACTCAGAATGATAAAATACGTCTTTTAGTGAAGTTGGTTTTAACATTCTGTGTTTGAAAATACCACTTTTAGAAAGTGGGTATTTTCTTGCTTAACTATCCAAGCCTGCCTCTGCTAGGTTGTGTACTCCTTGTCTGGAGTTTGATTTGGGGAATTGGCCTGCAGTGGTTGCCTTACTGCCAAAGAAAAGAGAAAGGACTTTGAGCTATTTTCAAATCAACTTGTAAAGGATCTCCAAGGGCTTGAGATAGAGCTTGCCTCCTGCTGAAGTCTCAGGGACAACAGACTTCACCAACCAGCTCCCCTGCCTTCCCTTGCTGGGAATTGAAGTGCCTGCTGTTGAGCTGGGCCTTCCGAGAGACTGCGTGTCGCTGGGACTGAAAGTGCGACTCAAGATGAAGAAGCGTGTCGCTGCCGCAGCCGTTGTCGTCACATGACCAGAGAAAAGTGTCGCAGTCACAGCAGATGCGGTCACATCACCTGAGAAGCGTGCCACTGCTTCCGCTGTCACCATCACATCACCCAAAGCGGTTCGCATCACTGGAGAAGAGTGTCGCCGTCACAGCAGACGCTGTCGCATCACCGGAGAAGCGTGTCGCAGGGCCTGTCACGGCTCAGAAGAATCATTGAGTCGCCGTACGGCCATCGGGCGTGCACGCATCGTGTCGCATCAAGAAGAAGATGACATTTTGTTTCATTGCACCGGATCTTCTTTGCATCACGGCACTGCTGGTTGCATCGCCATGGAAGCGCAGTAAGAAACCGATGCATCACCTCCCCATGTGGAGAAGCACCGGTGCATCCCCTACGCAGCAGTAGGGACCCGATGCATCACCGTTCTTGCGTGTAAGGAACTGACGCATCACCTTCCTTGCAACACTTTCGTTGTATAGCGTTACGCATCCAAAGGTACATTGAACTCAAAGTGTAGCATTTTACATCTAAAGAGAACTAAGCTATTTCTACCATTTTTAAGGTACAGTATTGTGGATTTTTGTCATTTGTGTTCTTGTGTCAAGTCTATATAAAAATACTTATTTTTATACTACAACTTGTGTGGTGTCCATCTGTAGAGTTGTCACTGGGTTACTGTATGAGTTCACAAATGCTTTACACACTGCCTCTGAGATAAGCCTGTCTGCTCGTGCCAAACTACCAAGGGGGTGAGCAGGGGTTATTTTAGGAGTGTTCTCCCTACCCTGACTAGACGCAAGGGTCCCTATTTGGTCAAAGGTACCTACCTCTGCCAACTAGAGACCCCCAAATCTAACAATGCCCAAATGGCATATCTGCTGTTTTGATACTGAATGTTGAGAAGACACAGAAGACTTTTATGATCAGTCCTAACTTCAATAGTCTAAAGGGTCCCAATTAAGAAATGTCTCCACTCCTGAAAGGCATACTGTATGGTCCAGAGATCCAGCTCAAGCATGTAATAAATATATTCAGAGGGAGATAAAATGTGGGCAAGATAACAGATTGGATGCTCTAAATTGTTTTCCTTTTGGTTCTGCAACAGAACTACTTCCACTGTAAATGTCTTTAATGGATCTGAAAGCTGTTGAGTAGGAGCCTGAGTGAAAGCTCATTTTACATGTGGGCAAGCTAGCTCTGCTGCCTTATCCCGTGACAAAATATTCTATATGGTTTCATTCTTGTGAACTCTGGTAATGTTACTGGTATGCCAAGGAAATCAGCAATAAATTGCTAAAAATTAGCAAACCCTAAAAATTATTAGGTTTACTTAATTGTAGATGGAGTTGGCCAGTTAATAATTGCAGACATGTGTCTTTTGGATCCATAGAGATTCATGTGATGTTAAAAGAAACCCAAGATATTCATTCTGTTCACTTTCAAACTCACACTTCTCATGTTTATAAAATAGATGGTGCTGTCACAACCTTCACAGAACTCAAACAATATGTAATCTATGATGTACAACACTCAGAGAAAAAGTGTATATATTGTCCAGGTATACTACCACACATTATTATGTTAATCTATATTTGTATAGTGCACGGCTACTCCCAGGAGTGTCCTGGCGCTAGGGCAAAACTCGTAGACCACATAACATCAAACAATGCACAACCACGACTCTGAACTTCACAACTGGAAGAGACACATTTTCAGACTTTTTCTGAAAATGAGGAGATCAGGGCTCTGTCTGATAGCGAAAGGTAGGCTATTCCACAACCTAGAGGCCACATCATGAAAAGATCTACCCCCTACCTGGGAGAATTGAACCTTTGGCACAGTAATCAGCAGTTGGCAAGAACATCTCAGAGTGCACTGTGGAAGATAGCGTTGAAATCTGTCCCTAAGGTAGGGTGCTCCAATCTTGTGGAAGGCTTTAAAAACCAGGACCAGGCCTTGAAGGGTATTCTTTTCTGCACCGGAAGCCAGTGCAGTGAGGACAGAAGCTGAGAGGTATGGGATCTGGACCCAATCAAGAAAATGGCTCTGTCCGCTGCATTCTGAATCACTTGAAGTCGGCCCAGGAGATAGTCCGGGAGGCCGAGATACAAGGAATGAACATAATCCAGTCGGGAGACTACTAAGGCCTGGACAACAGTTTTCCTATAAGGGATGGAGAGCAAAGGAAGGCAATTCCGCAGCATTCTTAATAGTCCAAAGCAGACCCCAGCTACAGTCTGAACTTGAGCTTTCATAGAGATGGTGCATCCAACTTGACTCCAAGATTTTTCACGGTGGAGACAGATGACAGATGGAGGGGACATGTCTTGTGGCCACCATGTATGCCAAGCTTCAGGGGGACGTGGCCCGAAAAAGATAATCTCGGATTTCTCGGAGTTGCATTTTAAATGATTGTGACTTAACCAGGAGAAGACTTTTGAAAGACAGGAATTAATGAGAGTGCTGTTGAAATCAGCGCCCTTCTCACATGTGAACAACAACTGGGTGTCATCAGACACTATTTTAGCCCCAGACTCCTCGGCAAGAGGGGCAAGTGGGGCCATGTACAAATTAAATAGTGTTGGGCTTAGTATGGAGCCCTGAGGGACACCCACAATCAAAGGCGGAATCTCTGCAGCAAAAGGAGGTGACCATATGGTTTGGGAGCGGTTGGCCAGAAAGGATGTAAACCATCTCAATACCGTGCCACCAATACCGCTCTCCCTGAGTCTTTGCAGTAATCTATTGTGGGACACGGAATCGAAAGCTGCAGAGAGATCCAATAAAACCAAGACTGCGTTACCACCTCTGTCCAGGGTAGCTTTGATTGTTTCAGCCACCTCTAGCAAAGCTGTTTCAGTGCTAAAATTAGCTCTGAAGCCTGACTGGCTAGGGTGCAACAAATGATTGGTTTCCAGAATGTTAGTTAAAACTCCATTAGCATATTTCTCTGCTGCCTTAGAAAAAAAAGGTAGGAGTGAGATAGGCCGGAAGTTACTGGCTACCTCAGGGCCAGCTGTCGGTTTCTTTAGTAGCGGAAGGATTTTGGCATGTTTCCACGCTTGTGGCATGGACCCTTCCCGCAAGGCGGTGTTCAAAATTGGGTTCGCTATCGGATTAATCACTTCTACTAAAGCAGACATGACTTTGGCTGGGCAAGGGTCGGAGGGGGAGCCAGATTTCAGAGATTTCAGAAGCACCAGCGATTGCTCCTGGGACATCACAGGAAACTCTGTAAGTGAGGTGGTAGGGTGGGGATTCACATCGAAGAGAATTCTCCGGCAACCTCCTGCTTAGGCAGCGGGACAGAAAAAGTACCCTGGATGATTTTAATTTTTATTATAAAAGAAACAGGCCATACACTCTGTCCAATCGCTTGAAGGAACAAACGGGCGACAGGTAGACATGGGGGAGGAGAAACTTTTGACAATGTTAAAAAGGGATTTAATTTTGTTGGCTGAAGAGTCAATTTTTGTTACTAGAAAAAGTTTCTTTTCCTTGCGAACTTTTTTATAGTGTTTTTTCAGAGCAATTTTATGAGTGATTTATCAGAGGAGCTGTAGTTTCTCCGCCACTCTCTTTCAAGATGTTTACAGGTCCTCTTGCTGACCCTTAGGGCTTCCGTGTAGCAAGGAGCAGAATCACTAGTGGTCTTAGCAGTCCTAAGGGGGATGGGGGGCAGTTCCGATGCCTGGCACCGAAGCCAGCCTTCTAAGGACTGAACATCATGTTCCAAGTTGCCATTTAAAGGAATCGGTTGGTGTCTCAAGGCACACTGAATCACCTCAGGGGGCATCAGATGGAATGGCCTGGAACTGTAGCTCGTCCTAGCTTTGTCTAAAAATTGAGATCTAACATTGGCGCAACTGATTTTAAATACGTTCAAATGATGATCGGACCAAATTAAGGCACGGGGGCGTCAACATAAATCGGGTTAGAAGAAAAGACCTGATCCAGAAGGTGCCCTCTATCATGGGTGGGGAGATGGACATAGGGAGTCAAATTCAGAATGTCGAATGATTTGCGTTCTCGTGGAATCAGGATCAAGTGGCTTATCCATATGGATATTAAAGTCCCCGAGAACCACGCAGTGGCTGTATTTAGCCGCAATAGGATAAATAATAGGGCTGATGGAATTCAGAAAACTCTTTGCTAGTCTGGGGTGATTCAAGATAGCTTCCAATATATGATCCAAGAATCTTTGGAGCACTACTTGAACATTGCACAACCCAAACGGCATGGCCCGATATTCAAAATGTCCAAATGGCATACGGATGAACTATAATGGGGCTTCCTGAATAACCCTAACGAAACTTGGGTCCTAGATAATCTTATACAGTTAGTTTCCTATAGGATACATTAATTATCATTAATGCTCTAATGACTTCTTAATTGCGATTATGAATTATTTTTTAATCAGTGTTAAATGTAAAAAAATGTAAAAGTAAATCCTGTATTTGTAAAGCGCACAGCTACCCAATTGGGTGTCCCGGCGCTGGGGCCGTTGGGAAGATTAAGCAAGCTAATACCCAGAGTCGCATGGTGCTGGGCTGACCTGCCACCAGAGCCATGGATTGAACCGTGACCCCCAGTTAACAAATCAATACTTTGTTTATCATGCCCTCCTCTCCTCATCCTCTACTGAGTAGCTATAATATCAGTCTGACCAAGGCACAACTCCTAAACAATCATTGGCATAGCCAATAGGTCTCGCTTTTGGGACCTTATAAGTATTTAGTTATGCAGCACAATAGCCTTGGTGCAACAACATCAACCGTTGCATGGCTAAACACTTATAAGGTCCCAAAGTGAGGCCTATTGGCTATGCCAATGCTTGGAAAACCAGTGAACTGCTGCCTTTCCGCAAAAAGGTCAAGACCTGGCTCTTCCCTAAAGTATAACCACCCTAGGAGCAACTTGTCACTCCTCCATCCTGCCCCTTGCTGATCACTTCTTAGTCGCACCTTCTCCATAGCGCCAGGATGCCCGTAGGTTTGCAGCGCGCTCTATAAATGGTATAAATAAATAAATTGTTTAGGACTTGTGCCTTGGTCATACTGATAGCAAGGCCAATAGGATTCTACCTTTGGGAAGCCGATCTAAAAAAATACGTTGAGTAATTGCAACACTAATTATTCGCAGAGACCTATTGGCTATGCCAATGCTTATTTAGGACTTGTGCCCTGGTCAGACTGATAGCAAGGCCAATAGGCTTCCACCTTTGGGAAGCCGATCTGAAAAAATACGTTGAGTAATTGCAACACTAATTATTCGCAGCAACTGAAATGGCGAAAAGTGCGGCACAAAGTGTTATAAAAAAAGTTACCTATATAATATTCCACTTTGGCCACAACAGTTATACAAACTCTAAAAACCCGCTCCAACTTTTACAAATCACGCACTCTCCTTACACAAACCCCTGATACTCACCCTTTCAGGTCGTAAAATTTCTCTGTTTTGAGCAGCGCCGAGAGGCCCCACATACCACATTGCACCGCTAGATGAATTGCTGCCCCCTGAGCAAGTTCTTGCAGCATCGCAGCACCTCAACTTAGTTAGGAGCTCCGCCTGCTAAGTGTACTCCCACCAATGTAATTCTGATGTTTGCCATCTAGCCAATAAGAAGTGTGACTTATTCCTCCACTATATGGCTATTGTTGATGCCTGCTGCTAACGTGTACACTCTAGCTGGCCAAATACTTTCTTTCAGTAAGTAGTAATGAGGGAGCATCCCCTGGAACCACACCGCACCACCAACATCCATCAGAGGTGGTTGGGTAAATGGTACACAGGTTAGTTGGCGTGCAATACCACTGTGTCATCAGTTTATATGCTGTCGCGCACTGTGGCATGCTTCTGTTGGCCTTGGGAATGTCCCGCCAAAATGGTTCCCATTGTTTCTGGGATATGCCCTAAGTAGTGTCAGCATGCCACCGTGAATGATATGTGTGGAGCCGCGCCAGCTCAGAGTGTTGGAGGACCTGATGGGTACGCAATATTAAACTCCTTGTGCTGTCATTGGACCGTACCAATATCTCAAAGGGTGTGTATTGCCATTTTGCCCCTTGCACGTTAGGGGGGTGGAGTGCCCAATGGACAGTATTGCAGCCAGGCTGTTTTGGGGACCTGGAAATCAGTTTTGCATTGCTTAAATGTCTTTATAGTTGAGCCCTCATAAAACTCACGCAAGGTCCAGCCTCCCAGCTTAGACAAGAGTGGATCTCAAAGGCCGAAGTAAAATCTGGGTTTCGAGACAGCGGGTTATTCAAAGAAGGGAAGTTGGAGAGACAATACTGTGATATTGATAAACGGATGTATTGTGCTTGATATATTTTAGAATGCTTTTATGGTTGTATTTTAACCGAATAAAGCTGATTGAATTGAATTGAGACCTCGTTTAAGCACAATCCTTTCCCAAATCTCGAGGACGGTCCTCATAGGAGTTGCTATGTATGCACTTCATGGTCTCACATGCATAGGAAGCCAGGCTAGACAAATCCCAGAGGGGCATGCAGGACACAGCCTTATCCATGTGAAGCCATTGCTTTTTGCTTTCCCAGACTACCTATTCAAAATTATAGCGCAGGTGTGCTGCCCAATAGTACTCGAGTAATCCTCCTCGATACCTGGGAAGGATCAGCATGGAGTTAGAGAACCTGAGATGCTCCCCCTACAAATAAAAGTGTGTATGTCCCGTTGGAGGTGGACAATATCATCATGTGAGATGGGATGGGCAAGGTCTGGAAGAGATAGAGGACCTTCAAGAGGGTAGTCATTTCAACTGCGTGGAACAGACCCAGCCACGACACATGAAATGGTCACCACTGTAGGAAGTCCTCCAGACGGACCTCTAATAGCCTGATCAATTAACTTGTGTTTGGGTCGTCAAGATGGGAGTTAGGTTAAGGCCCAGGGAACTGATAGCACATGGATCCCATTGTAAAGGGAAGAGGGACTGTAGAGCAGGGAGGTCCAGTTTAGGGCTCATGAGGTTCAGGGAGTGGGATTTAGGCATGTTGACTCTGAAACTGGAGATATGCTCATATTCCATCAGGACGTGCACCACTGCAGGTAGGGAGGGAGCAGGTTGCGTAAGGGTGAGCAAGAGGTCTTCCATGATGAGACTCAGTTTGTGGGGACGCCGGCAGAAGGGAATGCCATGATGGATTCCCTCTGCAATATGGTGGTGGCCACGGGTTCCACCACCAAGGCAAACTGCAGGGGCGAGAGTGGGCATCCCTGCCATGTGCCCCTCGCCGGATGGATCAGCCAAGTGTCCTGGCCCATAATCTTAGAGATCATGCCCGGGCCGAGGCCGCTTGTAAGAATGTCCAGCTGACCCTATCAAAGGCCTTCTCCATGTCAAGTGAGAGGAGACATGAGGGTATGTTGTGCTGGTCGGATTTCTCAACTAGGTGTAATTTACTCTTGATGTCCGCCCCTTGTCAATTAAGAATAAAACCTACCTGAGCTGGCTCAATCAAGCCAGGAAGGTATGACTCCAGCCGGTTTGCCAAGATCTTAGTGTAGATCTTGGTATCTGTGTTTAAAAGAACAATGGGGCGATAAGAGGCACAGTGGGTAGGATCCTTGACTGGCTTGGGGATGAGTGCTATTTCTGCTGCTGCCTTCATCAGAGTGCATTGGAAACTGTCCACTTGTGGTCCTGAAGGAGGGGGGAGGAATGCTTGATAAAAGGCATTGGAAGGCCGCGTGGGTGTCATGCCGGCATGCAGTTGCATCAGCACACAGTGCAGCCCAGCAAGAGTTGTTAGGGCTTCCAAGAGTTCATTACATTGTCGGTCAAGGGGATCCTAGGCACATATGCTCAGGTAAGAGTCTATGAGCTCTTGGGGAGCATCTTCCCCGCTATAAAGAGCTTGGTAGAAGCTATGGAATGCCTGTTGTTTCGCCGGTTGAGTAATTGCTCAAGCTATGTCTCCTGTCCTAATCTTGGATATGTGTGCTCGAACATTTTGCTGTCGTAGCCTGTGGGCTAGGAGCAGACCCACATTATCCCCTCCCTCATAGAGCTGTTGCTTCAGGGTGAATAAGGATCATTCAGCTTTATTTGTCCCGTGGGTTCTTAGCTGATCCTGCAGCAAGACCACCTGCCTCTTGCTGCATCTAGAAGGGCTAGACTGGTCCAGGTGCTCCAGAGTCTTGATGTCGGCAGCCTGACCCGTCTGTACCAGTCGAGACTCCCTCGTGTGGGCGATGGCTATAGAGGATATAATTCCTCTGATGGAGTCCTTAAAGCCATCTCACAGTGTATGCCCTGAGATCCCCGGGAGGTCATTTAGACTGAAGTAATCTGTAGTTCCTTTTTGAATCTCAGCAAAGTCGACTGGGTCTCTACGCAGGTGTGGGCGAAAGCACCAGCACAGAGGGCCTGTCTTGTGCCGCCACCCCACGCCTGCATGAGTTTAATATGGGCATGATCTGAGATGGAGATGTCTGAGATGGTGACTGTCTCCAGGTTTCAAAGCAAAGGGTGGGTGAGAAAGAGAGAGTTTATGTGAGAGTATGAGGCATGGACATGCAAGTAAAAGGAGTAGCCTATGTATCAGGGTGCCTTTTGCACCATGCATCCACTAACCCCAAATCAATAAGTTCCCCCTTAAGCATGAAAGACATTGCCCCAGCACCTTCAATCAATCAATCAGTCAATCAGTCAATCATTTGTAAAGCACATTACTCACCCGTGGGGGTCTCAAGGTGCTGGGGGGAGGGGTACTGCTACTGCTCGAATAGCCAGGTCTTGAGGAACCTCATTAAGGTTATTAGGTCCTGGGTCTGCCGTAGGAGGATGGGGAGTGTGTTCCAGGTATTGGCGGCGAGATGGGAGAACGAACTGCCGCCGGTGGCCGCTTTTCGGATGCGGGGCGCGGTGGCGAGGGTGAGGTCGGCAGAGCGGAGTTGTCGGTTCGGAGTGTAGAAGGTGAGTCATCTGTTGAGGTATGCCTGTCCGGTGTTGTGGAGCGCCTTGTGTGCATGTGTGAGGAGCTTGAAGGTGATCCTCTTATTGACAGAGAGCCAGTGCATGTCTCTCAGGTGTGGTGTGATGTGGCTGTGGCACGGGATGTCGAGGATCAGGCGGGCAGAGGCGTTCTGTATGCGTTGTTGTCGTTTCAGGAATTTGACAGAGGCTCCTGCAAAGAGGGCGTTTCCGTAGTCCAGCCTGCTGCTGACGAGGGCCTGGGTGACCATCCTTCTTGTTTCGGTGGGGATCGTCCTGTAGATCTTGCGGAGCATGCAGAGGGTGTTGAAGCAGGAGGACGAGACGGTGTTGACTTGCTTGGTCTTGGAGAGTGTTGAGTCGAGGATGAACCCCAGGTTGCGTGTGGTCGTTGGGTGTTGGTGCTGCTCCCAGTGTGGACGGCCACCACAAGTCGTCCCAGGCTGAGGGGGTGGAGCCGAGGAAGAGGACCTCTGTTCAGATGGCTGTTCTTCATCCGCTCGGCGACGGCTTTCATTCCTTCCTGGAGGTTGGTTTTGGCAGTGAGGGGGCCCTTGGTGAGGGAAGGATCAGCTGGGTGTCGTTGGCGTAGGAGATAATGTTGAGGTCATGCAGTCGGATGGGGGGGAGTGGTGCCATGTACATGTTGAACAGTGTTGGGCTGAGGGATGATCCTTGGGGTATTCCGCAGATGATCTTGAAGGCTTAGGAACGGAAAGGGGGAGGCGGACGCTCTGGGTTCTGCGGGAGAGGAAGGAGGTGATCCATTCCAGAGCCATGCCTCGGATCCCTGCGTAGTGGAGGCTTGTGGGTAGGGTGTGGTGGCAGACAGTGTTGAAGGCGGCTGATAGGTCCAGGAGAATGAGGGCCACGGTTTCGCCATTGTCCAGTAGGGCCCTGATGTCGTCGGTAGCGGCGATAAGGGCAGTCTCGGTACTGTGGTTACTGCGGAACCCAGACTGGGAAGGGTCCAGGATGCTGTTCTCCTCGAGGTGGCGGGTCAGCTGACTGTTGACGGTTTTCTCGATGACCTTCGCCGCAGCAGGGATATGGGCTGGAAGTTCTTGAGGTCCCTCGGATCCGCCTTGGGTTTCTTTAGTAAAGCATTGATCTCTGTGTGCTTCCAGCTCTCCGGGAAGGTCGCAGTCTCGAAGGAGATGCTGATGGCCTTGCGGAGATGGGGTGCAATGGTGGTGCTGGCTTTGTTGAAGATGTGATGTGGGCATGGGTCTGATGGGGAACCGGAGTGGATGGTGTTCATGATTTTGATGATGTTGTCATCATTTATGTTGGTCCAGGTGAGCAGGGGATTGATGTGGGCGGTGGCCGCGGGGTCTGAGGTGTCGGTGATGGTTGGGGCAGTCAGGTTGTTGAAGCTGTCGAGGATGTCTGTGATCTTGCGGATGAAGATGGTGGCGAGGGAGTTGTACAGGTCTAGAAATGGTGGAATGTCATTGATGTTGGAGCTGGGGTTTGAGAGTTCCTTCACGATGTTTAAGAGCTCTTTGCTGTTGTGTGCGTTGTTGTCGAGTCGGTCCTTGAATGAGGCCTTTTTGGCGGATCTGATGAGGTTATGGTGTCTACGGCTGGTGTTCTGGTGGGCTGCTTAGCTGTCTGGTGTCTGTTTGCGGTGCCATTTCTTCTCTGGTGTACGGCAGGTTTGCTTGGAGGCCTGGAGGTCTGTGGTGAACCAGCTGGCTTTCTTGTTAGTGTGTCTGTTGGAAGGTTTCTTGATCGGGCAAGAGTGTTGGCGCAGTAGTCGATCCAACGTCTGAGGTTGCGGGCGTCGGTGTCGGCGTCGGTGGGGTCGGCGGGTGGGCTTCAGGCGAGGGTGGTGTTAAGCTGGTCTTCGGTGATTTTGCTCCACCTGCGGTGGGGGATCTGTTGAGTGCGATGGTGCATGGTGGGTTTCCGGAAGGTGAAGTGGATGCAGCGATGGTCGGTCCAGTGGAGTTCAGTGGTGTGGCTGAAGGTGACGTGGGGGCTTGCAGAGAAGATGGAATCAAGCGTATGGCCGGTGGAGTGGGTGGGAGTTGTGAAAGGAGGCAGTGCTCCAATCAAGTTCAGGGTCTCACACCAAGTTTAAATCTCATCCCACCACTAGGTCACCCCTCTCGCTTGCCAGCTGTTCCTGCAAAAGATCTCTTAGATAGGGCTCTTGCACCTGGTTCGGAGTGTAAACATTAAAGAGAGCGAGTGGGTGGGCACCCCTTTGTAGAGTTAGTTTCAGGTTGCAACCAATAGTGTCCCTTACCGTTTTTAATACCTTGGTGCTACATTCCGCCTTACACAGGATGGGCATCCCGGCCATTTTGGTAGGAGCATGCACCAAGAAGCAGTACAGGTACTTTGGATGTGACATGAGACGGGAGTGAGTTTGCAGGAGTTGAGTTTCTTGAAGGAAAGTTACATTGGGGTCTTGCAACAGAAGATTGCACCACACTTGCACAGCAGCTGTGTCATCAAGGTGGTGCATGTAGATGCTCCAGAGAGTAGCACTGAAGTGCCACAGCAGGGGTAGGTTCCACTCACAAATGAGAATCATTGGCCAGGATGGAGTCACTAGCAAGGTGAAGTTTGGGTCGAATGAGAAGGCCTGAGTGGCAGTGTGTGACTGGTGATGTGCAGCATGTGCTTGAGGAGGCAGGTAGTCCTGTCTCAGTGGAGCATGTAACATCGGAAGGATAAAGGTTAAGTTAAGAACGCAAACATCGAAAGGCCAACAGGGCCTAACAGCTCCATTCAAGTCCGTGAGTGGCCAGCATTCAGTCACACCAGTCACAACAGAGTAGAAGTGTTAATCAAGGGGGATCATCTGTTGACAGTGTTCGCCCAGTCAACAGGAGAGGGCTCGTCTCCCCACAGAACAGGTGGGCAAGCATATTGTCAACGTCCTTCAAGCATACCCGTTCCACTGCGGTCCACAGAGGTTGGAGATAGGGCCAATGATGAGGCACATGTAGGCTGGATAGATGCCTAGAACCCTCTGCATCTGGAGAGACACCAGTTAACAAGCCCAGAGGTTGGCCAGAGAGGAGGTCTGAACGAGAAGAGTGCATTCCTTGGCTCCTGTACCAGTCGCTGGGACCGGTGTGTCCTCCAGAGAGGCAAACATCTCCCTCAGTCAAGCATTGTGTCCCAGGAGCAAGGGGGCAGCGCCAAGTCAGCCCTAGCTGCCCGTCTTATAGAGCAGACTGAAGTGTCATGAATGAAAGTCACTAGTTGAGTGAACCGAGGAGGTCCCCCATTTCATGCTACAAAGATGCTGAATTATGTCTTTTTTGGTTTCCTGTGAGGCTGCTTCCTTGCAGTGTTTGTCTGATAGGTGGGGCAGCACTGTGGTTCAGATGGGGCGCAGTGGTCATGAGAGGGTGAACGTGGCATAGTTGAGGCATCTTCCTGTGAATCAGTTTGGAGCTTCAGGAACGGTTTTGCCTCTGTCAAGTAGTGGAGAGCCCGGCGTTAGCCCTCCCACGTTAACATGATGGTATATGGATAGTCCACTGAAGGCGTATGTTGAGTGTGTGCAGTTTATCGATGATGGGCTTAAAGTCCCTGCAGCGGTGCAGAGTAACCGGTGAGAGATCTTGGAACAGCTGAATAGAGTAACCACAAAACAATAAGATCAGCTTTGCTCCACGGCCCCTTCAAAATTGCTTCTTTTTCAGTAAAGAAATGAAACTGTCAGAATGTCCAGGACAGAGCCCTATCTAGACGCCACCTGGTGAGCCCTGTCTAGAGCTGGGGGGCAATGCATTGTCATCACCACAAATCATTTGCGGCAGCTTGGTAAAAAGGCCATATTGTCATTGCCCTCTGCTCCTCGGGGCACACCTATGATGCGAATGTTGTTCTGCCGGCTTCTGTACTCTAAGTCCTCCTGCTACATCTGTAGTTCGATTTGCTGTACTTCCAGTGGCATCACTTTGCACCACAACAGTTGTTGATGCTAGGAGTGGGCATCCAGTGTACGTTTTAAGTCATCTACATGCTCTCCCATTTCATTGACATCGAGCTGGATGTCTTGGATGCAAGACTTAAAGTTCGTTTTGAGGCAACTTATCTTAGAACAGATTTCTTGGAGAAAATGGTGCATATAAGCTTGGCATATGGATACTGATACTGTGTCCCCTGCCGCTGTAACCTATGGGAGGTACAGTACAGAAGTGTTCAGGTCAGTTCATGGTTGCTAGATTTTCTGGAAAGCGTTTGGTTCAAGAGGGTCATCTGCAGATCTAGATTTAATTTTAACTGCTAGTCTCTCCAATTCCTTCAGGGAAATGGAGGGAAGGTATGCAAGGAGAATAGTTTCAGAACAAGTAGAAACAGTCTTTCTGCAAGCACTGGGGGATATACCATGATAGAGCTTTTGATCAATATCTTCAACCTTCTTCAAAAAGAAGGTTGCCAGATCTTCACAGTGTTTGTTGGAAGAGATAATGTTGCCCAATTCCCCTGGAGCGGAAGTCAGGTCTTTCAGTAGAGAAAAAATTGTTTTACTGCGATTGGTGCTAGAGCTAATCAGGCTGGAGTAGTGATCTGCTCTGGTTTTGCGCACCAGCTTATGATAGGATTTAATGGCCGCTCTATATAGATCTTTGGCCTGGGGGTCATATGACCTCCTCCAAGATCTTTCCAAGACCTTGCAGTTTTTCTTAGCGAGGGTTAGATCCTCATTGAACTAGGCATTTGCCCGAGTGCTTTTAGAGTGTGTAAGTTTGAAGGGAATACACATGTCCAGGGCTTGCATTATCCACCTATGGAAGAGCGCGTTAGCCTCTTCCATATTAGTGATACAAAAGGAGATGATGGACGGAGCGTTTGAGCAAATCAAACACTCACCCCCAGTCAACTGATCTGGGTTTAATCCATCACCATTCTTTAGCCCACTCGGCCACCCCATTTCAGACATGGCTATATGCAAATCAGTCTGACCCTGTGCCTCATGGGAACAGTCCAGCACGAACTGCCAAGCCATGTCTTCCATGGACCGTAAACACGCATCCTGGGACCGGTTTCGGATTCATAATCCTCATCAGCCAGGCTATCTTGAATCCAGTGGCCAAGTGAGCAAGGGACTCACGTCTGAGCATACCCTGCCACACTTAGGGCGAACAAAGCGATACAAAAGGGGATGATGGACGGAGCGTTTGAGCAAATCAAACACTCACCCCCAGTCAACTGATCTGGGTTTAATCCATCACCATTCTTTAGCCCACTCAGCCACCCCATTTCAGACATGGCTATATGCAAATCAGTCTGACCCTGTGCCTCATGGGAACAGTCCAGCACGAACTGCCAAGCCATGTCTTTCATGGACCGGAAACAAGCATCCTGGGACCGGTTTCGGATTCATAATCCTCATCAGCCAGGCTATCTTGAATCCAGTGGCCAAGTAAGCAAGGGACTCACGTCTGAGCATACCCTGCCACACTTAGGGCAAACAAAGCGATACAAAAGGGGATGATGGACGGAGCGTTTGAGCAAATCAAACACTCACCCCCAGTCAACTGATCTGGGTTTAATCCATCACCATTCTTTAGCCCACTCTGCCACCCCAGTTCAGACATGGCTATATGCAAATCAGTCTTACCCTGTGCCTCATGGGAACAGTCCAGCCCGAACTGCCAAGCCATGCCTTCCCTGGACCGGAAACAATCTTCCAAGGACCAGTTTCTG
The DNA here is from genome assembly GCF_964261635.1 of Lissotriton helveticus. Taxonomy (NCBI): domain Eukaryota; kingdom Metazoa; phylum Chordata; class Amphibia; order Caudata; family Salamandridae; genus Lissotriton; species Lissotriton helveticus. The sequence continues at coordinate 698,583,622 of NC_136067.1, read as the reverse complement.
GCATTACAGCCGTCTTCAGCCCGGCTTGCTTGAATCCAGTGGCACCCTGGACCGGAAACAAGCTTCCGAGGACCGGTTTCTGGCATTCCAGCCGTCTTCAGCCCGGCTTGCTTGAATCCAGTGGCAAAGTGAGCAAGGGACTCACGTCTGAGCATACCCTGCCACACTTATGGCGGTCAAAGCGGTACAGATGCTCCGTCCATCACCACCCCCTTTTGTACCGCTTTGGCGGCATAAGTGTGGCAGGGTATGCTCAGACGTGAGTCCCTTGCTCACTTTGCCACTGGATTCAAGCAAGCCGGGCTTAAGACGGCTGGAATGCCAGAAACCGGTCCTCGGAAGCTTGTTTCCGGTCCAGGAAAGGCATGGCTTGGCAGTTCGGACTGGACAGTTCCCATGAGGCACAGGGTCAGACTGATTTGCATATAGCCATGTCTGAACTGGGGTGGCAGAGTGGACTAAAGAACGGTGATGGATTAAACCCAGATCTTTTGACTGGGTGTGAGTGTTTGATTGGTTCAGATGCTTTGTCCATCACCACCCCCTTTTGTACCGCTTTTGGCCACCATAAGTGTGGCAGGGTATGCTCAGACGTGAGTCCCTTGCTCACTTTGCCACTGGATTCAAGCAAGCCGGGCTGAAGACGGCTGGAATGCCAGAAACCGGTCCTCGGAAGCTTGTTTCCGGTCCAGGGAAGACATGGCTTGGCAGTTCGGGCTGGACTGTTCCCATGAGGCACAGGGTCAGACTGATTTGCATATAGCGTTGTCTGAACTGGGGTGGCAGAGTGGGCTAATGAACGGTGATGGATTAAACCCAGATCTTTTGACTGGGTGTGAGTGTTTGATTGATTCAGATGCTCCGTCCATCACCACCCCCTTTTGTACCGCTTTTGGCCACCATAAGTGTGGCAGGGTATGCTCAGACGTGAGTCCCTTGCTCACTTTGCCACTGGATTCAAGCAAGCCGGACTGAAGACGGCTGGAATGCCAGAAACCGGTCCTCGGAAGCTTGTTTCCGGTCCAGGGAAGACATGGCTTGGCAGTTCGGGCTGGACTGTTCCCATGTGGCACAGGGTCAGACTGATTTTTATATAGCCATGTCTGAACTGGGGTGGCAGAGTGTGCTAAAGAACGGCGATGGATTAAACCCAGATCTTTTGACTGGGTGTGAGTGTTTGATTGATTCAGATGCTCCGTCCATCACCACCCCCTTTTGTACCTCTTTTGGCCACCATAAGTGTGGCAGGGTATGATCAGACGTGAGTCCCTTGCTCACTTTGCCACTGGATTCAAGCAAGCCGGGCTGAAGACGTCTGGAATGCCAGAAACCGGTCCTCGGAAGCTTGTTTCCGGTCCAGGGAAGACATGGCTTGGCAGTTCGGGCTGGACTCTTCCCATGAGGCACAGGGTCAGACTGATTTGCATATAGCCATGTCTGAACTGGGGTGGCAGAGTGGGCTAAAGAACGGTGATGGATTAAACCCAGATCTTTTGACTGGGTGTGAGTGTTTGATTGATTCAGATGCTCCGTCCATCACCACCCCCTTTTGTACCGCTTTTGGCCACCATAAGTGTGGCAGGGTATACTCAGACGTGAGTCCCTTGCTCACTTTGCCACTGGATTCAAGCAAGCCGGGCTGAAGACAGCTGGAATGCCAGAAACCGGTCCTCGGAAGCTTGTTTCCGGTCCAGGGAAGACATCGCTTGGCAGTTCGGGCTGGACTGTTCCCATGAGGCACAGGGTCAGACTGATTTGCATATAGCCATGTCTGAACTGGGATGGCAGAGTGGGCTAAAGAACGGTGATGGATTAAACCCAGAACTTTTGACTGGGTGTGAGTGCTTGATTGATTCAGATGCTCCGTCCATCACCACCCCCTTTTGTACGTCTTCCATATTAGTGGCTTTTATCACTGGGGTGAATGTATGACATTGTTCTGCATTCTGTCCATCAATTGTTGTTTTTGCATTTGTCACCCCGAGTGGGATGGGTATGCTCAGACGTGAGTCCCATGCTCTCCAAACCACTGGAGTCAAGCTATACAGGCTGATGAAGGCTGATAGCCAGAAGCCGGTTCTTGGATGCTTGATTCCGGTCCAGGAAAGACATGGCTTGGCAGTTCGGGCTGGACTGTTCCCATGAGGCACAGGGTCAAGGCTGATTTGCATATAGCCATGTCTGACCTGGGGTGGTGTGGAGTGCAAAAAAATGATGGATTTAGGCCCAGCTCTCTGTACTGGAGTGAATGTATGACATTGTTCTGCATTCTGTCCATCAATTGTTGTTTTTGCATTTGTCACCCCGAGTGGGATGGGTATGCTCAGACGTGAGTCCCATGCTCTCCACACCACTGGAGTCAAGCTATACAGGCTGATGAAGGCTGATAGCCAGAAACTGGTCCATCAATTGTTGTTTTTGCTTTTATCAGAGGCTTTGCACTCAGGGCAGTGAGGAGATCAGCTTCTTACAATTTATGCCAAGGCCGTTTTAAAGAACGGTGTTGATTAGGTTGGGCTTATGGCCAACTATCGTAAGCTGCATCACAATGAGAAAATGATCTGTCCAGATTACCGGGAGTGGTGCCAACACTTCTAGTGGCTCTAGATTGGAAAGGATAGGCTCTGTGCGTCGCACTGGGCGTCAGTTGAACCAACTGAAAGGCTGCCAAATCCCCCAAAAGCTGACAATCTCTGAGGATTCTTGTAGCTCTAGATGGAGGTTGAGATTGCTAATGATATTTAAATTGGCATTCTGAAGAACGAGCGTAACAACAGTGTTTATAAGGGCTTCTTAAAAGGTTTGAGAGGGGCCAGGAGGTTGATATATAAGTAGCCCAGAGAGAGTGAAGTTAGCGCTCAGTGCGATTTTAAATAGTGCGCTTTCACAGTCCGGAAGCTCTAAAGTAACCCTGGACGTAGTGTGCGGAGTGGGGCTCCGCGGAGCTACGCGAAGTGGGCGCAAAACTACGCCCACCCACGCACTCCGCGTAGCCCCACTCCGCGCCGCCCGCCTCCCTCCCGCCCTCCCTAAATACTGAAATAAAAGGATAGAAAGCGTTTAAAAACACTTACCTTGTCTGCCGCGTCCCCGGGGCTCCCTCTCGCCGTCTCGCGATTCGCGCCGCCACCGATTCGGATACTAATGCGCATGCGCGGGCGCCAGCGCATGCGCATTCCTCATGAGAAATGCGCATGCGCGGCCGCCCGCGCATGCGCATTAGTATCCGAAATGGCGGCGCAAATCCAGGGACGGCGAGAGGGAGCCCCGGGAACGCGGCGGACAAGGTAAGTGTTTTTAAAAGCTTTCTATCCTTTTTTTTAAGTATTTAGGGAGGGCGGGAGGGAGGCGGGTGGCGGCTGGCTACGCACCGTCTGCGGAGCGCACGTAGTGCCGCCTGGCTACGCCCGCTACGCAAAATGCGTAGGAGACGGCACTACGTGCACTCCGTGCACGGAGCGTAGCTGGCCGCCCACCGTTACTCTAAAGGGGACAGACTGCAAGAGTGGACAGATTTGTAAATAATCGCAACACCGCCCCCTCTTCCTCCAGATCTGTTTATGCTGTATATCGCATAGCCTGTGGAAAGAGCAAGTGCTGGAATGGCAACTGAGTATTCACAGAGCCACGTTTCCATTAGGAAGAGAATCTCAGGTGAGTGTTCCTGTAGGAGATCGAACACATCAGCATGATGTTTCGTCAATGAGCGACAATTAATGCTCAACAGAGTGTGTGTCAACACTCCAGGATCAGAGATTATAACATGCCTTAAGGGAAGTAGTCTAAATTGACAGCGTTCAGAGCGAGAAGGTCAATTCTCTAGGTCCCAACTGTGATTCCCACAGGGGCCTTTCCTATTCAAGGCCCGTAGTTTTTCGCCGGTATAACTCTCTCTTAAGTTTGTGCGAGGGGCAGGTTCCCTGGCTCCTGGCGACATCCTGGCGTGGATGGGCGCAGACGGGGCTTGCCTTCGGCGCGCCAGCGGCACGCCCGCTAAGTGCTTCCGCTGTGCGTCCTCGCCGTGGTGTGTATATAAAGCTACGGGCTCAGCAGGCTCCACCCGTGCTCTATGCTGATTGGCTAAGGGCCAACCAATCAGCGTAAGAGGCAATTACACACTAGCGTGTGGGAAAAAATATGGGGCATATTATCAACAACTATCGATATTTATCGCTAAATAGGCTTAGCAAATTTTTTTTTATTGCCGCGCATCGCTGGATTTTATCACAGAGATAACATAGTATTAGCAACGTTTATCTCCAAAGCGATAAAATATCCGGCGATAGCGGCGAAATGCGTGAATACCGCTGGAAATTCAGCGATATTCAGGCATTATTGCTAATAGGGACTTAACCTGAATATCCACCTCCGATTGGATATACAGGCTAAGAAGTGGTCTGAGCAGGCGTTAGGATTTGGCGATATTCGCGCTCAGCACGAATATTTTAATCGCTACGCCTGCGTTGATAATAGGCGATAGCGATGTTAGGGACTGCTTTCAGTCAGTAACAGGTTGGGTACGCCCACTTTGCATGTCATTAGCGATAAATATCGCTGACATGCAAACGTGCCCCAAACCGCTTGCTATCAATTAAAAGATGTCGCTAAAAGGGCGAGGAAATTATCGCCGCTTTGCGGCCAAAAACGGCCGCAAAAGCGGCGATATTTTCATTTCGCCTGCCTTGGTAATATGCCCCTATGTTTTCAGCCTTTTAATTCGAAAAGCAAAAAGTGCAGTGGGCTGAATATTGAGAACAGACACTAGAACTATACTTGACTGACGCCCAACGTACTATTTATAGGGACTTTAATTTTAATTTTGATGACTCCGTAAGTAAGGACTTTGCCCTCCTCTTGGAACTTATGTCCAACTTTGGATTTGATCAGCTGGTGTGATTCCCCCACTCATACGGCCGGCAATAACTTAGATGGGATTTTTACAATTCACAATAATCTGATCATTGAGGAAGTCCAACCTCTTAGCTGGGTTCATCCCTGGCTGATCCTGTTTAAGCTAGTGTGTCCTCGTCCCACTATTAGTCCGAGTTCATGCCTCCCGAAGCTACAACGCTGTAGGAATTTTAATAAGATTACAGCAAAAGGATGAGAGGCAGGCCTTGAATCTTCTTTAGCTGCGAGGGACCGGTCGATCTTCCCTTCTGCGGAAGGCTTCCGTGACTAGGTCTATGCTGCCCTGTACATTGATACTTCTTTTAAAACCAGAGCTGTCAAAAGAAGTAAACCCTCTGCCCCTTGGTATTCTACTGAACTCAAATTCCTTAGGCAGGACTGCCGCAGACAAGTATGGAAGTGGAGGGGTAACCCATGGTCCAGTGAAAAAGAGAAACAAAAAGAACTTATTTGGAATTATAAACAGGCCATAGTACAGGCCAAAGCACATTTCTTTACAAAAAAAATTAGATCTTCTAATACCTCCTCTAATCTGCTGTTTAAAGCAATAAAGGAGTTATCAGAGCCTCTGATGCAACAGGCGCTTAACACCTTTCATGAATTTTGTGACAATGTTGCAGTGTATTTCCAAGAAAAAGTTCACAGCATCATTTGAGATCTTGACCTGCATATGATTGCGGAAATCTCCTTTGATAGTCCTGCTGAGAAACTCCTTGCTGCTTTCACACAGATTTCTACTCAGCAAAGCAACAAAATATTGCTGAGTTTATAATCAGGAGCCCCTTCGGACCCGTGTACGCATTCCGTACTTGAACTTGCATTGGATCCAATTGCCAAATTTCTATGCAAGGTGTTTAACTGTATGCTCCAATCTGGAACTTACCCTGGCATCTGGAAGGAAGCGATTATCACGCTGCTCCTTAAAAAAGCCAATACCGTTCCCCACAACATGAAAAACCTCCGCCCCATTTCCCTACTACCAGCACCTGTTCTTGGAAAAATTGATCAATCAGGAGCTGATGAAATTCATCGATACACAGGGGATTTTTGATCTCTCTCAAAATGGGTGTCATGCTGGTCACAGCACAGAAACTGCTCTCATTGTGGCCACTGACAGCATCAGTGCCCAGGTTGATCAGGGTGTTCTGGCTATCTTGATTATGCTTGACTTTTCAGCAGCTTTCTATACCATCTCACCGGCATGAATGGTTCAGTGTCTGCAGCAAGCAGGGGTCAGTGGGACAGCCTTGCAGCTGCTCCACTTATTTCTGACCTACAGGGCTCAAATCGTCAGTTGTAGGGGCTTTACGTCTAAGGCAATCAGTCTTCAATGTGGGGTTCCACAGGACTCATCTTTGGGTCTTACTCTTTTCAAACTTTATGAAGCCACTTTGGCTGACCTGGTACGTTCTTTTGGTTTTCAAGTGGTGTCATATGCTGACAACATGCCAATCATAATCTCCATTTCTAATGACCTGCAGGAGGTGGCAGGGAAGTTCAATCAGTGCATGACCATAATTATTTGCTGGAAGAAGGTCAACTCCCTGAAGATTAATGCAGACAAGGCTGAGGGGCTTGTGTTCAGTTCTCAAAATCCCATCTGTTCAAACACTTGGTGGCCAGCTGCCTGAGGACCTCTCCCATCCCCTGTCATATCAGCCAAAAATCAGGAGGTCATCTTTGATAACTCTTTGAGTTTTGATGCTCAGGTCACATGTACTGTCAGCACTTACGTCTTACGTCTCAGTGTGTCTGTGAGTGCTTAATCCATCTGCTGCTGCCCCACAGTACACAATTGGCCTCTGATATCGCCGCAGCCTCTGAGTAAGGAGTACGAATACTCTGAAACGTGTCAGACGAATATGACTGTGAACTTTAATTGCATCGGTGTGTCAAGGTTGTGCATACAAATAAAGGCTTCTTTGTGGGCAGCTGCAGTCCGAGTGCTTCTCGTACGTGGTTACACTTGGCTTTGACATATCACACGGTGAACCCAGCTGCGGAGGTAGCACCACCTTTTGATTAATGGGGGCTACACGGCTTGATATTCATCAGACCGGTACTGTGGGGCAGCAACAGATGGAAAGGGGGAGCCGCTCGGTCCCCCCGCACGTATGGTGGGGCGCCGGATCCCTCCTGAAGCTCTCTCAATGGGGAGGCGTGCCTCTGAGCCGCGTCTTGATGACGCGGTGGGGGCGCGCCCCGCCATTGATTGGAGGAGTACCTCGCCTTGACCCGGAAGCAGTTATTTGCTTCCGGGGATAGGTGGGAGGCTCTGAGGGGTGAGGGGGTGGACCAGTGGTAACTGGTCGGCCTGCCCCCTTTGTGGCGCGTTAAAAGGACTGGGGAGTGCGGGAGGCATCCTCTTTCTCCTGCACTCCTCAGCAGCCTGCACCAGTTCACGAGCCCATGGGGTGGCCGGTAGGAAGGTTTGAGGGTTCATCACAATGTAGAAATCAGTTGTCAGTGAAACAGAATGCAAGTGTGGTGGCTACAAAAATTGCAAAAGAACTGCGTTTAGGGAGGATAGCTGGCCCATTTCCTGAGGTACCGGTACATAACTTTGTGTGCTCCCCCCTGGGGGTGGTCCCAAAGAAGGAAGTGGGCGAGTACAGGCTGATTACCTGTCAGCACCAAGGGGCGCTTCAGTGAATGATGCAATAGATGAGAGCATTTGTAGTGTGAGATATGCATCCTTTGACCAAGCCGTTGAAATCTTGAGAGTACTAGGCCCGGGTGCGCTGCTAGCAAAATCTGACATTGAATCGGCGTTTAGATTGCTGCCGGTGCACCCTGCTGATCATTCCGGGACAAATTTGACATGGATAAGTGTATACCTATGGGGTGCTCCATTTCTTGTGCTTACTTCGAGAAATTTAGTTTGTTTCTGGAATGGGTGTTCAGGCAGGTATCAGGGCAGCGGCATGTCATGCACTACCTGGACGACTTCCTTTTTCTGGGCGCGGTGGGGTCACGGGACTGCGCGTGGGCAATGCAGGAATTTTGCGTGCTCATGCAGGGTTTTGGGGTCCCGCTAGCGCCCGGGAAGACAGTCGGACCCTCAACATCCCTAGAATTTCTGGGAATAGAATTGGATTCTATAGAAGGTTGTTTCAGATTGCCCAAGAAAAAAATAGTGAAATTCAAAGACACACTACAGCAATGCCTTAGGAATGAGAAAGTAACGCTCCATCAACTGCAGCAGACAGTGGGGCAGCTGAATTTCGCCTTAAGGGTCATACCAATGGCGCGCCCTTTCTCACGTTCCATTGCACAGGCTATGACAGGCCTCAGGGAAGGGCACCACCGCACCAGGTTGTTGGCAGAGGTTCGCCAGGACATGCAAATTTGGTTGGTATTCCTGGCGGATTTCAATGGCAGGGTGGTGTGGAGTGGGGCCCCCACCACGTCGGCGGAATTAGGGCTATGGACTGATGCAGCGGGCAGTGTAGGGTTTGGCGCCATACATGGCAACAGATGGGTAGCGCAACGCTGGCCGACATGGTGGGATCAGATTGGGTTGACCAGCAACATAGGTTTTTTGGAACTGTTCCCAATTTGGGTGGCCTTGACGGTATGGCCTGAGCAATTGCGGAATCAATCTGTAATATTTTGGTCAGACAATATGACGGTGGTGGAATGTATCAATCAACAGGCGGCACGGTGCAAATGGATACTGCCCTTGTTGAAAGAAATAGTGTTGATCTGTTTAAAACTGAATGTGCATTTCAGGGCAAAGCATGTCCCGGGGGTACTGAATAATGCAGCTGACGCACTTTCTCGTTTTAAGATGCAGGCATTCAGGGAGCATTTACCATCCGCAGAGGCAGCACCAACACACTTCTCATCGACACTCTGAGACATCGGTGCCCCAGGTTACAAAACCTCGAGGCAGCCAGTCTAGCACCGAGGACAAGGACAGGATATGAAGGGGTGTTTCTGTCTTATTGCACCTTTTTGGGTCCAGAGTGGGGTGTGAAGTGGTGTCAGAAGAGAGTTTTATCCAGTACATAGTGAAATTACATAAGGAGGGGCGTTCCGCCGCAACAGCTAGCAGACATAAGGCAGCAGTATCTTTCATGGCACAATTGAGGGGGGTCAGGGATCCGACAGACTCCTTTTTAGTCAGGAAGGCACTCAAGGGTTGGAGAAGGTTGCAAGGGAATGTGACGGATTCTAGACACCCAATTGGACTGGAGCGATTGTCAGCTCTGCTGGAGGCCTTGGGGGTCACATGTAGCTCTCCAGGGGAGGTAGTTTTATTTAGGGCAGCCTTCTCGTTAGCATTCTATGGGGCCTTAAGTGTGGGCGAACTGGTGGCTACAAGTAAGAAGGACATTAGTGGTGGCCTGCGCATGGAACATACAAAAATATTCGGGGACACACTATTGATCACAATACTTAGGTCCAAGAACGATCAGGAAGCCCGGGGAGATAGTCTGGTCCTCTACCGAGCACGTGGTAATCCTTGCTGCCCGGTAAATCATGTAGAGTCCTTCCTGAGTCAGTGGGCACCAACAAGGGAGGGAGCACTGCTGACACATTCGGATGGTACACCATTAACAAAATTTCAGTTTCAAAGGGTGTTGGCATTAACAACTGCAAAAGCGGGTTTGAATCCCAAGGAGTTTGGTACACACTCATTCAGGATAGGTGCTACCACAGAAGCGACTGCCCGAGGTTTGCAAGCAAGCAATGTCAAGCGCATAGGGAGATGGTCTTCTGATTGTTATAAACGTTATGTGCGGCTGCACATGTTGTAAGTGCGTGGTAAGTTCGCACTGACGCTTGTTGTTTTTGTTTCACTTACAGTTTCACGATCCTGTGACGCAGGGCTGGAACTGGGACCGCGCCAGCAACATCAAGCAACTACAATACAACGGACAAGACAAGTCGACAGGACAGGAGTGGCATGGGTTGTAGGTCATTCATATGTAAGACGTGTTGCTTCTGTTTTCTTTTCAGGTGATCTAGTGCGTAAGGCTGAACAGTGCGGTTTCAAAGTATCCTTCCATGGGAAGGGAGGTCTGGGCATTGGTCACTTCAGACGGTACTTCGGGGAGTTGCTTGACCTGCACGCTTCACCTCCATCAGTGGTCATCATACACGTAGGGGGCAACGATCTGGCCAAACTGGGTAGACGGGTTCTATTGGAGGAAATGATTTCTGTAGTGAATTGGATGGCAAAGATACTCCCAGACTGCACAATAGCTTGGTCCCAAATGATTCCTAGGATGGAGTGGAGAGGGGGGTTTCTGTTAGAGCGTTGAATCACTCGGTAAAGAGGGTCAACAACAAAATAGAGAAGCTATTTCGGTCACCTCATTTACAGAATATCTCTCATGGATGCATTTGGGGCGACCATTTCTACATACGGGATGGGGTACACTTGTCCCAGTCAGGTAATGAATTGCTGTTAACAAACATGGTAGCGTGGTTGGTTGGGTTGTCGAGGGGGGCATGACCTATTGGAAGAGGAGGTTTGTGGGGGGGCCAGATAGTCAGTCAACTATGCTGGCCTGTGGCGGTAAGGTCATGATCGGGGAGCAGTTTATTGAAGGTCCTTAGGGGGCGGCACCATTACGAATAGGCTCGCCAGGGGGGAGGGGCCATTGGCCTCTCCTAGAACTCCAGGGGCAGGATATCCACTTGGTTGGATGGGTGCGGGGTTAGGGGGGCGTCACGCATTCTTCTTTCGGCTGCGTAAGTCACCCCGCACGGACACGATGACGTCATTATATGGCGCAGAGTGAAAGGGCCCCCTTTTAGATCAATGGAGTTCAGGGAGCGTACGTGGGTAACCGGGAGGGGGGGAAATACTCTCCCGGTAACGGGCCCTCTGCGCATGCGCACTCACACATGAGGGCGTAGCTGGTTAACAGGGATCTGACACCGGTTAAGACCTTGCCGTAGGCCCAAAGATTTTATGCAAAATTCATACGTGCGATGTTAGATTCGGTTAGGAAACTCTTTGTATTAGAGATTTGTGAAGGTTAATCCTTGGATACCTGTCTACATCATGTGTAATCTAATGTCTGAATTTTGTATAAATTTGTAAATGAAAATGTTTATTTTAACAATTTTTAATTTGTTTTCATGTTTTAATAAATACGGCCGGGGGGTCGCGAGGCCCCCTGCCTTCCAAAAAAACCTGGTTTGAGACTATTGTCCTTTGGGGGTATGGTGGTTGGAGGGGGGTTGCCAGCGTCCCTGACCATATGATTAAGCACTCACAGACACACCATGGCTCATTGGAGGACATGAAAACATCGGCATTAAAGGATACCACAACGCCCACAATGCTCTGCGACAACTAATGAGGAGCTTTCCAGACAGGAAGTGCATCTGAGCATCACAATAAAGGGGCGCTGCACAATTTGGTCTATGACATCGCCGCAGTCTCTGAGGAAGGAGTACGAACACTCTGAAACGCATCAGCCGAATACGGCTATGAACTTTATTTGCTTTGGTGTGTCAAGGTCGTGCATACCAATAGAGGCTTCTTTGTGGGCAGCTGCAGTCCGAGCGCTTCTCGTACCTGTGTACACTGAGCTTTGATTGAGATATATATATATTTTTTTCGATTGCAATTAGAACAAAATCGTGTCGCACACTTCTCATAAATATTAAATTACTTTATTCTGTTCCCTCGGCAGACAAACGCGTTTCAGCCATGCTGGCCTTTGTCAATGTCAATGCAAACAATTTTTTTTACAATTATATACACACCCTTTCCCTCCATATCGTCACTGGTTGAGACAGAAAGAGGACTGAGTCATGAACTTTCCTCTGGGTCACACAGTTTTCACAGCAACCATCTTAGACCAAGCAGGAAAACAATCGACTGTATATCCTCTCATCATGACTTATATATACAGTACCTTCCTTGTTGCTTAAATAACCATACATTCATATATTATTGTATGAATACATTCAAGTATTGGTTATAAAAATTCCCACCTCTCAAAGTCCAGCCCTGAATGGGCAATTACTGTGCTATTATATAAAAGCATTCTAATGTCAAAGAATTCATTCAACACCACGCAGTATCTAGCCCTGAGTGGGCAATTTCTGTCTCAATATTCCAATAAATGTCAGTTGACCTTTTTACTATACGGGGTTTAGAGTGTTAATTTAAAAAAAAAAACAATCAATTAGTTTCTCAAAAAGATATTAAAAACTATTAGTTTCCTGAGGAGTAGGAGACATTCATCCAATTCAAATCCTCTATGGTGGGCAAGTCATATACAGGCTAGTGGTAATCGTTCTACCTACCAGTGCTCCCCGAACCACCATATACAAAAAAAAAAGTTTTCTAACAAAATATCAAATTGCAATTCAGCGATGGACAGGTGCCTGGCAAAGTAGTGGTATTCCACCTCCCCCTCCAACAGAGGCGACGTGGAATTTGGGTGTCCTATTTGATACTCAGATGTCTTTTAAGACCTAAATAGAAGCTGTGGTGAATTCCTGCTTTTGTATTTTTAGTATGTTGAAGAAATTCCTGGACTTCCTCCTATGGTAGGTACATATCACAGTGGTCAGAGCATTAATTATGTCCAGGCTGGACTACGTCAACGTACTCTACCTGGGTTTATCAAACTCTCTCACGGACCTCCGGCAGCAGTTCGTCTGCTATTCAAATTGTCTAAACGTTTCTCGGTGTCTCACTACCAGAACCAACTGCACTAGCTGCCAATCAAGAAGAGAGCGACATTCAAATCCCTAATGATTGTGCATCTTGCCTTTACACTACTGGCCACAAATCCCTCAATTAGAGGATCAATGAATACTGCCCAACTAGGGCTCTGTGCTCCAGGAATGCACAGATGATTGCTGTACCTCATTTTAGAAGAAAACTACAGAGGTGCATCCTTCGTGTGACTTGTAGCCAAACTGTGGAACAAGCTACCACCTCAATTAAGAGCCCTTACAGAGGAAGTGAACTTCCAGAAAGCACTGAAAACACATCTGTTTAGGTGATAAGGCTGTCTCCAGTCCTATTTTCTTGCCGTATTGCCAGTTGACTCGTTGACTAACTGTGTGCTATAAAACCTTTCATTCATTCTGCCTAGGTTGTTTAGATTCTTGTGGTTTTAATTATATTACTGATTATGATAATCATAGTTCTTAGTAACTTTGCACCTTTTTTTTAGCATTCCAATAATTTGGTTGAGTGTTGGGGGACTTCTTTCAAGAGATCCTTTGAAGGATATGTGCCACTCTTCTACAGCACTGTTTTAGCTTCCTGGAAAAGCATACTATGTACATGTTCCACCAGGGAATATGAAACTTGGGTTGGCACCTGTGACCTGTCCAGTGCAGGGGCAACACCAAATTCTCATCGAAATAGTCTCATTAAATTTCTCCCTTAAGTTCTACTATGGCTGTAGCCATCCTTAACGAAAACACCCCGCCCTATAACATATCGTTAGTTGCAAAGTTCAAATGGCTAAACAGTGCTTAGAACTGCGCCAGAGTTCTTCATTAACAGAAACAAACGTTGTGAGGCTCTGAAACCTTTCACCTTTCTCTTTGGTAACCCAAATTCCTACTTCGCTAAATCCAATTCATTCATAGAGAATAACAGTATTGTCATTGAACCTTCACATTTCTTAGGAGCCCAGTCTAACAGCCATCGGCAATTGGAAACAGGCTACCTCTGTCTCACACTCCTCTGATCCTGCCTTGTCTCAAAACAAAAAATCATAAAGATAGCGTTTAACTCCACCCAGCCCAGTCTCCATCTTATGTTGTCTTTCTAGAAAAGGATTAAAAACAATGCAAACAACTCCACAACCCTGGGGAGAGAACCTAGAACGTTCTGCCAGCTGCAAGACCCAATAGGAATTAGAGTTCTTGAAGCATAAGGAGTAATCAAAAATAACAAGTTACATCAAGATTTACTAGGATTTCGGTACAGCTTTTGCCACTTTTTTTGCTGCAGCCCTGATGCAAAATCTATTTTAGGATTTACAAAGCCATGCACAGTCGAAATTGCCTGGCTTTGGAAAATAAAATGTACACAGGCCTTGTATAACACAACTTTGCGCTACCTTGCATCATGTTGACATTAAATGGGTGGAGAAGGAGCATTCCTGGGCATCCACCCATGTATTTTGACACAAACCTATATGTAGAGAGACTGTGAACATGGGTTTGAGCTCCAAACAACCAAATCCGATTCTTGAGGTGAGATTCTAGTCATCACCTGCAGCTTTTGATGACCTCAAAACATTTTAATGAGGTGGTGGGTCCTTTTGCACCTTAATTAAGCATGAGAATATTCTGTCTTTCCTTGTTTCACAAAAACAACACAAGGCTAGTAATTGGAGTTCTCTCATTTTTCTATATCTCACACCTGGTATTTCTTAATTTAACCTTTGCACATAAGTGAATATTAATTCTCCCATTTGTTTCAACTTTTAACATGCATGCAATCACTCAAAGAGAATAATATTTCAAATTGGGTGGAGCTGCTCGGGTTGGCATAATATTCATGGTCACATCATGCACCTTGAGGGCATGTAATGTGTATGTGTACATTGGAGACTATGATATTTCATAATTCACAATAGTTGTCATGTATGTATTCTTTCGCAGCCTTGAAAAAGCCCTGCGGGCAAAACGCGTGTCGGCTGCTGCTGTCACTTCCTTTATTGAGAACATTGGAAATAAAAGTCAAAAGACCTGATTCAGAAGTGTGGTTGAAATTTTATTTGAAAGGACATTGGACTAAGGACAAATTGGAAACGCATCACAGGGAAGAATCTCCATTATTGCTTGCCTTATCACCCTATTGGGTTATAGATATAGTGAATGGGTGTGCTCTGGTGTATTGTGATTGAACTCTAAAATGCCATTGCAAAAACCTTGCTCCTAGCAGTGAAACCTGGGATATAATCTCATGAAATATTGCTGGAATCCTTGTTAGAAGTGGATCAATTTTGAATATTGGTACTGCAAGACGTGTGGGTTACGTCAGAATTGGATTTTCCCTCCTGTGTCATATTTCATTAAATATATAAAGTTTATTATCAAGCCAAAGCAAGGACAATCAGGGCACCCTATGTGGGCATGTAGATGCTTTTTAATTATATCAAGAGAATAATAATGTGCAGATTTAATGTGTAAGCTTTAATGAAAAATAAAAAATGTGTTCAAATGCAAACATTGTAGTAGGCAACAATACTTACTCGTACTAGGCCTCAAATGGCTGAAGCAACATTGCCTGATAAGCTGATATGATTAGAAAATGCATAATGTACATAAAATGTTTATTTCCTGAGCTTTCCATGGATGCTTTTCATAATAAATAATAGTTGCATACATTTTTTATGTAACTCTGCAACATGTTTCTACTTAAAAAGATCCCTGTTAACACATGATTAGAGATTTGTCATTTAGTGAGATAATGGAGAAGTTCACACATAGATATACAATGCAGCATTTATGAAGAAAATGAGTGGTTGCTGTGAAAAATGCTTTCTTCGTTATACCAATGTTTCAGCTTCTACATAGACCATTGATAGAAAAGAATAAACTTGATATATTAGAAGGTTAGAGATTAAGTTTATACATGGGAAAGTGGACATGTAAAACTTAGAAATTATACAATTTAATTGCAAACTTCGAAATTGCTGTCTGTCTGTGGACTATTATGTTCCTGTGAGAAGATGGGGAGTGAATGTGTGTTCCCTTGAGAACATTGGAAGATGATTGGCTGGCATAAGAAGCAACATTAAGACTGCAATACAATTTTCATCTGTTTATAATAGTGCATGTTACTAGAGTAGACTACCACTTGCCATTAGGACATCTTGAGCTATATTCCTTACTGGCCCTTATTCCATGCTGCTTTGAGACTCTAAAGAGTTTCCTGAATTCTCTTTATGAGAAGTTCTGCTTTGATTAATTTTCTATTTATAGAACTGACTTTTATATGGCGAAGCTTTATACTTGAATTCTCAATCTCTCGAAATAGAACTCTTTATGGGTACTGACTGACACTATTTTCTCGCCTCATTCCCAGAATAGGGATTCTTTTCTTTTTGGAACATGCTTAAATGCATTTTATTGTGATCATTTGATTGAATAATATTGATCATTGATTTCTGTTCATATTTGATTATTGAGATTAAAATAAATTAACGTGTAACCCAATAAAGATGATGTACTACAATTTTTAAATAATAAAACCTTTTAACTCATACCAAACTCTCATTATTGACTGAACATAGATTAGAAATTGTGATTATAATTTATGTGATGTTAAGCCCCTGATCATCTCTAAAATAACAGCAAAGATCCATCGCCTTTGTGACAGTTGGAATTAGCCCAGACAATGGTTAACCAAGATTTTAATTGATACTGATTTCTGTTCCAGCAATCTTTGTAGCATAGAGACGGCTTACGTTATGAGAAGAGGAGCTGTAAATAATTACCCTAAGTTAGAGTAATGCCCGAGTCCCATAGCCCAAGGCCCCAGTTTTGAAGACTGCTGGGGTGCAGTTTCTAAGGCGGTTGCCATACGGAAGGTGTGATTATCAATAAGGTTATGTGCTCCAGTTGTGCTGATTGTTGTGTTTTTTTGTTCACGTTCTTATTGTGAAGAAGTTATCAGACTCAGAAGTAGTCTAAGAGCCTGGAATATTGAGAGAAGTGTAGAATACATTGTATGGTTTTTCTTGTCGGCTAAAGATTTGTGGTGTAGATGGAGGGTACCGTCAAATACACAATTGAGATAGGGATTATAACAAATTGTTGTGAATGTACTAATATCGACTGGTGTTGGTGGAACCTATCTGCGCAAAAGGTGAAGCTACATTGATTAGGGTGATTTTCCTGCTGGTTGAGATTTCATTCATGTGTATGGAAAATACTTTTGTGTGGAAAAGTCGGAAGGTATCAGACCTTAATATTCCGATTGTTGAATTGCTTGTGTTTTCTTTAGAGGAGCAGACAACAATTGTTTATTCACATTCGCTTTGAGTTGTAGAATTGTGTGAACGAGAAAATTGTAAAGGAGGTTGAACCGCAGCGAGGCGTGAGATAATACTTTATGGTATGCCATGCTGAGATTGCTTGGTTGGGTTACTGTTTTGCGGCTATTAGTTGATGACAACACAGAGAGTTGCACTGGCATGGGTCAATTGTTATGTAAGTGCTGCATTGAAATTAGTTAACAAATCTTCAAGTTTTAAAGCTATGACAAATTGGAGAAGAGAGTTTGATGTGTACAAAATTTCTAGAATCGAAGGCAAAACATTTAATTAAAATTAAACCTCTGAACACTTGTTGTTGATCTTTGCTAAAAGGAAATGCTTTAAAATGTTTACAAGCCTTGTGAGAGGAGATGTTACGATTTCAGTACAGGGAGGTGCACCAGCACATTATATGTTGGCGAATATGGGGTGATTATTCCTAACAATAGTTCAGGAAGCACAAAACAAATCACAAATTTAGAAAGAGCCAGTGCCTTTCTTCTTCTAAATAATAAAAGATAAAGAAAAGAAGAAAAAAGAAAAAGTGGGGGGAAAGGGAGAGTTGTGGGGAAGGAGTGCAAGAATTTGTTTAGAAAAATATAAAAATCAAAGAAACTATCATTCATCAAATTTGAAAAGATATCACAAAATTTATTATAAAATAGTACGCACAATAAATATTTGCTAGTTTATAGAAATGCAAACCATATATACAAAGAACCAGACAGGTGGCAAACAGTTTGTGTTCTAAAAAGAAGAGATACAACATAAACAGTGATTATGTGCCCTCTAAAGTTCATCAGCCACATAAGCGTCAACGGCGTTTCAACCGCTGTCAGAAGTTGCGGTCATCATCAGGACAGAAACAATTGGAATGAGCGTTAAAAAGTCTATATAGGAAATGCTGAACCAAATATGCCCACAGGCTCTCGATGTAGTCACGAATCAATTCCAGTAGTTAGTTAGAAGTCAATAGCGTAACAAGAAAGTAGCGTTAGTTCTTCCTGTCCTGGACCTTTGCGGCGTTTGGATCGAAAACATACGGGCCCACAGACTTGTCACTAATTGCACTGTTCTAGTACAACGTGGATGGACGATTGAATCTCCTTCCCATTAGACGTTTTTTTGACAAGAAGAACTAACGCTACTTTCTTGTTTACGCTATTGACTTCTAACTAACTACTGGAATTAATTCGTGACTACATCGAGAGTCTGTGGGCATATTTGGTTCAGCATTTCCTATATAGACTTTTTAACGCTCATTCCAATTGTTTCTGTCCTGATGATGACCGCAACTTCTGACAGCAGTTGAAACGCCGTCGACGCTTATGTGGCTGATGAACTTTAGAGGGCACATAATCACTGTATATGTTGTATCCCTTCTTTTTAGAACACAAACTCTGTTTGCCACCTGTCTGGTTTTTTGTATATATGGTTTGCATTTCTATAAACCAGGAAATATTTATTGAGCGTACTATTTTATAATAAATGTTGTGATATCTTTTCAAATTTGATGAATGATAGTTTCTTTGATTTTTATATTTTTCTAAACAAATTCTTGCACTCCTTCCCCACAACTCTCCCTTTCCCCTCACTTTTTCTTTTTTCTTCTTTTCTTTATCTTTTATTATTTAGAAGAAGAAAGGCACTGGCTCTTTCTAAATTTGTGATTTGTTTTGTGCTTCCTGAACTATTGTTAGGAATAATCATTTACTACCCCTGGTTCAGGTTGGTGGGTTGCCTCTGTTGATATCAAGTGGGCGAATATGGGGTTGCATACCAGTTTGTGGCTTCGTGAATTGTGCAAATCAATGAAAATGAGGGTTCTTTGAGTTTTCCTAAATATGGTACATTTGAATTGAGAATAATTGAAAGATTAAGAGAAAAGTTATATGAAATGAAGCCACCACCTAGACCGACACAGTTAGAAGCATTAGATATTTCGGAGAAAACAGCACATTTTAAGGAGAGCGAGAAATATGAGAATAGATCTTAAAGAGCTGTTAGAAATTGTTCAGATGCTAAATGGGATGAGGAATAAGAAAGGTGAAGAAAAGCCACAGTTGAGGGGACTAGACTGTACCCAGCCATTCCTTCTGAAAAACCTGAGAAGTTGAAAAAGAATAAAACACAGGAAAATGAAGATGAAAAAGATGAAAGGAAATCAGATACTGATAGCGATTCAGGGGATGAAATTTTGCATGCACTGTTAGCCCCGCGTCCACCACTTTATTTGGACCCTTCAACAAATACTGATAGTGATACAACTACTAGTGCTACAGTGGCTACAGCCACTGTTGAACCAAGTGTAATCTAGATTGGGAGACAATTTCAAACATTCCAAATTGTACCTGCAACTGTTGATATGGCACCAACAGTAATAACACTAAGGGCCCAATTCTGATGCGGGTTGAAAAGCATTCCCACCCGGGGCCTGATTCTGATGCGGTTAGGAAGGCCTAATGGCATTTGCTCCTTCCAAATAGGATCGGGAGAGACCCAGTGCCCAATTATGATGTGGTTAGGAACATGTGATCCCATTGAAGTTAATGGGAGTCCAACCAAATCGTATCTGGAAGCATCCGGATGCATCGTACTTGGACGGTCGGACTCTCCCGATTCGAGTGGGTCGGAAACCATTTCCAACCCGAATAGGTCAGGAAGCATTTCTAACCCGCATCAGAATCAGCCCCTATGTGTTACTGGTTCAATTGTGACTGTTCCTGTACCATTACCACAAGTTGTGACAGCACAGACTGTGGCAAGGACAGTTACAACTGCCTCACCAAATATTTTTCCAAATCTAGAAGCTCAAAGGAACTGTAAGAGGTGTGGTTGTGATGGGTTCATCCTGCCATCGCAGAATTCACAAATTGTTGCCCAAACACCGCTGAAAACGTTTCAACCATTGAGAAAAGGGAGGGGCATTGTCTTTACAGGACAAGTTGCACAGGGTGAGACATTTTAATTTGAAGATGACATTTTTCCACCAAGGTTTGAAGAAACCACTGGGAATAAAAAGACAAAGAGGTCAGAACATCAAGTTTCCCCACACCTGAAAAAGAGAGACCACTAAATGTTTCTAAGTTAAAGGTTGAATTGAAAAAAATTATTAGGGAATGTTTAGATTTTTAATATGTGAACCAGTTTCAGGAGAAGGAACTCATTTGCCTGAGTAAAGATTACAAGGCGTGGAACAATTACACACAATAAACTAATTGATTTGGCACAATAATATGAAGTTTCAGAGTACAGTTCGGTGATGAAGCTATTGAAACAAATGACTGAATTAGTGAAGTGCATTTGTGAATGGAGTGATTTTGAGAGATTAGGGAGCAAATGGTCATAGACGCGTGAGAAGAAAAATTAAACAATCAGAGGGAGTTAAGGCACACAAAAGCCGCCAATAGATTCCCAAGATGAGGGAGAAGCCTTGACTTTTCTGCTGAGGGAAATACCAGGTGTAGGTTATGTTCATGTATATGGGGGTAAGCAATCTTGCAGCATTTATGAATAGTGCTCCAAAATAGAAAGAGAAACCAATACAGTGGTATACACAAATTGACAGATTTGTGAACATGTTGAAAGTGTTGCGGACTGATTTGAATACATTGTTTGATATTGTAGTGCCAAGTGACTTGTGGGCAGAGTGTACAATTGCTGTACAATGGCTACATGCAGAGTCAAAAAGATATGCCTGCAATAACACACCATTTCCTGTGGTAATGAATAAATATGATGAGGTGATTACATTTCTGAAAGTGAAATATCTCCCAAAAGATATTGATTGAGTAAAGATAAAAAGTACCTCACAATAGCCAAAGGAATCAGTGCAAGATTTCTATGAGTGATTGCTTCAGGTGTTTCAACAAAAAAGTGAACAGGAACATCCCGACTAGAGTGACATAGGATTTTTTGTGTCACAGTTTGTTTTTGGGTTAAGACTGGGGCTCAGAATGCACATACAATAGAGTGTGATTTCCTGGCAAACAAAGCCGTTAGATGAGATTCTGAGGTATGCAAAATATTGAAATTTCAAAAAAGACATGTAACAGAAAAAGTTCAAGGAGAAGTTCATGCTTGCCCAGACGAGGTTGGCTCAGAAAGGCTGTCAGAATCATTCTTTTGCAGGCAACCAGACAGGATGCAAGGTGTTGGTTTGCAGACTCTAGGTGTTCGAGGAGGGTTTGGTGTTTCACAAGGTAGAAGCAGAGGTTTTCCGACTGTTCTGAATTCTGGTGTAGATGTTGAACTGCTGAAGAATGATGACCCCCCCGCCCCCCTTGTCATTTCTGTAATAAAATCAGGCATTGGAGGAGGGATTGTAAGCTGAATCCAGATAGAATGAGCATAAATGATCACATGCGAGGAGAAAATCAAGGGTATGTTCAGTAAATGCAAAGGCCAATGCAGAGTAAGATTCTTATGATGCAGGTTCCACTAGCCTTGGTGGTCTCACAGAATATGGGAAATCCTAGATTTGATGTCCAAGGCAAATTCAAACCCATTTCGGAACCAGAATCAGAATCCATTTCAACACTGACCTATGCTAGATAATAACAGTTTTAAACTCCGACAATTCCCAATGAGGGTGCACTAGGTGGTTGGAAGAGTATGTGCTTGGTGCAGCCTTAGAGGTAGACCAGAGTGGACGATTTATATAAGGCAAAGTTAATGGCCAACAAATGTTATTTTTGATCGACACCTGAGCTACCCGTTTCACTGTTAGAACAGCGGAAGTCCTAGACCTACCTCTCTTGGGAAAGACGATCCAAGTTGTAGGACTTTCTAATAAGCAGATGACCAACCCAGTTTCAGAAAGGTGTCCTGTGAAAATAGGTTCATTTGAGGAAAACCACCAATTTGTTGTTTGTGATTCTAAACCTGTAAACCTGATAGGGAGAAAACTGTTGTGCAAGTTAAATTGTACTATTTACTATACAACAGAGCGTGTCAAATTTCAAATGCATGATGAAGATGTTGAGTTTAAAATGGCAGACAAGAAACAGATGTAGTATTCTACCCCTTGAGAACAGTTGAATATTTACCTCCATATTTAAAAGAGACAGTGAACCCAGAATAATTATACTTCACGGGTAAATATATCGGAATGATTATATGTGTAGAACATGTCTGAGCTGCAGTGAAACCTAATGCTATATATCTGAGAACACTACCATACAATTTGACCCCTGAGACAATTACAGGAAATATACCAGTAATTGAAGGCATGCTGAGGAAAGAGACTCTAAAAGAAATAGTAAAGTCCTTGTAACTCTTCGAAAATGGATTTGCAGAAGCCAAATGGTAAATATCAGATTGTTGAAGACCTTCAAAAGATTAACAGCATTGTTCCGTGTTGTCCTGTGGTACCGAAGCCAGACACCATCCTCCTCCAAATTCCGTGCACTGCAGAATGGTTTTCCATTGTGGACCTTTGTCAGGCCTTTTTTTCTATTCATGTGCATGTGGACACCCAGTTCTGTTCTCTTTTGTATTCAGAGAAAGAGTTTTGTAATGGTGCCGAGTTCCACAAGGGTATAAAGAGACCCCATCCACTTTTCATCAAATCTTGAGAAAGTATCTTGAGTCATTGCAGATGCCTTACGGATCAGTTATTGTGCAGTATGTCAATGACCTGCTTGTATCGATATCCGAGAAGCTTGTAAATGGGATACAATTGGCACTGTTAAATCACCTGGCTGAGAATAGACATAAATGGCCTAATTTACAAAAAATTCTGCAGCGCAGCAAATCATTTTGCTGCGCCAAGTGGCGTAATTTTAAAATCACAGGGATGCATGGTATTAACAATAATACAGTGCATTTGTGTGCTTTGCTCTACGCTGGTGCACAAGTGGCTGCCATGCGCCAGGGCAGGCACCCTTTCATCGTGTTGCAAGGGTGCCTGCGTTGCGGGGATGATTATTTTTGTGCAGGAATGGACAGCTTCCTCGACGCAAACAATCATTGACGGCAGTCCCTCTTTTTATGTGTGCTGCAATGCAGCACACACAGAAAGAGAAAAAAAGTAGCAGAAATAAAAGTATTTCTCCTTGTTGCACCACTCCTATGCCTCCCTCTGGGAGGCGTAGGATTCTGATGCTTTCCCAGCTTTCCATTTTATTTATTTATTTATCACATTTATAAAGCGCATGAATCGCCCCACATGGGGCATCTCCGCGCTGAGGACCAGCGATACAACATAAAGGGAAGGAGAAGTTAAAAGAGATGGATCTTGAGCTTCTTTCTAAATTTCAGATAGTTGTCATTCAGACGAAGATCCAAGGGTAAGTTGTTCCATAGAGAAGGGGCTATATAAGAAAAGGATTTTCCTCCTAATCTAGCTAGTTTAACTCTCGGCACTACCAGTAGGCCTTTGCCCTCAGACCGAAGTGTTCGAGTAGGAGTGTATTTGATAAGTTTTTCTGAAAGGTAAGTTGGGGGCCAGCTGATTGAGGCCTTTAAATACAAGGAAACACACTTTAAACTGGATTCTCTTACGAATCGGAAGCCAATGTAAATTATGTAATAGAGGAAGAGAAGGAGTAAGCCTAGGGGCACTGGTTATCAGGCGTGCCGCAGTGTTTTGCACTACCTGTAAACTTTGCAGGTCAGAGTCCCTAGCCGAAATCAGCAAAGCGTTACCATAGTCCAAACGGATAAGAACCAAGGCATGTATTAGTGTTTTGCGGGTACCAATTGGGAGAAAGTGAAATATCTTGCGGAGCAGGCTCAGAGCATAGAAGCAAGATTTTTTGGTGTTTGCTATGTGGTCTGCTAGATTAAGATAATTATTTATTAAAACCCCAAGGTTTTTGACAACTGTCTTTGGAGTGGGAGCGGTGCCCAATTCTTCTGGCCACCAACTAGGAGACCACCCTGTAACAGCCTCCTTGAAAAGCATGATTTCCGTTTTTCCTGCATTTAATTGCAGGAAATTGATCTTCATCTAGGATGATATTACTTTCATGCCTTCTTGGAACGTATTCTGTCTGTTAAGGGTGTTTTTGTTATATGTAAAAATCAACTGGGTATCTTCCGCGTAGGAAATTGGGGAAAACCCAATTTTCCTAAGAAGAGCTGCCAAAGGGGCAACGTATACATTAAATAAAGATGGGCTAAGACAGGAGCCCTGAGGGACTCCCTTCGTGACCTGTCTAGTCTTAGATTTAAAAGGGCCCAGGTTTACAGTTTGAGTCCTATCCGTCAAGAAATCTTGTACCCAATTCAAGGCCATATCTTGGACACCAATAACGTGCAGTCTTTCTAACAGTATTTGGTGAAAAATAGTGTTGAAAGCAGCGGATAGGTCAAGCAGCACAAGAATTACTGCTTGACCTGCAGCCGCTAGCATTCGAATATCATCCATCGCCTTTACCAAAGCAAGTTCAGTGCTATATCTGGGGCGAAAGCCGGACTGAGAATTGTCCAGACAATTATTGGCCTCCAGATAGGCAGAATGATGGGTGTTAACATGCTTCTCAAGTAATTTGCTATATAAAGGCAACAAGGAGATCGGACGATAATTAGTTATAGTTTCTGAGGGTAATTTGGTATTTTTCCGAATGGGCATGATGTGTGCAGCCTTCCATCCTGTGGGGAGTTTGCCTTCTGTAATAGAGTGATTGAGAATGGAACTAAGGGGTACCGCCAGTTCAATGGCTAATTCCTTAGCGAATTTGGCGGGGATTAGATCAGTAGGAGAGCCAGATTTTGCAGATTTTAGCAACAGTTCCATATCTTGAGGTGTCAGCAAAGGAAATTCTTCTAAGGTTCCCTGTCCAAGGTAATCCCATGAATGAATCAAGCCCTGGTCACACTTATCTTTGTCCAATGAAGATATATTATTATATATATCCTCTATTTTTGAGTGAAAATTATCTGCAATCTTATCACAAAGGAGTTGGGTAGGAACCTTCTCAGTGTCAAGGACTTTAGGGTTAAGAAAAGTATTAAGAAGCTGGAAGAGCATTTTGGGGGAGTTACCTGATTGTTCCAATTGCATGGAAATTAACTGTCTGCGTGCTGCTTTAATGTTTTTATGATATTTGGACAGTGTCGTTTTATAAAGATCTTTATTCGCAGAATCATGTGTACGCCGCCAATTGCGTTCTAATTTTTTACAAATGCTTTTCTCTGATCTAAGATCAGAAGTGTACCATTTAGTCTGGATTCGATTTGAAACAGTGTTGGATGTTTTCTCCGGAATTAGTAAATCGAGAGTGGTTTCGACCATATTATGAAAAGACATATAATAGCTGTCCACAGTGTTGGACCCAAAATCCGGCTCAATTAGATTTAAAGATTTGCCAAATTTATTAGGAGAATGTTTATGCCAGTGCCTAAAGGTCTTATTAATCGGGACCTTTTTTAATGACTGTGTCCTAGAATTTAGAAGATCAAAAGTGATTACAAAATGATCTGACCATGTTAATGGAGTTGTGGAAATATACATTAAATCAGGTGAGTTGGAGGGAACCTGATCTAGAATATGCCCTGCATTATGTGTGGGGCGTTATTCCTTATTGTAAGATTTAGAGCCAGCATTTATTTAGAAAAAATGCAAGCATCTGTGTCTTCCTGGTTGTCAATATGTACGTTGAAATCACCCAAGAGTACAAATTTGTCAGATGATATGACATGAGGAGCCAGTATATCAAGTAGATGTAAAATAGAGTTAGAAACTGGTCCAGGGGGGCGAAACCAAAATTTCTATTTTGTCAGTGCTAAGACTGTCCAAAATAGTGGCTTTTATAGGATCTTTGTAAATAATAGCAACTCCGCCACCTATTTTGACTGGCCTATCCAGTTTTAATATGTGATAGTCGGCCGGAACTGCAATTGCAATATCAGGGGCAGAAGATGGTTTAATTCAGGTTTCTGTTAAAAACCCAACATCCACTTTAGAGGAGGCAAAAAGATCCCATATATTAACTGCATGCTTGGGGAGGGAACGTACATTAGCTAGGAGAAAATGCCAATTTGTTTCCACAGAGAGATTGTCAGTATCAGGCATGGTAATGGAAACTGTCTCCTTAACGGCTGGCAAGGTTTCATATTTACAGTAGACACATGCAAGTGGGCCCTTCATGTATGAAGGAAACTGATTAATACATAGCTGGCGATGATTTACCTCTTTGACGTTGGTCAAGCAGTTTCCAATATTTAGCAATTTCTGACCAGAGTAGATAAGGCGCTGTGTAAGGGGCATTGAACTATCCGTAGAGAGACGGGCAGGGGGTCTGGCGTCTAGCGGCGTTCTGGTTTTGGACGGGCGCAGACGGGCTTGCCATAGGCGCGCCCGCTGTGCGCGTTCGCTGCGCGTCGTCCAGCACATGAATTTAAAGGGTGAGAGCGGTAAAAAGCTAGACCGCTTACCCTGGTGCCAGAAATGATGTTACAATAGGCAGAGAAAATGTAAAGCGAGAATCTCCCTCCACAACAAACGAGCGGAGCTTGCGGTGGACTGGGGAGAGGGAAGGTGAGACTTTAGTAAATAAAGCAAAGATCGAGTGCCACAAATCAAAAAAAATCTAGTTTTAAAATAGCAGTTTTAAAATAGAAGGCTTAGAATAATAGCTCTACCCCAATTGTTAGAACGTGTCCACCGCGCGTCGTCCAGCATGTGAATTTAAAGGGTGAGAGCGGTAAAAAGCTAGAACGCTCACCCTGCTGCCGGAAATGATGTTACAATAGGCAGAGAAAAAGTATAGCGAGAATCTCCCTCCACAACAAACGAGCGGAGCTCGCGGTGGACCGGTGAGAGGGAAGGGGAGACTTTAGTAAATAAAGCAAAGATCGAGTGCCACAAATCAAAAAAATTCAAGTTTTAAAATAGCAGGCTTAGAATAATAGCCCTACCCCAATTGTTAGAACGCGTCCGCACATAACTTTGTAAATTTGGGAATGTGTCAAGGTCCATGGATGTTGCTAGGGAACACCCACAGCAACATCCATAGAACGCCCCTTTCACGCAGAGTAATGTGTGAAAGGGGCCCACATTTACAAGGCCATGAAAAGTCAAGCTGGGTGACTTTATGTGACCTTATAAATATGGGCAGGCGCACTGTGCCGAGGGTGCGTCAAAAAAAGTGATGCACGGGTGGTGCAGTTGCCTTGTAAATGATGCCAAAAGTCTCTCCAGGTAACCTGCAATACCATGAAAAAGAAGTCTAGTACAAGGGACATATCATTAAGAAAGGTACGAGGAAGGTGTCGCAAGAGAGAGGGAGACCATACGCCAGATGAACCCAATATGAACACAAAGAGAAGTCAGAATGTTTTTGGGGATGGTTGGCTACTATAGACAGTGAATACCAATTTTTTCCCTAGTGGATAATCCTTTACTGAAACTGGCACACAAAGATGTGCCTGATGTGCTTGTATGAGGCGGTGCTTGAAAACTTTCCTAGAGCTGAGAGAAAATCTCCGTTGTGCCCCAGCACTAGGAATGTCTGGTTACAGTAAAAAATTCACATTGTTTTGCAGTGAGAGGAAGGGCTGCACTCTTTCGGTGCTTACTCAAATGCATGGAGATTCAAGAAGACCTGTGGCTTATTTTTTGACTACCCTTGACCCTATAGCCGCAGAATTGCCTGGCTGCCTTAAAAGCAGTTGCGACATTTGGTGTCTGTATTGAAAGATGTGAGAACATAATGATGGGACATCCCTTAACTGTTATCGTCCTACACTCTGTAGAATGTTACTCACTTGATCAAAGACCCAGTACATGACAAACTTCAGTGTTACGAAGTACGAGCAGCAGATCCTCACTGCCGAATATATTATTCTTAAATGCTGTCAAATTGTGAACCCATCAAATCTGTTACCTATTTATGAAATTGCCAGTTGAGATGAAGTTGAGCATGATTGTTTAGATGGCACTGATTTATACACCAAGCCAAGGCCAGACATAAAAGATGAACCCTTGATTGAGCCTGATTATGTAATTTTTGTGGATGGCTCATGAGAAATAATGAAGGTAGCTTGAGAGCAGCTTACGCTGTCTGTACAATTCAAGAGGTTGTGGAAGCTTCATGGCTTCAAGATGTTTCCTCAGCATGGGTTGCAGAACTATTTGCCCTTACATGAACTTGCAGTCTAAAAGCTCAATTGAGAGTGACTAAATGTACAGATATTCACTATGACCTTGGTGCTTTCCTTGACTTTGTAAATTAGGGTTACAGAGAGGTTTCATTACCTCATCTGGCTTGCCAATAAGAAATGGCATTGTGAGGGTAACCACCCAGGCTATTCGTATAGCAAACACAGGCTATATATTTAACTGCAACATTCCCAAATTCAGAAAAATTTAAATTTAAACCATGACACAAACAATAAAAATGATAGTGTATTTTTAATAAAAACAGGGATACATTTCTTATACAATGTGAATATACAATTATATTGAATGGATGATAAAAAGTGATATATTTTCTATTTAAGAAAACACAAATTAAAAGGCATTAGACAGGCAATAATGCATGTCCTGTCTATTGTTGCTGTGGCTGTTGGGTATGAGTCAACGCGTTTCGACACGTCGTGGTGTCTTCCTCAGGACATTTATAATACCAGCCAATATATCTGAAATAGACCTCTATTTAAATGGTCCCTCTATGAGTTTCTTCAATTAAAAACAGAGTAAGTGAGGTACCGTTATTTTTCTTTTGCTGAAATCGGCATGTGTCACCTCAATTTTGGGGATCCACTGCTCCCATCTCACTTAGTCTGTAATTCCAGTTCCTGCGGGTCTCTACCAATATAGGAATACCTCTTGGCTATAGAAAACGGGGAATTTTTTCCAGCTATAAAGCCCAATCAAACATTTGGTAGTTACTAGTTGGGTTTAAGCACAGCTCGTCTGATGAACTCAAAGGCAAAGCTCTTCCCCGCGTCTAATTACAGCGTCTGCACCGGGCTTGGTTCGTCTTTTTAGATAAATAAAACGCCGCTCAGATTTTCTTAAGGGGCTGGAGGCAGTGCTGCCGTCAGGCGGGTTTCTCCGTTTTTTCTTTCCCAAACGCGGAGATCAGCAAACTGTGTTGCTGGGCGCTCGCTTTTGACTGGTCTCTAGTTAGTTAATCAGAGTACCTGGGAAGTGCCTTTCTGGCGCTTTTTTTCTCTTCCTCATGCAAAGGTCCAATCAACCGGCGGCTTGTAACGGCAGAAAGGCACTTCCCAGAAAAAACGGAGAAACCCGCCTGACGGCAGCACTGCCTCCAGCCCCTTAAGAAAATCTGAGCGGCGTTTTATTTATCTAAAAAGACGAACCAAGCCCGGTGCAGACGCTGTAATTAGACGCGGGGAAGAGCTTTGCCTTTGAGTTCATCAGACGAGCTGTGCTTAAACCCAACTAGTAACTACCAAATGTTTGATTGGGCTTTATAGCTGGAAAAAATTCCCCGTTTTCTATAGCCAAGAGGTATTCCTATATTGGTAGAGACCCGCAGGAACTGGAATTACAGACTAAGTGAGATGGGAGCAGTGGATCCCCAAAATTGAGGTGACACATGCCGATTTCAGCAAAAGAAAAATAACGGTACCTCACTTACTCTGTTTTTAATTGAAGAAACTCATAGAGGGACCATTTAAATAGAGGTCTATTTCAGATATATTGGCTGGTATTATAAATGTCCTGAGGAAGACACCACGACGTGTCGAAACGCGTTGACTCATACCCAACAGCCACAGCAACAATAGACAGGACATGCATTATTGCCCGTCTAATGCCTTTTAATTTGTGTTTTCTTAAATAGAAAATATATCACTTTTTATCATCCATTCAATATAATTGTATATTCACATTGTATAAGAAATTTATCCCTGTTTTTATTAAAAATACACTATTTTTGATATCATTTTTATTGTTTGTGTCATGGTTTAAATTTAAATTTTTCTGAATTTGGGAATGTTGCAGTTAAATATATAGCCTGTGTTTGCTATACGAATAGCCTGGGTGGTTACCCTCACATTGCATGTTTTCCCTGACCCAGGATTCTCATCCTTACCAGGGGGCCCTTGTTTTTTTTCACCAATAAGAAATGGCAAACATGTGAAAAGATTGCTTGATGCCCTGCAAATGCCTACAGAGGATGTAGTGGTGAAATGTGCATCTCATCGAAGTGGAAATCAATATTTTACAGTTGGAAATAGATTTGCTGATTAAGTCGCATGGTATTGTGCACTTGTAGCTTGTAAATGTATCTGAAGAGGACACTACTTTTTTGATGTTGTTATCAGTATCTAATACATGGGAAGAGCTCAAGAGAGGGTAGGAAAGCAGAACAACAGGGATGGACCAGAAGAGGATGTGATAAAAATGCAAATGACATTTTGGATGTCAGTAGGTGGAAGACCAGTGTTACCAGACAGTTTATCGTTTCACATGACACAACCTTTCCATGTCCCAACACATTTAGGAAGAGATGCAAATGTGAGATTTTTTCAACAGAACTGGTTTAACCCTAGATTTAGGATGCTTGCAGAAGAAATGTGCCATTGAGGTGTAACATTTCAGCAGATGAACGTAGGGAAAAGAACATCAGTAGCATTGAGTCGCATAAGGAGATCAGGTGGTCCCATCAACAGAATACAGATGGAATTTTTCAAGATGCCAGAGTATTGCTTGGAAGGGGTCCATATTTAGAAGTGAAAAATCCCACAGGGTGGCTTTACGTGGCCTTGTGAATATGGTCAGGCACACTGTGCCGCCTGTGCGTTAAAAAAGTGACGTACCTGCAGTGCAATGGATTGTAAATGAGGCCCTAGGGTTTACGTACTGAAAGGAAGGGCCTGATTGTAGTAAATACTTAAGTGAAGGAAAAGTTATCTCCTGCGCTACTACACATCGCTTTCTAGGGTATTCACATTCTCTTTCAGCAGGCACAGTATGTCAAATGTTTACTGTTTTATTTGTTTTATTGCCCTGTTTCCCCCCTTCTGTGCTGGTGGTGTTACTACTAGGGCGCCAGTGCCACAGTGGCATTGGCAAGTATATTACCTACCCAGACTGCCACCGCCAGGGTCGCGAATCCTTGGCGGGTGTGGAGGTCCTATGTCTGTCTGACCACCCAAGTTGTAATTTGGCGATCGGACTGCCAGTGTGGCAGTGACCACCACGCCACCACGTGTGTGGCAATCCTATGAAGCACCAAACTCGTAATCTAGCCCTTAGTAATTTACCTTATATTCTGGAAATCTGGATTGAAATTTTGGCTTCCACATGTGGCCAAAAAACATGTTATTCTGAGCAAATCACTGTTTCTAAAATTTTAAAAGTATGACATTGTGCCATGTGCTGCATTGGAAAATAAAATGTATGGTACTATCTGAATTATTTTCATTTTCTGTACTATGGTTCAACCACACCTGCCCACCCGTCTGAAAAAACACATTATGTTCTATGTACATTATCTCACGTTTGAGATTCTACTGCTGCAATATAAACACGAAGGGGCATATTCTCAAGGATTTATCGCCGAGTTATCAGCACTTTATCGCAGCCAAAGTGGCGATAAATGTATCGCCCCAATCACAAGCTGGTGCTAAAAGCCCATATCACCAGTTTACCTGCGATAGAAGCCGAAAAAAACATCGCCCCAGATGACAATGCCAACTAACGCTATTGAGATGCAGAGTAGGTGTTTCCGTGCAAAAGCCGTGACAACACCACAACGCAAGATTCTCAACGACCAGCCAGATCGGCGATAAGATCACAAAACATGCAATAAGGCGCGTTAGCAGCAGGAAATTAACACCTTCTCTGACCTGGTGTAAAGTCAGACTACAACCTGCAACATAAAAGGGAGCCTAGCCCAGAGCCACACCTGAAGATCAACAGATGCCATTGAGCTACTGATCATGCAGCTTGGAGCCCCAAGAGGGCCACTACAACCCACCGCCACCACTCCCAGGCCCGCCACCCCCCTGGCCCCCAAGGACCACCACATAGGCAGCACAGACAAAGACAGTGTACCTTCAGGAAACAAACCAGCCTCACAGACTTAACACCAGACAATGTAATTGCCCACTACAGGCTCAAAAGGACAACCATCCTCCACATCCTGACCATCATTGCCCACAGGCTGACTGTACCAACACAGCGGACAACCAACATCCCTACGCAGACAAAGCTGCTGGCTGTGCTGCATCTGTTGGCCTCTGGTACCTTCCAACCAACAACGGCCAGAGTCGGAGGAGTCTCACAGTCAGCCCTATCAAAGTTCCTCAAACCTGTCCTGGATGCCATCATCAGCTTGGTACCCCAGTGCCTATACTTCCCCCACACAGTGCAGGAACTGCTGGAGACCAAGCACGGCTTCTACGCCATTGCTGGCTTACCGCCGGTGTTGGGGCAATTGATTGCACACATGTCCTACATGTGCCACCTGCCGAAACTGCACACAATTACCACAACAGAAAGAACATGCATACCATCAATGTGCAGGCAATAGTGGACCACTGGTGACTCTTCACCAATGTCGTCGCCAACTACCCAGGCAGTGTGTATGATTACTACATCTTCAGACAGTCCATCATCAACCAGCGCTTCCAGGCTGGCACCTACGGAAATGCGCTGCTCATTGGTAAGTACCAAATGAACACACCATATACCTCAACTCCACAATCATGCAACTCGCAACTCTGGGAATGCACACATTACATACTCACATACAACATGCCAAACAACATGCCCACCTACCACACACGACAGACCAACTTACTGTGGTAACCAGGGCTAGCCATGTAGATGAGCCATCAATGGCATGGCACCTCAGCCACACAATAGCAAAATGTGGTGAGTGGTGGGAACCAGGCATTTGCGAAGGAGGCAAATGACTTAGGAATGACAATGTACACAATGCCAACTGTGTGTGGATGTGCTGGACACACTGCTGTATGCAGACCACAGACATATCCATGTTGACATACACTGCTGGTGTTTGGAGTGTACTGGACAATGGACGCAACCATGTCACCCCAGCCAGTGGGGAAGATCATGGAAATGTAGCTTGTTACGTCCCCCCTGTCAGCGTGTGCGGAATGGGCTGACCCAGCGTATGCCAGGCCAGCGTAGGGGTGTGAATAAAAAGCACGTAGCCCTGTGCGTGGTCTCTTCCGGAATGCCCAACGTCTCTGCCAGGGCAGAGCCTCTCACCCAGCCACGAGGTCGACGCCATGAGCAGCGGTGCCTGCGATCCTGTGCGCCTGCTGCACCATGGGCCGCTGGTCCCCAAACTAGTCTTGCTCTCCCCTGCGCACCCGGGCCTCACTGCTCACCTGCAGACACCGGAGTGTGTCAAACAGGGCCCACCACATGCAGGTGCAAGCTCCAAGCCCTAGGCCTGCGACCTTGGCAGCCTCCTCAGACCATCACGGACTCCGCGAGCAAGGCCCGCTGTACTCTTTTCTCGTTGACGTACTCCACCGGCAGACACAGCGGATAAGTAGGTCACACATTTGGAACTGAGTCTTGATTACACAATGGCAGAGTACATATTTTATGGCTTATTTGATATCAATAAACTCCCTTCGAAGTGGTGCCACCAACTCTGTGCATAGCAATCCAACCACACATGTCTGTGGGCTGTTGCTGACTTCGGCCTTCGGCCTACACTGGTGTCCAGCAGGCCACATACCAATCCAATACATTCCGTACCATGCAGGACACGGCATTGTCGCAGGCTGCACAACGCAGGCTGCACACCCACTCAGCTCTGGTGCCTCTACCTCTGTCAACCACAAATCATCTCCACATGCCATTCCAATGTTGTGTGTTAGAGTTCCAGTTGGAGCTGGCTAACCAGCAGTTGGCCCCCGTTGACGGGGGCCTCCGGACCACACTGCGGTCGCGTAGGTCACACAATTGGAACTGAGTCTTGCTTACTTGATGGCAGAGATCATATCACTCTATGCAAGGAGAGGAGTAAGAGGAAGACGCGGTTCAGTCCGGAGTAAAAAAGGTTCTTCGTTACGGAGGTGATCGAACACTACCAACAACTGCTCTGGGGCTACTAACTCTGTGCATCGCTAGCCAACGACAAGTGGCTGTGGGCCCCTGCTGTCCGCTGCCTACGGCCTACACTGCGGTCCAATAAGTCACACAATTGGAACTGAGTCTTGATCTCTTCATGGCAGAGTTTCTAACATTGTACAGGCCTCATTGCAGACTGCATACCTTTACAGCTCCGGTGCCACTAAGTCTGTGGCCCGACATTCATGGACACGTTCTGATAGAACTTTGTTGCCGTCTGAGTCCATGGCCTGACGGTTGTCTTCCTCATCATGTATCTTATACTGATTTGGTGTTGAAAAGGGGTCTGTAGCATTCCATTCATCCATTTGACTGTTTGTGCTTGCTTCTGCCCTCTGCATCATGCCCTGGAAGGACACCTTCCACTGTCCCCCGTAACACTCCACGACATTCTCCTTGGACATCAATGAGGACCCGCTCAGCTTGCGTGGCCCTACCTCAAGTCACTGTACCGTGGCGGTGTGCCTGCGCCGGACGCAGTGCATCCGGGGCCACTAACTCTAGGCAGCTCAAGTCATGGACCCTTGCTGGTTGAACTTTAACCTTTTGTTTGTCTGATCACGGTTGTAGTTGTTGCCAGCATCAACCAACCCCTGAGGGGTGGCTTACACTACCCAACACCCATCCAGCACAGGCGTCACTGGACATGTGACCCTGGCAATAAAAGGTGCTGGGTGCACATGCCCGTAGCCAGTTCCACAAACTATCTAAGTGTGTCCATGTGGTCATTATGTATGCATGAGGGCCCCGGGCCCTACAATATTACATTGTGCTATGTACAGCGGGCACAACCTTGTCACCTCAGGCAGTGGTGTAGTCCTGGGATATGCAGCTGTGCCGTACACCCCTGTGAGTGTAAGCGGAGTGGAACGGCGTACGGCAGTCCAGCTTAGGGGTGTGGTTCTTCAACACGTGGCTCTGGGCGTGATTAAATTTAGGCATTGCAAAGGAATTAACTAATGCGTGTGCCTCTGTTGTAGTATCTGCGCCACCCGTCCCGCAATGGACAATGTTGCTATGTAACATGCCCCAGGAGTTCGGGCTCGGCCGAAGGGGTAACTGAGGTACTGCAGCATACGCCACAGGTCTATCCTCAACCGCATTGTGAGTTCAGCCAGGCATTAACTCTACACCTGTCCTTACCATAGGCCTACACCCACGTGGTCGCCCACCTTCAGCGCACAACATCACTGTGTTGTAGTCGTGCTTGTGGACATGCACAGACAGGCATGAAAATGATGTGTCGTAGGGGTGTGGTGCGCACACTAGTGAATAGGCTCAGGGGGAGGAGCAGCAGTGAGGCTACCTAATACACATTGATGCCACTCATTTGCAACAAGCAGTACATGTCATGCAGAAATCACTAAGTCACACATATCACACACCAATGTACCAGTGAGCCTGCCAACACATCAGGCAGTATGTAGTATTGACTCATGTCTCCCTGCACTGTCACAGGTGTTCAAGGATATGCACTCTGCGCTTGGATGATGACACCCCTCCGAGCCCCGAACATATCAGCCCAGAGGCAGTACAATTGGGCCCACAAACACCAGGGGCATCGTGGAACGCACATTTGGTGTGTTGAAGTTACGTTTCTGGTGCCTGGACATCACAGGTGGAAGGCTCCTGTGCAGCCCAGACATAGGGTGCAAGATGATCGGTGCATGTTGTGTGTTGCACAACATATGTGTACGCAGCAATGCACCATGGATACAAGTGCCAGATGCACTAGACGATGATGATGATGAAGATGAGGCAGGTGGACCACACCCCACTGCAGCCGCAGCAGGAATAGCCCGTAGGGACAACAGCATTGACAATTTATTCACATGTTAACGTCACATTGTGACCTTCCTTAGCAATCATGTGACAGTACAAAATGCCCACAGGCGCAGCATGTGCAAATAAATGCCGTCCAAATCAAATTCCCTGAGTGCATGTCACTCTTCTGTACAGGCACATCACTCAGACAAGTGTGAGTGCGACATGTAGTGCTGTCAATTTAATAATTTGTTAATCGATGGTGGGTGTGTCACCTCTGTGCAGAGACGCTGTTTAGGGTGTCACCTATTCGTGCTGCCAGTTCTGTGTGTCACAATTAGTATGGAATCCCACTCTTCGGCGTTTCACATGTGTCCCAAATCCTGCCATATTGGCTGTCATTTGTGGCCTACAAGTGACAACAGGGCTTCTTTTGGGGTCAGATATGTGCCACCACGCAAGTATACAAAAAATGAGCTGGGAGTGCTAGCTTATCTCAAGAACATTTGAACATTTAATCATCAAGAAATATACAAATAAATCAATGATCGAGAAATATACATTGATATTCAAATAATATTACAATCACAAAAACAATGTGATTCTTGTCTTTCGTGATATTCAGCAGCCGACGCGTTTCGTCCTAAAGGCAGGACGTCATCAGGGCTGCAAATGCAAAACACAAAATACAATGACATCAGTACATATGATCAACCTTATTGGATATTATCCTGCAGAAAAGGCCAAGTCATTAATTAACTATTTGTTAAACACAGCCTCTGGTGCCTGGTGGTAGTGAAATAAAATTCATACTATTGTTGCTACACTACTTGAGACTTGCGGGAATTATTTGCATAAAGTTAAACAAAAATGACAAAGAAAGCTCATTCATTTTACATAAAGATTAGATCTACATCCTGGGACATTATGTGCCACCACGATGCAGGGATGCACCATGTGACTCAAGTCCCACGACATGGGCAACATGTACGTAAGAGGGAGACTCTGCCCCTACATTTCCCATGCTTTCATTATTGCTTGATCATTGACATGACACGTCTGTGTGCAGGAGGTGTTGATTCTCCCTCTGCAATTGAAAGGGAGATGCTGTTTCACAGTGTGTTCCTTGTCTGTTTCCGCATTGGCGCAGTTTACATGCAGACTGCATGTCAATGTACATTGTGGTTGTTTGTGAGGACATGCCCATCTGATGCGGGACAATGGACATTTGTTCAACGTCACGGCTGTGGGTTTGTGCTCGTACAATGTCATCTCACCGTTTTTTTACACTGCTTTTATGCTGCATTTTCCCGTTTGACACCTGGGAATTGCAGGCCTGTCGCTGGTTTTTGTATCGCGATTGGCCTCATCGCTACTTTTGTTGTGTTCGTGTTTTGCATTTTTGCGGCATCGCGTTGTCTTTATTGCGGACATTTGACGCGTTATGGTGAGCCTATAGCATGGTGCGGCCGTGTTGATAATGTTACGTTAACTTGGCTTTATTTTCCCGTGACAGACTGCGATATGCAAAGTTGCGGTACGCTAATTTTGTGATGTTTATCACACGTTCTTGTGATTATCCCCCTTTATGTAAAGCTCTTTACTGCCTCTTAAGCGAAGTACATGTAGTATAAAATACTATCAATACATAAGATAAAGGCAGTTAATTCCAGTCAGGCTCACAAGGGCTTTGAACCATTCACTACAGTGATGGTATCTGATACAACAAATTATAACCTTCTGAATGCTCTTATCGCAGCTTGCAGACAGAAAGAGCTTTATCCACTTTTTTTCAGAATAACCCTCATAGGGGTGCTATGATAGGGTAGTTCTCAGAACTCATCCTTCTTTCGCTCCTCAGGTCGTGTCAATATATACATTACATGGGAAATGTTCCTGCCTACTTTTAATCTTAATCCTTCCTTGAATGTCCCCATAAACCCCAACTCAGATCCCTTCTAAATAAAAACTTTTGCTACACTACCATACTTTCTACATTTTGATGGTCCTATTCTAGCAAAAGAGATTTCTACACCGTCTACTGCTCGATGTATTTTCACCCTGGACATTCGCTCCCTCAGTCAGAGCCAAGGTCAGCATTAGTGTTTTTTTCCAATGTGAAAGACGATCACTTGGGCATCACCCTACGCTGTCATGTTATCAGCCGCGGCCCGTGAAGGTAAGTGCGTTGGGGACGGTTGGGGGGATTTCAACATGCGACCATGAGGGAAAATTAATTATTTATTTAATGTGCCCTAGTGGTCGTCTGTCAAATCACCCCCCCCTCTCTCCCCCCCCCCCCCCCCGCCCCAACCAGGCCCCACCGCTCTTATCTGCATGAGCCACTGCTGCACATTATGGTAGCTTATGGCAGAACCCTTAGAGGTTTTACCACTTGCACCCCTCTTCCTAGCCCTCACCCTCATTTTTATGCTTGATAATTATGCCAGAATAATAGAGGAAGGCATGCGCAGGATGTGGAAGTATGTGGCACACACAACAGTGATTCTTGTACTTCCTATTCCAATTATAACCTTCCTCTATGGAACAAAATCAGCCTTCTCGGTTCTCATATGCATCGATTGGATTAAACAGAGAGGAAAAGAGCCAACTAGTGGAGGCCAATCAGAAATGTTGGAAGGGGGGCTTGGACATCCTTGTACGCGCTCAGGATCTGAGAGCTTTTTTCTTCGCTTTGAAGGACGCCACAACGGTATAGCAGGAGGGACTGATGGACTGGAAGTAAAAAAGCCACCATAGTAAGTAACATAATACGGCATAAGAGAAGGCCAGTCACAAATGGAAGACCAGCCCGAGCCTGAAGGCAACCGCGGTGGACTAAAAGGCAGCCCGAGGACAACATATCTTTCAAAATAAAGACAACAATGGTTGGAAAAATATTTTATTCTCGTTTTAGACATTATTTGGCATTTTTAAACACGTCTTGTAATTATCTAAAAACGGTTCTCCATGATAAATGTATCAATACCAAGTGCTATCATTTCAGAAAAGCAATTCCACAATGCAGATTACATTTGAAATTATGAAAATCTTCACAATGCGAGCGGTTCATCTCTTCTCGGAAGGACAATGTAAAATATATTCAACACTTTGGTTTCATTGCTGTCATGCGAGGGATTGTTGAGGTCTACACGAAAGTAATACAATTATACTGCCATTTATCGTGCAACATATTGGCAATAGATGTATTTATAATATATCACATGTAATTAGGAGGAAGACAATGCGGCACAACATAATTCTGCGACGTTTTCAAAGTGCTTTGATTTGAAATACTGGGAGTTTTGCAAAAATTGATGTTGAAAATATCCATGTTTAACGTTAAGAAAACGAAGATACATTTTCCTTTCACACATGTGTACTGTGCATAGAAAAGTTCCACAAAATTTACGCTTACGTCGAAAAATTCCCTTTTCTTGCATAGATGAAGGATGCAAATATGTAAAATAGAGTGATAGGCACTCCACTGGGAACATTTTGGCTTGGCAAGATTCAATTGGAAGTGAAAAAAAAAAAAACTTTGCACATGCAAAGTAAAACTGGGAGGTCTGCTACTTATGCGAGGTCTGCCACCTATGCAAAGGCAATGATTTAAGGACTTAATAGACGGAAACACCATTGTGCACACTCCTAATGAAAGGATCCTCCTGCGAGGTACTCAACAGGTTAACTTAAGTTGAAGGACTATGGCAATGCAACGTGCACATAGTAACCTGAGTTTCCTCCTACTTATTTATAATTGTAGTATTATGAGAGGGTGGAGAGGCAAAACAGTTGACATGTCTGACCTTGAAGTAGAGATTGGATGATGCATGGCAAATTATCACCACTGATTTTGGAGAGATGGAAGACACCAATGCCTAGATTTACTAACGCTTTGCATCGAGTTTGTAACACAACCTGATGCAAATTGTTATGTTGGGATTTACTATTCAATGCAAATCAGGTTTTGCGTTGGATAGTTTATTAAAGTAAAGCAAAATTGCACTGTGCACTGATCCGCGTTACTTTATGTCAAGGGACCGTTCCATGGGTGCTGCATGGGTGTTCCCATGCAACCATCCATGGGTTTTGATGCAAATACCTACTTACAAGAAATTGGAGACAGAAATTTGCACCAAAATCCTACGCCTCCTTGAGGAAAGCACAACAAATAGAAATATTTTCATTTTTCTTACTTTGCATGGGTGCTGCCTGGAACAGCACACATACAAAGCAGGAAAACTGTTAAAGGATAGTTTTTGTACTGGAAGGGTACCCTTTCAATACAAAAACTATTCATTACAGAATGGACCACCAGGGTGGGGGGGTTTGGGCGGTTTTGGGCCCCTAGGGGTCCGTTTTTGTTTCCGGGGGCCGGCAATATCATCCCCCTGCAACAAAATCAGACAAAACCGGCCCTGGTACACAGCCCGGCCGCACCCCCTGCCCCCCTATCACCACCGCTGGGGGGCCGGCCGAGAAGTTTGCCAGGGCCGGTTTCGGTTCACAGTCCAGGCCTGGCTCACTCTTGCACTATGGTGCAAGGGTGTGTGCCTGGTCACAGGGAAGCCAAACGTGCACCAGTGAAGGGACAGAGGAAAACAGCACCACCTCTTAGTAGATATTGTGCTATTCTCCTTTTAACGTAATGCAGCTATTCAACTTTAATTGCTGCGCTTTTACTTTCTAGTAAATCTGGGAGCAGGAGCAAATATCTGAAATAATGCCACAAACATCTTTGGTTTCAACCCACAGTGTTATGGCTGTGTGATGTAAGCAGACCCATTGAAATGCATTGCACATTCTGAGGTACTTTTCTGTTTCAAGGTATGCAGAACCAAACAGGTTTGGAAAAAACCTGCAGCAATTAGTCCCAAAAAACTCTATTGATGCTTCATGTTCATTGAGGACATGCTATTCCCATCCAAATTATATAATGTTGCTATTGTTGTCTG
This sequence comes from Lissotriton helveticus, assembly GCF_964261635.1. Lineage (NCBI taxonomy): Eukaryota > Metazoa > Chordata > Amphibia > Caudata > Salamandridae > Lissotriton > Lissotriton helveticus. Next base: position 698,542,970 of record NC_136067.1, on the reverse strand, counting down.
ATCCCATTAAAGAAGAAGTCTTATAAAATGAAAATCAATCACTCTAGCTGTTAAGCTAATAATCCTTCTGACAAAAAAATTGATACCATAACAGCTAGTCAGTCCTTATCCTATAAGTCTAATTCAATATGTTTAATTTTCTTTGGATCAAAAATTATTTCATATTGAAGTAAATGTCACTGACGGGAGATTTAGTCTGGCCCCTGAAACTTGAAAGGCTTCCCAGTCCTTCTAGTAAAAGGCAACATGGGGAAGGTAAGCTCTCTCTTAATTGTTCGAGAAGCTGGAGAAACAGATTGATGAATGTGGAAGTGGCTGAGGAGAGTTTGAGGACAGCCCCAAGTAAAGCTGAGAGTGTGTGTACAAATTACCATGAAAGTCCCTAAACTGCATTAAACAAGTCAACAAATTATTCAAAGACATTTGACATAATATCCTGAAAAGGGACTCTTTTAAACCACATTAGTCTATTTTCCCCCCAAAAAAGGATGAAAAGTTCCACAAATGCAGAACCTTGGTTGAATCCTCGGAAAATGAGTAATTAATTGCAAGTGTGGATGTTGAATAGCCCCACAGAATGAGGTCTGTTGCAGATCACAATGTGGTCAAAGGTGATGAACATGGCTTACAAATCGGTCATAATTGACAATCTTATGACCCTAATCAGCCATTAAAAGATGACATCACACTATTCGAAGTGTGGTCTCCATGATGGGGTACAAGATACACTGGTCAATGGAGACCTTAGGCTTGGTGGTGGCAATCTTATATACACCTCTTGCCAAGAAAGACAAGGTAGATACAGTGAAAAATGTTGGGTCAGCAATAATTAACTTCATTAGCAAAATGGGCGATGGATTAATTAATTAAATAGGAACCTTTCCTTAATCAAATGAGGGGTATAGAGCTGTTACGTTCTGTGCAAAATGCACATATATAATTTCTGTTGTAGACAAGTACTGTACGTTTATAATTATAGGGTATGCTTGATGTTGTGTAATATTCTAGCGGATCCTCATCCAGAAAGAACTGCGCCCTAACAGCATAGATTAAAGCCCATTTTAACGCATTGCATACATTTTCCAGCTAATGTATAATTGGTAAGGGATCCTCAAGGATAACATTGATCTAGAATGACTGACTTCTGTTGCCATCCTTTCAGACATCTATCAATATTGGTGGGTTCGGGCTCACCTTGGCGGCCACCTAGGGCAGGAGTCTATATATTTAAAACACACTTTTTACAGCTCTTCATAGGACCTCTTGAGGCAGATCATGTTTTAAGTTTATACTTCTGCTTTGATGGGCAATAGGTACCATATCTAAGGTTCAGCAGTCCTCTTATCTGAACGCTACAGTAGGAATTCAAACCCAAAAACATGCTGGCTTGGCATCGTTTTTAACACAATGGCAACAAGACATTTAAAAGCAAGTAGATAGCAGGAGACAGAAATTCATCATTATAGTCTGCAGACACCTACTCAGGACAAATGTTCTTTGAGGTCCTTTACATACCCAAGATCTAATAAGTACATGATTTCTACCTTAAATAGCTTTCCGCCTAGACCTGAACTAGCCAAGTAAGAAAAGGGTAACATCAGCCGCGGCTGGCAGTGGGAGTACCTGCAGGGCGGTGACGTGGGGAGGGGGAGGGATAGGGTGGGGGGTAGTAATGTATGGATTACCGAGCTTCCCAGCTAAGTAAACATTTAAATAAATAAAACAAATGTTGTTGAGTGCACTGCATCCCCAAATGCGATGCAGTGCGTGCAACGAAATTCGTTTTATTTATTTCAATGTTTACTTACCTGTAAAACTCCGTATTCCATACATTACTACCCCCCACCCTGCCCCTCCCCCTCCCCACGTCACCGCCCTGCAGGTACTCCCACTGCCGGCCGTGGCTGGGTAACATGGTAAGGGGCTTCAGGCTGATGAGGGCAGGACAAGTAAACTTTTTCACTGATCATGATGATTTTATTAGTCACTATTCACACTTTAACATTTTAAGGGTCAACCACATTCAGTGAGTGTGACAGAAACACCCTGATAGCTCAGGTATGTTTCAAGCACTGATCAGGTATGAAGTGATCATAGGTCACTGGGAATACGCCTCTCAAACCACGGTAGCAGGCATGAGGATATTTGATAAGGGAACCAAGAATATGTAATAATTTCAAAAAGATTATGGAGTGTTTAATTATTAAACTTTTTGCTTGGAGTAAGCCCAGGTGGACATCGCCCTATATCCAGATTCCCAATTGTTGGTCTTGATTCTGCCTCAGCCCTCTTTCTTTCATTACCTCACATTTCATGTCACGTTACCTCACTGTGCAGGTTTTCGACCTTGCCTTTTCCCCTTGTCAATGATTTTCTGCCTTTCTCTCTCCTGACAAAGTCTGACTATGAAAAATATGTTATGGTACCCAAACACCAGCACAAATTCAACATTAATGCCCAGATTTAGAAAAAGTTTGCATTAAGTTTCCGTTTTGAGTTTGCGTTACTTTTTTATGTATACCTAATGCAATATCAAGGTTTGTATTCACAAACCAGCTAAAAAAGTGTTTTGCGTTGGTTTGTAACTAAAAGTAGTGCAGCGACAGGTAGTACACTGCCTCACATTACTTTGTGTCGAGGGGGTCCATGGGTGGTACATTGGCTTTACCGCACATCCACCTATGGATTTTGACTCAAATCCATGTCTACAAAGAACTGTAGACATGGATTTGTGCCAAAATCCTGCGCCTCCCTGAGGCTGGCGTAACAAGGAAAAATATTTTTATTTCTCCTTGTTTTTTCCTCCTCCGCAGCACACACGCAAAGATGCAATTGCCTTAAGGCATATTTTTTGTGAAGAAGTGACTCATTCCTGCACAAACATTTACCACAATGCAGACACCCTTGTAAGAATGTCTGCGTTGGAGCATCTCCGATGAATGTGCGCCGGCACAAGGGGTGGCACCTCCGCAATGGTGGAGAAGTGTCGCCCCACTGGCTCAGAGCCAGCAGCAAAAAAATAAAACATTTCAGTATTGTTTCATTTTTAAGCCACTGGCTCAGTCAGTGTGTGGAGGGAGGGGTGGGTCTGAGGCATGGGAGATGAGTGGAGGAGTGCTAGTGCACTACCTAAGTGCTCATGTGTGTTTGGCTGGCCGTCTCAGGCCAACCAAAACTCACATGCGCACTTAGCTATCTCTAAACCGACTATATTGAAGATCCAAGTTAGAGAAACTCCACAGACTCCCTGGTCTGAGCAGGGCATCTGTTTAGCCTGCTTAGGCCAATCGGACAGGGAGTCTGTGACTAGCCTGCAGTGTCTGCTGGGACAGGGAAGTCCCAGCCCCAAGGTGTGACGTGAGAGGAAGCCGACAGCAGGTAAGCTGATTTTTATTTTATAGTTTAATATTCTGATGCCCTCCCCAACCTTCCCCGTGCCCCCCTCCCGTGCTCCCCCACCCCCAATCCCGCCTCTCCACTTTGTGTATGTGGCAGCCGCCAATGGCCAGCACAGGCAGAGAGCAGAACTTTGCCACTTATTTTTAGATATAGTACAGTTCTGCTCTCTTCAGTTTATGAAACAAAGCCTCATCTTTGCTTTGCTTGCAACCTTGCATTGCGCCGATGCAATGAGCCTAAATTTATGGCACACACAGGGCTAGTAAGTCTTTTGTTAAAAGTGCCCCGGATTAATCGCTGTCATTTCCCCCCACAGAATACTTTTACCGGTGAATGGGAAATAATGTGTTTTGGACAAATTGGTGTTTCTATACCGATTCCCGCATGTTCCTCTCTCTGTTTCACATTGCGAGGTGCTTATTTACAAGCCCCTTGCGCCACCGGTGCATCACTTTTAATATGGGAAAAAGTGACTGAGCAACTGCAATGGCGGAGTAAATTCCGTCACAAAGTCACCAGTATTTCTATGCGCACTCTGTGGTAGGGAATACACAGGCATGATCGGTACAACTGGTTCTTGTGTTGTTTGAACTCATGAGGATAACATGCGAATGGCACGCCCGAGAAACTTCTCATTGCGTCACAGACCGCAACTTCACTCTACACAGCTCACTTTTATAAGGACCCAGAAGAGTTCTGACAACGGAAAGAAAATGGCGGAAAATGAACCTCGATTAAATGCCACGCTGCTGATATGATCAAGGACTATTCATTAGCACCACATAAGTAGAATACTTTCAAATCCCGGCATCCGTCCCAGAGGCTGAAATACTGTCACTTTATATAAGAGCACTGACACAGTCGCTTTTAAAACAGCTGGGTTAGTACAAAAAACAAAATAGGTACGGTTAGTGTGAAGCTTTGGTGGAGCGAGTTTCCTGCTCCCACAGGGCCGTCCGTTGGAGATAATAGGATCCGACCTTCAACTGCGGGATACACTTTTCCCATCACTGCAATGTAATTGGAAACAACCGAAATGTCGAGGTCGCCTGTTGGGAAAGAGACAGATAATATTTAATCTTTAGGATAATACTGCCAAAACAATAAATAACAATGCTTGGTAGCCTAGCTCACTTTATCAGTTTAAGCCATGTTATTAGTTGCTTGATTAGATGCCTACAAATTAGTTTTCAAAACCTGTGTGTCCGTGGTAGTTTTCTCTCAGTCAAAGGTAGGGTTAGCGGAAATGACGTCATGTAACCTTTTCCAGGCCTTGACATTACGTAGATGACTCTTGTGCCTCTCTTAGGGGCATATTTACAAACCTCTCTCACCACCACAACCTCACTTTAAGTGACGTTGTGGTGGTGATAGGGGATTTGACTTATTTACAAGGCAGCGTTAAGCCACTTAACGTAGCTTAACGCTGCCTTGTAAATAAGGCCCCCTTTCACACTGTACTTAACGTGAAAGGGGAGGGCAATGGGTGTTGCAGTGGGCGTTCCACCGCAACACCCATTGATTTTGATGCTGTCCCCTCTTTACAAAGGAGGCGTAAATAGGAGGCAGCGCCAAAATTAAGACCAGGGAAAACCTAGTCTTAACATGGCAAAACGAGGAGAAATGCTTTATTTCTTCTTGTTTTTGCTGTTTCCTTGTGTGCTGAGTTGTGCAGCCCATATAGAAACAGCAAATTGCCATTGATTATTTATGTGCAGGAAGGGGACCCTTCCTGCACATAAACAATAAAAATAAATATGTTTTGCAACTTCTATGTGTGCTGCATTATGCAGCACACATAAAAGTTACAAAATGTAATTTAAAGATTGTTTATGTGCAGGAAGGGGGACCTACCCGCACATAAACAATCTTCCCCTCAACGCAGACTACCATGCACTATGGTGCGAGGGTACCTGAGTAGGCGCTAGGCTGCTAAATTTAGCACCATTGTAGGGGGATACGCAGGGCTGCACCATATTGTTGTAAATATGGTGCAGTCTGCATTTCTGAAGTGGCGGTGTGCAGTGTTTAGCCAGGAAGGCTAACAGCGCACTTCGTTGTAAATATGCTCCTTAAAAGCAACTCATCCTATTTTTCCCTGAGGGTCTTGTGAAAGCTACAGAAAGTAAATGGGGCTCCCAGTTGCTCCCTTCATGAACCCTAGGACCAGGGGTCGAGTCCCATGCCCGGGGAAGAACCTGCGACCTTCGACTGGCCCGGACTTCTATGATGATTACACTGAGAAAAGAAGTAAACAGAGGAGGGCTTCAATGACAAACCGTTTAAAGTCAACAATGAAATATACAATGAATTGAGTAACAAACTTAGGGGCATATCGCAAAGCGGGCTTAGCGCTCCTTTCCCTAACGCCCGCTATCGCAGATTTTTATTGCGGAGATATTGCGTTATTAGCAACGCATACCTCCAAGGCGATAAAAATTCCTGCAATAGCGGGGAAATCACCGTTTTGCAAGGAACATCGCTAGTTTTCCAGCGATGTACCCTGCAAAATGGCGATAACCTTGCTGATACGACCCTGTGGTCGAATCAGCAGAATCCACCCCCTATGTTAGGGGTGGCTAAGTCAAGAATTTAGCAGACGTCTGCTAAAATGCTAGGGCATCCTTGCTGATAGCGCGAAGCTGCGCTATTGATGTCCTGACATGTAGTGTAAGTCAGGAACGCCTACTTTGGATCTCATTAGAGATGCAAAGGTAGGCGTAATGCAAAAGGGTGCTAAAATGCGAATATGCATGTTAGCACTCTCTCGCTGATAGGGCGATGGTTTTATCTCTGCTTTTCTAGCTTTTAAAGCCAAAAAAGCGGAGATAAAGTCCTTGCTGATATGCCCCCAAGGGGGCATATTATCATGATAAGGCGTTAAAATTATCGCCGCTTAAGCAGCAGGAAACTGCCGCTAAAGCGGCGATAATGGGCTTGATAATATGCCCTTGTGAATTCTCATAGAAGCCCATGTTCTGCTGTGAACATGGGCTTCTATTGGAATTCTCAAGACTATCAAGCCCATTATCGCCACTTTAGCGGCAGTTTCCTGCCGCTACAGCGGTGATAATTTTAACACTGTTCTTGATAATATGCTCCGAATTTGGTTAGTCTTTTCTCAAAAGGAGTAACGGTGATGGTACACTATGACTGGTCTTAGGGCCCTCTAATTTGCATGTGATGTGTCATCAGAGGAAATGACATCACAGAATGTGACATTATAGGACTACTAATATTTGGCAAGTGACCTAATGTTGATATCAGTAAAAGATTAAATGTATAAATATCTAAAGAAATAAGCCCTTTTAGCGCTTGTTAACACTATCAGATGAATGGGTTACAATATCGACATTGCTGTGAATAATTCAAAAGGAAGTCTTTACAATTCTGAAAATACGAGACGGGGTTAACCATCACTGAAGCCTGTTACAATGTTGTAATAATTCCTATTCTTCCCTTCACAACACTTTCTTCTGCCTCCTCTCTCAGACACACACTTTTCTACCAACATCTGTCCGAAACCTTCCAACTACATGTTAGACCTCATCGCTTTCCTTTCTAAACCCTTTTTCAACTTTCTCCTCCCGTAATTATTTTCTTGCATCTGCTTCATTTTACCATTCTCCACCACACATACACAAAACCCCCAATCACCTGTGAGCACTGTTTTTCCTTTTGTCCTGTCAATATTTCAACAGGAGCTTTGTACCTCCTTCACACTCTTTTGCACATAATTACATGTACAATTAACACACACCATCATTGCTCTCTACTCTGCCCACCACAAAGGGGCCAAGCATAATTGGTTGAGCAGGGTATACTAAACACGTTTGTGAGCCACTGGCAGCCACTGTGAGAACCTCGCACTTGCCTCAACTCGGCCCTCTCAATCACAGCCTATTTATACCCACCCACCCATGCCTTGAACTCACACAAACACACATAAGGGAGTCTGAAGAATATACGGTTGATATGTTGCATAGAAAAAATACATTAAAACAAATTTCAGGAAAAAACACAAATACTCTTAGGAACGTAAATTAGTAGTTGTGAAAAAGAAATAGGGGCAACCTCACTGGCATGAGTAACATGAATTACTATAATTTTTTAGAGTCATTGTTGAGATATCTATTATTTACCCTGTGAAGGGTATCAATTCAATTCAATTCAAAAGACCTTTATTCGAATTTCATAAAATTCATAAAAGTACACAATAAAAACATTCATCTGTGCAGTAAAAACAAGTATCGAATCATAAATTAAAAACTGAAGCATTTCTCATGAGGCAAGTAAACAGTTTAAACAGGACTTTCCATAGTTTTACGTGCACATGTTATGGTTCTCAAGAAAGTGCTAGTGCGAAAAATTAATTCATCTGTATCAAGGGACAATAACATTGAGTAGGATTCCCCTAATGAAAGGGTATCAAAATATAGCACAATATAGATTATTTTCAAAGTCCTGCCTTTTCAAGAATGCTTCTCCCTGCTCAGGACCTCGCTGCATAATGTAGCGCCACAAGGCACTGCAGTAATTTAGATCAGCTCTGGATTACCATCCTTACAGAGCAAAACAACAATCTATATCTCAACAATGAGCGTCCATAAAATTAGCTTACTCCATGAGCTCTGAGGCCTCGCACCACTGGATAATATCTCTTTTCTGCAGCGTTTTTACCCTCCATTGCTGCACCAATGAATAATTGCTGCATGGTGCAGGGAAGGGAGGGCGGGGCCTGTGAGAACCTCCCACAGCCTTAATACTCCACTTCATTGCTCTCACTCATGGTCTGCTATAAACACCCGCCACCTAAAATCACACAGACATCTATAGGCGAGCCAGTTCACAGTATGCGCAATACAAGATTGATATGCTGCTTTAAAAAATCACGGCTGTGATAAGGCATAGTGTAGGAGGGCTCCCTCTCCTGGGGTTGGCACCCATCATCCAGGGCTGCCAGGCCTGGCATAAATGGCCCTTTGCCTGGGCTTCATAGTGCTACATTATGAGTGTAATGCGCAGGGCAGGAAAATACTTTCATTAAAAGGTAGGACTGTACCAAAGCAAAGGGCCCTATTCACAGAAATAACGTAGGACAAAATACTAAACTTACTACCATTTTGGTATTCACAGAAGGCACTTACTCATTTTGGTATTCGCAGAAGGCACTTACTCATTTCTGTATTCACAGAAGTTAGGAGTCCTTACTTTAGGACTCCTAAATGCCTTCTGTGAATACCGAAAGTCTTAAAGCTCCAAGAAGAACTGCCGAGCCCTCGAGAAAGTCTGGAAAAGGGAACCGACACCGGACAACAGGACCTCCTTCAAAATTGCCACCCGGAAACACCACCAGCTGATCCGCGCCGCCAAGAAAACAGCATTCAAGGACCGGTTGGACAACAACGCACACAACTGCAAGGAACTCTTCAACATCGTGAAAGAGCTTTCCAACCCCAGCGCAGGAAACAACGACATCACCCCATCGCAAGACCTCTGCAACTCCCTCGCGTCATACTTCCACAACAAGATCGCGGACATACACAACAGCTTCAACAACCAACCAACGCACACCATGACCGATCAACCACCCCCCACCACCACCCTCCACGCCTGGACCCCGATCAGCACCGAAGACACCATCCGCACGATGAACTCCATCCACTCCGGTTCACCGACCGACCCCTGCCCTCACCACGTCTTCAACAAGGCCGACGCCGTCATCGCACCCCACCTGCGAGACATCATCAACACATCCTTCGACACCACCATCTTCCCGGAGAGCTGGAAACACGCCGAACTCAGCGCTCTACTCAAGAAACCAACAGCGGACCCCACCGACCTCAAGAATTACCGCCCCATCTCGCTCCTCCCGTTTCCAGCCAAAGTCATCGAGAAGACCGTCAACAAACAGATGGCCGCCTTCCTCGAGACGAACGGATCCCTCGACCCCTCACAGTCCGGCTTCCGAGCCAACCACAGCACCGAGACCGCCCTCATCGCCGCCACCGATGACATCCGAGCCCTGATGGACAATGGAGAAACAGCGGCCCTCATCCTCCTAGACCTCTCCGCGGCATTCGACACGGTCTGCCACCGCACCCTAGTACGGCGCCTCGGCAACATCGGAATCCAGGACAAGGCGCTGGAATGGATCATCTCCTTCCTCGACGGAAGAACACAGAGAGTCCGCCTACCACCGTACAAGTCAGAGGCCTCCGACGTCATCTGCAGCGTCCCCCAAGGATCATCTCTGAGCCCCACCCTCTTCAACGTCTACATGAGCCCCCTCGCGGCCATCGTACGCAAACACAACCTCAGCATAATCTCCTACGCCGACGACACCCAGCTGATCCTCTCCCTGACCCACGACCCCGCCGCCGCCAGAGCCAACCTGCACGAAGGGATGAAAGAGGTAGCCGAGTGGATGACGACCAGCCGCCTGAAGCTGAACTCGGACAAGACGGAGGTCCTCATCCTGGGCTCCTCACCCTCCGCCTGGGACGACTCCTGGTGGCCTCCCGCCCTGGGCACCGCACCCAAACCGACAGACCATGCACGAAACCTGGGCTTCATCCTGGACTCCTCCCTCTCCATGACCAGGCAAGTCAACAACGTCTCCTCGGCGTGCTTCAACATCCTACGTATGCTACGGAAGATCTTCTGGTGGATCCCCACCGAGACCAGGAAGACCGTCACCCAGGCCCTCGTCACCAGCCGACTGGACTACGGCAACGCCCTCTACGCCGGCACCACCGCCAAGCTCCAGAAGAGACTCCAGCGGATCCAGAACGCCTCAGCCAGACTCATCCTCGACATCCCACGAACCAGCCACATCTCCGGACATCTGAGAGACCTTCACTGGCTCCCCATCAACAAAAGAATCACCTTCCGCCTCCTCACCCACGCACACAAAGCCCTACACGACCAAGGCCCGAGCTACCTCAACAGTCGAGTCAACTTCTACGCTCCGAAACGCCACCTCCGATCAGCCAACCACGCCCTCGCCGCCGTCCCCCGCATCCGAAGAGCGACGACAGGAGGAAGGTCCTTCTCCTACCTGGCCGCCAAGACCTGGAACTCCCTCCCTCCCGACCTGCGCCTGACCCAAGACCACCTCTCCTTCAGGAAGAAGCTGAAGACCTGGCTGTTCGAGCAGTAGCGGCCCCCCCCCCCCCCCCAGCGCCTTGGGACCCTACGGGTATGTAGCGCGCTCTATAAGTGCCACTGATTGATTGATTGATTGAAAGTTAGGATTTTTCTCAGTTTAGGAGTAGTAAAGTTAGGACTCCTAACTTTAGGACTCCTAAATGCCTTCTGTGAATACCGAAAGTCTTAAAATTAGGATTTTTCTCAGTTTAGGAGTAGTAAAGTTAGGACTCCTAACTATAGGACTCCTAAATGCCTTCTGTGAATCCCGAAAATCTGAAAATTAGGATTTTTCTCAGTTTAGGAGTAGTCCGGATCTCAGGCCCGTAATAACTAAAGTCTGACATTGAAAGGCCCTATCACTCTGAATTAGTGTCATTTACAGGACAAAGGACTATTACAAATACGGAACAATTGTAAGAACCCCTGCAGTGAAGCAGTCCTAGACCAACAGGAGACTTGGCCCAGAACATATAGTGCAGCAAACCCACCCAGCATTTCCCAGACTGAGTTAATTGTAAAACATCCCTGTGGTTATAGCACAGTGGACTCCCTGGTAATTGGTCATCAACTCCTTTGTACACCAGTCGGAGCGCATAAGAAGCTTTCTACTAACACCCATAAACCTTTTCCAGGCCTTCCTAGCTACCACATTTCCCAGGTCCATTCATGATGTGCCGCGCTGATCATGGTTTTTTATTTGAATTCTGGGACTTGCACCCCTGTTTTATAATGGAATAAACACAATCAATCAATCAATCAATCTTTCAGTATTTACAAAGAGCAGTTTATCACCCGTGAGGGTATCCAGGCGCTAAGTTGCTGTGCTAAGGCAAAAGGCAAGGTCTTAAGTCTCTTCCTGCCAGTGAGAGTGAAGTTCGGAGGTGGAGGGTAAGGCCGTTCCAGGACTTGGTGGTGAGGTAGGAGAAGGAATGGCCTCTGCTGTGGCTTTGGCGGATGCACGACATCTGTGCGAGAGTGACAGAGCAAAGGACTCTGGATGGTTGGTGGAAGGTCAGGCGGTGGTTCATGTATGCTGGTCATTGGTCATGAGTGACTTGTAGGTGTGTGTCAATATCTTGACTTGGCATCTTTTCTGGTATGAGGGCAAATGGAGTTTCCTAAGGTGTTGGGTGATGGGGGTCCATTTGGGCAGGGTGAGGATAAGTCTGGCCGCAGATTTCTGTATCGCCGGGAGTCTTCTCATGAGCTCGGTGGTGGTTCCAGTGTGCAGTACATTGTCGTAGTCCAGCTGGCTGGTGATTAGGTGTTGCATGACTGTTTTTCTCGTGCGGATGGGAGCCATTTTTTAGAGCATGTGGACAGCGTGGAAGCAGGCAGAGGAGATCTGCTGTTTCATTGTGAGTTTGCTGTCCAGGATGATGCTGAGGTTGCGGCATGGTCTGTTGACATGGGAGTGGGTCCGAGTTCGGCGGGCCATCAGGTGTCGTTACAGAGGGAGGCATGGAGAACACAACTACAAGTCCCAGAATTCAAACAATAAACCTGGACTGGAGCTGCACTTCTTGCATGGACCTGGAAAATGTAGACAGGGTTGGCTCCTTAGTGACCATCAACCAACCTCCAAGCCACCCTGTTCTCGCCCCTTACCAACCAGCCCCACCAACCCCATTTTTAATTGTTTAAATTTTGTTATGGGTTAGAAAACATGACATCCTATAGCCTTTCCTTTTACATCAGCATGATTGTCACACAATTCAATTTACAAACGCCCCTCACTTTGCACTCAGAAAGAAAAGATAACTGCAGTCTCCATGTTAAAAGAATAAGCAGCAATTTGTCAGAAGACCGCCTGACATTTGACTTCTGCCTTTGAACGGATTTACATGCATCTTTACTGCTCGTTCACCTTTTGAACTCCAGCATTGTAGTATTGGGGGTACTGCAGCTCTCCGTTCAACAAACCCCTACTTTCAGCAACTATGTTCCTCTTTGTCTCTTGTACCTTCCGTTCTTATGCTTGTACTTTCTCTTCCTTCTTTTCTCTCTTCCACATACTCCATCTTACTCCTAATGGAAGTCTTTACCATTTTCCTCTCCTCCTTGTTTATGGATCCTCTTTCCTCCTCCCTCTACTATTTCCCTGTGCTCACGTTTTCAAGAGTTGCTGCTATTCTCTTCTCTCGTATCTTTCAGCCTCCCTTCAACATCTTCGCTCTCTCTGTCACCTTTCTCATCTTAATCCATACTGTCTCATCTCTGAAGTCTTCCCATTTCCCCTCCATTCTTATATTTGATCTTTTCTCTTCTGCCCTGCTTTCTCCAATCCACTTATTTCGTTAAACCTCTTGCTTCTTTTAGGCCTCTCCCCCATACTTTCTCTTTTAAGGATTGAACATCTTGTAATGGGGTAAACGGGCAGGATAAAGTGCACTGCAGACCCGACGTTAGCACACAGCAAATGTGACAAGATAAAAGCAATAATTTAAACAACTTTATTATTCCTTCATCTTTGGAACAACAGCACAGTTATTCTGGGGATGCTCTAGAACCCCTACTTCCAGTGAAGACGTGTGAGGAAATGGGGTGTATTATATGGCGTCATCGCGTAATACACTTACCAACCCCCTTGAGGACCAGTCAAACACTCGGCTCAATCCAGGCTAGCTGTGGCACTGAGTATAAAGGCTTACACCGAGGAACTAGTGTACAGCATTTAAATATCACCAAAACAACTGTAGAAGAAATCGGCACGACACTCGGGAAATCCGACATCAATTTACAAAAATAGACTGTAGTTTTATATAAATTGAGATACCAAAATGAAAAGATCCACCAGAGGGTTCCGGTGATACAGAATTGACATGAATGAATTAAGCATGTCAATTCACTTAACCACAAACAAGCATTGGCAACATCAACAAATGTGACGCTTTAAAACTTTTTAAGTAAAAGGTTGGGCTAGGTGTAATGTGGTCACTTGGAGTCACTGTAGGTACCCAGTCAGGGGGATAAGCCATGTCCTCAAGAATAGTTACATTAACAGGGAAAGCAATTCTCAGTCAGATGCAGGCACTTTTATCTGTTACAGGTTTTTTTCAGTGGAATTGGTCCTGATGCAAGAGATGAAGATGCTGAAGATGCTCACGGATCCTGTGGATGCAACAAGGTCGACAGAGTTCTTCCTCAGGCCCTCCTCGGTCCACAAAGATAGTTTGGGGTCCGGTATGCAGGTTTAACGTCCCACGAGGTACTCTCCAGTCTGAACAAAGTCCAGTTGCCACTATACTACCAGTCTCCCAGTGTCGCGTGACAGGCCAATTCTTCCTGCTCGATATATCTGGTGCTCTGAGAGTCCCAGCAGCTCTCTGACAGTACTCCCGAGTTCAGGGAACTCAGGTGCAACTCTGTGCATTACGTCTTGATCCCTGGTGCTGCATGGCGGTGGTGTTAGCGGCTTAAAGACTTTGGGCTACTAGCTTGCCGCTGCTGGCATCTTCATTTGTTGCGCCCCTGTGCTGCAAACAGGAGGCCAGTCGGCTGGCCTTTGGAGTTTCTTGACTTTGCTGGGCCCTGAAGACAACTTCTCCTTGAGCAGGACACAGCAGTCACAGTCTTTCTCTTTGCTAGCCACCAGGTGCAGGTGGTGCAGTCCTTGACAGTGAAGCCATTCTTTTCTGGTCCCTCTGTACAGAAGTCCTTCTTCGGTCCCCCTTCCAGGTCAGTTGAAATCTGTGTTATGGGTGTCAGAGGTGCCCTCTTTATGCTCGGAAAGTGCCTTCAGGGAAGGATGCAGTTGGTAGCCAATGGCCTACCAGGTTACCCCCCACCTGGTGACCATTTCCTGTGAAGTGTCGCAACTGGCTGGCACCATTCTGCCCACGATCAAGATGACAAGACCCCTCTCTCTTTGTGTGGACTTCACTATCCTACACCTGGGGTGTGGCTATCTCAGGGCTACATGACCTTGGGGAAACTGGTTTGGCAACTTGTCTCCCCACTCTTCTCCCCGTGCCAACCTCTCTGCATAAACAACGGGGGCCCTCCACCCTAGTTTTACACATTTGCCCTTTAAAGGTGTCTTCCCCTTTGAAGCCTGTATTTTTGGACTAATACACAAGTAACTTCCTGCAGAGGGAGGTAACACCTCCCTGGCCTGCAGTTCTTCATTTTTCCCTTTCCTGAAAGTCTTTGGCACATCGTTCCAGAAGGGCAGAAAGCTGTCTTGTGGAACAGGCTTCATGTTTGCTTGGGAAGGAACAGGAGTTTTAAAGGCAACAAAGTGGCAGCTTTGTAAAAGCTGCACACAGCATCATGTTACATTAAGTTCATGTTGGGCTCAATGTAACAAGTTGTTTGATAGCTTGGAGTGCCCACTATGGCCACACCATTCAGAAGTTAGCACACATGAGTGGTTAGCGTGTAAATCTGCACTCGGCAATTTGGACAACCAAGTCTTTCCATAGTAAAAACGTGAGTTTCATATTTTTACTGTCAGAACATGTAAACTACATGTCCTGCTAGTGTCATTTGATTGCCTCTGCCTTAGGACTTGGTAGGCTTGCCAGAGGGGTAACTTACACCGATACACAGGGGAAGTGGGGTATTTGCCACTGCTTTCAATGGCAAAGTTGAGCTAGCAATCTTTTAAAGTGCACGAATACCGGAAGGAATTTTGGTGCTGAGTGAATCAGTAGAGAGCATACGAGCGCCAAGTCCTAAGGGTTCATTGGTGAAACAACCAAGTTTTGAGGTTCGTGCTGAACGCTAAAAGCATAGGTGTATATTTAAGGTCAGGAGGCAGACGATTCCACAACAAGGCTGTGATTTTGAAGAAACTTTGGCCTCCCCAGGTGGACCAAGGGATCGACAATTAACAGGTTCGGTGTACTTGATCGAAGAGTTCTGCTGGCGGTATACTGTATCAAATTTGCCCTCAAATAAGCAGGAGCATTTCCCTAGATTTGTATGCTGGGCATAGAGCCTTAAAGGAAATGTGGATCAGAAGCCAGTGTAATTGCCTGATCACGGCCTTGGCTGACTGATATTTGGGAATTTTGAGTAGAAGCCGAGCAGCAGCATTTTGGATGGTCTGAAGTTTTCTAAGTAAGTCTTTAGAGAGGCTGCTGTAAAGACTATTACAATAACCCATTCGAGAGAGTACTAAGGCTATAACTACTGTATTCAAAAGGTCAGCCAGCAGAAATTTCTCATTTAAAAAAAAATGATTCTAGGCCAGTGGAAAGAGGATGTGGTAGTTAGATTAATTTGATTTTTAAAATTCACATTGTTATCCAGTATAAACCCCAAGTTTTTAACTTCAGAGGTAGGCGTGGGTGCCTGACCTAAATCTGATAGCCACAAGTGAGGGGACCATATAGAGAGATTGTTACCAAATTGGATGACCTCCCTTTTCCTGGAATTCAACTTTAAACAATAGCTGGCCATCCAGCAATTCGCTGAGCTCATGCATTTATTAAATGTATCACCGGCCCCACTCCCGCCCTTTGCCATTGATACAATAATTTGAGTGCCAGGGACAGCCAGAAGATCTACTCAAAATGGCCAGTGGGTTAACGTAAACATTAAGTAAGGTTGGAGAAAGGGAAAATCCCTGAGGTACCCCACAAGACAGACAGAAGGTTTCTGAGCTGAAAATCCCATTTGACACCACTTGATTACATCCTGGCCGGCAGGATTCATTCAAAATTAATGCTGAATCATGAAAGTCCAAATTCTGCAGAAGGTCAATAAGTATCTCATGTTTGACCATATCGAAGGCTGCAGATCAAGCAGAATGCGTATGGCATTGCCTCCCTTATCCAGGGATTATCTAATTTCCTCCATAGCTGTAAGCAGTGCAGATTCAGTGCTGTGATTTTCTCTGAAGCCGAACTGCGGGTCTTCTAGAAGGTGGTTAACTTCCAAATAGGAGGAAATTTGGCTGTTCATAATTGTTTCTACTAACTTAGCCGGAAAGGGAAGCCGAGCAATTGGGCGATAGTTAGTAGGTTCAAGCGGATCAAGAGTGGGTTTCTTTTCTTCAGTAGAGGAAGAACAGATGCAGCTTTCAAAATAGTAACAAAAGTGCCTGTTTAAACATACTGCATAAGATGGCTGAAAGATGATGATATAACTTTAGGAATCAGGTGGATCACCCTGGGAGGACATGGATCATTGGGGGATCCCGACTTAATCGAAGTTATGAGTGCAGCAATCTGTGCTGGAGAGGGCACAGTAAATTGTCCAAAGCTGCTGGGCTTACTGCTTGAATTAATGGGAGACAGTGAGGTGCAATTATTGTTAAAATTATTTAAAATCTCAAGGACTTTCACCTGAAAAATCCTAGCTAAATAGTTACAAAGCGCCTCATTAGTGGTAGCTGTATCAGCTCCTTTCGAGATGGTCAGTTTTTTTATTACTTAAAAAAGGGCTGTGTAGTAATCAGTTTTAGCTTTGAAGATAGATTCTTTGTATCCACTAAGACAGGTCCTATATTTCATTCTCTCCTCACTGCAGTAATAAGCTCGCCATTTGTGTTCCTGTCTCCGACATTCCTGCTTAATTGCGTTAAGCGGGTCAGTAAACCAAGGCCGGGAAGGCTTTCTGTGATAAATCTTCGAACATCTGGCAGACGCAATCTCGTTTAGGGCTGAGAGAAGCCATTTGTGATAGCCCTCTGCCATCTGATCTACACTAGTTTGCTGAATGTCAAGAGAGTGAGTTAGTAGGGAGTTAAGAAAGGAGACTCAGATTTTGTTCCAGGCCCGAGATTTAAGGTAGGGTTTCAAAGTCCTGGGCATCTAAGATCTCAGATGACCGTTAACTGTTTACAGCTCAATGCCAAGAAAACGGAGGTCCTTATTGTTGGTAAGCATAGCATCCTCTGGGGCGCTCAGTGGTGGCCTCCAGAGCTGGGTTCAGCTCCCATCCCGGTACCCGAGGTTAAAAACTTGGGTGTCTGGTTAGACCCCGCCCTCAGTTTCTGCGGACACACAAAAAAAGTGGCTGCTACATGCTTTGGTATTTTGCGTGGGCTCAGGCCAATCCTGAAATTCTTTGATGCCCCCACTAGACAGTTGATAATCCAGGCCACCATACTCTCGTGGCTTGATTACGCAAGTTTGCTCCTGTTGGGGGCCAATCAGGCAGAAGTTATCCGGATGCAGCGCGTACAGAATGCGGCGGCCATAGCCCTGGTGGGCCTACCTAGGTTCTGTTCTGCGAAGGAAACCATCCGGAAACTCCATTGGCTGCCCATGGCTCAAAGGATTGAGTTTAAGACTCTATGGGCCAGATGTAGGTGTTCAAATACCGGTCGGAAACGGCCGAAAATACCGATTTTCGGCCGTTTCCGACAGGTATTTGGACATTGGTATGTAGGGGCATGTAAAATTACAGAATCGGTAATTTTACCGATTCTGTAATTTTACCGATTCGGTAAAATACCGAATTGGTAAAATTACCGATTCTGTAATTTCAGATGTAGGTAGCACTGTTTTCAGTGCTACAAGGGTTTAAGAATTCTTAATTTACCACCAACTAGTAGTTGGTGGTAAATTAAGAAAACCATTAAAAAAGCATTTATTTTGCTTTTTAAACAGTGCCATGTTGCAGAGATACATGCCCTAAGGGCATGTATGTCAGCAACATGTGCACCCATGCACAATTCAGGGGTGCAACAGGGTGTCAAAGTGAAACCCTGCCACCCTTCAATATTTCCCCCAATTACCGAATCGGTATTTACCGATTCGGTAATTGACATTGATTCCTATGGGCCTGGAGGCCCACAGGAAACAATGGCAGTTACAGACTCGGTAAATACCGATTCATTAATTACCGAATCATACCGATTCGGTAATTAATTCGGTAAATATACCTACATCCCGATTGCCAGTTCTTAAATACCGAATCGGTATGATTCGGTATTTAAGAATCGGTAATCTGTGATTACCTACATCTGGCCCTTAGTCTTTCCTTCAAGATTCTTAAACTGTCCTCTCCCCAGATCCTAGAGCATCTTCTCACCCCCTATGTCCCCTCTCGTTCTCTGAGGTCATTGGGTCAAAATCTGGCTACAGTTCCACGGTTCAAACGCTGCAGAGCGGGAGGGCGTTCCTTCCGCTATCTAGCGGCTAGGCTTTGGAACTCGTTACCAGCTCACATTCGCGCCCTAGATGATTTGCTTACGTTCAGAAGGACTATTAAAACCTATCTTTTCCCCCCTGGACCCTAATATACTGCCCCGCTGCTACTTCTCTCTGGTTTTTCTTCTGTTCTGTATTTGTATTCCTTCTGCCAATCAAAGCGCCGGCAAGGCCCTTTGCTGGGGCAGCTGTGCGCTATAGAAGTCGAGATAACATAACATAACATAACATACTACAGCAAGATTATCTGTCCAGGTAAGTGGTAGGGTACCTGAAAAACTGATGTTGGGATTATTGGTAGATATTCCGTCCAACAAGTGCCAGGCAATATGCATTGGTCCTTCTACTATTTGTACCAGGCCTTGTCCTGACATTGTATCTGTCAAGAGTTCCATGTCAGCTTGATTTTCCAGATGGTAATTAAAATCTCTGAGAACGGTGAAATCCTTTTTTAGTGTGTAGGATTCCAAAAGCAAGCTGAATGCACCCAAAAATTGCGCGTTTGTCCCTGGTGGCTGGTAGACAAGCAGGCCATTAAAGGTTTGAATAGTAGATACTTTGATGTTAAACACAATTGCTTCTGTGCCTTCAAAACTAACTGATGTGAACACAGTTTGCAGCTGTTCCTGGTGAAAAATGGCAAGTCCACCACCTCTCCTGACATGTCTGTTGAGGGGAAACACCCTAAATCCTGATGGAGTAGCCGCAATGAATTCAGGGCCAGAATACTCATCTGCCCAAGTTCATGTTACAAAGACCAGGTCAAGCCATTGATGAATGATCAGTTATGCACCCTCAAAATGATGCTTAACTAGTGATCTCGAATTGATGAGGGCGCAGCGCAAAGTTAAGCCCTCAGTGAGCAGACTCAGAGGCCATGCCGGTGAAAGCCCTCCCGCAGTCACCCCCTCTGCAGTAGTTTTTGTTACAGACTGGACACACCCTCTGTAGCATGTCCACAGGGCTGATCACATGACGGGCGAGGGTATTGTTAATCGAGCTAAGATTTAGCAAGGCTTCATGAGTATACCTCATCTGCTGTAGGCCTCCTCATCCACCGGGACCAGAAGGACGGGCCCTGGCCTAGGCACGGACTGGTGCACACAGGTTGACCTTTGGAGCATCCACTGCGCACGTCCGCTGCGCGTTGGTGACATCTTTTCTTTAAATCCCCAGCAGAGGCAGTGCCAAGTAACAACTGCACCATTAACCTCCCAAAATGGCAACTGTAAGTGGGAGGCTTGAGAGAATCAGCCATCTGCTCTCCCTCCGCTCAATCACCGCAACAAGCACTGAGGTGGACCAGGGAGATAATGGACCAGTCGATGTTACACCCGCACTGCAGCAGTGGTAAGTAAGAGCTCAAATAAGTTTACAGAACAGTCAAGTCACTGAATTGACCCAAGTATGAAAATTAAAATGTAACAATTAAAAAGTTAAGAAGCAGCTAGCATCAAAATAAACACCAATTTAAAAGTTTCAAGAAAGCGCTGGCAGAAGAGGGAGAAGACACCTCGTATGCAGCTTGACTCAACTGCACGTTGGCGCTATCATTCGTTTAAATCCCCAGCAGAGGCAGTGGCAAGAAAAATTGTACCTTTAACCTCCCAAAATGGGGACTGTAACTGGGAGGCCTGAAAGATTCGGCCATCTACCCTCCCTCCTCTCAATCAGCACGACTAGCGATGCAGTGGACCAGGGAGATAACGGACTGGTCGATGTTACACCCGCACTTCAGCAGAGGTGAGTAAGAGCTCAAAGAAGTTTGCAGAATGCTCAAGTCGCCAAATTGACCCAAGTATGAAAATTAAAATGTAACAATTAAAAGGTTAAGGAGCAGCTAGCATTAAAAAACACACCAATTTAAAAGTTTTAAGAAAGCGCTGGCAGAAGAGGGAGAGGACACCTTGTAAGCAGCTTGACTCAACTGCGCGTCGGTGCCATCATTCATTTAAATCCCCAGCGGAGCCGGAGCCAAGCAACAAGTGGTGGACTGGGAGCCTCATTTTACATGGAGGGCCTCCAAGGTGGTACAACCAGTGCTGCAATCCCTGAGGTACCCCTCTAGCTTACATGCCCTGGGTAGCTGGGCACCTTATACTGAGGACCTACTGATTAGTTAGCCATTTCTATTTCAGTACAGCCCAAATCGACATACACTTTAGAGTCAGGGCACTGACATTGAGGTTTTGTTGGCAGGCCTCCGTTTTTGTGTCACAAAAGTGATGTAAATCGGTGTAAAATCTTTTTTTCCCGATTTACTTTCCAGTGCTAAACTGGAGTAAAGGCCAAGCACATAGTCCACTATTTCTTGCTTTGGTTCTTTGAGGAGTCATTCCCACCCTTCCTTAACCTAGCTGAGAGGACCTCTCACAGGGTGTACAAAGAGCAGCTCAAAGCGACTGAAGCCAATTCCATTTTGGGGCACCTCCCTTTAGGCAAATAGTAGACATGAGAGGAGGATGTCTCATCTCCTTCAAAGTTTCTATGGTAAACCCGTGATCATGCTTGTTATGGCTTTGTTAAACCTTTCAAGTAAAACATTCCCTTTGGGATGATATGGGGTGCTGAACTTGTGGGTCATACCATAATCATCCAACATTGCCTTCAGATAGGCAGACTTGAAATTCGATCCCTATCTGAGTTGACCTCCTTAGAGAATCCCAACCCTGGTTAAGATTCCAAAGAGGGTCCTAGCCATTGCAGAGGAAGTGATTGCCCAAAGCGGAATTGACTCATGATACCTAGTAGTGTGGTCGACCACAACCAGGATGAACCTATTCCTTGAAGTTGTGGGAGGGCCCAGGGAACCAACAATGTCAATCCCCACCATTTCGAAGGGCTTCCCCACCATTGGTAGTCGTATCGGGGAACCTTTGGCTTGCCTCCTGCCATGCCACTGGCTTGGCAAGTCACAAAGAAGCAACAAATCTCAATGACCTTCTCAGCCATCTGGGACCAGTAGAAGCAATGTACAAGCAGGAAAGGGGTGATCCACAGTAACATCTATTAAGGATATTCAATGTTTACATTGATTGTCAAGTTTTTACATTTTCTAGACACTCCTGTTACTTCACTCCATTGTTGCTCCAATCACCACATTGACTCAAAAGGGCACCCATCACCCTATGTTAGGGGCGCTGAGCAAGAACACAACCTAGCACTTTAAAAAGAGCTTTGACTGTTGCACGTATCCTACCTCAATTCAGATTTGTCTGAAGTTTCGGTTGTTGGGATAGATTTATCAGCTCCAGCCAACATCACCACCAGGACTTAACTAGAGTCAAGAACTGAAAATGTATATCAGGCAGGATTGAATTTGTGCAGAAAGGGAACATTCCTTCACAAAAACAATCCTTTGAGGCTTTTTGCAGCACACATGCAAAGAGGCAAAAATGAGGAAAAATAAAGATATTTCTCCTCATTACGCCTCTCCTAGGGAGGCGCAGCATTTTAACACATTTGAAGGACTACCACTCATTGTAAATCTGAGAATGGGCCAAAATCTATGGGTGGATGACACCTATGCTCCACCTATGGAATGTCTCCCTAGGGCAGAGTAACGCAAGACAGCCACTTGTGCTGCCTTGCGTTATTCCTGATTTAGCCCCTTCGCTGCTTCTGTCGGCCAATGGCCGTCGAGCGCACTACCTCAGTTGTGCTGCGCACATGCGTTGGCTGACACAGACCCGCCCACTCCGCTAAACCGCCGCACCACGGCAGAATTGCTGCTGCGGTTAAGCGGTTACCAAGCACCGCAGGGTTACGCAAGAACACAAATTCTTTGATAAATATGACCCTAGATATTTATATTCCTGTACAAACTCTACAGCCAAGTATCCTTCAATGGTGTCACTCACCTCAGATGGCTGATCATCCTGGCAGCTGATGCCCTACATATCTCACCGCGAGGCCTTTCTAGTGAACAAAACTCCAACAATACATTAAAGATGGCTTTAAATCTTGCTGCCCTTCATACAAACAATCAAATCACAACAAAATGTTTGTAACTCAAATGATGCTCAAGCCTTTGACAGAAGTACAGTTCTTCTAGTCATCATATAGTCTGCCTATAATCTGTGACATTTTGTACTGTCACAAAAACTCTCAAATGTGCTGTAACTAGCCACTGTGTGTTTCAAAGTGCTGGTTTGTTTGCATGAACAAGTTTATATCTTATTCACCAACAGAGAGCCTCAATGTAATGTTATATCTAATCGGGATCCCCAAGGGATATTTGCCCGCCCTATGTTATGGCCTTGATTGCAACGAGCTGTGTGCCGGCCAACCTGGAGATTTTTAATACCTCAATTGCCAGTGGCGATATTCCCATGGCATGGAAGGAAGCCCAGGTGCGATCTATTCTTAAGAAACCATCAGCAGACCCCGCAGTCCTAGGCAATTACAGGCCAATATCACTACTCCCTCTCCTAGCGAAGATACTGGAGGCTCATATTAACACACAATTGAGCCAGTATCTTGAATCCAATAACATCTTGGACATATGGCAGTTCGGCTTTCGGCTGGGATTTGGCACAGAGACAGCCATTTTAGCAGTCACTGACTCCATCAGGCGGACGTTGGATGTAGGTGGATCGGTGATGCTTATCCTTCTGGACCTCTCCGCAGAATTCAACACTGTCTCACATCGACTGCTTGCGGAGAGGTTACAGGACTGTGGGATCAGTGACCTGGCCCTGAAGTGGCTGATCCATGTTTTGACCGATAGGACACAACAGGTCATGATGGGCCCTTTCAGGTCAAATAAGTCTTTGTTGGAGAGGTGAGTCCCACAGGGCTCATGCCTAAGCCCTACCCTCTTCAATGTTTATATGGCCCCGAAGGTTAGAATAGTACGGCATTATGGGTTTGAGGTCGTCTCATATGCAGACGACACTCAACTGATTTTCCCTATTGGGAGGAATTTGGCGGAGGAAAAAGTTCGCTTTTCACAAGGAATGCTGGCTATTGCAAAGCAGATGGCAGATTCCTGCCTCCAATTGAACCCAGGAAAGACAGAACTAATGTTCCTGGGGAAAAGACAGGATCTGATATTGGACGACTGGTGGCCAGTTGAGCTGGGCAGTGCGCCAGCTCCCACGGATTCAGTAAAAAGCCTAGGAATACAGTTGGATCAGAATCTGTCGATGAAGAAAAATGTCAGTAACATAATGAGTTCCTGTTATTATAGCCTCCGGCTGTTGCGGAAAATGATTCCATATCTTCCCCTGAGCCACCGTAGGACGGTGGTCCAGGCTTTAGTAAACAGCCGGATGGACTATGGTAATGCTTTGCTGGCAGAAATAGGGGACACGCAGTTAGCAAAGCTCCAAGTTATCCAAAACACTGCCGCCCGGATGGTCTTCAATCGTCCCCCTGGCACACCATCTCTCCCTTTACTGAGGGCATTACATTGGCTTTCAGTCAAAAAGAGATCCTTCTTTAAGACATGTTGTCTAGTTTTTAAAGCTATGAGGGAAACCGGCCCAAAGTACCTACAAAATAAACTCTGCAAATTAACCTGATGCTGTAACTTAAGATCTAATGGAAAGGCTCTTCTAGCGATTCCATGCATACAACGGACTCGTCTGGGAGGTAAAGCTTTTTCTTTTGTAGGCCCCAAATATTCGAATTCACTAGCAGAAGTTTTGCGTAAGTCACCATCTTATTTGGCTTTCAGGAAACACCTGAAAGCCTTTTTATATTGATGTCTCTTTCCGGCTTTGTTGTTCTCGGCAATTGGTCTAGGTAGCGCGGAGATACCCCCGGGAGATTCATGCGGTTTATAAAACACCAATAACATAACATAACATATTCAATCATTCTCCTTATGTGACTCTGGGCTAAATTCACCAGTTGGCACGCTCGGTCAGTTGACCAACAGAGTGAGTAAGCCTAGTAATGGAACAGTGCCTCTGTCACCTTAAGGAAAAAGAGCAGAACAAAGTAAACCTCGGGATGCCTAGTGGAAAGGTACAGTTCAATTCTCAACACAGTTTCCTCACAACATCAAGTATTTTCGGCTTCTAACATTTTGACAATCTGATATTAGCCATCTCTTTTTCACCCATGAAGGATCTGTTGGCAGCCCTGTACACTAAGCATGATTGGTTGTGAGACACATAACAAAAGTCAAGGTCACTTACAAAAGGTACACAGAGGATAGCCTCTATCCTGATCCAGTCTCGTTTTAGGAAGTCTACCTGATTTGTTTGGGGGGGGGGAGTGTTATGGTTTATCACTAGTTCACTCCTTATTTCATATAACTTTTTCTAGTCAGCTGTGTGGTCATTCCTATGTCAGCAAGCCTGAAACTTGCATCTCAGTGAAGTATTCATCTCATTCTTCATGTGTCCTTATTGAAATTGGCTCCTCTCCATCTTCTTAAGTGTCTGACAGGGACTCAAATGAATCACAAGTAGACACAGTCTTTGATTTTGGGGCGCTTCCAGGTCATCTGCACTATGCTTTGAGCTAGAAGGGCCAGGCATCTGGCTGAGCGCCCCTGAAAGTCATTTGTGCAAGCTTCTTATTTGGTGCACATTTGTCTGTCTGCTTCGCTAATCTGCTGCTCAGGTTGCTCTGGTTAGACATCCAAGCAGTATTGTCAGAATTTATTTGGGATGAACGGATTTTCGAGTTTGGCATGGACAATGTTTACACAATGCAGAGCTTTAAGGCACTTCTGGTGATCCTAGTGTATGGAGTTAGTGGCTCCTTTATGCAGACATTGATTGCGGCATCAGCTGCCAATATCATGCCACAATGGTATCTGCACAGGCTGGGTTTGTGCACATTGTCCTGGTTCACCATTGGTGCCACGTCTTGGTCTCAAGTGCGGAGGTCATTTATAATAGTTTCATGATACTTTTGTTGTTCTCCATTTCCTCTCTCAAGACACAGAACTTCTCTGTTCCTTTCTTCAGCTTCCAATTCTTCGAAGGTATTGTATTACAACTTCTCTAAAGAAGCTCTTCTGGACCCAGCTTAATTTTCCAATTTCACGCCCATATCTCTATTGTTTGCACGATTAAAACTTACGAAATATGCCATCTTTGATCAGTTCAGAAATGTTATCGAATCCTCAAATGCTTCTGTGGATTTCAGTCCAGTTTTCTCGTGTACATGTAGTACGATGAAAGTACTAATCGGAGTACCTCATGATTTGGGCACGATGCTGACAGCAGGAGTGTCACAACCCTGGCACTGCTCGATAGTGGTCTTTGACATCATGGTTGGACACCCGTAAGAGATCATAGTGATAAACACTGTCATTACCTGGTTGAAATCTAATTTATTACAAAGTTTCCATATAGTAATACTACTGCCTTACCTGTTAGCTTTTTCAGGGGCTGGCACTGTCTCTCAGCCAGTTAAATGTCAATGCCTTGCTTTTGATTTCATTCATGGGCTGACAAGCCTTTCACATCTAATCTATTCCAATGATACAGAGAGATTCATTAACTTGCAGGGTAAGCTGAATGTTGCAGCTGCACAATTCTAAGAGTATGCATTAGAAACAAGATGCTGGGGGCCTCATTTATGGGAAATGTTGCATCGATGCATGAAAGCAGCAATGCTGTGTAGAAATAAACATCTAGGCAACTGTAATGGCTTGTCATACAGAACAAATTAATTAGAGGCTAAAGGCTATTCTCAGAGCTATGGTACCAAAATATTTTATTAACATTACATTAATTTATATTCTAAATTAAAAACAAACGTTTAATAATAACAAAGGTTAAAAATGACCCTGACCGGGGCATACAATACATAAACATCAAGATATATATACATACAACAATTCAGGGATTAAAAATAAAACATAATATAAAAAGAGGTGTGGCACAATACAATATCTTCTCGACGTGCGTTTCGGCGACCAGCGCCTTCTTCAGGAAAAGCCACAAATTAACTTTGTTGATATTAATATAGAAGCTTGATATTTTCTAACACCTGGGTGGAGAGAGGGTCATAGCTCCCAATTTCTTTTTAAAATAAGGATCAAAAGTTCCAAGTTCCTATATATGGAGTCTTCCGATGATATTATAAGCACAGCAGATTCAATCATGCGTATCCTCGTGCGTATCCTCGGAGTAACAGGATATGTAAATGATTACTTAGGTAAGTAATGTTTACTTTTATAAATATGAACAAAAGGATAATATAAAAGCTGTCTACAAGGTCGTTCCGGATATAGCTTCGACTTATATAGTCAGGCCCAATAATCGTTAGGAGCGGTACCACAATCTGGAGTCGGAAGAACCGCTTTTGGTCTCCACGTTGTAAGGCTGGATAAATAGTTCAAATGCTATGGAGAATGGTCCAGGAAGCATTAACGTGGAGACTCAAAATCGTAGCGGGAACCCAAGCAGTCGGATAAGAACGCGATAGAAAATCCTCAATGCAACACTTCTCAGTGCGCCCTCCTTGCGACATGAAGGATGTGCTATATTTACTGTATGATGCATCATGTCGCAAGGAATGACAGGGCTGGGGTGTGTCTGAAAACAGACGCAACTCCAGCAATGTGTCCTTTCACATGGGGCAATCCCCATGTGAAAGGGCCTGCGTCACCCTTATGCCATGCCATGAGGCCATGAGGCAAGCGTAAGGTTTTGGCGAAATGGCATCCTAGAAGTGGTGCAGTGAAATCTTATAGACCCTTTCTTGCAGGGGAACGCCCACCCTGCATACATTATACCTGACGCAGGTATAATGTAGTGCTGGGGTTTATGAAGTGACGCAACTGCTTAGATGCATCACTTCGTAAATATGGCAGAACATGGCGCATTACTTATGCCGCCACTGCATCATAGAAAGTGGCCCAAATGTGGCGCAAAAGTGACGCAAAAGTGGCACAAAAGTGACACAGGGGCTCATAAAAAAGCCCCAGGATGTGCACCCATTTGGAGAGGCTTAGCACAACTAAAATTACAGGTGTGAATGAGAAGCCTACTCCCCAAATGTACTTAATCCGGCATCAGGTCATCGGCAACTGCCCAGTTGAGCAAAGAGTTTTCATCTGTTTGAAGATCTTTGCTTTTCTGTACAAAGTAACACGGTTGTACCAACCTGCTTTTAACTCTTTGAACCCTTACAAAAAAAAAGCATTTTTTATTCAATATTACTTCTGTCCAATATGTCAATATGGCAGGTCATGGCAGTTCTTGACATATTGTCTCATAACTTGATGAAGGCAAATACAAGCATGTGGAGAAGAAACTCTCAAATTGTGAAACATGCAGGTAGTTTTAAACGTGGTAACAGTTTAGTATGAGAAAATCCAACCATGTCAATGCCTTGCCGAGGGCCTTTTCGTGTGTTTTGCGGGTGGCACAGAGAATGCCATTTAAAGTTTTCTGTCTCAACCACTGCTTCATCTGTTGGTATTTCCGACAGGGTGTACGTTATAAACCCATGTGCTAGTCCACAAGTCCTACCTTCTGATCCAGCTTCCATTGACTATTGACTAAATGTGGTACCTCTGTGTGCCAAACATTAAGGTTAGAATGGGCCTGTACTGTGCTGGTACTAGACTCATGCAACAATATGTCTCTCGTCCTGCATGCCTCAAGCAACTGCTGATGTTCTGCAAGCAGTGACAAACAACGGTGCAGCCGGGTCCCATCACTGAAAGTAGTGTCTGAACTTTGCATTTCTTGCTGCTGTCAGTTTCTTGCGCTCTTGGTAGTTAACCAAGTAACCAGGTGGCTGACCAGTATCTTCAGAAAGCTAGACGAAGAGCACAGCGCACTCTTAAAAGAGAGACATGTTTCATTAGTCATTTAGCCTCCTTGAAGATAAAATGCAAGAATATTGAAAGAAACTGGAGAAAATCTTATGACTCCGACTTCAAATTCCAGTATAAGAAGGCCATAGACACTATCATGATGAAATCAAGCTAGCACATGCCAAATACTTTGAGGATAGAATTAATATGGCATCTAACTCTCCTAGAGAACTTTTCAAGATCGTCAACTCTCTGACTACTCTAGAGCAAGGTGTCTCCGCTCATCAATCCTCAAAGGAGAGATATAACGAGCTAGTCATTTTCCTTAAAAACAAAGTAGATAGTATCTACAATTCTCTACAAGGGAACAATAAAGACGGACTGGTATCACTGTAGGATAACCTTGGTAGCTCAGACCGATCTACAGGAGCTGACCATATGGTGCAAGTAACAGTGCCAATATTAGATCACTTTCCTGCTTCGAGAAAGGAAACTACCGGTCTGCTCTTGCAGAATATCAAATCAGGCTCTCCTCAAGACCCAGTACCTCCACATATCCTACTTCAGGGTGGGGACATCACTCTCTCCACTACAGCCGAGCTTCTATCTTTTACAACCGGGATAGTTCCTAAGATGCTGGAATAGTTCCTAACATGCTGTACTTAGATCCTTATTGAAGAAGCCCCATCAAGATTCCAATGTATTGGGGAATTTCCGCCCTATCTCAATGTTCCCCATCTTGGGACAAATAGTGGAAAAACATGCCAGTCACGCCCTCACACAGTTTCTGAAGGAAAACTAAATATTGCACAAGACTCAGATGGGCTTTCAGCAACAACACAGTATGGAGTCGGCTCTGCTTGTGGTCACCGAGGAACTTAAAGGGATACTTGCTCGGGGGCACCGCCTCAATTCTGCTACTTGACCTCAGCGCGGCTTTCAACACTGTGGACCACTGCACATAGGTTGAAGGAGGCTGGCATTCAGAATAATGCCCTTCAACGATTCATCTCTTTTCTAAATTACAGATCGTTCCAGTTCATGGAATCTACCTACCTATCAGTTACTCTGCCAGTTACATACGGAGTCCCGCAGGGCTCCACGCTTAGCCTCACATTGTTTAACTTATGCATGTGTCCACTAACCTAAATTGTTCAGGAGTTCGGCCGATCAATTGTATCATACACGGATGACACACAACTTGTAGTGACAGTTTCTGAGGGCCCCAACTCCAATCATTTCCAACTGGTATCTTGCATGGAAAAGCTTGCCCACTGGATGGCCAGCTGCAGCTTAAAGCTGAATGGTGATAAAACAAAATTGATGTTCATGGTATATAATCCCTGGCCCTGGACTATAATCAGCTGGCCACACGACCTGGTTAAACCTTGCATCCCCAAAGACTCAATAAAAATCCTGGAGATGTGGTAGACCACTAACCATCAATGGAAATACAAGCAAAAAAACTAGCAGCTACTGCTTTGGTATGCTCCGAATGATCCGCAAGATCTTAACACTTATTCCTGAACAGACACGGCGAACTGTGGTCCAGGCTTTGGTAGTCTCACGCTTGTACTAGGGCAACTCCCTGTATCTGGGCTCCCCAAAATATGTGGTGTACAGATTGCAGGTAGTTCAAAACGCGGCAGTTAGGCTACTTCTAAAAAAATACCCAGACAGGACTCAGTAAAAGCCTCTCTGAAACAGCTGCACTGGCTGCCCATCCAAACCAGGATTAAATGTAAATCCCTCTGCCTGGCTCACAAAGCTATGAATGACAGGGGCCCAGTCTTGCTTAGGACTCATATCTCCCCATATGTGCCTAAGAGGTCCCTTAGATCATCATCAGACCACCTCATGAAGACGTTGAAGATAAAAAGGTCAAGATGGGTAGGAAGATCATTCTCATACCTGGTTGCAAAGCTTTGAAATTCCATGACCAGGGAACTGAAAATGCTGAAAGATGAAAACAGCTTCAGAAAAAAACTGAAGACATGGCTGTTTCCATCATGACTCGCGAAGTCTTCTAACTACCACCTCCTCTCCTCAGCGCTAGGAAGCCCTTGGGCAGCCATGCGCTCTTTAAATCCCTTTAACAAACACATCTCTTAAATTGTTATTAGAGCCAAGCAACCATTTGCATTAGATTGCTTTAGAAACTGCTTAAGTATTACTTAGTTAAATTGTTTAGCCTCGGTTTACATGAGCAACCTTCATTCACCCTTACACCAAACTTGGAATAACTTTTTAAATGTCCATCTAAAAAACAATAGGAGGCAACCCAAACCCACACGATAAGGGAAATACAATACGCAACCAGACCTAGATCTTCACATTTTTTGACCATCTACAGAACTTCAGTCTTCTACATAAAGATTCAAGGTTTGGTATCCTTTCCTTGATATAAAGGTTCCTAATGCCCAATTGTACCAAGATTATTGATATTTTCTATAGATTATCCCATTTCCAATCATCAAGCTCCATACACCTTCCATTTATTAAGCACAGTACGCAAACTGGTTTGCCAATACCAAACACATGGTAAATTACTATGGATTTACCTTGTTTGTAAACCACAGACTCAGGCCTTGCTGAATTTAAAAGCAAAACAAGAGGAGGGAGCATCCTACTGGTATTATGTGATGTATAATAACTGCCATTTGAAATAATGTGTCTCTTCAGTAACTACTTTTATTATTATGTGACATCAAGCAAGGACAATTATTCATCTGATATATATAACTGATGGACGATACTGGCTAAAAGTACTACACAGGTATGCCCCTGAGCACCATTAGACTATGCAATTCTATCAAGCTGCAGGAGGACCTCGAGGCCTGGACCACTTTGTTGGAGAATATGCCCACAGGTCTGGATGGGGATGAGGAACAGGAAGAGCAAAGCCAGGAAATGGAATCCTCTGCTGAAGAAGGACACACATTGGTTGCAGGGGAGGTGGAGAGAACAGCAGAGGATACCGCGGGATCAAGGTGAATGGCGGGACCAAGGTAAGTGGGGAGGGACGAGCTAAGGGTGCAAACCAGCTAGCGAGCGGGACGGGACATAAAGGTCTACATATGTGGGGGCCCCATAACATTGCATTGGAGGCAACGGGGATGAAACCACTGAGGACGAGGCCGAAGGAGAAGAGAAACAGGACTGCCTTTCTTGGTCTGTATCAGTACTAAGGAATACGAGGAAGGGAGGCAAAACGACTGTACCATTACTTGTCAATCTTATTGTTTTGTTATTGTTCTCTTATTATTTGATAGTGATTCATGTATGAATGTATGCCATTTGGTGCGTTTTTCTACCGTGCGCTATTGTTGGAAAAACTGTTAATCGAAAACCAATAAAAAGATTTTATACAAAAAAAAACCTGTAACTGCATAATCTTCCATTTACAAAACTAAGAAGCGGCTGGAGTAATGTATCAAGAGCTATATAAAACGAAATTATTATTATTATTAAATCCTTTTAAGAGATACACTTACCACTGTCATGCTTCAAAGTCTCGTTCTTGATCATGCCGAACCCGTCTCCGCCGCCAGCAATATAGGAAGGTAAGATAACTTTGTAAACCTTGTCAGCTTCCAAAGGCCTGTAAACTGGCACGCGGCACTCAGTGCAGAGAGCAGCTATTGTGACAACTCTGTTTCCTGGTTTTCTTGTGAGATCATAGACAATACGGATTCCTTAACAAAAAAACCCAAAAACATAAAATTGAGTGCAAAATTTTCGACATGGCTCACTGCTTTCGGTGCATGAGAAGCTCTAATGGCAACCGATGAGGAATGGAAATCAAATATAATGCAAGAAGAACACTTTCCTCAAAATATATTCTGCAAATCTGAAGACTTATGCAAAGTCCCCCGTGTTCAGAAGCTAAATAAATTCGGAAAAACTGCAATTAGGTAACAATACACACATGTTTATTGTCATCATGACCACATTTTTGGGAACTAGCGATCTGATTGTAAAAGGGTTCATAAGTGCTTAGACAATAGTGTTGATCTACAGGGCCTACGGGTACCATGGGTCCACTTTAACCCGAGTAATGGCTGTTTGTTGCTAATGAACCGGGGGGCGGGGCCTCAAATACCTTTCCAGCATTAGTGGGGCCAGGCCACCCATGGTACACAACTTTTGACTTTTTGTGCCATACTTTAGGTGTATGGATTTTTCAAATTTAGAAGGTGAAATACCGTAGGATAACAATATGGGAAGAATGTAACAAAAGTATCAAGTTTGAGCAGTGTTTGTATACCTTTAATACCAAAGCGTAGCTCATGTTTACAAAAGATCAAAGAGAAACTAGCCCTCTAAACCTATCACAGATGTATGACTGCACAAATAATGAAATTAAGAAGAAAGCTGAGACACGCTTAGGAAGGAAAAACTAATGACGAAGGCACATCTATAAAAACCGAGAGAAATCACAATATTTTATGATGTATTGAATTTTAGCAAATTTGACTTCAGGAAATCCTACAGTTATTTCTCCCTCTGAAAACAAGCACATTTTGGGCACTCCTGTTCTTGAAAGCTTTCTAAAAAGATCTT
This sequence comes from Lissotriton helveticus, assembly GCF_964261635.1. Classification (NCBI taxonomy): domain Eukaryota; kingdom Metazoa; phylum Chordata; class Amphibia; order Caudata; family Salamandridae; genus Lissotriton; species Lissotriton helveticus. Next base: position 698,510,018 of record NC_136067.1, on the reverse strand, counting down.
TATAAAGTTCTGTTTTCATTAGCCAAGACTGACCTAGCTCACCAAGCCATGTTCTAAAGAAGCATATGTGGCACAAACTAAGCAAGATACGCACACATACTCATGATAATATGTTCTTATAAAAAAAGTTGGAAGTAATGTTTGGAATTGAGGAAACACATTTAAAATGGAACTCCGTTTTTTTCATCTATCAGGTGGAAATTGTTATAAACTGTTCAACTAAAGAGCAACTAATGTTGGGCACCATACTGAGGATCAACTCATCTGAATTTGTGGTTCTAGAAATGATCTGGGAAAAATGTGCATTTATTGTATATGAGTGCATAGTAAGTGCTCGCATTGCTCAAGGCACTTATTAAGTCACATTCCCGAGGGCAATTAACATAAAAAGCTACCCATTAATGACTGGTTTTAGACATGGCAAGTCCGGCGCAGCGGCCAGGGTGACTGACGCTGGTTGCTGGGGATCACGGTTCGATCCCTGGCTCCTGCGGCAGGGGTCTGCCCAGCACCATGTGACTCTGGGCAATAGCTCGCTTAATCATCCTGACGGCCCCCAGCGCCTTGACACCTTGGGGTAATTGTTTGCGCTTTACAAATACTGGACTCCTTTACTGGTTGAGAAAGCTCATCCTTGTAGTTTTGTCTCATAAAGCTTCTGAGTGTCTTTGGATCAATGCGTCAGGATCCATAGAGGTGTTGCAAGAAGAGACTGACAATAAGGCTCAGGATCTTCCTAGGGTAAGATGGGAAGTCATTCACTCTAATAACAGTACTTGGTACACTGGAAAACATCTCCATTGATGTTGTGAAATAAGTGTTAAAACAGTGAATGCATATAAATACTGCACTAGATTTCAGCGGCTCTTGATGTTGCCCCAAAATGTTTGGATCCAAGGACAATGCAATATCATATGGATAAAAGTACACATCATAACGCAACCAAATTTCACTAAACATTTACATCAGCAGCTTTTAACACCTTGACTTCTGTGGACCCGCTTACAGCTTTACAGCCCTTGCAGCCACAAACCTTGGGGGCACTTCGATTACCAGGAGCCTTTGCGGCCGGAGCCTCTTGCATCATTGGCAAGTGCCTGGAGGCGCTTCAAATCTGGGCGCGAGCTCCCGCTGCGCGGGGCCCACTGACAGCTTTACAGCCCTTGCAGGCACAAACCTTGAGGGCACTTTGATTATCATGTGCCTTTACGGCCGGAGCCGCTTGCATCATTAGGAAGCGCCCAGAGGCTCTTTAAATCTGGGTGCGGGCTCCCGCAGGCCGGGCGCACTTACAGCTTTACAGCCCTTGCAGCCACAAACCTTGGGGGCATTTCGATTACCAGGAGCCTTTGCGGCCAGAGCCGCTTGCATCATTGGAAAGCACCTGGAGGCGCTCTAAAATCCGGGCGCGGAACAAGGATGGACGAGGTCCAAGGAAGGGTCTGTACAAGGGTTTAAAGGGATGTCAAGGTAGAATGCTTGATGTGTTTGGGCCCTTGACAAAGTTCTTTGACATGTGTGAAGAACCCTATTTATAGGAGACTGCTGTTAATGCCTTTGAGCTGCATCAATGGGTACAGCGAGCTGTGTGTTTATTGGGAAACACTAATGCAGCTCTATGTTCAGAATGGAGGAAGAGTGTCCTTATGAAAATAGACCCAAACCTAGCTGAGTTTGCAAATAAGTAGTCTGGGCAAGACGCCAGTGGTTTGCTCTTTGTTGATGAGTCTGCGAAGGAAATGGAAAAGCGTGCCAGCACTTGTAATTCCATTCAGAATGTGCAGAAGGATATTTAAAGGTTTTTTGGTGGGGCCGGGAGAATGTGGGGACGATTTCCAGGCTGCTGTTTTTAGATCACGCAAGCATCATTCTTGCGAGGATACAGACTCTCGAGATTCAAAATAACTGGATTTTATCCCCAGAGTCAAAGGGGAAAAGGAAGTTCTAGAGGAGACAGAAGGACAGAAGGACAACAAGGTATGATCAGAAAAAGACCCTTTGTGTACTCCATTAAAACTGGGTGGCAGACTAGCCCATTGTTTTGAGAGTTGGAAAGAAGTAACTGTAGATCCATGGGTTTTGCAAATGGTACAGGGGTACCAGATAGATTTTGTGGAGGTACCAAAGCAGGTAGGATGGCCGAGATCCCTAAGATTCTTAAAGGAGGAACAGAAGATGGTAAGTCTGGAAGTAGAGGAACTGGTGAAAAAAGGAGAAATAGAGAGAGTAGAAAACATTTCCATGGGTTTTGTAAGCCATTTTGTTTTTGGTGGAAAAGAAAGACAAAGGGATGAGACCTGTTCAAAGCCACAGAGACTTGAACGATTAGGTTCTATAAAATCACTTCAAGATGGAATGTATTCATATCCTGAGAGATCTGTTGAGGAAAGAAGACTGGTTGAGACATCTAGATTTGAGAGATGTGTATTTGACAGTCCTGGTTTGCAGAGAGTAGAGGGATTTTCTGAGATTCCGTTGGTAAGGGGTGATGTGGAGGTTCAAAACTCTTCCATTTGATCTGACATTGACTCCTTGGTGCTTCATGAAGGTGATGAGACAATTGTGACTTAGCTTCAGACAAGAGGTGTTTGTTTAATTGTGTATTTAGATCATATTTTAATAATGGCAGAGAGCAAGGAGTTGTCTCAGGAGCAAACAGAATTAGCTGTGCAAGTACTGGAAGACCTTGGGTTTGTAGTGAACAGAAATAAATCTTTACTGGAACCGGCTCAGGAGAAAGGTTTATTGAGGTTTCAGATTCAGACATTGGAATGTATGTTGAGATTACGACTGGACAAAGTGAAGAAAATTCGCAGGGCGATAGAAAGGCTATTGTTGTGCGAATGGATAGCATTACGTCAGATAGCAAGGATGCTGGGTGTGTTATCATTGACAATTCAGGCCATTTTTCTAGCCCTTTTACATTATCGGGCTTAGCAGAGGTTGGAGGCCAAATATCTTTGCAAGGGCAAGAAATGAGTTATTCTCAGAGGGTGTAGAGACAAAGGGGTGTTTGAGGGGAGGATAGGAAATGTGGAAGCTTGGAATGGAAGGGCTATTTTCAGCGAGTTTCGGGATATAGTAATATAGTTGGATGACAGTCTCCTGAGTTGGGGAGCAAAGTGTGGTTCTCTTAAGACTGGGGAAAAGTGCACCTTGCGGGAGAAGGAAATGCATATCAACTATCTGGAGTTGTTGGCAGGTTCTTCTACGATAAAGAGTTTTGTCAGGAATCAGGTGAAATGTTGTGTATTACTGAAGATGGACAATTTTTCATCAGTAAGGTATGTGAACAAATTAGGGGGCCCATGATTGAACATGTTAGCAGATTTAGGCAAGGAATTTTGTCATTTTTGTCTAGGAAAGGATATTAGGGTTACAGCACAGTACATGCCCAGGTTAAGTAACACAGATTTGTTGCTAGTAGCTCAGTTGGCCATCCCAAGTGTGGTATCCGATATCATGGAGTTATTGATAGACAAATCAGTTCTAGTGCCAGAAGTTTCGAATCTGCTTGCAAATGCAATGGGGGAGAGTCATGAACTAGTATCACAGGTACAGTTGGGATTGATGGGATGGTGGATTTCAGGAGAGCTTGGCAAGTGTCAGGTTTAGAAGAGGTACCTCTGAAAGAATCCAAATAATCAGAAACATGAATCTACCTCAGACACAGAAAGAAATCAGAATGTTTCTTGGAGTTGTCGGTTACTGCAGGCAGTTTATTGTGGGATTTGCAGTCCTAGCTAAACCTCTGATTCAAATGACAACAAAGAGAGTAAAAGACCCAGTAGAGTGGGATGATGAAAGCATGACTGCTTTCTTGAAGCTGCAAGACTGTCTGTGCTCAGCTCCAGCTTTAGGTATGCCTGATTATTCAAAGGAATTTGCATTGTTCTTTGATGCACGTGACAATTGTGCATTATCTGTCCTGTCCCAAACTCATGGTTTAATGAGACTTCCTGTCGCAGATTTTTCATCCACACTGGATCCCGTGGCATCTGCATTGCCAGGATGCTTGAAAGCAGTAGCTGCAACCTGCATGTGTCTTGAGCAAAGTGAATCCATTATTATGGGACACCCTGTAACTGTGTATGTCCCACAATCAGTGGTGATTCTGTTAACCAGAACACGTACTCAGTATTTGACTCCTAGTCGGCTGACTAAGTATGAGTGAATTCTTCTAGGTGCAGAGAATGTGACCATTGCCAGATGCACTGTTTTAAATCCAGCTACACTGATACCTGATTCACACTTCGCAGAAGTGAAAGGGAAAGTCGGGCATGATTGCATCGACCTCACAGAGTACAGTGCTAAGCCCCGACCAGACATAAAAGAGGGGCCATTGTTAACTTTTGAATATGAGCTGTTCGTGGATGGCTCATGCATGAGACATTAGGAAGGAGGATTAAGTGCTGCTTATGCTGTATGTACTTTATGGGATCCAGTTGAAGCATCCTATTTACCTCGAGTCAAGTCTGCACAAGTAGCCAAATTAGTTGCATTGACAAAAGCCTGCAAATTTGGGAAAAATGTGAAAGTAAGCATATACACTGACAGTCAGTATGGTTACAGGGCTGTGCATGACTTTGGCCAACTCTGGATGCAAAGGGAGTTTCTGACTTCTTCGGGTACTCCTATTAAAAATGGACATTATGTAAAAGACTTAATGGAAGCAATTCAATTACCAAAAGAAGTGGCTGTGGTCAAGTGTGCTGCGCACCAATCTGGAAGTGACAGAGTGACAGCAGGTAACCAATATGCTGACCAACTAGCCCAGCATTTTGCCAAACATAAGATGGCAATAAATAAGAAAATCGATGCACATGGAAACAGCTGCCAACGTATGTTGCTTGAAAGAGTGAAAACATGGGAAGAAGTGAGAGATTTGCAAAATGAAGCAAAAATGAAGGAAAAGGAAGAGTGGGAGAAAATAGGATGTCGGAGAAGGGCTGAGGATGGTGTTATTGTTTACCTTGATGGGAGACCTGTGTTACCAGATTGTATGCTTGCTCCTATGGCTAGGATGTATCATGGAAGTTCACACATTGGTAGAGACGTGATGATTAGGCAGTTCAGACAGAGTTGGTTCAATGCGAGATTCAGAAATGTAGCAGAGAGTTTTTGCCCGAGGTGCATAACATGCCAAAGAATGAATCCTAGTAATAGAAATGTAGTATTACCAGGAAAGATTGGAAAGGCTGAAGGTCCCTTCATACGACTACAGATTGATTTCATCCAATTGGTCCCTTGCCGAGGACTGAAGTACCTCCTTGTCATTGTCTGCCTGTTTTCAAAATGGGTGGAAGTCTACCCTACCCGCAGAAATGATAGCATCACTGTAGCTAAATTTCTACTGAGGTTACTCATACCATGTTTCGGTTTTCCAGTAACGATTCAATCGGACCGAGGGTCTCATTTTAATAATGACATAATTTGTCTGATCTGTGAAGCATTCCAAATTGAGCAAAGGCTGCACTGTGCATACCGCCCAGAAGCTTCTGGAGTGGTAGAACAACTGAATGGCACAATCAAGTCACGATTTGGAAAGATGTATGAATCTACCCGATTGGAATGGCCTGATGTTTACCTCTTGTTCTGATGGGACTCAGAAGCATTCCAGACAGAAATACAAGTTTGAGTCCCCATGAGATACTCATGGGAAGAGCAATGAGGCAAGCATGGGTGCCAGGACACAAGCTGATAAATATATCTCATGATTTAGTGCTCAAGTACTGCAAAGAACTGGCTGACCAAGTGCGTTCTATCTCTCACCAGATTGGGGAAGACACTGTCGCCAGACAATCAGCTCCAGCACATGATTTGAATCCTCGTGACTGGGTAGTGATAAAGGAACATACTCGAGAATCTTGCCTGGCATCAAGGTGGGGAGAGCCACATCCACCACAGCTGTAAAGTGCAGGGGAGTTCCAAACTGGATCCACGCAAATCATACCAAGATGGTGACTGAACCTGATGAGGTAGGAGCTGAAGGTTGTGCAGCTGAGTGGTCTTGAGAAATTGATCCCGAAGTAGTTGATGAAGAGCGACCGGGCATCAGTCAGGATGAATGGATTCCAGTAGTCGATATACCTGCAGAATTTGTGCGAACCAGAAGTCAAACTTATCTAGATAGACAGGGTGATAGTGAGGAAGAGTTAGGAATAGAAGAAGGTACTCAGATTACAGAAACCCAAGCCAATAGTAATTCTGAGGAGGACCAGCTAAGGAAAGATCAATGTACTCAGATATTTGAAACTCCAGCAAGAACCCCTGAGTCTGAGGAGGGACAGACAGGTATTAGGGCAAAAGCTCAGGCAGAAGACAATCAAGAAATCAAAAGACCTGAGCAGGACCAGATAGGGGTAGACAAATGTGTTCAGGAAAAAGAGAGCGAACAAGGTCAGATTGAAACTGAAAGTCAAAGTCAAATACAGCTAACACCTGAACAAGGTCAGATTAGTATCCAGGCAGAAGAAACAAAATTAAGCCCTGGACGAAGTCAGATAGAGAGGAATTCCAAAGCTGATGAAGAACAAATAGTGCCACATCTAAATGAAAATAAAAGAGCAACTGAAGAAAGTCAAAGCACAGTGCCAGCTAAAAGACTCAGAAAGGGAGATAAGTGGCCTAGGTTTGTAAAAAGATTGAAACTTCGCCTTAAAACAATAAATGAAGAACCAGAGCAAGTAAATGAAATATCAAGCCAAGCTGGACCATCCAACGTGCAACCAAGAAGGAGAAGTCCACGTTTGAAAAGACTGAATAACAAGTTCAAAGGACCTGAGTGGACCTATGTCATACTTGAAGATTTCGAAAATCTAGAACTGAGTGATGACAAACTGATTGTTGATCAGACTGACGAAGAAGTGGGACCAACTTGAGAAAACTTCACAGGTTTAAGTCTGTGGAAAAGTTACAAAGAGGGGATAAAGTCTCCTTAGTCAGAAATGGCTGATGATAATGTTAACGGAAGACCGAAAAGAAATTGTCTAAAGACATGTTGTAGAATATGCACATGTAGTATATTAATAGATAGTTATAGTATGGTTTGGATTGACATTCGCTATACCTTATCTAATCAGCAGAGAAATGCAGAATAACACTAATATACCTGATCAAGTAGATACACATACACATGAGAAAGCAGTTAGGCTTAAGCAACCTAGAGTAGGTTTAGAAGCACCAGATGAGGGAGATTTACATTATACAAGAGCTAGAAATAGAACTCATTTAAATGTATTTGCTAATTTGTTAGTACATTATGTAGAAGCTATGCAAATTAGTGATTGCTACGTGTGCATGAAGTTGCCCACATCAGTAGCTGAAGCGGTCACTTACCATCACTTACCTCTGACCTATGGTATTTCATGTAGCATTTTAGCTAGTTTGTTTTTATAGAAATGGAATATTGCAGTATTATTATTCTAATTTTGATGTGGTCTTTTCTGAAGTTCCTTTACGCAAAAATTTGAATCGTATTTCTAGTACTAGAGACTCTACACATTTTATGGGAGATTATTTTCTAACAGTAGGATAAATACACATAGCTGATCCTAAAATACAGGAAAACAATCTAACATGTACATTACAGGAGAAAGAAAAGATTTTTCTAGATTTAGTAGAGAAAAGGAGACAGGATTTCCATAAAAAAGCCACTGATCATAAACGAAAGATTCCTAAAATGGGCTGAAAATAAAGAGTTTACCTCTAATGGCAAGACTCAAGCTGCTATGTTTCTGGATTTCGAAAAGAAAGGGAAACTCTGTCTCCACAGAGAGAAAAACGATTATTATAACAACATGGGGGATGGGGTTTCAAAGATGGAACTGAACCAGTTTATCCTGGAATTTATTACATTTGTGGGAATAGGGCGTGTTTTAAATTGCCTGATCATTGGTATGGGAGTTGCTATTTTGGAATAGTATTCCCAAAGGTGTACCATGTGGAGAAAATCACTAGAAGCAATGAAGGAACTCATGAATTAACTCGTAGTAAAAGAGCATAATTTTCTGAAATAGTAAGTGATATATTTAGTGCATTAATACCTTCAGTGGGAGTGGTTCTGAACACTCAAAGAATTTGAAAATTGTCAACAGTGGTGGATCGCTTATCGACTGGCACTACTAGTGGATGGGGCGTGGCTATCAACATGGACGTGAGCTTGCTAGCTCCGGCTGCCATCAACGATCCGACAAGCATATTGGCGACCCTGAGTCCCGATGATTGACCATTTCAGATATTTGGCGATCCCTGCGCCTCCTGGTTGCTGGTAGGCGCACTCCGGGAAAGTGAAAGTCCTGTTTCCCGGGGAAAACTGAGAGCCTGCTGGAAGCCGGGCAAGCGCACTAAGATGGTGCCGGCTACGTGGTAACGGCAACTGCGGCACCGTTGGAGGCTCTGCGGGCCCTGAGACACGTTGTGCCTTGAGTGGCGCTCCCCGCTCTGTTGGTTCGGGAGGCGGGGGCTGCCCAAGACCCCTGCTGGCTGTGGGGCAGCCGGCGGAGTTCAGCCCCGAACCCCGGATGGAAGAGGAGAACTGCAGAGGCTTCGGGGCCGGCCCGCGGCCTGCTGGGCCCCCAACTTCTAGCGCAAGGTGAGTGCTCCCGAGGCTGGGGATGCCGGGCCGCAACCGCCACGCAGGAAGGTAGGCGGGAGGACAGAGACGAGTGCCGAGGCCCTGAACGCTGTCAAACAGCCCCCCTGGGCCACCATTTGATACAAGGGGGGGAGCAGCAACGGCCGGGACTGGAGTGGGGCTGCCCTCGCGCTGCAGCAGAGGACTCGCTGGGGCAGGCCCCTTCCTGCCGCCTCTCCCCCCTGCCTGATCACCGGTTCCTGGGCCAACACAACGCATGCATTGAGGCCCCCCCCTGCACGACAACGGGCAATAGACACAGAGGAGTTTCACGAAGAGGGCCCACGCTCACCAGACCCCGATGTGTGCCGAAAGGGGGAGGAGAGCCAGCCCTGAGGACAGAGGCCTCCATGGCTGACGCCTAGGGAGAGATAGGTCGGAACCCAGACCTACAGAAGGCAGTTTCCTGTGCTAGTTGCTGGCGAAGACCCCTGAGGAGCCCTGCTTTATTAGTGGTATCTGGAGCGATCAGCGGAACAGCGTGGAGAAGGTGAGAGGGTCGGAGAGTTGGAGTGCTGGTCAGGAGCAGGGACTGGATCCGAGAACTGCGGCGACCCCCCCGTGGACAGGTGGTCTGGCGGACAGTAGAGAGGGGGGCCCGGTTGACTGTGGTTAGAAGGTGCTGGGGTGAGCTGCATGGATCCGCAACCTGGGCTTTGAGACCCCTTGGACGTGGACACGGTGAGGGGGTCATCGCCTCCCGCAGGGGCCTAAAGGTGAAGAGTGCCTTTCTGCCACCCGTGGTGCCTGGGCAGCCGTTGGTACTGACAGGGGACAACTGGGGGCATTGAGGGCGGAGGTCGGTGGCACATGCTACTGGGACCCTTGCACGACTCTGGCCCAGAGCAGAGGGGTCACTGTGGGGGAGAGACAGTAACACAGCCCATGATGGGCAAGAAGAATCTGGACCCCAAACCCCCTAAACAGGGCACCCTAGACAGATATGCCGTGGCCCCTCCTGTGGCGGAGGGGAACCGAATGGAGCAAGATCAGACACGGCCCTCCTGATGAGCGCCATACAAGCGTCTCATGAGGCCCTTGAAAACAAAATAGGGGAGGTAGGAACGGAGGTGATGCTCCAGAGGCAGGACCTCCGCAATTTAGCTGAAAGAGTGACGGCCACGGAGACCAGGATAGGGGAGGCGGAAGATAACGTGCAGGACTTGAAAAAGGGCCTGGTGGAACTACAAGCCTCACATAAACAACTTCTGTGGAAGGTGGATGACGCGGAAAATAGAGAGAGACGCAATAACCTCCGCTATGTGGGCTTTAGGGAAGGACTTGAGGGTGCAAACATGGCAGAGTTCCTTCACTCCTGGCTGCTCCGCACATTCCCAAAAGACAAATTCTCCACTTGTTTCCTCATTGAGAGGGCACATAGAGCACTGCTGGCGAGACCTCCGGCCGGGCGCGACCACGGCCAGTCATTGCCCGTTTCTTAAACTTTTTAGACCGGGAAATGATCCTCCGGGAGGTTAGGAAACTCGGGGACATCAGGCACGAAAATGCACACTTAATGATTTTCCCGGATTACAGCCACGAGGTGCAGAAGCAACAGCGCTCCTTTGATTCGGTTAAGGCTAAGTTGAGAGCCCTCCAAATAAAATACATGCTGTTATTCCCTGTAAAGCTGAAGGTGATATATAAGGAGAAAACCAATTTTTTCCAATCCCAAGAGGAGACATGGCAATGGCTGAAGGAACGCCCTCCTGTGGGGCGGCAGCTGACGGGGGAGCCGAGACCGACAGAGCGGGACCGCCCTGGGGGAAGCCCTCGAGGCTCACCGAGGATGCAGAGAGTGAGGCTGCGACGTGGCAGCCGCGATGTGGCGACTACCCCATACCCCGTATCTGGATCGTGGAGGAGGAGACGGGAGAGTACAGCCTCCCTTAAGTCGATTCACTTGACAGGCTCACGCTTTCGATGCTTGGCAGAGAAGACGTGGTCGGAGGAGGAGGAAGATCCTGGTGATACCACATCGGAGGTAAACGATCTGGAAGGGCGATCGATGCACCCCCTGGAGGCAGCCATAAAAGACATGGAGCGGGGAAATACCCAGGACACAGGGGTCTCGCAGGGGGACCCACAGGACTCTAACTCGTGATGAAGGGACAGCATGGGTCAGCCAATTATGGACACTGAAGCCGAGAGCACGCAAGTTGAACAATCCCCCCTATATCTATTTGTTTTGATTGTATTGTACTGATTTTTGTTCTCGTTTTGTTTTGCTTAGTTACATGCTTGGGATTATGCCTTCTAACAATTCTCTTGCAGAGGTGTAAAGCGGGCACGTTAGTAGTTGGGGCGGTGGAGGGTGGGCGACAGACCTCCTTCACCTGGACAGCTGTATCTCTATCTTTACGGTGGTGATGGGTCTGGACGGGGGAGAGGGCCGGGGAGGGGGGAGTTTCTGGGGTGAACCAGTAGGGGGGTTGGGGAGGGAAGGGGGGTCCAGGGGGTGGTGGGTTGGGGGGGTCATTGTTCTTGTTATCTTTTTTAAGCATGTTGCAGAAGGAAATGTTCACTACACCTGTACACCCTACACCGGGGCCCTACCAGGGCATGTCCTGACCCAGTTTGATGTCCCCTGAAGTAGTGGGTGGCCTCGGGTAGGAGGCGCAAGACACTGGAACTGTCAAAATCCTTACATGGAATGTGAACGGCCTGGGCGCTAAGGTAAAACGGGGATTGGTGATGGCCTTTGTTAAGAGGCTGGCCCCAGACATAGTACTACTCCAGGAAACGCATTTACATGGGACAAGGTGTGGTTTTTTGGCTAGAGGGGCGTACAAGGTATTGGCCCATGCAGGGTACACATCGAGCTCCGGGGGGGTTGCCATTCTGGTGAGAAAATCCCCCTTTCACAGTCACAGACACTTGGACGGGCCCACAGGGTACATACGTTGGGGTAACAGGGACATAGAGACGCCAGAAGATTACGGTCCTGTCAGTGTACGCACCCCCTAGGTTACAGGCTAGAACCCTCGCAGGTGTTGCTGATATTATTCTGAACACGCCGGACACTCTACACGTGGTGGGAGGAGATTTTAATGATGTTGTACATACCCCTTTGGACAGGTCACGGGTGCGAATGGACCGTTTTGTACTGTCCCCTCTAGCGCGGTTTCTCGACACGGTAGGGCTGACGGACGCCTGGAGATGGCTCCATCCGGAGGCTAGGATGTACTCTTATTTCTCTGGGGCGCACAGGGTGTATTCCAGACTGGACTATGTCTTCCTACCCACGCCGCGCGTTGGATGTTGCTAGCTGAGCAGAATACCTGGCGCGAGGCATTTTGGACCACTCGCCAATGTTGGTGACACTTGGGACGAGACTGGGGACAAAGGGTAAGAGCTGGAGACTGTCTGCCTGTGATCTCCAGAATAAGAACTTGTTGCGGGGATGTAGGGCAGATGTGAAGGTGTACCTGGCAGACAACCTGGGCTCCGTACAGTGTGGGGTGACGATCTGGGAAGCTTTGAAGGCTGTCATGTGCGATAAAGTACAGAATAGGTAGCGGAGGATAAGAGGAGACTGCAGGGGGACCTCCGTGACCTTGAGGCTTGCATTTTGGAGCTCGAACAGCGACATGTCGCGGATGGGGGAGTACGTTCACTATGACAGGTGCTGGATGCCCAGCAGTAATACAAGGCCCTGACGAGGGACGAGGCCAAGACACAGGCGCAGGCGACCTTGCATAGGCTATAAGATGTGGGGGACAAATCCTGGAAACTTATGGCATGGCTGAGTCGTAGGGGGAGGAGGCGAGGTGGGTAGACCAGGTGGTGGACGCGGAAGGCCGACCCCGAAGAACAGATGTACAAATAGCGCAGACGTTTGCAGCTTATTATGAGAAGTTCTATGAGGCTAGAGACCTAGGCTCGACGGACGAGATTGGTCAGTACTGAGACGTGGTTGAGACCCCCAGTTTAGAGATGGAAGCTCGAGAGAGCCTTGAGGCAGAGATCACAGTAGCTGAGGTGCGGGAGGCAATAGCTAAACTACGCCCGGGGAAATCTCCTGGTGCTAATGGGTTCCCCGCGGAATTCTTTAAAAACACGACGGACCTCCTTACGCATCTACTGGCTTTGTTCAATGGGGCGATGGAGGAGGGAACCTTCCCACCAGATCTCCGTATGGCCACAATGGTACCTATATATAAGCAGGGTAAACCGCCAGGGGAGTGTGCATCATACTGCCCCATATCACTGTTGAACGTGGAGGTAAAACTCCTAGCGACGATTCTGGCATTGCGACTGAGAAAGGTGATAACAGAACTGATTCACCTGGATCAGACGGGCTTCCTGCCAGACAGGGCAACTAGGCACAACTTGAGGAGGACACATAACTGGTTGATGGATGTATGTGATCGTAAGGAGCCGCATGTATTTCTCTCCCTAGACATTACTGGTGGATTTTTGATGATAAATAACGAATTAGTTGCGGTAAGATCAATGGTTTCACAAAATCGACTTGCTCTTGACATATTATTGGCAAAAGAGGGCGGAGTCTGTAGAATGTTGAAGATGCAACATTGTTGCACTTACATTCCAGACGAAAGCGTAGAAATTAAAAGGTACGCGAGAAATATTACCAATTTGAGAGAAGAATTGAAACCACTGGAGGTTGATAGTGCATGGAAGAGACTAATTTGTGGTCTCTCTTCAATAGGTAGTTGGTTCACTAAAGTAGGAAAGAGTTTTGTAGGTGAAATACTGATGCCAATGGTGGGAGTAGCACTACTGATTTTAGGGATAATAATTTGTTGCAAATGTTGCAAACATAAAAAGACATCTAAAGCAAATCAGAAAGGGAAGAAAAGAAACTTCAGTGAAATCGAGCTTGAAGAATAAAATGGGGATCTGTATCGACTGGCACTACTAGTGGATGGGGCGTGGCTATCAACATGGACGTGAGCTTGCTAGCTCTGGCTGCCATCAACGATCCGACAAGCATATTGGCGACCCTGAGTCCCGATGATTGACCATTTCAGATATTTGGCGATCCCTGCGCCTCCTGGTTGCTGGTAGGCGCACTCCGGGAAAGTGAAAGTCCTGTTTCCCGGGGAAAACTGAGAGCCTGCTGGAAGCCGGGCAAGCGCACTAAGATGGTGCCGGCTACGTGGTAACGGCAACTGCGGCACCGTTGGAGGCTCTGCGGGCCCTGAGACACGTTGTGCCTTGAGTGGCGCTCCCCGCTCTGTTGGTTCGGGAGGCGGGGGCTGCCCGAGACCCCTGCTGGCTGTGGGGCAGCCGGCGGAGTTCAGCCCCGAACCCCGGACGGAAGAGGAGAACTGCAGAGGCTTCGGGGCCGGCCCGCGGCCTGCTGGGCCCCCAACTTCTAGCGCAAGGTGAGTGCTCCCGAGGCTGGGGATGCCGGGCCGCAACCGCCACGCAGGAAGGTAGGCGGGAGGACAAAGACGAGTGCCGAGGCCCTGAACGCTGTCAAACAGCCCCCCTGGGCCACCATTTGATACAAGGGGGGGAGCAGCGACGGCCGGGACTGGAGTGGGGCTGCCCTCGCGCTGCAGCAGAGGACTCGCTGGGGCAGGCCCCTTCCTGCCGCCTCTCCCCCCTGCCTGATCACCGGTTCCTGGGCCAACACAACGCATGCATTGAGGCCCCCCCCTGCACGACAACGGGCAATAGACACAGAGGAGTTTCACGAAGAGGGCCCACGCTCACCAGACCCCGATGTGGGCCGAAAGGGGGAGGAGAGCCAGCCCTGAGGACAGAGGCCTCCATGGCTGACGCCTAGGGAGAGATAGGTCGGAACCCAGACCTACAGAAGGCAGTTTCCTGTGCTCGTTGCTGGCAAAGACCCCTGAGGAGCTGCGGAGCCCTGCTTTATTAGTGGTATCTGGAGCGATCAGCGGAACAGCGTGGAGAAGGTGAGAGGGTCGGAGAGTTGGAGTGCTGGTCAGGAGCAGGGACTGGATCCGAGAACTGCGGCGACCCCCCCGTGGACAGGTGGTCTGGCGGACAGTAGAGAGGGGGGCCCGGTTGACTGTAATTAGAAGGTGCTGGGGTGAGCTGCATGGATCCGCAACCTGGGCTTTGAGACCCCTTGGACGTGGACACGGTGAGGGGGTCATCGCCTCCCGCAGGGGCCTAAAGGTGAAGAGTGCCTTTCTGCCACCCGTGGTGCCTGGGCAGCCGTTGGTACTGACAGGGGACAACTGGGGGCATTGAGGGCGGAGGTCGGTGGCACATGCTACTGGGACCCTTGCACGACTCTGGCCCAGAGCAGAGAGGTCACTGTGGGGGAGAGACAGTAACACAGCCCATGATGGGCAAGAAGAATCTGGACCCCAAACCCCCTAAACAGGGCACCCTAGACAGATATGCCGTGGCCCCATCTGTGGCGGAGGGGAACCGAATGGAGCAAGATCAGACACGGCCCTCCTGATGAGCGCCATACAAGCGTCTCACGAGGCCCTTGAAAACAAAATAGGGGAGGTAGGAACGGAGGTGATGCTCCAGAGGCAGGACCTCCGCAATTTAGCTGAAAGAGTGACGGCCACGGAGACCAGGATAGGGGAGGCGGAAGATAACGTGCAGGACTTGAAAAAGGGCCTGGTGGAACTACAAGCCTCACATAAACAACTTCTGTGGAAGGTGGATGACGCGGAAAATAGAGAGAGACGCAATAACCTCCGCTATGTGGGCTTTAGGGAAGGACTTGAGGGTGCAAACATGGCAGAGTTCCTTCACTCCTGGCTGCTCCGCACATTCCCAAAAGACAAATTCTCCACTTGTTTCCTCATTGAGAGGGCACATAGAGCACTGCTGGCGAGACCTCCGGCCGGGCGCGACCACGGCCAGTCATTGCCCGTTTCTTAAACTTTTTAGACCGGGACATGATCCTCCGGGAGGTTAGGAAACTCGGGGACATCAGCCACGAAAATGCACACTTAATGATTTTCCCGGATTACAGCCACGAGGTGCAGAAGCAACGGCGCTCCTTTGATTCGGTTAAGGCTAAGTTGAGAGCCCTCCAAATAAAATACATGCTGTTATTCCCTGTAAAGCTGAAGGTGATATATAAGGAAAAAACCAATTTTTTCCAATCCCAAGAGGAGACATGGCAATGGCAATGGCTGAAGGAACGCCCTCCTGTGGGGCGGCAGCTGACGGGGGAGCGGAGACCGACAGAGCGGGACGGCCCTGGGGGAAGCCCTCGAGGCTCACCGAGGATGCAGAGAGTGAGGCTGCGACGTGGCAGCCGCGATGTGGCGACTACCCCATACCCCGTATCTGGATCGTGGCGGAGGAGACGGGAGAGTACAGCCTCCCTTAAGTCGATTCACTTGACAGGCTCACGCTTTCGATGCTTGGCAGAGAAGACGTGGTCGGAGGAGGAGGAAGATCCTGGTGATACCACATCGGAGGGAAACGATCTGGAAGGGCGATCGATGCACCCCGTGGAGGCAGCCATAAAAGACATGGAGCGGGGAAATACCCAGGACACAGGGGTCTCGCAGGGGGATCCACAGGACTCTAACTCATGATGAAGGGACAGCATGGGTCAGCCAATTATGGACACTGAAGCCGAGAGCACGCAAGTTGAACAATCCCCCCTATATCTATTTGTTTTGATTGTATTGTACTGATTTTTTTTCTCGTTTTGTTTTGCTTAGTTACATGCTTGGGATTATGCCTTCTAACAATTCTCTTGCAGAGGTGTAAAGCGGGCACGTTAGTAGTTGGGGCGGTGGAGGGTGGGCGACAGACCTCCTTCACCTGGACAGCTGTATCTCTATCTTTACGGTGGTGATGGGTCTGGACGGGGGAGAGGGCCGGGGAGGGGGGAGTTTCTGGGGTGAACCAGTAGGGGGGTTGGGGAGGGAAGGGGGGTCCAGGGGGTGGTGGGTTGGGGGGGTCATTGTTCTTGTTATCTTTTTTAAGCATGTTGCAGAAGGAAATGTTCACTACACCTGTACACCCTACACCGGGGCCCTACCAGGGCATGTCCTGACCCAGTTTGATGTCCCCTGAAGTAGTGGGTGGCCTCGGGTAGGAGGCGCAAGACACTGGAACTGTCAAAATCCTTACATGGAATGTGAACGGCCTGGGCGCTAAGGTAAAACGGGGATTGGTGATGGCCTTTGTTAAGAGGCTGGCCCCAGACATAGTACTACTCCAGGAAACGCATTTACATGGGACAAGGTGTGGTTTTTTGGCTAGAGGGGCGTACAAGGTATTGGCCCATGCAGGGTACACATCGAGCTCCGGGGGGGTTGCCATTCTGGTGAGAAAATCCCCCTTTCACAGTCACAGACACTTGGACGGGCCCACAGGGTACATACGTTGGGGTAACAGGGACATAGAGATGCCAGAAGATTACGGTCCTGTCAGTGTACGCACCCCCTAGGTTACAGGCTAGAACCCTCGCAGGTGTTGCTGATATTATTCTGAACACGCCGGACACTCTACACGTGGTGGGAGGAGATTTTAATGATGTTGTACATACCCCTTTGGACAGGCCAGGGGTGCGAATGGACCGTTTTGTACTGTCCCCTCTAGCGCGGTTTCTCGACACGGTAGGGCTGACAGACGCCTGGAGATGGCTCCATCCGGAGGCTAGGATGTACTCTTATTTCTCTGGGGCGCACAGGGTGTATTCCAGACTGGACTATGTCTTCCTACCCACGCCGCGCGTTGGATGTTGCTAGCTGAGCAGAATACCTGGCGCGAGGCATTTTGGACCACTCGCCAATGTTGGTGACACTGGGGACGAGACTGGGGACAAAGGGTAAGAGCTGGAGACTGTCTGCCCGGGATCTCCAGAATAAGAACTTGTTGCGGGGATTTAGGGCAGATGTGAAGGTGTACCTGGCAGACAACCTGGGCTCCGTACAGTCTGGGGTGACGATCTGGGAAGCTTTGAAGGCTGTCATGTGCGATAAAGTACAGAATAGGTAGCGGAGGATAAGAGGAGACTGCAGGGGGACCTCCGTGACCTTGAGGCTTGCATTTTGGAGCTCGAACAGCGACATGTCGCGGATGGGGGAGTACGTTCACTATGACAGGTGCTGCATGCCCAGCAGCAATACAAGGCCCTGACGAGGGACGAGGCCAAGACACAGGCGCAGGCGACCTTGCATAGGCTATACGATGTGGGGGACAAATCCTGGAAACTTATGGCATGGCTGAGTCGTAGGGGGAGGAGGCGAGGTGGGTAGACCAGGTGGTGGACGCGGAAGGCCGACCCCGAAGAACAGATGTACAAATAGCGCAGACGTTTGCAGCTTATTATGAGAAGTTCTATGAGGCTAGAGACCTAGGCTCGACGGACGAGATTGGTCAGTACTGAGACGTGGTTGAGACCCCCAGTTTAGAGATGGAAGCTCGAGAGAGCCTTGAGGCAGAGATCACAGTAGCTGAGGTGCGGGAGGCAATAGCTAAACTACGCCCGGGGAAATCTCCTGGTGCTAATGGGTTCCCCGCGGAATTCTTTAAAAACACGACGGACCTCCTTACGCATCTACTGGCTTTGTTCAATGGGGCGATGGAGGAGGGAACCTTCCCACCAGATCTCCGTATGGCCACAATGGTACCTATATATAAGCAGGGTAAACCGCCAGGGGAGTGTGCATCATACTGCCCCATATCACTGTTGAACGTGGAGGTAAAACTCCTAGCGACGATTCTGGCATTGCGACTGAGAAAGGTGATAACAGAACTGATTCACCTGGATCAGACGGGCTTCCTGCCAGACAGGGCAACTAGGCACAACTTGAGGAGGACACATAACTGGTTGATGGATGTATGTGATCGTAAGGAGCCGCATGTATTTCTCTCCCTAGACATTACTGGTGGATTTTTGATGATAAATAACGAATTAGTTGCGGTAAGATCAATGGTTTTACAAAATCGACTTGCTCTTGACATATTATTGGCAAAAGAGGGCGGAGTCTGTAGAATGTTGAAGATGCAACATTGTTGCACTTACATTCCAGACGAAAGCGTAGAAATTAAAAGGTACGCGAGAAATATTACCAATTTGAGAGAAGAATTGAAACCACTGGAGGTTGATAGTGCATGGAAGAGACTAATTTGTGGTCTCTCTTCAATAGGTAGTTGGTTCACTAAAGTAGGAAAGAGTTTTGTAGGTGAAATACTGATGCCAATGGTGGGAGTAGCACTACTGATTTTAGGGATAATAATTTGTTGCAAATGTTGCAAACATAAAAAGACATCTAAAGCAAATCAGAAAGGGAAGAAAAGAAACTTCAGTGAAATCGAGCTTGAAGAATAAAATGGGGATCTGTATAAAAAGATAAAAAACTTTCACATGAATAATGGTGAAAAACCTCGAAGAGTGTTTGAAGAAATAGAAATGAGTAAATGTTGAAAAGTTGGCATCTGTTTCTGTAATATGTGATGATATAAAATATCATCAAAGAGGGGATTGATGGAGCAAGGTTTCACTCGTAAAGAGACTTGCTTGGATCCAAACCCTCTCGAAATAATATATAATACTTTAATCAACATGTTTTGTATTACTAATAATGCACCACACAACATTTCTAGTATCCAGGGGAAGCTTTCCTATGTGCTTTTTACTAAACGTAACTCGAGTGTCCTAATATGGCCGCGCAACGCGGGAACTTTTCTGCGCATGCGTCTGTCACACTCACGTGACATGACGTACTTTCTGCTTTGGTGGGAAAACTTTGCTTCTGCGCACCAGAACTAAAGATGGCTGCTCTAGGTTTTCATGTGCTAACGCTTGCATTGCTGCTTTTACTAAATTGTTTGTTCTGCTTAATTCCTAACACTGTAGTTAAAATAAAGTAATGGGAATAGAGTAGAGATAAGTGGTATACAGTACATTAAATTATTCTTTGTTCTAAAACTGTTCTTCTTTGACTTTGCTATTAGCTCGTGTTTGGAACAATCAAATACAATGTTGCTCCATCTTGGGTCCCGCGACTGCGCATGTGCTGCCCTCTCAAGAGTCCACAAGCCATGGCATTGAATCTATTCCAACAACAGCCTTGCCTACCATGCGCCTGGGAAAATGAACTATTGACCCACGGAAAGGAAGACAACTTACCAATCTTCGTATACATTGTATTTGTTATTGAAACATCTATTGTTGGGAGGAATAAAAGTGCATGGGAAAATAAAACTATGGGAGGGAACATTAATTTGAATATATGAATCAAGTGACCTCATAACTGGTATGGTGTGATGACCTCTCCTCGTCCTTTGACCAATCAAAGTAAGGGAATACACACATTTGCAACATTGGGGGGTGGTACACTGCCCTGGAAAATGGTATAACTAAGGTAGGATTAGCTAGTTAGATTGTCCGACTTGTCCGAATAGCTGATCTGTCACTAACCCAATGCACTCAATAGGCGATCGAGAGAAGAGGTGCTGGCAGAGCACTCTGTCAGAAGGATCGATAACCCAATCGGGGTTCCTTTGATGGAGATTCGATAACCCAATCGGGGTTCTGGAGGGAGAAGATTAGCTAACCCAATCGGGGTCCACCTGTTAGCCGCAGTGAGGGGTGTAACGCTGGCGTTGCACTTAGCTGAGGGTACTTGGTTCCAACTTGAATCCATCCTAATTTGGTCATCACTGGTCCTGATCTACACCTGTGCTGTCTTACTGGCATCTGAACTACAAGAAGTCCTGTCTTTTATCCTAGCCCGTGGCCGAGGGTTGGTTTTCACACCATTCTAGGTAAATATAAAATACACGTGGGTATGTCATTATATTGTTTCCTTTTTCTGACCCTTCCTATGTTTCAATGCTTAAAGAAAGTTTCATAATATTTTTGCATCATCTTGCTTTAATTATATTCTTTCTAATTGAATGCGCTTTAATCGAATTGTTATGGACTCTGACATTTAAGAATTTACATAGATAAAGTGTTTAAATCTTTCCCGAGTCTGTGGTTATTTTATGAGTGCAAATGTTTATTTACTGCCTATTTTCTTGCTAACTCCCTTGATCCCTTAGGACTCTAGGTACCGGTGACTAGGATTGGTAAGTCAAAGGTATAGGTCCTAAAAGGTTAAATAAAATCCTGATTTAATGTAGGTTTACCTGTTCAAAGTGTGTAGTTTTTATGGGCCCAGGTGAGTATGGTAAAATCTCGAGCAGGTGAGCCCGCCCTCTATCAGATGTTCCTCCTAAATTTAGACTATAAAATATTGGCCAAGGTCATCACTAATTGCCTATCACAATTGATGACGTTTAGAGTATCCCCAGTCCAATAGGAATTTATTCCCCATCGGTCCACCTTGTTGGATCTTAGGACATTATTTGCAGTCCTCCACAGGTTCGATCGGAGGGTCCAAGCTGCGGCAATCCTTCTCGATGCGGAAAAGGCCTTTGACTCCTTGGAATGGATTTTCCTTGCAGTGATGCGCCGCATGGGACTGCCTGAGGGATTTGTGGCCAACATTGCCTTATTATACAGCAATCCCACGGCCAGACTCCGCTTGAATGGTATTCTCTCCTGACCCTTCAGGCTATCACGGGGCGCCCATCAGGGCCTGTTCATTCTTGCCATGGATCCATTAATTCAACACTTTCAGGAAAGACATCTGCAGCGAAAGATACAGTTTAATACGGGCCCACTTTTGGCCTCACTTTACGCAGATGACATAATCCTTTCTGTCAGGGAGCCCCAGGTAAATCTGGAACCTCTCATCAGAAAGATACTCAGATTATGCCTTTTTTCAGACCTTGACATCAACTGGCAAAAATCATTAATTTTCCCTTTAACCTCAGGCACAAAACAATGGGAGCGCAAATATCCTCTTGAATGGTGCACAGATTCGGGCAAATACCTGGGGATACATATACATCTAGACACTAAGCAGATCATTCGTTTAAATTGTGGGCAGGCCATCAGCACTCTGAAGACTCAGGTATAGAGATGGCTGTGATTGACCTTGTCAATGTCGGGGTGGGTGGCTATTCTAAAGATGGTGGTACTTCCCAAATTTCTGTATTTATTCAATAATATCCCCATTCCCCTCACTAACGTTTTTTTTAGGACACTACGCACCCACCTTACACGTCTGGTCTGGGGAGGGTAGACAGCCTCGGGTTCATTGGCCAGTGCTCACTCTGCCATATAGCAGGGGGGTATGGGGTACCGGATCTGCAATTGTATTACCTTGCAGCCCAGTGCTGCTATGTGCATGCATGGCTGCACCCCGATGCCAGGATACTGTATCTTCGGCCTGAATCTGACTTTGTATTGCTAGAGCAACTGTCTACAGTTTTGCCCAAAGGCATCCCGAGGGACCCCCAGGACATACAGACCGTGTCCACTACAAGCTGGGCGTGGGAGAAACTCAGACGGCTATCTGGCGCCACAATGCTATACTCTTCCGCCCTTCCTTCCCCGAACGTCCGCTGGATCCCAATATTGGGTGAATGACTGGTGCAGTGCACCGTGACCACAATTGATATAACCAAAATGGGAGACCTATGCCCAGGGGGCCACGCTTTTTCACTAGAGGATGATATACGCTTCCTAGATGGTAGCTTCATGGATAGGTTTGTCCTGGGGCGCATCCGGTCGGCTCTGCGTGCCACACTGCCGAAGTTCCCGATCGACCCAGAGTTTTCCCTCCCACTAACAACGATAATTGAGAACACAAATGGGGCGCATTTAATTTCTAAATTGTACAAAGCTTGTGCTAACATGAGGCTAGACAGTGAGAACAAGATCCGCAGTGATTGGGAAATAGACTTGGGCCGTCCAATAACTGATGAGCAATGTTGGGTGCTCACCAAGGAAGTCTCCCTTAACAGTAAACACAAACTGCTCCATTTAAAATGTTTGCAACACACATACTTCACCCCCGCTAAAGCGCACAGGATAGATTCATCCAGACCACACACTTGCCTGAAATGCGCTGCGCCCTAAGCTGACTTTGCACATCTTGCATGGACATGCCCACAGCTACATACTTATTGGAAGCACATCCACTGCACACTGGGAAAAATGATTAACTTGCTCATCATTCCAATTCCAGAGGTGGCCTTATTGGGATACACTGTAAACTTCCCTAAAGGGGTTAGGCGGTTTACTTCACTAGGTCTGCTCCTGGGCAAAAGGGAAGTGGCTATTCATTGAGGCAGGAGGACGGCTCCTAAAGTACAGAGTTGGCTGAACAGTCTGGCTTAATGTAATGTGAATAGCGAGCTTTATGCTGACACAAGCCAGCTCTTCTCGCCCCAAAGACATGGGGCCCATATCGTTCTTATATAGAGGCTTTGAGACAGACCCCCAATTCTCAACTGGGGGATGGACTCGTCCTGGAGGGGGTGGGGTGACAGCCTCAATATGCTAAGCTCACTTAGTGCCAGGCACTATTCACAAATCATGGTGCACCCCAAACACTGGGGCTTTTACTCTTGTATGTATCAGGACTGTTGTAGTACTGAAGAACGGGGGGGGTTGGGTATTGGGGAGGGCCCAAGTGAACTGTAATTATAGGATCACTGTAACCATCATACTAGCCTTGCCAGGCGGTGCACCTATTTGAAATCTACGATGCATGAGCTGATTGAGTGACAATGTCATTGTAACAGATTGGCATGTATATATCTTTTGTAATAACGTAAATTGGAAAAATAAAGGTTAAAAAAAAAAATATTTTATATTAAAGGAAGTCAAAATGTATGGGTGACTTGGGCATAATGTAATCAGCATTACGCATTATTTAGTTTCCTGGCTGCATTTCTGGTGATCTCAATTTCCGAATTACCTCCAACTGAAAATAATAATAGAAAAAATAACACTAATAATAGATAAAGTAAAGTCCACATTTGTAAAGCGCACAATCACCCGTAAGGGTCTCTAGGCGCTGGGGGCCGTCGGGAAGATTAAGCGAGCTATTGCCCAGAGTCACATGGTGCTGGGCTAACCTGCCGCCGGAGCCGGGGATCGAACCGTGGTCCCCAGATTCCAGCGTCAGTCGCCGTGGCCGCGTCGCCACACCTCTCCCTAGATGACATCAGGAACCACCACGTATCTCCTCTGTCCCGATGTCAGAGGGTTTGAATGCATCCTTAGTCAGTGTGGGAATCATTGTTATCAATGTTGTGTTAAATGTGAGTGGGAGGTTACCACACCTTTTGAATTTATTGGGTTCCTTGGAGAACAATGGACCTGTGTGACTCTCTGAAATTTTATAGAGTTTTTTTTTTTTAAACCTTTATTTAAAGTTCCACATATTGCGAATAGTGATACAAAAATAAAAAATAATACCAAGGCATAATAAACACAAGAAGACAATACATCAAAGGCATAACCCAACAAAGGCAGTGCAGTGTACATCGAATAATGACAGTGACCATATCGCGGTGACATATATCCAAACGACATGAATCGAAATTACAAACATCAAAGTAAGGTTGAAAGGGGGAACATCTTGATACCACAGTACCGTTTTATATCAGGGACCTCCTACCGATCTGGCAGCATGCTGAAAACCCATTATGTCTATTAAAAATGTTACAAACAAAGAACTGACCATTAAAGTAATATGACCACTCCGGGTCTATGGCACTCAAATGCAAATAGTGGGGGGGATCAGCCCACCCTAGTCGGGGTGATGCCTGATTGTGTCAGAGACGCCTGGGCATCACGTTGTCGGGATATGTAGATGCAGTAGGGTTCCCATATATCAATAGGTCTGGAGGTGGGGGGGAGTAGAGTGCTAAACTCCTCGCAGTTAGTGTTACAAAATGCCAAGCTGTTTAACCATGATCGGAGAGTTGGGGCCTTCCTGCTACCCCAGAGCAATGCAATTTCCCTTTTTGCCAGCATGAAGCCCATTGCTGCTAATTTTCAAACGTTTCTGGGGAAGTTTGCAACATATCCCAGCAGTGCAATCTCAGGGGTAGGAAGGAGTGGTGTAGGGAGGATATCCCCCAGTGCAGAGTGGACGTCCGACCAGTATTGATGTATCTCAGGGCAAGTCCATGTTAAGTGTGCGAAGTCCGCCAAAGGGGAGTGGCATTTCGGGCAATTGTGAGGCCGGGAGTCGTCTATTCTATGCGCACGCGCTGGGGTAAAATACATCCGCCGGAGGAATTTAAATTGCAACAACTTGTGTCGACTGTTCAAGGAGACATTTGTCGTAGCCTCACAACAGTACGTCCATTGCTCATCTGAAATAGGGCCGCCAAGGTCTGTTTCCCATTCGGCTCTGAGCCTGGAGTCATCAATAGGTTTAAGGGAAGCGCACTGTTTATATAACTTGGAGATCTGATGCGTGTTGGATGGGCTCTGTATCACCAGCGTCAGGGGGAGGACCTCTTCGGGGGCTAGAGGAAAGGAGGGGAAGCATGCCCTCAATGCTGAGCGCAGCCGGGCGAGAATAAATGCGTCCATGAAGGAACGGTCCGAGAATCGGGGGTCCTCCGTTACGGAGAATACGTGGCGATCAGGGAAAAAATCTCCGAGGGTGCCAATGGCAAAGGTCTGCAATGTGTGATTTACCAATCTCTCCTCTGTAATGGCAGGAAGGGAGGCATTGGGAATGGGCAACAGCGGAGAATAAAGCGTATCGAATCCTAAAAGTTTACGCAGTTTAACCCACGCCCAGCATGTGGTGGACACGGTCTGTATGTCACGCGGATCTCGAGGGAAGCCGGTAGGGAGCAGCGTGAAGAGTTGCCTGGGGAGCAAGTATGGAATTTGTGCATCTGGGTGGAACCACGAGTAAGCATAAGAGCATTGGGCCAGTAAGTAATACAAATAGAAGTCTGGTACACCCAGCCCGCCCTTAACAGGCGGGAGGGTCAGGACCTTCCAGCTGACACGGGGTGTGCGGTCTCCCCAGACCAAGCGGAGAGGGGAGAGGGAGAAGGGTAAACTGATCCAGCGGTCAATTTGTGTTTCTAGCTTGGAGACTGCCGCGCCATAGTTGAGGCGTATCAAATACGCTGTATCTAGATGGATATGTATTCCTAAATATTTACCGGAGTCAGCGCACCATTCTAGCGGAAACTCAAAAGACCAGGGAATGGTGCTGGTGGTGAGCGGGAAAATGACGGATTTGTGCAAAATAATATTTAAGCCTGAAAATGTTCCAAAGCGTATTATTTCTCATATCAACGGGGATAGATTACAGTGGGGTTGCCTGACGTAAAGTATCATGTCGTCTGCGTACATGGACAACAGCAAGGGGCCTGTACGAAACTGTAACCCGCGCTGGAGGTGATTCTCCTGGAACTGACGTGCCAGGGGATCGAGCGCCAAGATAAACAGCAGTGGGGAGAGGGGACAACCCTGCCTTGTACCCCGCGAAAGAGGAAAGGGATCCGACAGTACTCCATTGAGTCGCAGCCTTGCGGAGGGCTCGGTATACAAGGGGCCACGGTTGCAATAAAGCACTCCGGCATGCCCATGCGGCGCATGACAGAGAGAAAGAAGGGCCACTCCAGGGAATCGAAGGCTTTCTCTGCATCCAATAAAATCGCCGCGGCCGGAGTATCGGGGTCAATGCGGTGTAAAACTGTAAATAAGGTGCGGAGGTTAAGGGATGTAGATCTATGTGGAACAAAGCCCGATTGCATGGGAGAGATGATAAATTCCATCAGGAGTGACAGTCTGATTGCTATCTCTTTGGCTAGGATTTTGTAGTCCGTGTTCAGGAGTGAGAGCGGCCTATAAGAACCGCAAAGCGTGGGGTCTTTACCAGGTTTGGGCAGCAGAACAATCACCGCTTCACGAAAAGTCGGTGGGAGGCTGCCCACTTCCAAAGCCTCCGCGTACACCTCGATCAAGCGAGGCACCAGTACATCTTTATATGCTTTATAAAAGTCGACAGAAAAGCCATCTAGACCAGGGGCCGAGGAACCGCGCAAGGCGTCGATGGCCTCTATGATGCTGTCCGCAGTAATGGGCACAAGAAAGAAATCCTGCATGTAGCGTTCCAGATACACAATGGCCACCTCTGACAAATACCTCTCTTGGTCGGCCAGACTCCCGGATAGGCGTGATGTGTACAGGGATTCGTAATACGTGAGGAAGAGCTGGCAAACCACAGGTGTAGATTACACTGGGGAGCCGTCTGGACCTGTCATGGAAAGAATGCAGGTAGGGCCTCTAGGCGGCCGCAGTGTGTTTGCCAGTAGGCGGCCAGGGCGGTCACCGTCTCCATATCGCCGTGCAGTGCAGTGTTTGTTTAGAAAGGCGAGTTCTCTATCCGCCGTGTCACGGAATTTCATGGAAAGCTCTTAAAGATTGGCTGACAGGGCGACTGAGGGTGCTATCAGTAGTTCGTGATCCGCGGCGGCAAGCTCCTCCTCAATCTTATCCAAGGTAGAACGCAGGTCTCTGAGGATCCCTGCGTGTTTCGAAATGCACACCCCTCTGATAACTGCCTTAAAGCCCTCCCACAGGACTGCCCATGTGTCCACGGAGCCAGTGTTTAAATCAAAGTAGTCTTCGATAGCCCGCTGTATCTCTTCAGTAAAGACAGGGTCAAGCAGTGCACGACCGGGGAAACGTCAGTGTCTCTCATAACCCCCCTCTCTTGGGACAAACAGCTGGAGCGTAACCGGACAATGATCAGAGAGAGTGCGGGGGAGGGTATGGACAGAACCTAACCAGATAGCAATCACCGGGGAGACCAGCCAGTAATCTAGTCTGGTCCATGTGTTGTGGAACCCGGAGTAATGAGTGAAGGCGGGTTTGTTAGCGTGTAAATGTGCCTCAACGTCAACAAGGGAGTAGTGTGTGAAGACATCACGAGAGCTAGGCGGGAGTGGGGCTTGGAGTCAGGAGTGGAAGCTGTACTGTCTCTATCATGGTCTAGAAGTAGGTTAAAGTCTCCGCCAAGAATCAGCAGCCCTGTGTCAGTCGCTAGGAGGTGTGTGGAAAGGGATTGAAAGAAGGAGGGGGTAGTGTCAGTATTCGGGCCGTAGACACAAACCAATGATATCCTATGCCCCATCATCTGCCTAGTGACGATCAGAAAACGGCCTTCAGGGTCGCCCCTCGTGGCAAAGTGTGCGAACTGGATGCCAGGCTACCAGCCGTAGTGACAGCTAAATGGGTTTCCTGAAAGAACAGGATGTCCACCCCATGACGCGCTAAATAGGCCAGGACCCGCATCCGCTTCCTATTATCGTTCAGGCCCGCACATTCCTGGACATCAGTGAAAGTCCGGAGGGACCGGACACGTTTCCTAGCAGAACCATCTCAACACTGTCTTGTAAACGGAGTCAGAATATCGTTTAGCCATATTGCCTAATAACATCGATATACCTTGCAAACTGCAACAAGTAATAAAAAGAAAATACAAAACACAAAAAAAATCCTCCCGTCCACCACCCACCCTCTCCCTACCTATAAAGAGGAGTACCCAAGTACATTTCTCACGAAAAGAAACCATGGAGGTATTCACCATGGGGCATGGCAACACCACGCCAGTCGGG
The DNA here is from genome assembly GCF_964261635.1 of Lissotriton helveticus. Classification (NCBI taxonomy): domain Eukaryota; kingdom Metazoa; phylum Chordata; class Amphibia; order Caudata; family Salamandridae; genus Lissotriton; species Lissotriton helveticus. Next base: position 698,481,949 of record NC_136067.1, on the reverse strand, counting down.
CAACCAGCATTCTGAAAAGTAAAAAAACATTTGAATGGAAACATGCGTTCGAACGAGCAACAACCACTATCCATCTCCTTAACTATGGAATAGAGCAAAAACAGTTATTTAGCCACTCCCGGTTTGGGAAAAAAAGGTCCACACTGGTTTGCAAGGACTGTTGAGAAGGGGAGTGTGGCCGAGAGTCACCGTGCGAACCACCTCTGGCATGTTTAAAGTTGCGGAAGAAATCCTGAGCGGCTTGTGGCGTATCAAAAATTCTCGCCTTGCCGTCAATGTCCACCCTAAGTCGGGCCGGGTATAGCATACCATAATGGCGTCCTAGATTTCTCAACATGGCCTTGACATTCTGATATTTCCGTCTAGCCTCCTGCACCATGAATGTAAAGTCTGGAAAGAAGGACAGTTTGTTGCCTTGCCACTGGACGTCCCCTTTTTCACGGGCCGCACGGAGGGCTGCGTCCCGGTCGCGAAAGTTCATTACCCGTGCGATGATCGGTCGAGGTAGGAGGCCCGGCTTAGGACGAGGGCCTAGGGACCGATGTGCCCGCTCCACCACAAAGCCCTGGTTGAAGGTTTCTATACCGAAAAGATCCAACAAGAGCTGTTCCACAAATGAGTCCAGACGACCAGTGGGTGTCGATTCTGGAACGCCAAGAAGGCGTATGTTGTTGCGGCGTCCCCTCGCCTCCAAATCTTCGTTCTTCATTGCCACGTCTTTGAGGATCTTTTCAACCCGCTCAAGCCGTTTCAGGGAAGAAGAGGCGCCATCTTCGAGGTCAGAAACTCTGGACTCCACCACCTCTAGCCTGCGGTTGTGGCCTTGGATTTTGGCATTCCTGGTTGCCAATTTTTAATCAAGATCGTCGAATCGGGCATCCAGGGCCTTGAAGCCAGATCTCATTTCGGCAATCATGGTGGCAGCCAGTGAGTTCGAGTCTGTCTCCTCCGTAGGCGCAGCCGTTGCAGCGGAGGGACCCGCTGAGGGGTCCGCCGAGGCATCTGGGGCCTTCTCGAATTGTAGTTTAGGTTGTCTTGGGTCTTTCTTGACCATTGTGGATAGCGATCGATTTTCAGGGAGCCCGTCACAGTCCGTGGAGTGCAGGAGTAGAGGTGAGCCGGACAATAGGGGGCTATGGAGAAACCCTGGGTCTCAAAGAGGACGGAGATGGGAGTTCCAAGGCGGTCGTGTGAAGCTGTTATTATCCTATGGTACCAATCAGATCAGGCCCAGCCAGGGGGCAGCCAGGGCAATAAGGCCGCCAGGTACCGCCCAGTGCCAAGGGGAATCGCTGCGCCGGTGAGGGTTTCCGCCGGGTCGGCGTATGTAGGACCACTGTGGCCGGCCGTGTTCTGGCGATGCCAGGCGTCGCAGTAATTGTAAATGGAAGCCCTCAGGGGCAGAGCTGTTGGATAGACAGGTGGAGGAATGCCAACCTTACTGCCGGATGAGACGAGAGCCCAAGGGCTGCCACGGGAGGGCCAAGGAAAGGGGGAGGGTGGGCAGCAAGCCCCCCCCACTGATCAAGGACGCCCCCCCCGGCTCCCAATGGGGGGGAAGAGCACAGTCACCAAGGACCCACCAGCCCGCAGCCACCCCCCTTCACCCCACCTCCCCAGGGAGCCCACCGGCACCACTAGCACCCCCAGCCGGCTCCCAACTCACTGTGGGTCCCGGCTCCGATAATGCGGTGTATGCCTGAAGGCCTAAATCTCCGCAACGGAAGTATGGGCCCAGTGGGGGGGGGGGCGAACGGGAGGCAGCGAGCGGGGACCAACCCTAGAGCTGCGGAGGTCAGTGGGAGACCAGCGGGCGGGCAGAACGGCGGTGACGGCTTACCCGGTCTCCGACGGCTCCGGATCAATGGCGGCAGCTCCCGCTGTATAGGCCCGACCTCAACAGGTCCGATCGCCGTTTCAGGAGGCGCCGCAGTCGTTCCAGAGGGGCATGCTCCTACAGCCAAGGTCCGCGGCTGCAAGGGGGAGAGTGCTTCATGTGGTGCCGCTCGCTCCACGCCAGGAAAGGGCTGCCCGACCGGCGGAGCTCTACGCAAATGCGGCCATCTTGGTCGCTCCCGTGACCATACCCCCTGAAATTTTATAGAGTTCAATGGATAAACCACCATCACCTGGGAATGATTCAACTAGTATTATTTGGTCATCCTGACTAGATTACAGGAGATACTTTTTCTCCTTGGCATTCACACAGTGTCATTCAACTGGAAACCTGCTATGACATCTCATTGTCTCACTCTGATGAAATCAGGTGTCCTACACTACAGATTAGAATGGTCGTACATCTTTGTCACCTGCCCTGTATCCAAAAGCCAGTCATTTATGGAGCTTGCTGAAGCAGGATCGTTTTCACTTTGCTGAATAGTTTATAGGCGCATGGCAGTTCAAACGTGTTTTAGGTTATCTGTAGAACTCCATCAGTACTCGGCTAAACAACATTGTTATTTATCAACATGCAAAAATAGGAGTAATATTTGTATACTATTTCTTAATTAAGTGAAAAATATAGTGGAGTAAATCATGCCAGATCGATTTCTTTGTGCCGCATGCTGACTACCCTGAACAAACTGCCCTAAGATCCAAAGAGAAGGGTTACACCTGTATTTATCATCAAAAAGGTCTTCATATATCTGATTGGTACACCTTTATTAGTTTTCGGGGACTCTCTCAGGTTCTTTTAAATTAAACAGTTATTATTTATTTATTATTATTTGAGGAGTTTTATATAGCGCGACCATGGCCTGCCAAGGTATGAGTGCTGTACAATATCGGGTTGGGTAACAACCCCACATGCCTTAGTTGCATTTCATGGACACGACATTGGTCACAGGTTGCCCTAGCATCCATATACCCTTATACAGAATAAGAAAAGCGGCTCGAATTCACTACAAATACACCAGCTTAGTCACCACTACATTCAAACGGCACTTTATATGACGACTCCATATTCCTTCTGATATTTGATATCTCTCTTTCTTTTGATTTTCCTTTTTGTTTTGTCAGTTAGGGTTCAAATGTTAAAATTGAAGATATCTAGCAACTCGTAATGATGTACACATATTTTGCCCATGAAACATTGTGAGTTAAATTTCAAAGATGATCTGAGTATGTGCCGAGTATCTCTACGAAAAGCGATGTATCTGCATGTTGACGCCCGTTGTTGGGGAGATGCGCACATGGTAGACACATCTTGCTCTACAATTAGAGATGACAGTATACATAGGTAGTTGATGCCAATGTTAATTTACACATACACACCAAATTCTGTCCTGTAAATGCAGAACTTGCTATGACTGTATGATGGAAATACCTGGATGTATGTACACGGCAACATAGCAATATTACTTTTGCTATAAGTGTTATATGTACCAATGCTTGTGTTGCACGTATCAGAAAAAGATAAAACGCAATAAAGATATTTAAAAAAAATGAGTGCTGTACAAATAGCAGACAACTCATACATATAGAGTACGGAAGCAGTCAGTTATAAGTAAGCAACAGAACAACTGCAAAGTAACAATCGGTTAGGTAGATTCATGATCTGGAGGTGTCTACATGAGAATAGCCCAGCTGAGTTCCTCAGGGTTATTATTGGAATAATTTGTTCATCAGAAGTCTTTTCACTTCTTTTTTGAAAGAAGTCATGAATGGGTTTGACCTGATTCTGGGTGGCAGTGTGTTCCATATTCTTGGGGTTAAGCCGGAGAAGGAGCTTTCATAAGTTTTCTTTTTGTTGAGCTTCTGCGGTTTCAGCAGTAGGGTGTTGGCACTTCCTAAGGAACGACTACTCCACTCAGTGCTAGTTTATTAGCCAGGTAGACAGGAGTTTTGTGGTGAAGGGCCACATGTGTCATGCAGGCTTTTTTTCAGCGGGATCCTTGCTTGAAATGGGAGCCAATATAGAATTCTTAGGTCTGGACTGATGTGATCAAATTTTCTGGATCCCGTGACGAGCCAAGGCACTGAGTTCATCACAGCCCTTAGCGGCGCTAGCCTTGCTTTGGGTAGACCTGCAAGAGTAGCACTCTTGTAATCTAATCAGGAGATGACTTGAGATTGGACTACCGATTGAAAGCCATCAGGGGCAAGAAAGGTTTGATTTACCTTTGAATGTTCAGGTAGTAGTTGGATCCCCTGGTGTTTGCCCTGATATGATCTTGCATATTCAGGTATCTTTTAAACGTCATACCAAGTTATCTAGTAAAGTCAATAGTGTTGTGGGCGCAATTGAGAGCTGTAAATTGTTTGAGCCTTGTTCCTATAGGGACAGAGTGATTGTGGGGAGCAATCAAGAGGAATTTCATTTTGAGTATGTTGAGCATAAGGTTAGACAGGCAGGCTAAACATTGTTCGGTTTTTATTAGGGTGCGTTCGAGAGTATTAACGTCCCAGCTAATTAATATTTGAGTGCTGAGGACATCAGTGATGGATTCCATGAACGGATAGAATAAGATAGGTGAGAGCGTGGATCCTTGATGTATTCCAATTGAGACTGGTGTAATGTCGGAGAGGGTTTGATTGACTTTTATTCTATGAGTTCTATTATGGAAGCACAAAGAAATCCATATAGCCCCATCCTTGACTCCAGAAGGTCAATCATGCTGTCATTTTTCACCATGTCGAAAGCAGAGGAGAGATCAAGGAGTATGAACAGGCACGATTCGTTATGATCAAGCAATCTTAGGGCATCATGTACAATGTGGGTTAGAGCTGTTTTAGTGCTATGTCCCATTCTGAAGCCAGATTGCCAGTGGGCCAGGAGATTAAATTGTTCAATGTGGTCACAAAGTTGCAGGTGTATGCATTTTTCTAGGACCTTAACTAGTGTCGGGAGGTTGTTAATGGGACAGAAATGATTGAGATCAGACCGGTCAGCATTTGTTTTTTTTACAATAGGGGTGACCTGTCCTATCTTTAGACAACCGATTGTCCCTCGCCCCGATCAAGAATCCCTCCAACAGCCGCAGCAACAAGACTGCCTGCTGGTTCACCGCGAACCTCCAGACCTCCAAGCAAAACTGCCGAAAGCTGGACAAGAAATGGCGCCATGAACAGACACCAGAGAACCAAGCAGCCCACAAGGACACCATGCGCCAAAATCATCACCGCATCAGAGCCGCCAAAAAGACCTCCTTTGGGGACCTCCTCGACAACAACGCACACAACAGCAAAGAGCTCTTCAACATTGTGAAGGAACTCTCCAACCCCAGCGCCAGCACCAACGACATCCCACCCTCGCAAGTCCTGTCCTACTCCCTGGCTTCCTTCTTACACCGCAAGATCGCAGACATCAAGGACAGCTTCGAAAACCAGGCCTCCTCTGCAGCCAACAACATCTCTGACCCCACAGCCTCCACCCATGACGACCCCCTTCTCACCTGGACCAACATCAACGACGACGACACCTTCAGGACCATGAGCACCATCCACTCCGGCCCCCCATCAGACCCGTTCCCCCTCCACATTTTCAACAAAGCCAGCGCCACCATCACACCCCACCTCCGCAAGGCCATCAACATCTCCTTTGGGACTGTGACCTTCCCGGAGAGCTGGAAGAATGCCGAGATCAACGCCCTTCTCAAGAAACCCAAAGCAGACCCCAAGGACCTCAAGAACTTCCGGCCCATCTCCCTACTCCCGTTCCTGGCGAAGGTAATTGAGAAAACTGTCAACAAACAGCTGACCCGCTACCTAGAGGAAAACAACATCCTGGACCCGTCCGGTTTCCGCAGCAACCACAGAACCAAAACTGCCCTCCTCGCCGCCACAGATGACATCAGAACCCTGCTGGACAACAGCGAGACCACGACCCTCATCCTCCTGGACCTGTCAGCCGCCTTCAACACTGTCTACCACCGCACCCTATGCACCCGCCTCCACGACGCAGGAATCCGAGGCAAAGCACTGGACTGGACCACCTCCTTCCTCTCCGGCAGAACACAGAGCATCCGCCTCCCTCCCTTCCAATCCGAAGCCTCCAAGATCATCTGCGGCGTACCCCAAGGATCCTCCCTCAGCCCGACACTGTTCAACATCTACATGGCCCCACTCGCCCACATCGCTGGACTACATAACCTCAACATCATCTCCTAAGCTGACGACACACAACTGATCCTCTCACTCACCAAGGACCCTCTCACCGCCAAAACCAACCTCCACTAAAGTAAGAAAGCCGTCGCCGAATGGATGAAGAACAGCCGTCTGAAGCTGAACTTCGACAAGACAGAGGTCCTCATCCTCGGCTCCACCCCTTCTGCCTGGGACGAATCCTGGTGGCCGACCGCCCTAGGAGCAGCTCTAACACCCACCGACCATGCACATTACCTGTTATTCATCCTCGACTCCACACTCTCCATGACCAAGCAAGTCAACGCCATCTCATCCTACTGTTTCAACACCCTCCGCATGCTCCAAAAGATCTACAAATGGATCCCCACCGACACCAGAAGAACGGTAACCCAGGCCCTCGTCAGCAGCAGACTGGACTACGGAAACACCCTCTACGCGGGAGCCCCAACCAAACTGCTGAAACAACTGCAACGCATTCAGAACGCCTCTGCCCGCCGGATCCTCGACATCCCTCGCCACAGCCACATCACACCCCACCTGAGATTTCCGTCAACAAAAGGATCACCTTCAAGCTTCTCAGCCACGCACATAAAGCTCTCCACAACACCGGTCCAGCATACCTCAACAAACGGATCAGCTTCAACACCCCGAACCGCCAGCTCCGTTCCGCCGACTTCGTCCTCGCCACCGTTCCCCACATCAGGAGAGCGACCACCGGCGGCAGATCATTCTCCAACCTCGCCGCCAAGTCCTGGAACATCCTCCCCATCCTCCTACAACAAACCGAAGACCTACTAACCTTCAGGAGGGTACTCAAGACCTGGCTGTTCGAGCAGTAGCACCCCCCCACCCCCAGCGCATTGAGACCCTCACGGGTGAGTAACACCCATTACAAATGTCTTGATTGATTAATTGATTGAATCGGGCCCTGTTAGATGGATGCATTAACAATCATCATCCAATAGCAGGAAAATGGAGGGTTTAAGCGCTTTGGTTTATTTGTTGGGTAGAGAATCATTTAAATGAATGGAGGGTTTTCATCATATTATTATCTAGAGAATGTCAGCTTTTCTGGAATTTTGAAGGGATTCCAAGTAGCATTGTTTTTCATAGTAAAGCTGGATCAGGGGGTTTAGTAACCACTGGGAGGCAAGTTGCAGTTCTGAACTTCTTAGTCTTTTCCATGAAATGGCCAGAGAAGTCATAAGTACTGTGTTACTTTAATAGACTGTATTAAAAGCGGAAAACTTACCACCAACTTGAAGGAATTCTCCAGTTCCACCCCCATGTCTGCGTACACTGTGTTCAAAAGCTTTTTTCAGAGTGGATCCCTTCAACTGAACCAGATCAAAAGTGCCTCCGAAAGGTAACACTGACATCAGATCTTCCAGAGTGATGCTTCCTGTGTGAGAGACAACAGTTGGTTACTGAGCAGAAGATAATGAAGAAACACCAATAATATCAGTTTCCACGTGCTCTCAATAAAGAGCATTTTGCCCACAAATAAGTTTGTCATTTTATCTTTGAAATTTTATAAACATCAAAACAAAATTAATGCATGAATCAGTCGGCTCAGATGGATTATACAAAAGTTCAGTTCTAGCTGGTTTTCCCTAAAACTCAGTTTCAGACTATAGAACCTGATAACCAGAAGTTGTTTAAACCTTTGGAAATGCAACTATGATTAAGCAGCCAGTCTTCAGTCATCTGGTTTCCGGTTGAGTCAAGAATCAAGTTCAAAATGTTCAGCAAAACTCATGGGGGTCTATTAGAGCAAATATCTAAGGTACAGGCAGATATTTGTACCCCACTGCACGCCAGCCTGGAACCTATGGTCTGCCACCTTAAATCGAATGTAGAGATCACAATTCCAGGGAACCTGGCCCTGTTTTGCTTCCAAAGAACTAATACATCCTCTGCTAACTGTGTCTGAGTGACAGTGCTAGTTTCTACATCTAGAAAACGAAGCCTGCCATCCTTTTGTGTTCTCTTGCATGAGACATGTCATAAGGGCAGTTAATACAATTTTAACATGCTTGAAGGACACACTGAGGTTGTTTGTAATGGAGTGGGTATGTATAGTGAAATTCTTTTGGTCCTCATCACATTGACCAGAATCAGAAGAACAGGGCACAGTATGTACAGCATCATATTGTTAGGAATGTATTTTGTAGGTCTGGCTTGACAGCACAGCTGTTGCCAGATGTAATGGGATCAACCTAAAAAAGAGCTATCAGGAGTACTACAAAGAGGGGCTGTGCCTCCACCCACATGTTGCTAGTGCTAACGCGGGATTACTGGTTACTAATTTTCTTACCAAATCCCAAACTATGTCGACTGAATCGTTGGTACCTGTCTTGGAGTAAAAGGTAATCTTCGCAATAAGTCAATCAATTTAAGAACTTACACCACTCTAAATGACCACTGACCAAAATTAAGTTTTAAAGATTTAATATAAAGTCAAAGATAACTGAAGATACAAACTTCTCAAAATGAGATTCAACAGGTAAATTGGTATCACTATAAACATGAACTTTTTGAATAGTCTGAGTCTGAAAAACAGAATAATAAGTACAAGCTCGAAAACCATCAGGGTTGCCAAAATGGATACAAGTTGCAACCTCAAAGTCATTACAGAAAAGAAAATTAAGGTTAGTCTGTCCCTACACTATACTAAGTGTCATCCCTACTTAGCAAGATCTTAACCCTCTAGGTGTCAGCCGTGGTGACTTCCTAAGAAGATCACGCACTTCTCTTTGTCTCTTCTCTGATAAAGGGTCTCTCCTGATCAGCCTATCTGCCTACCCATCCGCTTCCTTAGGCTCCCAAAATCATCTGCTCTGCTCTCCTCCCGGGTCTCTTTCCCTAATACCAAATCACATTTCTGATAGGAACGCCCCTTGGGACGCCCCTCACGTGGTACATCTTTGCACGGTAAACTCCATGATGGTACTCTTGAAGACCCTCGTTATAGTTGACCTTGGTTCCCAGGCTTCTTCTTCAGTGCGCTGATACCCCCTGAAATTCCTGGAAACTCCTACAGGCCTGCGCAAGGCGCCACTGAACAAAGTCCCTTTCATTCGAGCTGATTAGGACCCTCGCACCTGCATGCAGCTCGTCCTGCAGTGGGCCTCAAATTCCAGACTCCACCATATCTTTAGTCATAAAACACTCTCAAAGCTCGGTGCTGGACACCTCTCGACCTCTTCTCTAACGAGCACATGACGATTTACACGACATGACATTATCTCCTCTGGCCTACTTGATTTACATGCAGCAGGTCCCTGCACTCTTAAAATGTTAACTTGATTTAAACAGCAAACATTCTTAACTAGCATACGTTTCTAAAATAACACATCTATAAAGCATATACTTTTAACCCTAAGTTCAATAGTACAATTTGGAAGAACCATGTCAACCTTATCTCACATTAATTTAGCAGCACGTTCAGGTTTGCTGTGAATTGCCCTAAGGCCTACACATAATACTGGATTTTCAAAGTTACATTTAATTCGGACATGATTCTTTTAACATGAGAACATGAGGTTTTCACATATATTCCAACATTTCTACCTTAATCTCACACCGTTATAATTATAGTTACTCTACTTAACATTCTATACATTTCACTACTGAATATAAACCACTCTGTATATTTCACTCCTGGATATAAAACACTCGTGTGCAAAACATGTTTAAACTAACTACGTGCTTGTAAATATGGCGTACTTATACATTTTTTTCAAACTTGTGCTCTCTCAGTCCCCCCTTTGATGACCTTCAGGGGTCATCATCACCAAGACACTAAAAATGTAGAACCTTTTAAAGTGAAGACAGGGCAGTTCCACCTCTTTTCATACTCTCTAATGCTTTCAGACTCTTATATTGAGTGTCCTGCATCGCTGTCAACTCTTCTTCCTGTTTCTTCATAGCTCTCTGTAACCTATTTGCTCTATAACATTGATACAATCGCACCAATCCCCACAACGTGATTACACAAATCACTATTATGATGATGGGTTTCAATATGTACCAAACGATACCCTTTCCTAAGTTGGCAAACCAACTTCCAACTTTACCCATTCCATGGCCTACTTTTTCCCACACATTTACCTTTGCCAGGTCCTCAATTTCGTAGTGTATGGCAGTGATGTTTTGTATATATTTCTCTAGAGGCTTTGAATTGTCTGGAATGTAAGTACAGCATTCCTGGACCTTCAAGGCCTTACAGACTCCTCCCTCTTTTGCTAACAGAACATCTAAAGCAAGTCGGTTCTGAAGAACCATCGCCCTAATCGATTGCATCTCCCCTTCTATCAGCATCAAGGATCTTGCAGTACTGGCAGATAGCCTATCTACGACTGTAGCTAACCTCCTGATCTTAATGTCATTCATTATCAATCCTAAGAAAGGGAATGCAGCACCTAGTACATCTCCAACTACTTCTGCTGCACCCAGCCCTCTCTTCCATCTAGTTGATATTTCTTTCTTAGGCGTGTCTAAATTCTCAACATGATATATTTTAGGGAAGACAACAGCCAGATAGCATGATCCGTACCAATTATCTGGTAACTTCACATAGGCATATCTTCCACATACAAAATATACATTTGGTATTGCTTGCATCCCTTTCATAAAGTTCTTAGAGTAATACTCCAATTGAAAGGCATGTTCACAATGGACTTGACCTACATAAAAGTTTTCATAATATGAGTAACTCCTGTGAATGCACAGTTTTCCCCGTTTATCCTTATCCAAAGCAATTGGACCAATACTACCTTTTCTTTGATGTGCCCTCTCCTCCTTGGTCCAATCTGTTTCCCATTGTCCTGATGCTTTCAAAATCTTCTGCCTCCTGTATCTAGTATCTACCTGTGCTATAAACTTTTTCTCAACTTCTGATATTTGACAAGTCAGATTGTTCCTTCGAGCATGTGAAGTATCTAACGTTTTCCATGGAATAAACCATTTGTGTAGTCTGTCTTCGCTTTTGTAGTAGTCCCATTTGTTCAAATGCTTGAAATTCGGAACCTCTGGCAATGTCGAGTCGAAATTCGAGAAATAATACTCGAATCCTTCTCGTCCATAAAACATGCTCAACAATAAACTGCACGTTATTCCATATGTCAACGGAAGATGATGGTATCTGATACCCTCCTCCACTGAAGCTGGTAATTGCATACAAACATAACAATCCTTCACTTCCATGGCATCAACATATTCATAAAGCAATTTAGCATAAGCATTTGACTTGTAATTTCCCTGTGACTCGTCGGTGTGAAGCCTTTTTATTTCTGCATCTAACAATGCTTTGTCTTTCTCATTTATGTTTCCCTTCTCTTTAATAATGGTAGTTTTCGGTGTTGATACTCCCTTATCCTCCTTAACTGCGGTTTCATCCCCTTCGTGTCCCGCTAGGAATGAAACAGTTACCACTAAAATTATAAGAGAAACCACTACTCCTAAAAGTACAACAGCTATACATTTTGCCCTGCGGTTCGGGTTGCCAGCCTCCATGTTCTCAAACAGTGTAGTTTTTGACTTTCTTCCAGCATTCACTTCCTCTTCTTTTCAAACAAAGTCTTTCTCTCTTGCAATGTCTTTCTTTGAACACTTGGAAGCTTGACAATTTGTTTCCGCAAAACAGTTCAAAGTCCAGTAGAAAATAGACAACCCTAGCCCTTCTCCATCCACTAAAATGAAACCCCTATCACTTTTCTTCTTCCACTCGGCGCTAGGTTATCTTGCAACAAGTTTACAATTTCTTTTCAAAAGTCTTGTTTTCATCTAAAGTTATGTATGGCTCAAGGAGTGACACTACGTCTTCATAAATGTCCATCCGAAGTATCATTCCCTCAGGTTCTGGACAGTTCGTACCACAACATGGAAAGTCAACTTTTTCTAGGATTATTCTCCTTATTTCGCTCAAGACAAGTGGACGGACAAAATTGAGAGTTAGCGTTTTTTCAATTTCCACTCCTGGTACTATCAGTTCTACATCCACAATTACAAAGGGGTCCGTTCTAATCAAGATCACTTTCTTCACCTTTCCAGTTCTGCGCCCCTTTGAAGACATTCACAATAAGGTATTAATCCACAACAATAAGCGCTCCTAGCATTTCTACTATTCGCTCAAGCATTTCCAAACGAAGAAGAGTTCCCTCCAATATTGGATATCGTGAACAGCAAACTGGAAACTCAACTGTCTCTAAAATCAATTTTCTTATTCCACTCAGGAGAGCAGGATGAACGATGTTGAGTGTCAGCAACCTTTCGGTCTCCGCTCCTGGTAGTAGAAACCTTATTTGCACTGTGATGATCGGGTCAGTTCTGATCAGTTCCACTTCCCTGATCCTCCCTGTTCTGTGTCTCCCAGACATCTGCAACGAGGTAGGTCCAGTCGGGAGTAGAGTATCTTCTACTAGGCACTCGCACCCTCCTTGATCTTCTAAGACCCTCCTCGGCTTGATCCTGGATATCTTCTTCTGGATCTGAGTCTTCGGATATAGGAGTAAGCGTTTCTTCCTGGGCCGACCTCAAACTTAGCCTTCTTCTCCTAGTTGGCCAAGTGGCAGCTCCAAGCCTTATTCTCCTAATCCTTGTCCTCCCACTTGGTTCTTGGTCGCTCCGATACGGATCTGAGTCTGAGTCGTATTCACTTCTGCTCTCTCCTTCAGTTGCGTCTTCTGTTTCACTGCCGTCCTGCCTTCGCTCTTCTTCTGAATCCGATGCGTTCCCAACTTCTTCCGACACCTCCTCAGCTGCCTCAATCCCTTCTTGCGACTCTTCTTCCACTTCCGGGCTTTCGTCTGGGATGGGAGCTGTTCCTTCTAGAGGTGCTGGAACTCTTCGAGTATGGGATGCATGGATCCAATTTGGCAGCCCCCCGCACTTCACCGCGGTGTTCGTGATCAGGATTACCTGAAAGGGCCCACGCCAGCGAACATCTAGGCAGTTCTTCCGGACGTGTTTTTTAACTAAGACCCAGTCCCCTGGGTTCAGGTCATGACACAGGTTCCTCGCTGCTGGAACTTCAGCCGCATGCACCTGAAGGGACACAGAATGGATGGCGTCAGACAGTCCTTTACAATAATCCAAGATCAGATCATCTGTAATATTCAATAGAGCAGTAGTTGGAACTGTAGGAAGTCTCATGGCCCTCCCCATCAGGATCTCGTGGGGAGAGAGACCTGTCCTCCTATCAGGTGTGCTGCGCATGCTCATGAGCACTAAAGGAAGAGCATCTGGCCAACTCAAGGATGTGGATGCCACTACTTTAGCCAATCTATTCTTCAAAGTGCCATTCACTTGTTCCACAATTCCTGAAGCTTCTGGTCGATAACTACAATGCAGCTTTTGATCGATATTCAGTGTGGAGCACAACATCTTCACTATTTCGCTGTTAAAATGTTTTCCTCTGTCAGATTCCAAAGAGGCAGGCACCCCGAAGCGCGGTATCAACTCCCTGAGCAACAATTTAGCCACTGTGAGTGTATCGCACCTACGTGTAGGGTACGCTTCAACCCATCTGGAAAATACGCATACAATCACCAACACATACCGAAGGCGATTGACTCTTGGCATTTCGATGAAATCTAGTTGCATTCTATTGAAAGGCCCCCCCGACCTCCCAATGTGACTCAGTGTGACTGGTGTTCGTTTGCCTACGTTCAGCTGTTGGCAAGTAACACATCGCTTACATACTGATTCTGCTGCTATTCTGAATTTCGGGCAATACCAAGTTTGCCTAAACACTCTCATCATAGCATCCCTTCCTAGATGTACCGGACCATGTATTTCTCTCGCCATGGGATTAGCTAATTCTTCAGGTAACACAGCTCTCCCATCTGCTGAAACCCAAAAATCCATTTCACTTCGCACACAGCCTGCTATTTCCCATGCCTTTTTCTCTGTTTCAGGTGCGTTCTCCTGCATTATTCTTAAATCCTCCCAAGTGTCTACAGTTTCTAACATCATACTTAATTCAGTCTTTTCTTCTGCACCTTCTATTTCCACCTTTGAGAAAGAATAACTTTGTTCCGCACAATAGCGTGCGACTTCATCAGCATATCTATTACCTTGTGACACAAAATCTGTATTCTTAGTATGAGCTACACACTTCACTACCGCGATGTCAACAGGACCTTGTAATGCTTCTATCAGCAATCGCACAAATTCTCCATTTCGAATGGGCGAACCAGAGGAGGTCATGTAACCCCTCTGAGACCACAACTGCCCGAAATCATGAACCACACCGAAACCATATTGGCTGTCCGTGTAGATGGTGACTCTCTTTCCATTTCCTGCTATGCAGGCACGAGTTAGGGCAATAATTTCTGCTACCTGTGCGGAATGTACTCCTTCCAGGCAAGCGGCTTCCACAACTCCAGTAATGGTACAAACAGCATAAGCTGCTCTCAACCGACCAGTATCGTCTCTTAAACATGAGCCATCAACAAAATAAATTTCATCGGGGTCAGACAATGGCTCATCTACAATATCTGGTCTGGGTTTCGTGCATAGTTCAGTCACATCAAGGCAATCGTGGTCTTCACATCCTTCGCCTTCTATTACCGTAGGTAATGGCATCAAAGTAGCAGGATTCAAGACAGAGCATCTCCTGAGAGTCACGTTTTCTGCGGCAAGTATAACTTGCTCGTAACGCGTGAGCCTGCTATTGGTCAGATGCTGCGTCTTCGTCCTGGTCATTAACAATTCAACTGAATGTGGTACATACACCACTACTGGATGTCCCATCACAATACTCTCGCTCCTTTCAATGCTGACACCCGTTGCAGCAACGGATTTGAGACATCCGGGCAACGCTGCGGCTACTGGATCTAATGTAGCCGAAAAGTATGCAACTGGTCTACGGGCATTACCGTGGGTCTGTGCCAAGACTGACAAAGCACATCCCTCTCTCTCACAGCAATAGAGTGAAAATGACTTTTCGTAATCTGGCATTCCCAGAGCCGGAGCACGACATAAATCGTCTCTCAGCTGTAAAAACGCCACCAGACATTCTTCATCCCATGGTACCGGATCACTCACCTCCTTGTGCGTCAGTTTCTGTAAGGGCTTTGCTTTCAGTGAAAAGTTAACTATCCACTGTCGGCAGTAACCCACCATTCCTAGGAACATTCTAACTTCTCTCTGTGTTGTAGGCGCATTCATTTTCATTATCGCCTCAATCCTCTCCGGGGACACCTTACGTTTTCCTTTTTCTAACCTGTGCCCTAGATACTGTACTTCTGTCAAACAATACTGCAACTTGCTCGGAGATACCTTATGTCCATTTTCAGCTAAATGATTCAGTAAGGCAATTGAATCTGCTTTACAAGCTTCCTCTGTTTCTGACGCAACAAGTAGGTCATCTATGTACTGTACCAGAACCGAGTTCTGTGGCAGTACTAGATTCTCAAGATTCTTCTTCAACAACTGATTAAAGATGGATGGGCTATCTGTGAATCCTTGTGGGATTCGACACCATGTTAAAACGCGATCTTCCATTTTAAAAGCAAAAAGATACCTGCTCTCTTCATCCAATGGGATAGAAAAGAAAGCCTGACAAAGATCTATCACTGTGAACCATTCTGCTTGACATGGTATTTGAAACAATATCACTGATGGATTCGGTACCACGGGACAACATGAAACGACTATGTTGTTAATCTTTCGTAAATCCTGAACTATCCTAAACTTCCCACTAGGTTTCTGCAAACCCATAATCGGGGAGTTACAAGGACTGCCCACGATTTCTTTCAGTATTCCCTGTTGAATCATTGACTCGATCACAGGCTTTATTCCCGCAATCGTTTCCTGGGACAATTTGTATTGAGGCGTTCTTGGAAACTCAACATTTGGTTTTACCAGAATTTTTACCGGTTCTACCCCTTTAATCAATCCTATATCTTCTCCTGTGAAATCCCACACCTCTGACGCCACTGCATTTCTTAAATCTTGGGGAAGATCTTCTACAGTCAGAGTAGGATATAGTTCTACACAGAATTTTGAATTGGCCACCTTAAAGGTAGCATCATCGTCGGTAGTCTGTACCTCCACTCCTTGTGGGGTGCAGTATATGGTGCAATTCAATTTGCATAACAAATCCCTTCCTAACAGACATACCGGACTCGAGTCACAAACCACAAACTGATGTTCGTTCATATGATTTCCTATTTTTACAGATACTGGTTCTGTCAACGGACTGGTCATTCTTTTATTTGCGACTCCTACCACCTGAATTGTTTCCCCTGACATTGGCAAGTCTGGAACCACCGCTGATCTCAGAGTCGAACGAGTAGCCCCAGTGTCCACTAAGAACGTAGTGGGACACCCTGCCACTTCTGCCTCAACAAATGGCCCTCTTTGATCCACTTCTAGGACTGCCCCGAGGGTACAATCCTCTTCACTGCTCACCCGTTGTCCTGTCAATGGGTCAATGTAATAACATTTTTCTTCCTCGATAAACAGAGGCATTTGTTTAAAGACCTTTCCTCCAGCTGCTATCTTCGGTGGCTGTGGGAATTGGGCCCGTGGAGCCGAAGTCCCCCCTTTGGCCACCTTACTACTTGGGACTGTCACCTTTTGCACTGGGTCTTCTTGGACCTGTTCTTCTACTTCTAGCTCTCCATTTTCAGGGTTAAAGGGACACTCGCGTCGCCAATGCCCCACCTGGTGACACTGATGACACTTTGTCGTTTTCTTTAAAGTGGCAAAGTCTATCCTAGGTCTCTGCCCTTCTTCATTATCTTTGCTCTGACCATTTGGTTTTCGTCCCATCCCCTGCTTCTGCTGGCCACCCTTCCCACCGGACTGCATTTGCACCACCATCAATTTCTCCTTTAGATTCTTGGCTTTAGAATCTATCTCGTCACTGCAGTACCTCGCATATCGTAAAATCTCATCTAGTGGTTTGTTCTGCCAACAGATTAAATGTTGCTGTATCATCAAACAAATATCAGGTCTCAACCCCAAGACAAACTTTGACACAAACTGCCCTATATCTTTGGGATCCATTACATCTAGTCCACTGTATTGCTTGAATGTTTTCAATAATCTTTCATAAAACTCGTGAACTGTCTCCTTGGGTTCCTGCCTTGTTCGGTCTATTTTTACCCAATCTATGTCCTGTGGTGGTACCTTATCTTTCAGCCATGCTATTACCCTTTCATACTTTCGCATGACAATCTCAGACGGTCCATTAGTCCGAGCATCCCTCAATGGTTCAGCATTTGGCCATTCGACACTAGTCTTACAAGGGGTCCACAGATCAGATGGGACCACGATGTCAAACAACGTGTTCAAATCAATCCACAATACTTTCGAGATTTTGACAAACCTCTCTACCTGTTTATACCATTCGACTGGATTGTCCCGCAACTTCGGAAATGAGTTGGTAAATGCAGCTAAATCTCCTCTACTCCAGGGCACATGTACATAATTTCCGTTTGATATTTCTCGCAAAGGGAATGCCTCCATCTGCATTATCCTTCCCTCAGGGGTCATCACATTTGTACTTCGCCTAACTGTGCCCTTTTTCGACCACCTTTCTTCCCATTTATCCAGTTCCCTCCACACTCTTATCCCTGTTACCAGCTCTCTTATGTGTGTTTTTAATCCAGTAGTTCTCTTCTCATCTAGATCCTGGTCTGCGTACTGTAATCTGTGGTTACTCTGCAATGCCCTTGTCCTAGACAAATCCACGGCATATCTATCTGCCAAATCAGTCAGTTTCTCATGAAACGCTCTAGCTTTCCTAGTAATATCCTTTGCCATGAACAATAACTCATCCTGTTCATACAATTCTATCCTTTCCAAAGGCAATGTTCCATCTATTATCTCATCAACATCTGATTTTAAACTGGTAACATCAAGCCTTTTTGCCTTAATTTCAGCTTTCAAGACACTCAATTTAGCTCCTCCATCCGCATCTCTCCCATCCCAGCTCCGAGATCTACGTTTAGGTATTGGTGAATTATAGGGAGTCCTCCCCTGTTCCCATCTCTCTAGATCCCATGCCTTTCCATCTTCTCGAAGTTACCGAATCACAACTTGGGTTTGAGACCCAATTCTGAATTGGCATTTGGAAGGGGGTGGGTTTAGGGCATCCCTTCCAAATTTATTTATTTATTTATTTATTTTTTTCCAAAACCTTTATTGGAGTAAGCATAGAAAAGTACAAGAATGGGCCTACAACCTCACGGGCTGGCCGCTAATAACAAGGCAAAATGCATGTAAGAAAATATACACCCGTGGATAGGTACAGCTCAAGTACAAAGCGTTACTCTATAGACATCACAGAACAATTCGCATTTTTATTTTTTACAAAAAGAAAACATAAACACTAAAGGCGAATGGACGATAATTAAGGTCAGCCCAAAGAGCGGAGGGGACGGTTCCACGATCAGGAGAACACACCCAGAGCCCGGAGGCTCCAATCAAGTCGGGGAGGGGGGGGGAGGGGAGCCGCGGGGAGAACCGGAAGTATAAAAAACCTTACGGAAAGGTTCCGGGAACTCTAGTCTAGGGAGAAAGGACAATCTCAGCAGTGTTTTCAAGGGGAGGGGTGCAAATACCCCCACGATAATCATTCCACTGGCCCCAAACCTTCGTCCACGCCCTGGGTCTGCCCCTGGCCACATAAACCGTCTTTTCACGAAACATGGACCAGTCCATATTGTCCTCCCACCTCGAGACCTCAGGGGGCCTGGAAGCGCCCCAGAGTTGCGCGACATCCCGCTTCGCAATCATGTAACCAAGGGTAGCCCATCTGGTCTGGGCCACAGAGTAGTCAGTGGGTTCCCATACATTCAACAGACATCTGCGAGGCTCCGGTCGCAGGGCCACCTCCGTAACAGCAGTCATCACCTCAAGCACAGCAGTCCAATAAGCAGCTATAACCGGGCACTCCCAAAGGATATGCAAAAAAGTCGCACTCAAGCCACATCCACGCTTGCATAGCCCATCCGAAGAAAAGCCCATCGTAACCAGACGCGGACCAGTGACATAGACTCGATGAAGAATCTTAAGCTGAAGGCATAAGCATTTGACTTGTAATTTCCCTGTGACTCGTCGGTGTGAAGCCTTTTTATTTCTGCATCTAACAATGCTTTGTCTTTCTCATTTATGTTTCCCTTCTCTTTAATAATGGTAGTTTTCGGTGTTGATACTCCCTTATCCTCCTTAACTGCGGTTTCATCCCCTTCGTGTCCCGCTAGGAATGAAACAGTTACCACTAAAATTATAAGAGAAACCACTACTCCTAAAAGTACAACAGCTATACATTTTGCCCTGCGGTTCGGGTTGCCAGCCTCCATGTTCTCAAACAGTGTAGTTTTTGACTTTCTTCCAGCATTCACTTCCTCTTCTTTTCAAACAAAGTCTTTCTCTCTTGCAATGTCTTTCTTTGAACACTTGGAAGCTTGACAATTTGTTTCCGCAAAACAGTTCAAAGTCCAGTAGAAAATAGACAACCCTAGCCCTTCTCCATCCACTAAAATGAAACCCCTATCACTTTTCTTCTTCCACTCGGCGCTAGGTTATCTTGCAACAAGTTTACAATTTCTTTTCAAAAGTCTTGTTTTCATCTAAAGTTATGTATGGCTCAAGGAGTGACACTACGTCTTCATAAATGTCCATCCGAAGTATCATTCCCTCAGGTTCTGGACAGTTCGTACCACAACATGGAAAGTCAACTTTTTCTAGGATTATTCTCCTTATTTCGCTCAAGACAAGTGGACGGACAAAATTGAGAGTTAGCGTTTTTTCAATTTCCACTCCTGGTACTATCAGTTCTACATCCACAATTACAAAGGGGTCCGTTCTAATCAAGATCACTTTCTTCACCTTTCCAGTTCTGCGCCCCTTTGAAGACATTCACAATAAGGTATTAATCCACAACAATAAGCGCTCCTAGCATTTCTACTATTCGCTCAAGCATTTCCAAACGAAGAAGAGTTCCCTCCAATATTGGATATCGTGAACAGCAAACTGGAAACTCAACTGTCTCTAAAATCAATTTTCTTATTCCACTCAGGAGAGCAGTATGAACGATGTTGAGTGTCAGCAACCTTTCGGTCTCCGCTCCTGGTAGTAGAAACCTTATTTGCACTGTGATGATCGGGTCAGTTCTGATCAGTTCCACTTCCCTGATCCTCCCTGTTCTGTGTCTCCCAGACATCTGCAACGAGGTAGGTCCAGTCGGGAGTAGAGTATCTTCTACTAGGCACTCGCACCCTCCTTGATCTTCTAAGACCCTCCTCGGCTTGATCCTGGATATCTTCTTCTGGATCTGAGTCTTCGGATATAGGAGTAAGCGTTTCTTCCTGGGCCGACCTCAAACTTAGCCTTCTTCTCCTAGTTGGCCAAGTGGCAGCTCCAAGCCTTATTCTCCTAATCCTTGTCCTCCCACTTGGTTCTTGGTCGCTCCGATACGGATCTGAGTCTGAGTCGTATTCACTTCTGCTCTCTCCTTCAGTTGCGTCTTCTGTCTCACTGCCGTCCTGCCTTCGCTCTTCTTCTGAATCCGATGCGTTCCCAACTTCTTCCGACACCTCCTCAGCTGCCTCAATCCCTTCTTGCGACTCTTCTTCCACTTCCGGGCTTTCGTCTGGGATGGGAGCTGTTCCTTCTAGAGGTGCTGGAACTCTTCGAGTATGGGATGCATGGATCCAATTTGGCAGCCCCCCGCACTTCACCGCGGTGTTCGTGATCAGGATTACCTGAAAGGGCCCACGCCAGCGAACATCTAGGCAGTTCTTCCGGACGTGTTTTTTAACTAAGACCCAGTCCCCTGGGTTCAGGTCATGACACAGGTTCCTCGCTGCTGGAACTTCAGCCGCATGCACCTGAAGGGACACAGAATGGATGGCGTCAGACAGTCCTTTACAATAATCCAAGATCAGATCATCTGTAATATTCAATAGAGCAGTAGTTGGAACTGTAGGAAGTCTCATGGCCCTCCCCATCAGGATCTCGTGGGGAGAGAGACCTGTCCTCCTATCAGGTGTGCTGCGCATGCTCATGAGCACTAAAGGAAGAGCATCTGGCCAACTCAAGGATGTGGATGCCACTACTTTAGCCAATCTATTCTTCAAAGTGCCATTCACTTGTTCCACAATTCCTGAAGCTTCTGGTCGATAACTACAATGCAGCTTTTGATCGATATTCAGTGTGGAGCACAACATCTTCACTATTTCGCTGTTAAAATGTTTTCCTCTGTCAGATTCCAAAGAGGCAGGCACCCCGAAGCGCGGTATCAACTCCCTGAGCAACAATTTAGCCACTGTGAGTGTATCGCACCTACGTGTAGGGTACGCTTCAACCCATCTGGAAAATACGCATACAATCACCAACACATACCGAAGGCGATTGACTCTTGGCATTTCGATGAAATCTAGTTGCATTCTATTGAAAGGCCCCCCCGACCTCCCAATGTGACTCAGTGTGACTGGTGTTCGTTTGCCTACGTTCAGCTGTTGGCAAGTAACACATCGCTTACATACTGATTCTGCTGCTATTCTGAATTTCGGGCAATACCAAGTTTGCCTAAACACTCTCATCATAGCATCCCTTCCTAGATGTACCGGACCATGTATTTCTCTCGCCATGGGATTAGCTAATTCTTCAGGTAACACAGCTCTCCCATCTGCTGAAACCCAAAAATCCATTTCACTTCGCACACAACCTGCTATTTCCCATGCCTTTTTCTCTGTTTCAGGTGCGTTCTCCTGCATTATTCTTAAATCCTCCCAAGTGTCTACAGTTTCTAACATCATACTTAATTCAGTCTTTTCTTCTGCACCTTCTATTTCCACCTTTGAGAAAGAATAACTTTGTTCCGCACAATAGCGTGCGACTTCATCAGCATATCTATTACCTTGTGACACAAAATCTGTATTCTTAGTATGAGCTACACACTTCACTACCGCGATGTCAACAGGACCTTGTAATGCTTCTATCAGCAATCGCACAAATTCTCCATTTCGAATGGGCGAACCAGAGGAGGTCATGTAACCCCTCTGAGACCACAACTGCCCGAAATCATGAACCACACCGAAACCATATTGGCTGTCCGTGTAGATGGTGACTCTCTTTCCATTTCCTGCTATGCAGGCACGAGTTAGGGCAATAATTTCTGCTACCTGTGCGGAATGTACTCCTTCCAGGCAAGCGGCTTCCACAACTCCAGTAATGGTACAAACAGCATAAGCTGCTCTCAACCGACCAGTATCGTCTCTTAAACATGAGCCATCAACAAAATAAATTTCATCGGGGTCAGACAATGGCTCATCTACAATATCTGGTCTGGGTTTCGTGCATAGTTCAGTCACATCAAGGCAATCGTGGTCTTCACATCCTTCGCCTTCTATTACCGTAGGTAATGGCATCAAAGTAGCAGGATTCAAGACAGAGCATCTCCTGAGAGTCACGTTTTCTGCGGCAAGTATAACTTGCTCGTAACGCGTGAGCCTGCTATTGGTCAGATGCTGCGTCTTCGTCCTGGTCATTAACAATTCAACTGAATGTGGTACATACACCACTACTGGATGTCCCATCACAATACTCTCGCTCCTTTCAATGCTGACACCCGTTGCAGCAACGGATTTGAGACATCCGGGCAACGCTGCGGCTACTGGATCTAATGTAGCCGAAAAGTATGCAACTGGTCTACGGGCATTACCGTGGGTCTGTGCCAAGACTGACAAAGCACATCCCTCTCTCTCACAGCAATAGAGTGAAAATGACTTTTCGTAATCTGGCATTCCCAGAGCCGGAGCACGACATAAATCGTCTCTCAGCTGTAAAAACGCCACCAGACATTCTTCATCCCATGGTACCGGATCACTCACCTCCTTGTGCGTCAGTTTCTGTAAGGGCTTTGCTTTCAGTGAAAAGTTAACTATCCACTGTCGGCAGTAACCCACCATTCCTAGGAACATTCTAACTTCTCTCTGTGTTGTAGGCGCATTCATTTTCATTATCGCCTCAATCCTCTCCGGGGACACCTTACGTTTCCCTTTTTCTAACCTGTGCCCTAGATACTGTACTTCTGTCAAACAATACTGCAACTTGCTCGGAGATACCTTATGTCCATTTTCAGCTAAATGATTCAGTAAGGCAATTGAATCTGCTTTACAAGCTTCCTCTGTTTCTGACGCAACAAGTAGGTCATCTATGTACTGTACCAGAACCGAGTTCTGTGGCAGTACTAGATTCTCAAGATTCTTCTTCAACAACTGATTAAAGATGGATGGGCTATCTGTGAATCCTTGTGGGATTCGACACCATGTTAAAACGCGATCTTCCATTTTAAAAGCAAAAAGATACCTGCTCTCTTCATCCAATGGGATAGAAAAGAAAGCCTGACAAAGATCTATCACTGTGAACCATTCTGCTTGACATGGTATTTGAAACAATATCACTGATGGATTCGGTACCACGGGACAACATGAAACGACTATGTTGTTAATCTTTCGTAAATCCTGAACTATCCTAAACTTCCCACTAGGTTTCTGCAAACCCATAATCGGGGAGTTACAAGGACTGCCCACGATTTCTTTCAGTATTCCCTGTTGAATCATTGACTCGATCACAGGCTTTATTCCCGCAATCGTTTCCTGGGACAATTTGTATTGAGGCGTTCTTGGAAACTCAACATTTGGTTTTACCAGAATTTTTACCGGTTCTACCCCTTTAATCAATCCTATATCTTCTCCTGTGAAATCCCACACCTCTGACGCCACTGCATTTCTTAAATCTTGGGGAAGATCTTCTACAGTCAGAGTAGGATATAGTTCTACACAGAATTTTGAATTGGCCACCTTAAAGGTAGCATCATCGTCGGTAGTCTGTACCTCCACTCCTTGTGGGGTGCAGTATATGGTGCAATTCAATTTGCATAACAAATCCCTTCCTAACAGACATACCGGACTCGAGTCACAAACCACAAACTGATGTTCGTTCATATGATTTCCTATTTTTACAGATACTGGTTCTGTCAACGGACTGGTCATTCTTTTATTTGCGACTCCTACCACCTGAATTGTTTCCCCTGACATTGGCAAGTCTGGAACCACCGCTGATCTCAGAGTCGAACGAGTAGCCCCAGTGTCCACTAAGAACGTAGTGGGACACCCTGCCACTTCTGCCTCAACAAATGGCCCTCTTTGATCCACTTCTAGGACTGCCCCGAGGGTACAATCCTCTTCACTGCTCACCCGTTGTCCTGTCAATGGGTCAATGTAATAACATTTTTCTTCCTCGATAAACAGAGGCATTTGTTTAAAGACCTTTCCTCCAGCTGCTATCTTCGGTGGCTGTGGGAATTGGGCCCGTGGAGCCGAAGTCCCCCCTTTGGCCACCTTACTACTTGGGACTGTCACCTTTTGCACTGGGTCTTCTTGGACCTGTTCTTCTACTTCTAGCTCTCCATTTTCAGGGTTAAAGGGACACTCGCGTCGCCAATGCCCCACCTGGTGACACTGATGACACTTTGTCGTTTTCTTTAAAGTGGCAAAGTCTATCCTAGGTCTCTGCCCTTCTTCATTATCTTTGCTCTGACCATTTGGTTTTCGTCCCATCCCCTGCTTCTGCTGGCCACCCTTCCCAGCGGACTGCATTTGCACCACCATCAATTTCTCCTTTAGATTCTTGGCTTTAGAATCTATCTCGTCACTGCAGTACCTCGCATATCGTAAAATCTCATCTAGTGGTTTGTTCTGCCAACAGATTAAATGTTGCTGTATCATCAAACAAATATCAGGTCTCAACCCCAAGACAAACTTTGACACAAACTGCCCTATATCTTTGGGATCCATTACATCTAGTCCACTGTATTGCTTGAATGTTTTCAATAATCTTTCATAAAACTCGTGAACTGTCTCCTTGGGTTCCTGCCTTGTTCGGTCTATTTTTACCCAATCTATGTCCTGTGGTGGTACCTTATCTTTCAGCCATGCTATTACCCTTTCATACTTTCGCATGACAATCTCAGACGGTCCATTAGTCCGAGCATCCCTCAATGGTTCAGCATTTGGCCATTCGACACTAGTCTTACAAGGGGTCCACAGATCAGATGGGACCACGATGTCAAACAACGTGTTCAAATCAATCCACAATACTTTCGAGATTTTGACAAACCTCTCTACCTGTTTATACCATTCGACTGGATTGTCCCGCAACTTCGGAAATGAGTTGGTAAATGCAGCTAAATCTCCTCTACTCCAGGGCACATGTACATAATTTCCGTTTGATATTTCTCGCAAAGGGAATGCCTCCATCTGCATTACCCTTCCCTCAGGGGTCATCACATTTGTACTTCGCCTAACTGTGCCCTTTTTCGACCACCTTTCTTCCCATTTATCCAGTTCCCTCCACACTCTTATCCCTGTTACCAGCTCTCTTATGTGTGTTTTTAATCCAGTAGTTCTCTTCTCATCTAGATCCTGGTCTGCGTACTGTAATCTGTGGTTACTCTGCAATGCCCTTGTCCTAGACAAATCCACGGCATATCTATCTGCCAAATCAGTCAGTTTCTCATGAAACGCTCTAGCTTTCCTAGTAATATCCTTTGCCATGAACAATAACTCATCCTGTTCATACAATTCTATCCTTTCCAAAGGCAATGTTCCATCTATTATCTCATCAACATCTGATTTTAAACTGGTAACATCAAGCCTTTTTGCCTTAATTTCAGCTTTCAAGACACTCAATTTAGCTCCTCCATCCGCATCTCTCCCATCCCAGCTCCGAGATCTACGTTTAGGTATTGGTGAATTATAGGGAGTCCTCCCCTGTTCCCATCTCTCTAGATCCCATGCCTTTCCATCTTCTCGGGGTGGGTGGTGAAACACTCCTTCATGTCTCATAGCCCCTCTCTCCCCATCCGGGCTAGTTTCACGGGATGCAGGGTAAGATGTTCCATTACTCCCTCTTTCTTCCCTACTTCCCTGTGATTCCTGATTATTCGAGGCGTGGCGGGACCTATCGCTGTTCTCCTTTCTCCAATGTTGAACGTCTTCCCCGAGTGTATGATGAAGACACCTAAACCTATTCTGAAAAGCCCGTACCGCCTCATCTCCTCCTTTCCCCCAGAGACGGGACATTTCCTCACATTCTACAATCCTAGTATTCTGTTCCGGTTGTTCTCTCTGATTTGTAGGACATGCATCCCCTCTATTCTCTTGACTTTGGCCTTCCCGGCCCTGACTGCTTTCGCTGGCCCCACAATGAGATACTGTCCCATTGCCCCTGCTTTCCCACTCTGGTTCTGTTCTTGTCCTGTTACTTGGAGATACTACGGACCCGTCCCATTCCCTCAAATCAGCTCTTAACTCTGAAAAAGATCTTGGCCGTGGTCCCCTTAGATCCATTGGTCCTCTCGGACCTCCCTGTTCTGAATTGGGACCAACAGTTGTGTCTAATGGGGTGTTCCATGTTACCGAACCTGGCAATTGTTTCCATGCATTTGTCACATTATTCCTCCTTTCCATCTCAATCCTTTCCCTATCCAATTGCCTTTGTTGTTCCCCTCTATCTCTCTCAGAATTATAGATCGAAACTATGGGTCCTATGGTAACAGGCACTTGAAGAGCGTCTGGCAATCCCAAGACTCAACCCTTTCGGTGTTTGGCGTTTTCTGCACCACAAACCTTCCCACTACACTCTGTACAGTGTTGTTTGGAGGTGTTTCTCCACTTTTGATAGGTGTCCATTCCGATATAGGGAGTGGTGTATATCCCTCTATGTCATTCCCATCTTCCCTTGCGAGCCCTCTATCTTCTATCAACTCCACTCTCGGAGGTGGTCTATCCATTAACAATCTGTTTATCAGATTGTCCTCCGACTCGCTTTCCTCGTCTTCTTCCATGAGGTTTCCTCCTCCTGACACCTCCCTCATCGGATACATTTTCTCCACCTCAATAGTCTGTACCCTCCAACGCTTTTCCTCCTCATCCCATTTGGAATCTCGCACTGCCCTTACCGATCGCGTCAGTCTTTGTTGACGCCTGTTCAAATTTCGGTCGTGTGCAGCCTTAATCCATGCATTAAGAGCCTCAAACTGTGTTGGTCTGGGCGAGGGTTTCAATGAGGACATGGTTGCTTTTAGCCGATGTAACACCTCTAATTTAAACGTCCCGTACCTCGGGAACTGCATTTCCTCATTCCCTTCCGTAAGCTTATTCCAAGCCCCAATCCACAATATCGTATGCAGCCCCACATTCGTTGCCATATAATGAGCTGGCGTACCCTCCGGCGGAGCCACCTCCCCGTAATAATGTTCACTTCGTTTACGTTTAAAAATCCCTTTCAAACACTTAAAACACTTCATGATTTCTCTTTTCTCCGCGTTCGTTTACTTCCTGATGATATTCCACCAATCTCAGCCCCGTTCTCACTAACTGGCCTATCCGTACGCGACTTTCCTCCGACGTCACGCTAGCCGCCCAACCAGAGCGCGGCTCTAGCTAACGTCACACCAACCGCTCAATCAGAGCGCGGCTCTAGCCGACGTCACCCGTCCCCCTTCGCAGCAGTTCCCCTCCTTTCTCAGCTCGTCTCCTCGGTCATGCACGCGTCCCATTCATACTCTGAAAAATGATTACTTCCGTCCAAGCGATCACCTTTCTTGACTGTACGCCCACAGTCTTTCTGTAGTTGTCACCTTAACTTGGCAAAATGTCTTTCCGTTTACTTCCAGACAATCGCCTTCTCCGATAGGTTACTCACACGCAGTAACTTTCGACCAGCGTCCGTTACTCATACATTCACTCTTACACTCCCCCTATCTTGGATCCACGGCGGTCAATGGTACCTCATGACCTCCGTACTATGGTCGACAACTACCCTGGATGTTCGATACACCCAAAACCACTTAAGCTCTGGCCTGAACTTAAGATTTCACCAGTTCACCCGTTTACCAGGTTACCAGCTTACCAGGTTGCGCGCGCTCACAACCTTCTCTCATTCACACTACAGGCATTCAACTCCGCAAGACATTACAATACAAATACAACACAAAACACCGCAATCTGTTCACGCATGACCCTTTTTATACTCACTCTCCGATACTGCTGCTTTTCTCGCACCGTCTGCACCTTTCGGCACACGATTCTTCCGCTGCTCGTCTCTCGGCGTCTCGGGCCTTGGGGTAAACTAACCTCTCTAGATTACCTTCCTCAAGAAGATAACCATCCTCACTCTGCTACCAACTGCTAACGCGGGATTACTGGTTACTAATTTTCTTACCAAATCCCAAACTATGTCGACTGAATCGTTGGTACCTGTCTTGGAGTAAAAGGTAATCTTCGCAATAAGTCAATCAATTTAAGAACTTACACCACTCTAAATGACCACTGACCAAAATTAAGTTTTAAAGATTTAATATAAAGTCAAAGATAACTGAAGATACAAACTTCTCAAAATGAGATTCAACAGGTAAATTGGTATCACTATAAACATGAACTTTTTGAATAGTCTGAGTCTGAAAAACAGAATAATAAGTACAAGCTCGAAAACCATCAGGGTTGCCAAAATGGATACAAGTTGCAACCTCAAAGTCATTACAGAAAAGAAAATTAAGGTTAGTCTGTCCCTACACTATACTAAGTGTCATCCCTACTTAGCAAGATCTTAACCCTCTAGGTGTCAGCCGTGGTGACTTCCTAAGAAGATCACGCACTTCTCTTTGTCTCTTCTCTGATAAAGGGTCTCTCCTGATCAGCCTATCTGCCTACCCATCCGCTTCCTTAGGCTCCCAAAATCATCTGCTCTGCTCTCCTCCCGGGTCTCTTTCCCTAATACCAAATCACATTTCTGATAGGAACGCCCCTTGGGACGCCCCTCACGTGGTACATCTTTGCGCGGTAAACTCCATGATGGTACTCTTGAAGACCCTCGTTATAGTTGACCTTGGTTCCCAGGCTTCTTCTTCAGTGCGCTGATACCCCCTGAAATTCCTGGAAACTCCTACAGGCCTGCGCAAGGCGCCACTGAACAAAGTCCCTTTCATTCGAGCTGATTAGGACCCTCGCACCTGCATGCAGCTCGTCCTGCAGTGGGCCTCAAATTCCAGACTCCACCATATCTTTAGTCATAAAACACTCTCAAAGCTCGGTGCTGGACACCTCTCGACCTCTTCTCTAACGAGCACATGACGATTTACACGACATGACATTATCTCCTCTGGCCTACTTGATTTACATGCAGCAGGTCCCTGCACTCTTAAAATGTTAACTTGATTTAAACAGCAAACATTCTTAACTAGCATACGTTTCTAAAATAACACATCTATAAAGCATATACTTTTAACCCTAAGTTCAATAGTACAATTTGGAAGAACCATGTCAACCTTATCTCACATTAATTTAGCAGCACGTTCAGGTTTGCTGTGAATTGCCCTAAGGCCTACACATAATACTGGATTTTCAAAGTTACATTTAATTCGGACATGATTCTTTTAACATGAGAACATGAGGTTTTCACATATATTCCAACATTTCTACCTTAATCTCACACCGTTATAATTATAGTTACTCTACTTAACATTCTATACATTTCACTACTGAATATAAACCACTCTGTATATTTCACTCCTGGATATAAAACACTCGTGTGCAAAACATGTTTAAACTAACTACGTGCTTGTAAATATGGCGTACTTATACATTTTTTTCAAACTTGTGCTCTCTCACTAGCAACAAGTACATGTTTCTATTGGGCAGAAGTTGCATGCTTACTCCGAAAAAAGTGCTTCCCCTCCAGACAGCTCTTATTACTTTGCTTATTTTCCAACTGTCTGAGCCAGGAGCAGCATGGCTACCTGAGCTTGTACTTTCTGTGACCCACACATGCAACTGTAAAGTGAATAAAGTGGTTAAAGCATCTTAGATAACTCAGTAATTTAAAGTGTTTGGTTTCCTCTTGCAGCAACACAGATCCCCATCCCCTTCCATCATTCTCAGTACAGTATTGTATTTGAGAGCAGCATGGGACACTGAGGGCTGTACTAATCTACATGGATTTCTAAGTCTGACGTGGCAGTGCCTGACAAAAATGAGCTTTTATTGTACTACTGATAGAGTGACTCTGGACCAGATGTACGATCCTTTCATTTAGCACCTTGCAATTTGCGACACTTTGCAAGTCGCAATTTGGGAGGTGCTAATTGAGATGTACAACAGTGTGTTTACGCTGTTTTGCAATTCCCAATGGGGTCACAAATTGCGAGGCTCATTAATATTAATAAGCCTCTTGCAATTTGGGAGCCCATTGTGAACGCCAGCCCTCTTATGGATGGTGGCCTTTTGGGTTCAGCAGACCACCATGTCAGGGACTGCTTTTTAATAAAGCAGCTTTTTTTTTAAAATGCAGCCTATTTTCCTTAAAGGAAAACGGGCTGCATTTAAAATAAAATAAAAAAATGAAACAATTTTGTTTCATTTTTTAAAGGCAGGCACTTGTCCCTCGGACCACTGCCTGCCCTTAAAAAACCACCTACTTGAAGTAGGTGGTAATTGCAAGTGTTTTGCGATCGCAATTGCGGTCACAAAACATTAGTACATTGTTTTGGACTCGCTATTTGGAAGAGAACGCCCCTTCCGAATAGCGAGTCGCAAAACCTATCTAGCGAGTTGCGACTCGCTAAATAGGCTATGTACATGGCCCAATATGTTTTTGCGTGCACAAACGGATTCGCAAACCCGTTTGCGCATACAAAAACGGGTCGTACATCTGGCCCTTAAGCTCCACTCACATGTTGGCTCCCCTAAGTAAAGAATTTGATTGAGCCAAATTTGTGGGCTTCCATTAAAAAGACTACTTGTATTGCAGTTTTTGGCTTTGTGGATTTGATTATGCTGGTATGCCAATTATCATGGCTATAGGCCTGATATTTTTATTAGGAAATGTTAAAATATAGGCGATGGGGATGACCTATTTCTTGAGAAAAGCATATGTTAGAGTCTATAGACATTTAAAATGTGTATTGTTGTTACTCTATATCAAAGTTACATGGAATCTCACATATTACCATAGAAGACAATGGTGTTGTTGTTAGTTACCTGTGTATCAAACCATGGAGGTAGAAAGTTTGCTCTGTGAGAATTCTTGTTATGCCCTCTTAGAAGAGATGGAATCTTGCTTAGCCAACTGTAACTTTGCATACCTTTCTAATTTTACAACTTGCTAGAGCAAATAAGCCTTTAACAATTGATCCTTATCACATTGTGTTACCGACAATAGGATTTTCACTGTGATGATTCTTGTTAGACTCTGTTGAGAGGGGTTGTGTATCATTTTGCGAGCTGTAATTTTCTGCTTATTGATAATGTAATAACCGTGTGCATGATGGTTGCCAATTCATGAGCACTTGAATAGGCCAGAGGTCGGTATGATGTAAAGGTAATGGTAAACGGTAAAGACTTCATCGGTTCAAAAGTGACGTTATAGTTAGCAATTGAAACTATATCTTACTTGACATTTTTTTTAAAACATAGAAATTTAATGTGGAAAGCAAAGGTTAAAGTAACGTTATAGTTAGTTGAAAATGTCAGTGACAAAGTAACGTTTTAAACAGAAAAAAACACCAAAATTCACTAGTTATAATTATCTCTAGGAACTTTAACTTGTGCCCTAAACTAACTGTAACTCACCCCTTTGTCATGCAATACTAATTACGTCTCATATTACATCACTAATGACATGATCTATGGTACCATTGAGGACATCACTGCAACATCTGAAATGACATTATTGATGACAACGCTGTGCATTCTTCCACTCTCTTTTTTGCCTCTCCTTCTTGCTTTCTTTTTCCCCTGCGTTCATGTCCTTCTCTCCTTTCTCAATTTCTTTTATCCCATTTCTTGCTTTCCCTCTATATTACTCCTCCTTTCTATTTCTTTACAATTCTTTATTTCCCCACTTCTTTGTTGTGCATTCTTTTTCAGTTTATTTCTCCTTTTTTCTTCTTGTCTTTATCTTACTCTGCTACTTTTCTTTACTTTTTCCTTTTTCCTCACTTACTACCTCTACTTTTCTCCTTTCCTTAATTTCCTGTTTAGTTGTTTCTTTCTTACTTTTTGCTTTTTTCTATAATGTATTCCTCCTCTTTTTCTCAGTTCCTTTATTTTTCAATATATATCTTCATCGTTTTTCTTTCCCGCAATCATTCCTTCCTTTTTTATTTCATTATTTCTTTTTGCTCCACTTTCACTTTCACCTTTCTCGATTTATATTTACTTTCTTTCTCTTTTGATTTCGCTCATTGTCAACTTTCTTTCTTTTCTCCTCTCTTTCCTTCTCTACTTCTTCATTTCTTTGCTGTTTTCTCTTCTTCTTCCCTCCTTTCTTTTAGTCTTATCTTCTTTCTCTGTCTTCATCTTTCTTTCTCTCTGTTATTCTTTCTTGTTTTATTTACTTTATAGTACATTCCCCCTTTTCTCTGCTTTATTCCAACTCTACTGTCCTTTTCTCTGTGTCTCTCCTTCTTTCTTCTACTGGATAACAATAGTGATAGCTGGGCACACTGTCACTTTAGGATTTCCAAAGCTCTTTCAACTCTTAAATACCACAGTAGGCCATTTATCCATACCACAGGCCCCCTCCTGCGCCTGTCCACTTTAAGTGCAAATTTGCTGAAGCCAACAACTATTTGTTATCAGTTTTTTTGTATTAATTGTTGTTCCTTAAATAAAAATTGCGCTGATTTATTCCATTTTGTAATTGCTTATGATCTGGACGCATTGTTTCTAACCGAAACATGGCTTAGCGGCGCCTCAGAGCTGGATATTATTGTCGCTCTACCCTTAGACTGCCATATAGTTAGACTGGATCACCAAGACAGGAGATGAGGCAGAATTATGATCATTTTTAAAATACAGTATCAATGTAAAATGCTTTGTTTGGGGATTTCTTGCTGTGAGGCTTTGTTATTCTCTTTGCAAAAAGTACAATTGATGGGCAGAATGTAGAACAAGGTCATACATTCACCCCAGTACAGAGATATGGA
This sequence comes from Lissotriton helveticus, assembly GCF_964261635.1. Taxonomy (NCBI): domain Eukaryota; kingdom Metazoa; phylum Chordata; class Amphibia; order Caudata; family Salamandridae; genus Lissotriton; species Lissotriton helveticus. The sequence goes on along the minus strand of NC_136067.1, from coordinate 698,448,852 downwards.
CCTAAATCCATCGCTTATTTTGCTCATCATGCCATTCCAGTTTAGACCCAGCCATATGCAAATCAGTCTGGACCCTGCACCCAATGGGAACAGTCCAGCCCGAACTACCAGGCCAGGTCCTCCCTGGACTGGAAACAAGCATCCTAGGACCATGTTTCGGGTTTTCAGCCTTCTTCAGCCAGGATAGCTTGACTCCAGTGGCATGGAGAGCACAGGACCCACGTCTGGGCATGCCCGTCCCACTCAGGCTGACAAATGCAAAAAGAATTATTGATGAACAGAATGCAGAACAATGTCATACATTCACCCCAGTACAGAGATCTGGGCCTAAATCCAAATGCAAATAAACTTCATACATCTGGCCTTTGGTTCTTAAGCTAATCACTAAACTCAGGCTCTGTTCTAAGGTAGGGAATAGTCTCCGCATGGTGGGAAGTCAATCTCTCTGTATTCCATCAGGTTGCAGCAGCAGGGACAGTCCTGAAGTAACAGTTCTTTGCCGTTCGAAGAGATAACGTTAAGTATTCAGCCTCTTCTCCTAGCCAGCCTTTTTCACTAGAAATTCCTATGCGGTCAACTTGTATACAGAACTAAACTTCTAGGGAAGGGGAGAGGAGTAAAAACATCAAAGGTCATTTTCCTACCAAATATACCTCAGCTCCAAGTCAACTAAACATTAGTAAGCGGTCACTTCCAGTGAGTACACTGGAATACATACAACCTCGGGCCTAACAGGTGCCTTTCCTGGGCTTCATCCACCCAGCAGAAGAGGACACAGGATGTGCAGTGCAAGGACATGTAGCCCATCCCTTTGTGAAAGTTACAGCTTCGGTGATGTCTTTGGCCCCCGTCATTGTTCTGGAGTATATGCATGGCTCGTTTCAGGCTAATGGTTGACCCCCTAAAACTAGTTTAGTTCTGGTACAGGCAGATAAAATGGAAAACCGAAGCACTGAACACTAAAGCTGGTAGAGAGCTCAACAACGTTAGGGGGTTACATACATCCTACAAGCTCCTAATCCAAAGGAACCTACCTAGAATAGATTGATAATTCTCATGCACACTAAATATAATTGATCAAATCAGAATGTCCCTTCATGACATAATTTATGAATCTATCAAGAAAAGCGGGAAGGCCGTTTTCCCACTGTGCTGCACGTAAAATGTTCTTCAGCCCACTACTATAATCAGCGGACACCACCAGTAAAGTTAAATTGTCGTCAAGCAGACAATATGTTAAAAGAAGTACCGCTTGAGGCCCACTATTAAGGACAAAAATAGTGTAGTAATCTCTTGATGAGCAGCGTACCAAATCATGTACTGCACATGACAGGAGAATCACTACACAGATCATTAGTACTAAAAGAAGAAGCTACTTACCTTTGGTAAAGATCTTTCCAGTGTATACGTCATCTAACAACAGATTCCTCATCTTGTGAATTCTTCCAAGGCGTCAGACTAGGTCTGGAACTTTTAGAGCAGTTCTCCGCTGTGCTGATAGCTGGAGTTTTGTAGCTCTGTGCCATTGTCATTCTGCCATGAAAGTGACGAGCAGAGCCCTATATATGCACCACTGATGTGTGTGTGATGTCAGACATAGAGCCCATTGGCAGATTGGCATGTGTCAGTGTGCAGATATCTAGATCACGACTCTTTTAAATGGAAAAGAATCCAGTGCACAGAATGGGGAGGTGGGAGGGTCGGTGAGGTATCCACAGTTAGACAGTGATCCCATCCTCATGACACCAGTAGTTTTGTAGTAATCACGCTGGACGTGGTTGAAGACAAGAGGTTTATTAAGGCTACATGGAAGAGAGAGAAGGTGAGCACCAACTCCCACAGCAACTCCAACTCAACTGAATCCAGAAACGTTGCTAAGAGCTGGAAACATTCTAAAAGGATTGCAAGTAATGTAATACACAGTACAGTAAAGACATGAACAGAAACATTAGATATATGGTGCCTTTGAAACCTATTTAGCTGCCACTGGTGCATCTCGTTTTGTTGCAGCGAGAAAAAAATGTTTACTTCTTCAATCTCTAGGGTTTGAAGGTAGGTCCATTTTTAAGCACTTACCATCCTTAACACCAGTAGAATCTCAATATTTGGATGTGTACCAGCAAACAGTATTAAAGCTCAAACACAGATTCGACAAACAACCCAGCCTCATGGTTTTAAGACATAAATAAAAAATAAAAAAACGGAATCTGAAGATGTCGACACCTATATATCAACGCTACGCAAGCTCGCAGCTGATTGTAAGTTCAAAAATTTTACTGATCAATTGATCAATTTGTTTGCCATTGCAAAGACAAGAACATTAGGCAGAAACTTTTGAGCATGGCCGATCCCTCATTGGAAGAAACTTTAAAAATTGCTAAAAGTATTGAAATTTCTAAGGTTTCCCTCAAAGAACTTGATGAGAAACTAAATGATGTTGTGAACGTTGTCAAGGTTAATAATGCGTCTAAGCAACATACTAAGCCCAATTCCAATTCATCTAGTGTATCTTCTTTTCTAAAAACTCAAGATTCAAAGTTCACTAAAGAGAACAACAACATGTGTTTGAGGTGTGGCAACCCTTTACATCAAAGAGGTACCAGATGTCCTGCCATGGAGGTTATGTGTAGTTATTGTAAAAAAAAAAGGGTCACTTTGAAAAAGTTTGTCTTAAGAAAAGAAATAAAAAAAAAAACAAGGTTTGTTCTGTGAAGTCAGAAAGTGATTCTGACTCAGAGGTTATATCTGTAGTCACTTATGATGAAAATCTAACAAGTAGTTGTCCTCAAGTTGTAGTTGAGGGTGATCCATCCTCATGCAGAGATCCAGTTGTGGATATTGGTATAGGTCTTCACACTGTTAAGCTTCTGGTGTATTCAGGAGCTAAACTAACAATGATAACTCAAAAACTGTTTGATGACGTTTGGCATGGTTCGCAAAGTCTTTCTCATCCCGACAGGTCACTAATGTCTTATGAAGGACGCAAAATTGATCTTTTGGGATTTTTCCAAGAGGAGTTGGCCTTCAAATACAGAAGGATCAAGGGAAAAATATATGTTGCTGTCAAAGGACCTAAAATTTTAGGATGGTTTCATCAGGGCCTTTTTGGCATGATACTTAAGCCAGGGGCAAAAGAACAGGTTTTAGTTGTTGGGAATGAAGAAGAGAGCCAAAGGTGGAAAGATAAATTTCCTGAAGTTTTGGGAAAAACATTAGGAAAAATTAAAGGTTTCAAACATAAAATAGTTGTAAAGAGTGGGGCTATACCAGTTAAACACAAACTTCAGGGAGTTCCATTTAGTGTTAGAGAGGATTTAGACAAAGAACTCAAAAGTCTTTGTTCTAAGGGGATCATTGAGCCCACAGAATCCTCCTTGTGATTGTCATCTTTAGTTGTAGCCAGGAAGATGGGTGGAGATCTCCGTGTTTGTGTTGACTTAAGGTCCTTGAACAAGGAGATCTGGATAGACTCCCATCCTTTACCTAGGATAAATGATCTTCTTGCCTCCACCAAGGGTGCTCGTTACTTCACCAAGTTGGATTTAGCCAGTGCATACCACCAGGTAAAATCAGACCCTGAATCTCGTAATCTGACTGCTTTCGTTTCCCCGCTAGCCAATTTTCAATATTGTCGCATGCCTTTTGGACTAGCGTCTGCAGCCTCTGTTTTCAGAGAATCATGGTTAACATTCTTAGAGGGGTAGAAGATGTCTTAGTTTTTTAAGACGATGTACTGGTCTTTGGTAGTGACTTAGACTCTCATAACTCTACTCTTAACAATGTTCTCACTCTCTTCAAGAAGAATGGTGTATTGCTCAAGGAAGAGAAGTGTCAATTTCTCCAGTCTAGTGTGGAGTATTTGGGTCATTTCATATCTAAGGATGGTGTTAGTCCCAAGTCTGGGTTACTCTCAGCTATCAATGATACTCCTGCTCCTGCAGACAAGGCAGGTGTCAAATCTCTGTTGGGCCTGTGTGAATATTATTCAAGATTCATTCCTAATTTTGCTTCAATTGTTAGACCCATCAGCAATCTACTTAAAAAAAGAGAGAAGTTTGAGTGGTGTAGTGAGTGTAATGCTGCTCTCAACATTATTAAGTCTTCCCTAAGGGACGATTCTTTACTCAAACCGTTTGATCCTAATCTTCCTTGCTGTGTCACGGTGGATGCCAGCCAAGGAGGCTTAGGTGCCATGTTGACTCAAACTGTTAGAGGAGTCGAGAACACCATTTGTTTTGCTTCAAGAGTCTTGAGATCTGCTGAGCTTCAGTACTCTGTCATAGAGAGGGATTTATTGGCATGCACCTGGGCTATAGAAAAGTTTCATTCATACATCTGAGGAAAAAGGTTTTTGTTGCAAACCAATCATAAACTTTTAGTTAATATCCTTGGAGGAGGTATGAGCAGATGTTCTACTCCCAGGATTTTACGCATGGCCTCAAGGCTCCTCCAGTATCAGTTTGATGTTCAACATATATCTGGGGGAAAGAATGGACGCGCTGATTTCTTGTCTAGATTTCCAGTTAAATCTATAGAACTTGAAGATGTCAATTTACATGAATTTTCAAATGACTGTGAAGATTGTTTGGTGGCAGCATTGGAAGTACCTTGCATGAACCTATGCTCAGAGAATGAATGGTTGGGAGCCATGGAATCTGACTGCGTGCTTCAAGAAGTATGCTCTCATGTTATTGAAGGGTGGCCTAGGGAGAAAATAGTAAACTCTCTGATTCAACCTTTCTGGAAGGTTCAAGATGAACTCACCTTGGAGGATGGCTTGTTCTTTAGAGGTGATAAATGTGTTCCACCCCATGTTTTTCCTTTTGAAATAATACGCAGAGCTCACGAAGGTCATCTTGGCGGCACTCTCACGAAGCGTCGCATAAGGGACACTTACTGGTGGCCAAGGATGGACTCTGAAATTGAGGATTTTGTCTCAAAATGTCTCGTCTTTGGTGCATCTGACAAAAGTTTCAAAGTGTCTGTTCCTCCTCTCATACCCATTGAGTGCCCGCAGGGACCATGGTTGAAGCTGGGATTAGACATCATGGGACCTTATGACAATCTTCAAGGGGGTTTACTATTTGTGTTGGTTCTCATGGACTATGCATCTAAATGGCCTGAGGTTAAGTTGGTCAAGGAAGCTAACACCAAGGTAGTTATTTATTTTCTGGAAGAAGTGTGGTTTAGAGAGGGTGTGTCCAGAAATCCTTGTCTCCGGCAATAGCACACAGTCCTTGAGTCATGAGTTCCAAAATTTTTTGTTGGAATCAGGAGTCAAACACTGTAAAACAGTCCGGTTTTAGGTTTAAACCTCTAATAACTGATAAAATCCCACTGAAAGAGAAAAAGCCCTTACCAGTTAAAACATATTAAACACTGAAAAAACACCTGCAAAACCACAAACTAAATGCCATTCAAAGAAAGGAAAAAGTAGGTGAAAGAGTCATTTTTTTTCTTCCCGAAGGGGCCAATACAATGTAACTTTGTTATACAAGCTAGCAGTAAGAAAGTCTGGGCTAACATTATTCTGCTTGAGTTTTGTTGTTTAAGGATGCCACTAAAATATTGTTTCTTCTTACTTTAGTTTTATTTCAGTTTTGTGGTCTTTGGTCTAAAGAAGCATGTTTTAGGTCTTGTTTAATTATTTTATACACAATAGAGAATCTGAAAATATCAAAATCATATTTGATATTTTGGCTGAGTTTGATTCTTTCACTGATAGGTAGAATGGCTGGTTTCATAAGAATCTTTCCTAATTTGTGTCATCACATTTACCCACAAAGAATGGTTAAAATCCTTAATAAATCAGCCCCCAGTTTCTAGTGATTCGGTATTGATAGTAGGTGAATTGCCAACACCTCAGGCTTTAAACATTCAATGCAAGGTATTGTGACAAGTATTTGTGAAAAGAGCACTATCACCATGCATCTGGGATAGTGGTTAAAACATGACACCAGACTTTTGGAAATCATGGGACGCAGTGTCACTTGGAATGCTCTGCAAAAAAGGTTCTTTCCAAGTTCAGCAAAGATTGGAGTGATATTGTTTGTATTTGCAGCGATTCAGCTACATATATGAAAAAGTTGTGTCATGACCTATAAAATTGATACCTGAGCTGAAGTGCTTCCCAGTAAGAGATCCTTGCCACTTGTTAGATGGTATGCTGAAAGCATCTTTACAATTTTCATAGTTATTGAGGAATGCTATTTACTTTTTGGTGCACTGTTTTATTATGCACAGAAACTAAAACACAAATATTTATCATTTCATGCTTGGTGTGGCAGCAAAGAAAGAGTCATCCTAACTGTGTCCATTAGCTGAGGGTTCTCATTCCAAGGGGCTATGAATGCTAAATAATCCATTTGGCAACCGTTTACAGAATTTTTGCTGAGTTATGATGCCAAAGGCAAGACATGTGAGGATCTTTGGCCACATATTGATCGTGATGTGAAAAAGTATACTCTACTGCATTTTTTGATTTTTACAGGAAAACATAACTGCTGTAGTGAACATAATAAAAAGGACATAATAAAAAAACGAGTCTGAAAACACCCTTGTCTGCCAAGTGTTCAGCATAATTGGTGTAGATGTGAAACATCCCCTTGAGAGTAGGCTGAACGACACCTTTAGTGACTTTGGCACTGCAACATGTTCCATGTTAGAGTGCTTTCCACTTGGTAAGCAAAGCAATGGTGAAGAGCAATTCAGGAACTTTTATTTTACAATGTATGAGAATTTAATTTGGTCCTACAGGACCACGCCACATTCATCCACTAAAGTTTGTCCCTTCGAATTACTAAGGGGGAGAAATGCCAATAGCAGTTTTAGGCCTGGTTGGATGAGTAAGTGGATAAAGTTAGATTCAGATGTTTCCAAACTTATGTCTACAGTGATCGAGAATATGACTGATTCTCAAGTCAATCAAAAGGAATGGTTTGACGTTAAAAAAGCAACTAAGTCTGTTCCTTTTGTGGTAGGGGACATGGTCAAAATAAAGTCTCCTGTGTATATAAAGAAAGGTGATACTAAATTCAGTGAACCTACTAAAGTTGTTAAAATTGTGGGAAATGCTGTTAAGGTCTCAGGAGGACATTGGTGGAACCTTAATTGGATTGTCAAGGTTCGCACTAAAGCCTCAGCCTCCCCATGTCTAGCTTCTGAAGATTCCTGCTCAGACCAAGCCACCGTCAGATGTAGTTTCAGGCAAATAATGAAACCTGCTATATATAGAAATTTACTTTTTCCTGTGTATTGTGTTTTGTTTTAGGAAGAAGGAAGATATGTTATACCTTATGTTTCTGTTCATGTCTTTACTGTACTGTGTATTCCATTACTTGCAATCCTTTTAGAAAGTCATTGTTTAACGAAAGTCTTGCTCTTTCTCTTTGACTTTGTCTTTTCTCTTTTCTATGAATATATAGATATAGGTCTATTGAATAATAACTTGTTTAACTTTCCTTTCGTGTTTGTATTGTGTATTATGTGTAGAATGCATGGGAATTGTATTATTGAAATGTATATAATGTCAGTTTTATAAATAGTAATGTACAGGTCTAAGTGAAATATATTGAATGTTTGTTTTTCTTTTCTGTATAAATTTTTATACAAAAAATACTCCAAAAAAACTGAAATTGATGGGTATAAAATAAATACCAGGCCAAACGTAAAAATTTGTGTTTGTCCTATTGGTTCGAATGAGTATTAAAAGAAAAGGTGGGGGCAGGCATTTTGTGTTTGTTAAAAAAAAAAATATATATATATATATATATATATTGACAAAGCCTGCTGCGCAGGCGAAACGCGTCTCTCTGTCTTTGCGGGGTCGTGGGAAACCTGAACCAATAAATTTGCCCTATTCCTACCGATCATGAGTACGTGCCATTTACTCTCCGGAGTCGGATGGATGTTTGGGAGATATATATATATATATATATATATATATATATATATATATATATATATATATATATATATATCTCTAGAGTGGCACGGGCTGAGCCAGCTCGACCTTCCCTGGCGCCTGCTCCAGAGATGGCCCTTCTGACCCCCCATTGGCGGCAGCCATCCCTGACTTTGACACAGAGCTAGACAGGCATCATTTGATGCCAGCTCCAGTGCCTTCTGGGGGCAGACTCCCCATGACTTAACCAGTGCCTTATTTATATTGGGAGATGAATGGGAGGTGTCTGCATACCCTTTCGGATACCAGTTAGAAGATCCTGAGGACAACTGGATTGAGGATCTGGCAGATGCCAGTGGACTGGACACCTCCACAGACACTTGCCTGGTCTCTCCCCCTACTGTGATTATGGAGAAGGGTGCCTCATTTGCAACGGTGGTGGTGAGGTCGGCTGAGATCTTAGACCCTACACAACCCTCAGTGACAGTTAAGAAAAACATCTTGGTTTAAGGTGCTTCAGCTGTGTGTTGCCCTCACCAAACCATTACTCCTGTTCAATGAAGCCCTTCTAATCCCTGCACCGGAACTTATTTGAATTGGACAATTGCCTGGTGCAATCACCTTGCCCCGGGGGACCCCAGTTTCCTCACCTACCACCCTACCCTGGAGAGCTTGGTGGCACCAGAAGTGCAGCAAATTTTGGGTCTGTCACTGAAATCTGTTGATGACAGGTGCCACACGGCTTGAAACCATCTTTCCTAGCTGACATTCTTGACGCACCAGGAGACACGTCTCTAAAAAAGTTTGAAAAGGGTCAGTCACTAAGACTTGGGGGTGGGGAGGTAGCTCTTCTCCGGATCTGTGCTGACTGGCATGGAAAGAGAAGATCTCAGTGTGCTGAGTTGGCACCTATATAGGGACCGCAAAAGCCACTTCCGGGGCGGATGACATCATGCAGAGCCGAATGATGTCACATACCGGCTCCCAGGGGTACTGCTCGGCAACTGTTTCCAGATCCAGTCTGACACCTGGGGAATTTTCTAAGGTAAGGAATCTGCAGCCATAAGTCACTATCAGGTTAGATTTTCCCTCTTGTTATCCTTGTTTTATCTCTTTCGGGTGCTTGTGCTCGCTCACTCAGGCAAATTCATTGCTTGGTCTTAATCCTCAAAATGTTGCAGTTCACGAGCTGCCACAGATATGGGTAGTGTCGTGCCAGTAGGCCCACTGACATTATTTAATCCTCTGGTGAAAGGGGAGCTTTTTGTCGCCTTCCTGGGATGCTAGTTGGTATACTCCCAAAGAAGTAGTGGTGGACCAAAGGTATAAAAGTAGGTGGACCTCAACCTGACCGTCATTGTTCCTGCATTATCACCCTTGGGCAGACTTTCAATATACTATCCACCCGCCCTATTAATCTGCATGGAGCTGGGTGTATATAGGGAAAAAAATAAAAGCGTCCAAGGTGGACATACATATAGTACTGTGTTCCTGTGGACTGAAGATTGTCAGGCACATGCATCAAAAGAAAAACCGGTCGCAAACGGGCAGATTCTCAGAATCTGCCCCTTTGCGACTGATATTTTTGCATTTGGGATGCATCATCACAAATGCAAAAATCGCAATTTAAGTAATCTCTAAATTGTGATTACTTATTTGCGATTGCATTTAAGGAATTCCAAATTGAGATTCCTTAAATGCAATGTATTGAAGTAAAAAAATTAGTGATTTCACTAATAGGGGGCGCAAATTACCATGAAGTTGAACTTCATGGTAATTTGCAAAAACGTTTAAAAATGCACTTTTGTGCATTTTTCAAAGTTTCATGTTTCATTTTTCAAAGTTTCATGTTGCGCACACACATGCCCTATTGGTACTCACAAATTGCGCATGCAATTTTTCATTCATTCCTATGGGCTTTTAGGCCCATAGGAATGAAAGGGAAGCCATTCCTTATTTGCGACTCGCAATTTGTGAATTGCAAATAAGGAATGTGTAGGAATCGCTATTTTTACAACAATTACTACATGCATAGACTTTTGCAAGTCCTTAATTGCGATTCCTTAATTATCGCAATTAAGGACTCTCAAAATCCTACCTTGATGCATGTGCCTGTGTATTTGTTAATAGTTGATATGCTACAGGGTAAGGCAAAATCAGTCCTGTCCGATGTCAAATAAATACTACGAAGAGAGTCTCTACCTGTATGGTTCAAACAGGTGCTAACAAGTCGCCAATAAATACTCTCCCAGGGAGCTGGCCTATCAACAGAGACATGCAAAGGATCATAAGTTCAAACACATATCAAAATTTATTGTTGATCCAGTAATACATTTTTATACATAAATAATCATGAATTTCAATAAATAACATCCCAACATCCCATTCATTCACACACGCATACCCACAGACTCATAGACACTCATTCTCATTCGTCCTGCAACTCAGGGGTCCATTCATACTAGCAGCAGTGAAGGCAATATTTGAAACAGGGGACCATATTTGTCATAAAAACTAGTTACATACATCAAACTTTTTATGAGGACAGATCTTTGCTTTCTTATACAAGATATCATCCAATTGGAATACACAATTGAAGGATAAAGATAAGCAGATGAGAACAAACAAAAATATCATATAGTCCACGTGAAGTTATAAATGTAGTGCCGACGCGCGTTTTGGTGAACGACCTGTATGAAGGTCTCACCTTCCTCAGGGCGGTAATATCCGTAGGGACTGTGGGATGTATGTACCTAATACAAAACAACCAGTTTTTCATATATACATGATGTGCGAGTAATATGATGATCTAAATGTGATGGATGGTGATTAAGAGACTTTTTAATAAAATGCATGCACATTAAGGCAGTAGAAAAAAGGCTCAGCAGCCGGGAGAAACGGTTCTTTGTTAAATGAAAAGGACCTTAAATCAGTGGAACCAGTGTGCGCACAAACCTGTCCTTAGTGTTTCATTTCGTATTTGTTGCATCCCAGTTTGTTTTGCTACTGAATATATTTTAATCTTGTCCCGACAATGCTTGGTGGGTATTAAAATAGTTGTGGCCTTTTATAACCCAACGGGTGTCACGTGTTTATTTCAGTGGTGTGAATGCCATGAGAGCCGACTGTCAACAAGCCACACACATAATTTATTATGTGTAAGAGAATACTAAAACGATTTGTATAAAGGTGAATTATATGCTATACGATTTGGATTGTGGGTTTCTCAGAATTGCAAGAGTATTCCGAAATGTAAGACAACGCTGACCGTGACACACACGAATTTCCTGCGTGCTTCCGCGAATTATTCAATGTCTACGTTTTTAACTCCAGCCTTGCTGACAAATGTAGTGCCTATTAGATGTGTCACACGTCGAAAATAAATCAGAACTCCGTGCCCGTTTCTGGCTGCAAGGGCTCTGCAATGAAAGGTTGCAGTGTATGGACAGTTACGGTGCAACCGAAGTCTGTTGCAAATATTTTCCTTGTTGGCAACCCAGGCCCTTACTTGTAATTTCTGGAAGCACACAATTAATTGTTGCTAAAAAAAGACGAAAGGAATGAGGAGGAAAGGGCAATGTTAATGGTCCTCTTTCTCTTTAGAAGGGGTTTCTGATCTACACCACCTGTCATTAAAGCCTCTTTAAAATCCCCAAACAAAATAAATACTGAAATGCATGCATGTAATCGAGGCATCATCGTTAAAAAAAAAGAAAAACTATAAATATCTGCTAAAGGTGGGAGTGCCACTGAAAGCTCGAGCCAGAAAACATGGATCTGGCTCAGCGCCGCCAGGCTGTCTTGGACAGTCGAGCCCAAAACGAGCCGAGCTTTCAAGTTGCATCAGCCTGCATTCCATGCTCTAGCCTAATGCACCAAGAATTAAAGAAAACACTTTAACCTTTCATGTAAATCAGGAGATGGAAAGAGATACCCATCTCCTGACTGTATGGCGCAACCTGAAAAGAAAATCCTGGATTTTTTCCCGCTTCCTTACTTGAACAAATTGCTCGGTCCTAGGCAAATATTTTTATTTCATTGTGCTTTTCTTTTTTCTTGTTCTTATTGCATTTGAGAGCACTTTTAAATATGTGAGTTCCGAGTGTGTGCTACGAAAGCACTTCTTTTTTCAATGATTTAAAAAGACTATAATGTTGCTTCATGTAAGAGTCTAGAGGCACATGACAACTGCCTTACCTTTTAATTCACTAACAGCATTGTTGTCACAGCAGTGGCAGAGGGCGTGGAAAATTCACAAGTTTATGTTTAAAAACTTTCAAGATGGCCAAACGGATGCAAAACTAGTGCGTACCATTGCCCTAAATAATAGTCCTACAGAATTTTGCAGAAGAACAAAATAAGCTATGGTAACCAATGAGGGCCGACCCACCCGGACAAACGGGGAAGCAGTGGGAGCAAGGGAATGCTGTGTAGACAAGACCCGTGAGCTGAGGCCCAAAGTCACAGGGGGCGCAGAGGTTGCATCCTGAGAAGGTGGCGGCTGATGGGTTTGGGCCCATTACCGCAGACAACATACAGGAATGTGAAGGGGTGAAGAGCCCTTAATGCAGCCGGATGAGTGCCAATAAAAACCATGCATAGTGGGGGACATGTGGTCAGGGTGCTGGAGGCTGCACAAAGAAATTAGCCAGAGGGCGAGCCGCTGCACCTAAGCCTACTAATGAAGCTTACATTGGGGAGCCTGGCTGGGAATAGGCCGTCTGTCTATCGCAGTAGTGGGATCACCCAGAGCTGATTCATTGTTAGGAAGCATCGATCTTCCATGACCTGCAATGTGTGTGTGTGTGACTCTCCCAGGGCCGTGTTTTTCTGAACATAGATGGCCTTTGAGAAGGGCTGCCAGGTCTCCTGGGCCAGAAGCCCAAACTGCGGGACAAGTGAAAGCCACAGGGACCCCAAGCCATGGGGAAAGATATAGCAGCCCGAGCAACTCAGGGTAACACGATTACACATTACACTTAAGGTACTGCCTAACCCAACATGCGCCAGAAGGGCGCTAAGATGTCTGAGGGCTCTGGTGAAGACACAAAGAGGGAGCCCACAAAGGCGGAACGGATGGCAGCTATACAGGATTGCCAGAAGGAAATGGAGGAAAAGATTGACTCAGTCTCTATTGAGGAAAACTGCTTTGTACAGACTTAATAAGGAAGCTGACAACTTAAGATCAGTGGAGCATTCCACAGGAAGACTACAGCTGGAAGTAAAAACCCTCAAAAATCAGATGTCCATGATAATGGCAGCAACAAAGATGTTGGAGTGGAGAATGTGGAGGGGTGCTCATGCCATAATAATTTATTATTCTTGGGCTTTCCGGAGGGCGTGGAGCATACTGTGCCGGAGCCCTTCCTGGAGTATTGGATTCAAAACATACTTAAGCTTTAGGGATTGTCAACAATGTTCACCGTTCAGAGAGCACACAGGCCACTGGCGGTGAGGCCACCGTGGGCCCCTCCCAAGGCACTCATAGCCAGGATTTTCAACTATAAGGACTGCAAAACTATTCTTACAGTGGCCTAAGAAGCCAGAAACGTCCAATATAACGATCATGAAATAGCAATCTACCCGACTACTGTAGGAAGGTTAGTATAGAAGAAAGACTTTCATTGACGTGAAGCAGAAACTCAGGGCTCTGAACTTCCCATCAGTACTATTTCACCCAGCCAGAACGAGGGTGGTGGTGCAAGGTAAAACCCATTTGTTTGAGGACCCGGAGATGTGGTCCTCGCTGGGACTCTGGAATGGGGGTCCCACGATTGAAGCTTGGGACACTTTGGACACGCCCCAGTGGGAAGAAAGAAAGGGGGACTCGGACCCTATCCAAACCCCAAGACAAGAGAAACTGACAGACACTGCGAGTAATGGTGCAGTGAGACAGCACACTTATGGTGGAGGAGGCAACAGTATCTGCGGGGCATAGATCTGGATATGAGACCCTGGATCCGATTGAGAACTCAGCGGTGACTCCGACAACCTCCACTGGGTGAACTGTGCTTTGCTGAGTGAGGGAGCACTACAATTTGAAGTCTAGTTTCGGGCAACATGGTTTAACACTTTCATCTCCGTGTTACTTTGGCGATTGGAGAATGACACAGCAATAAGATAAAAGGTTGATGATCTCAATTGTAATTCTGGCATTAGATTTCAAGATTTCAAGATTTTTACTTTGGGTGATCGGTCTTTTTTAAAAACAAAAACCATTACACCAAATAACAGTTTTTAAATAATACTACTACATATATACACATAGAATAGCTTGCTTAATCATACAAAGATAATCAATAAGTTACTTTTATGCATCTAATATTTAAAATTTCGTTTTTTAAACAAAGTTTAAAAAGAAAACAGCACTTTGACTCTTCTTAATTTTCTGGTTGGCTGTTAGTTTTTTTAGAGAATCTTTTTTACTTTCTTTATAGTTTCAACCGATTTCTTTTAAATACACGTTTAAAAGTTTCACCCCTCTACCTACTAGTGGGATTGAGGTCCCGCCTAGCCAGGTAATTACCGCTTCTCTACATGAGCCTATATTCAAATTGCTCAGTAGTGATTTTAAAAGTGCTTTCCGTTCTTTTAGTAACATAGGGCATACACAAAAAATGTGTTGAATAGATTCGTCTTTATAACCGCATAGTCTGCAGTCTCGATTTTCCCTTTTATCCTTCCATGCTGGGATTAAGGGGCCGATTATGATGGCGGACGGACCTGAGTCCGTCCGCCACCATAGAGCAGGAGGTAACCTCCGCATTGCCTGCGGAGTTCCCTCCTGTGCAATTAGGATGTGACCGCCAGGGTGGCGGTCACATCCTCTATTTTTACCATTGCGGCGGGTGCGGCTTCAAGCTGCATCCGCCGCAATGGTAAAAATGCATACATTGCATTTGTATGCAGAAAGCGGCAGGCACCGTGCGGTGCCTGCCGATTTCTGCATACAAATGCCCATGTGCACCCCCCACCCCCCCTTCACCTAGGGGGCCCGCAACGGGCCCCCGCAGTGAAGTTACACATGCTTTTCCACGGCGGAAAACCCGCCGCTGAAAAGCATTTTTTAAAGCCCTTCCTAATATGGTGGACGGTGTCTGAGAGACACCGCCACCATATTAGAGCTTTTCCGCCGCGGTTGTAAGCCAAACGCGGCGGAAAAGCTGCGGACGGAAACCAGGACCCACCAGCCATCCTAATGTGGCGGTGGGTCTTTGGTGGGTCCGCTGCGGTTTTTCCGCATCCTCCGGGCCGGGGGATGCTTCCGCCGGCCCGGAGGATGCGGAAAAACCGCAATCATAATAGGCCCCTAAGTCTTTTGTTTCCCAAATGCCCAGACGCAACTTCATAAATTGATGTTTTAAAGTACATGAGAAATATGCTGATAAATATTCCTGAGGCTTTCTTTTCCCATATGAATTAATAACTGTCCAGGCATGCCGTCTCTGCAGTAGGGTGTTCTCATCCTTTGAGTGAGACAAACATTTTATTGTGATGTTAATTAGTTTGTTTAATGCCTTTTTTCCTATGCTTAGGGGCCTATTATGATTGCGGTTTTTCCGCATCCTCCGGGCCGGCGGAAGCCACCGCCGGCCCGGAGGATACGGAAAAACCGCAGCGGACCCACCAAAGACCCACCGCCACATTAGGATGGCTGGTGGGTCCTGGTTTCCGTCCGCAGCTTTTCCGCCGCGGTTGGCTTACAACCGCGGCGGAAAAGCTCTAATATGGTGGCGGTGTCTCTCAGACACCGTCCGCCATATTAGGAAGGGCTTTAAAAAATGCTTTTCCGCGGCGGGTTTTCCGCCGTGGAAAAGCATGTGTAACTTCACTGCGGGGGCCCGTTGCGGGCCCACTAGGTGAAGGGGGGGTGGGGATTGCACATGGGGGGTATCTATGGTACCCCCCTGCATTTGTATGCAGAAATCGGCAGGCACCGCACGGTGCCTGCCGCTTTCTGCATACAAATGCAATGTGTAGGAAATGGGATCCCTGGCCGACCAGAGCTTGCGCCAGAGTCAGTCAGAGACCACCACTCCCCCGTCAGGGCCAGGGGGTCACCCACCAAGACAACCCCTACTCGCCCTCTAGGTAACGTGGCGCGAGCAGCCAGGCCTATCTCGGAGGTCATGTGTAAAGCATTTGTGCACGCACCCCCAGCAACAACCTCCCGGGCCCCCCCCACAAAAGGAACTCCACACCAGGTATATATGAAAATAGTCTTTGTATTAAAAAGGACACATAGGAACACATACTTTACAGGGTGCCAGAGGCACGGGCAGGATTTACAAGGGAAAATATACAGGACAGGGCCATGGGACCACTGCCAGGAATATGCACATGATGGAGTTGGCATTTAGAACATATAACAACTGGGAGCTTCCTCGAACTAGGACTAGAACACATCATCACCAGGAGCTTAGCATTAGAATACGTCACGCCCCGGGGTTTCATAGGCCTAGCAATAGAACTCACTCTAACCAGTATCGACATACATGAGGCAAGGTTATACAAGAGGAAGGGAATGGCAAGGTACATAACACCACAGACGTACCTATAGGAAGGAAACACAGAATAACTCCCAAGGAGCACAGTTAACATTTAGCAAGTACGTTCAACAGGCCAACTGGCCTTCGGGGGCTAGGACGCCCAAAGTCTCAATGTCAGGGTAGGCTGCAGGTAGCCTACAATAAACCTAAACGTGGCAGCTGCCCACGAAGTGCTGGGCAGCCGTAGAGGATGGGGGCATCACGTTGGAGCTTCGCAGGCTCGGAAACAAAGATGCTGGGAATGCGCCAAATGCGCAAGGGCCACGTGGGAGCCATCTTGGGGCTCGAGAACAAAATGGTGGGCGGAGCCGGGCAGGCTCATAGGAACAGGGACCAATGTGGAGCCTCTCGGGGCTCAGGGGTACTGGGACACGGTGGAGCCTACTCGGGCTCATGAGTAACGGGGGAGTCCCTCTCGGGGGACCCGATCTCGCTGGGGCGCCACGGGCCGTGAAGGAGCCACTCGGGGCTCAAGGGAGTGGGTGACAGGCAGAGCCTTTCAGGGCTCGCAGGGGTGAGGTGCGACAGAGCCTCTCAAGGCTCAAGAAAGGCAGGGGCCAAAGGTGGAGCCTCTCCGGGCTCATTCTATTTGTGGGGGGACATCGTTGGAGTCCTTCCCGGACTCGTGGGCCAAGGGAGGGGCCCTCGTGGGCACACGGCACCCCCCGGGACAGAGGAGCGCCACGGAGCCCGCCCGCACTCACCGATCTCAACGGCGGCGGCGCCTCGTGGCATCAGTTCCCATCGGCTCCTACTCGGCGGGACGGTGGCGGGGGCTCTCCCTCCTCGGGGGAAGCCTCGCTGCAGGACAGCCCTCCACCTCCCCGTAGTCAGGCGGCCGAACTCCCCCGGCCTCCGGGGGCGCGGGGGGATGCCCTCAGGGTCGGGCCAATCCCGGCGCGGCCCCATGGTGACGTCCCGGGAGTCCCGGCGGCCAGGACCAATCAGCGGACAGCAATGCTCTCTCCGGGTCCGCCAATGGTAGCGCGGCCCCGGGTAGGAAGGCGGGAGCAGCGCCTCCCCGGCTAACTCCGGGCTGCGGCGGTGACGATCTCAGGAACTGCCGGGGGGCACCGGTTAGTTAACAAAGGGCCATAAATCGAGGTGGGCACTCGATGGGGGTAGGGCAGAATCCCCGGGGCAAGACATGCACCGGTCAGGGGGTGCTCACGATCGGCAAGCAGCATCGAGAACAGCTGCAAGGGGGGGGTGGAAGAAAGCGCTTCCCAAGCGCTAGGCAGCAAGTAGCAACAAAGTCAAGCGCTCCGAGGCGCTAGGGGATCAAAAAGCAGTAGATTCTTGGTAGAGTCCAAGACTCAGGTGGAGCACTGCAGCTCCTAGCAGGAAAAGGCCATTAGGAATCCAGGAGCTGGGCAGGGCCCAGGGAGGTAAGCCAACCCTGAGCCCAAGCAGCAGCCTGCCCCTGGCAGGGTTCCAGTCTGGACAAACAGGAAGAAGAAAGAGAGAGAGAAGAGGGCACACCCTCCTTTTATACATGAGATCCCTTTGTCTAAAAAGGGGCAGGCAGGATGAGAACCAGCTAGAACTGGTTATAAGGAATTTCTTGTTACTGGCCAGGCTAGGACACCAGACGCACCCCAGGTGGGTGGAGCCAGCATTGTGGGGGACAGCTCAGACCCATACAGGATACAGGCACAGCCCCTCCCTCACTTCAGCCAATCACGCGCCAGCATACTTACTGCACACACACAGCAGGGTCTAGAAGTGGCACTTCCCTTCTAGTCACACACATGCCGCATACATCATCTTGTAGCATTCAATCTCACGAGCGCGCACATACCAGACTCGACCCGGCACGCCCCACGCATCAGGAACTACCAGAGCCACATACATTCCCCATGCATTCCTATGGGAGGGCAGGTCTCCCTCACCACACACACACTCCGAAGGGGGATCACCATCCCCAGGTCACATATAACAAGCACAAAAATTCAGGGGTGGACCTGCCAGAAGGGCCCAGTCCAACACAATGTATGCATTTTTACCATTGTGGCGGATGCAGCTTGAAGCCGCACCCGCCGCAATGGTAAAAATAGAGGATGTGACCGCCAGGGTGGCGGTCACATCCTAATTGCACAGGAGGGAACTCCGCAGGCAATGCGGAGGTTCCCTCCTGCTCTATGGTGGCGGACGGACTCAGGTCCGTCCGCCATCATAATCGGCCCCTAAGATTCCAAATATCTAGAGCGGAGAGGTCCGTTATCACCTGGTTTAAGTAACTACCCCAGGAACCTTGCGTTTTCTTTCCTTTTTGACTTTCTATTTCTTTCCAGCATAGATGATCTATAGTTCCACTAGCAGAGGCACGCAACCTCCAGCCCAGTTTTATAAAAGCTCCTTTGCTGCGAAATGCCTGGTTTAATAAGCCAAACTCTAGCCACACCTGAGCAGGCGATGCGCTTTGCTGGATATGGAACACTTTTTTATATACTTTTGTTTGTAGTTCGTTTAAAACCGTGATTTCACATTATTTCATTATTTCAGTGCATAGGTTACTGTTGGTATTAACTGTGCCTGCATAACTGTTAATAAGTTGCCATATGATGGACAGCTTAATTTCTTTTTTAATACATTGAAGCCATATATCAGATTTTGAGATTTTGACTTCATTGAAATGAGCTGTGATTTGTGGGTTCATTTTCGTTCTACCATAAATCCGAGATATTTGTAAGAAGCAGCTATTTCCACTTTCTTCCCCTCTATATACCATGTATATTTCTTGTTTTTGGCATCAACTAGCCGTACGACCTTTGTTTTTGATAAAATCAGTTCTAGCCCTTGTACTGTTAAATATTTGGCTAAGGCATTCATTCCTCTTTGTAGACCGATTTGCGTTTGACTTAGGAGTATTCAATCATCAGCGTACTGAAGGCACCAAATTTCCTCATTAACAATCGATGGAGGGTGACTATTGATTTCCACAAGGGCATCTTCAAGATCAGATATGTACAGGTTAAAAAGGGTTGGAGGTAGCACGCACTCTTGTTTCAGGCCATTTTGGGTGTTTATTTTCTCTGTTACCCACCGGCCATCTCCTACCTTTACCCGGCTCCATGTACGTGAGTATAATTCTCTGATGGCCTTTAACAGATTTATAGGGATGCCCCAGCTGGCGAGTTTTTCCCAAAGAAATTCACGGGGCACGCTGTCGAAGGCTTGCTTAAGGTCCACAAAACAGGCGAACAGGCAGGTGTTTTTAAATTTAGCTTTTTCGGCTAACAATGTTAATGCCGTTAGATTTGTTAGAGTTCCTGCTCCCACCCGAAACCCTGTTTGAGATCTCGGGATGCGGTTATTTTCATCGGACCATTTTTTAAGTTTGGTTAGTAGGCAACTTGCATATAGCTTTGCTTCGACATCAATTAAGGCAATTAATCTGTTGTTGATAGGCATTGTTGACTTTCCCCCTTTGAAAATTGGCTGTATAATACTTCCCCTCCAGGGATTCCATTTGTTTCAAACAATTCCTTAAAGAATGGGGAAAGATAATGGGCCCAATATAAAGTTTCTCCCTTGAAGAGGGCAGCTGGAATGCCATTTGGTCCTGGCGCGCCCTCCAAATTTAGCTTTCTGATGATTTTTTTCTATTAATTTGTCGGAGCTTTTATATTTCAGGGAGATTAGTTTGTTATTCGCATTTAGGCCCACAGGGAGACTTTGTGCTTTTTGTTCTATTTGCCTCCAACTGCCCTTTTTTGATGTTAGACTACCTGGGGTTGGTTTGGCATTAGATCGTATGGTGCTTGACAATGCACTACTTAGGAATCTGTAAGGGTCTTCTCTGGGATTCCTTGACCACTGTTGGTTTTGAGGCACACAGGGAGGCATCTCTCTCCATGGAGTCTATTTAGTAGTATCAGTGTTACATTACTACAGTGGGTGTTATGCTATGACCACTGGATCAGGGAGAAGTGAGTTGGGCAGACACGCCATAGAATGTCCCAAGTGTTTACCCAGGGAGGGGGAGGGAGTGAAGGGGTGGGGTTGGTTGTTCAAAGTTTCAAACCGACGTGGCACTAAATTAGTGTGTTCATTTTTGGAGTGTCTTTCATCAGGGCTGGACTGGGAACCAAAACCGGCCCTGGTAATGTGCTCGGCCGGCCCCCCCACCCCGGGGGGTGGGGGGGGGAGGGTGGAGGTCGGGGGTGTGACCGCGCCGATTTTGTTACAGGGCCGTTTTTGCAGCGACGCTGCAAAAACAGCCCTGTAACAAAATCGGCCCCCAGGGGCACAAAACCGCCCCCCACCCTTGCGGCGCACCGGGGGATTGCCCGGTGCCCGCAATGGCCAGTCCGGGCCTGCCTTTCATTTTTTAGAGGGGTGGCAGGTCTCGTGGGGGAGAGGTGGGGAGGACTGCTACCCAGTAATTTTGAATCCATGGACCCATGACATGGATAAGTCTAATATCCTTACCTGAATAGTCCATGGTTCAGGCACATATGTGAAACAACATAGGGTGTTGATATTTATACTTAATCTTAAAGTGCATATAGCCCGTCTCCAAGATACACATTTTATTGACTCAGACGCTGAGGAAGTAAAATAGAAATGAAGGGGACAATTGTACCCTTCCACGTATTCAGCATATACCAGGGATGACCTTGTGGGTGGCCTTGGGATACGCTTTAGACCTACATCCTAGGATGTGGCGATGTGGAGGGGAGGTAAACCGTCTGGGACACAAGATGGGAAAGAGATCAGCATCCTCAATCTTTATGAATCAAACATGGATGACAGAGATGTTTTCTGCAAGATTCAGGATTTATTGACAGACTGGTTTGATATCCCTGTTCTGTGGGCATGAGATTTCAACTGTGTGTTGGACGGGGCACTTGATAAACATCCCTTGAGACACAGTACGAAGCCTCACATCTTGACTGCACTGCTTCAATAGTGTTCAACACGCCAGTGTGGATGTGTGGAGAGTACTCCACCAGCTGAACAAAGAATACATGCCACTCTGTGACCCATCACACTTATAGCAGACTAGACCGGGTACTGGCGTCAGGAGGTATTTTCACCCAGGTCCGATACGCACATTACCTGGCGAGGAATAGATCAGAACTTTGCCCACTAAAGGTTGACTTTGTCTGGGGCAACCGATGGGTGGAATCCTCTACATGGAACACCCGCCAGGGGTCATTGGACCAGGAGTGTCAGGAAGGTGTCAGTGTACAAATAGGGGCCTGCTTCAGAACCAACAGGGGATCCTGGTCCAACAGCGAGAATGAATCTGATGCACTGAAAGTGGTGGCTCGTGGGATATGATTGGGAAAGATGTATGGAATTAAGCAACATATACTGAAGGCCCTGACTACACAGGAAACCCTAATTGTGCACTTACAGCAGAGGGAAACGTATGGGGAAGAAACTGGGACATGCTAACAGAGGTACGAAGATCCCTGGGAGAGACATCGGACACATTAGGTATGTCAGGCTCTGTCTTCTCTACTTCTTCGGGGCTGTGCTGAATGACCTATAACCTCCCCCTCACGACTTCCCCAGAGCCTGAAGTATAAACACAGGCGACTAGGACAGTCCCGCAGGGGAGGGAAAGAAAGGGGACAGCAGGGAGGGAGATCTGAAACGAGAATGACAGACAGTTAGAATGTACCCTCCCGCACCCTAGAAACATTCCTAATCTTTTCCTTCTGTACACAGTATGGTGTCACTCCTACCTGTAAAGGAAAATACGTTGGACCTGAATCCTAGGAGAAGAGACTCGGGGCGGTGTTAGAGTGTTGTCACCAACGTCTAAGGAATACACAATCTCAGACATATAATTCACATTCCCCAATGGGTGTAAGATGTATACACACAGCACTCATGCATACCCAACACTGTTTGGTTTCAATCCTGTTGCAAAAACTCTCCCTCAGGCTTGAGCCCCCTTGTCTCGTTTCTCCTGTGTATGGATGAAAAATAAGGTATGCACAAAATGGTAGACTTCACATCAGTCTCGGGTTTCACAGGGAATTAATACACAATGCAACCGATAGAGTCCTCGGTTCATAAACGACTAATACCTCTTAGGCGTTCATGGCATTGTCATTGTTAATTACCACAGTGAAAATAGTCAGAGCCTCGACTTCATGGTTTAAGAAGTTCGACACCCGTTCGTGAATCGGCTCAGGTACCTCCCTGCAATGAGACGTTCAAAATGCGTCTCCTCCAACAGGGAGCATACAAAGCCATAGCCTTAGCGCGAAAATGCCTCAAGACTTGTTCTCGCTGAAACTTAGCTCAGCGTAAGTGCAGAATGTGTCCAACCCAGAACGGGACACCAGCGGTTTCCAAATACTAGAGGAACACAGTAGAAGCTTACCCGACCGGCTCGATACCACTCGTCTTCGTCTTCTTCTCTGGAATAATCGGCAAAGTCGGCGTTTTTGGTACGCCTTTTACTTCCGCGTCTTGCGCGTCTTGCGTGACGTACGCATATGCTCAACGTGATCCCAGGCATGCTGGGATATGTAGTTTTCATTGCCCTTGATGTTTTCGGGATGTGAAGAGCCCGCAGTGAGCCGCGGACACAGAAAACATGACAGTACATCCCCCCTCACAAGGGACGCGGCCCAACAGCCGGTTTAGAAGGATTGTCCCTGTGGAAACGGGCAACCAAACGTGGAGCATGCACAGACCTGGCGGATTCCCAGGAGTTTTCTTCCGGACCATACCCCTTCCATGAGATCAGGTACATCAATTGGCCCCTCACCCTCTTAGAGTCAAGCACCCCCTGGACTTCGTACTCCCTCTCGTGCTGCACCCATAGAGGCAAAGGAGCCCGACGGATAGGACAGTGAGAGGGTTTGAGAAGAGAAACATGGAAGACAGGGTGAATCCTGAAATGAACCGGCAACCTAAGCCGGACTGCAACCGGGCCTACTAGCTGGAGTACCCTATACGGCCCTATGTACTTAGGGTGAAACACACTATACCTCTTAAACTTTATGTGCTTTGTGGACAACCATACCAGGTCTCCCTTCTTATACACTGTGCCTGGCCTACGGTGTTTGTCTGCCTGACTCTTGTATCGTACTATGGCTTTTAGGAGGTTCTTGCGCGCGGCCAGAAGTATTCTGCGAACGTGCAACAACCTCGTCCTGACGTCGGGCATCTTGGCACTGGTACTCGGGAGAAGCAAGGGATTGAATCTAGGGTGATGCCTATATGAACAGAAAAAAGGAGAGTGTAGCGTGGAGGAGTGTTGAGTGCTATTATATGCAATTTCTGCTACCCACAACCACTCCACCCACGAGTCCGTGTTGCTTTGAACGTAACACCGTAAGAATTGCTTCAGAGTCTGGTTCAGCCGCTCTGTCTGACCGTCGGTTTGTGGGTGAAAACTGGTGGATAAGGACGCTTGGATGTGCAACTCCTTACACCAGGTCTTCCAAAAACGTGCAGTAAACTGGGCCCCTCTGTCCGACACTATCACTCTTGGGAGTCCGTGTAGTCTGATGACATTTACCAACAAGAGGTGGGCAAGGAGACCAGCTGTAGGGACTTGGTTGCACGCGATGAAGTGGCCCATCTTGGTAAGATAATCAACCACAACGATGATGGCGGTTTTTCCTTGATACTTGGGGAGCCCAACAATGAAGTCCACCAAAAACATCTCCCAAGGGTTCTCAGGGGATGGCATGGGTTGAAGGAGTCCCTGCGGTTGTTGGCGGTTGGTTTTCATTTGGGCGCACTGAGCACATTCCTTTATCCATTGACAGAGATCAGGCCATATAGTGGGCCACCAAAATTGCCTCAAAGCCTTCTCGAGTGTCTTTACGTACCCCATATGGCCTGCACATGGGGCATCATGACACCAGGAAAACACTGTTTTATGTAGTGGCCTTGTTGTAACAAGAACCTGCGTACCTCTCATAGGTATGCCCTGTTTCACAGTCCATTCAGGATGGTGACGGAGCCAAGTTCTCCATACACAGGTTTGAGTGCTCTTTTTGATGCTTTTTAGCAAATCTTCTGATTGGGTGACCCCCACCACCTGCACTGGGTTCATGATGGCTCTTACTGGGGTAGTGGCGTGGAGAGTTGGGTGTTCTTGTCGCGTCAAGGCGTCGGCTTTCTTGTTATGTACACCGGGTCGGAAGGTAACAATGAAATGGTACTCCTCAAAGAACAACATCCAGCGAAGCTGTCTTGGGGTTAAGTGACGAGCGGCTCGCATAAACTGTAGGTTGCGGTGATCTGTGTACACCGTTACTCGGTGTTTAGCTCCCAATAACCAGTGTCTCCACTCCTGGAATGCGTCGCGGATGGCTAGTAGCTCCTTCTTCGCTATTGTGTGGTTGTTTTCTGCTGGGTTGAGCTTCCTAGACATGTACGCAATAGGATGCAATACTCCGGTGTCTTCGTTTCTTTGGGATAACACGGCTCCCAACGCTACTTCGGATGCATCCGCTTCCATCAAGAAAGGCCTCTCCGGGTCAGCATGTGTAAGGACTGGAGTGGTGGAGAAAGCGATCTTCATTCGTTCAAAGGCTCCTTGTGCCTCTTGATCCCGGACGGATGGAACGTCTTTCCTCGTGAGTCAGGTCAGTGGGGTTACCATGGCTGAAAAATCACGTATAAATCGCCTGTAGAAGTTGGCGAACCCCAGCTGACATTGAATGTCTTTGACAGAACAGGGACGTGGCCATTCCTTGACAGCTCGAACTTTTCTTTCGGCCATCACCTGACCAGACGGCGTGAGCATCACCCCCAAAAACTCCACCGTGGTTACGTGAAACTCACATTTGGTGATTTTGCAGCACATATGGTGGGTGACCAACGCGTGTAAAACCTGACTCACGTGCTTAGTGTGTTCTTTCATCGATTCAGAACAGATCAATATATCGTCGATATACACCACGGTGAACCGATCAAGGAATTCCCGCAATACCTCATTCAAGAAGAACTGAAAGGCGGCTGGGGAGTTACAGAGCCCGAAGGGCATAACAAGGTATTCGAATAGCCCATACAGCGTCTTAAATGCCGTCTTCCATTCGTCTCCTTGTCGTATTCTTACAAGGTGGTAGGCTCCTCTGAGGTCCAATTTTGTGTATACCTTGGCGGTTCGCACTTGTTCTAATAGAACAGGGATCAATGGCAGGGGGTATTGGTTCTTTACTGTAATCGAGTTCAGCGCTCTATAGTCGATGCAACACCTCTTCTCTCCATTGGCCTTAGGGATGAAAAACAAAGGAGATGCTGCCGGGGATCGGGATGGTCTTATGTAACCGAGAGCGAGGTATTTATCCAGGTACTCCCGTAGAAACTCGTTTTCAGGGACTGTGAGGGCATATATCCTTCCGTTCGGAATTACCGCTCCCGGAACAAGATCTATCCGGCAGTCGTATTGTCTGTGTGGTGGGAGCGACTTGGCCTGAGCCTCGCAGAAAACAGATTCAAACTTCTTGTAACAAGAAGGAAGTGGCACTTCTTTTTCGGCCGCGGTGGCGATCCTCTGTACAGATGCCAATACCTTCGAGGGACCACCCGTCTTGGTGGAACAATGGTTTGCGCAATAGTCCGAGGTAAACCGCACCGTCTTGGTTGTCCAGTGGACTAGTGGTTCGTGTTTCTGTAGCCACGGAAGCCCCAGAATAACCCCATAATGAGGAGCCTGGATGATGTTAAAGGACATTGTCTCGCTATGGGTGCCATCATGAGTAGGTTCGTATTCCGGAGTGTGATACTTGATAGGGCCGGCTTCGAGTTCTTTTCCGTCCACAGCGTACACCGTTTCCGGTGATTTCTTAGTTAGAAGTTGCACTCCTAGTCGTTTGGCTTCTGTGTAGTCCATGAAGCACCCGGTTGCACCGGAATCCAAC
The DNA here is from genome assembly GCF_964261635.1 of Lissotriton helveticus. Lineage (NCBI taxonomy): Eukaryota > Metazoa > Chordata > Amphibia > Caudata > Salamandridae > Lissotriton > Lissotriton helveticus. Next base: position 698,422,552 of record NC_136067.1, on the reverse strand, counting down.
ATAGCGCGGATAGGTTTTTCTTCATTAGCAATAACCAACGTCATTGTAAGAAACAAATGGTTTCTTTCTTGTTGGTCTTCTGGAAGGATGGAAAGGATAATAAGGATGTTTGATGGGTTCCCTTCACCCACCATCAAACTTTGGTGTTTTCCTGTCCCTGTCCTGCGACACCAGCTGCAGTTTGACCCGACCTAAACCTTCCTGGTTTAGGCTTCACGGGGCAATCCCGTAAATAGTGCCCTTTTTTGCCGCAATAGAGGCAGAGGCCTTGTTTTCGGCGATGGTCCTTTTCGCTCAAGGTTAGCGAAGCTCTTACTGCTCCGATTTCCATAGGTTTGGGCGAGGAAACAGGTTTTTCTCCCTGGCTCTCACGTTCATAAGGCATACCTCCCCTATCGCGTTTCTTGTGGTCGCCTTTCCGTTCCTTCATTCGGTGGTCCAAACGTAGGGTGAGTTCTATGAGAGCGTTACAGGTGCGTGGTTGTGGGTCAATTTGGGCCAGCACGTCCTTCAGTTCGTCGTTCAGTCCTTGATAGAAGACTGCCGATTGTTTCGCTTCGGGCCAGTCAGTTTCAGCCACCAAACGACGGAAGACATTAAGATACGTGACCAACTCTGTGTTCCCTTGTTTGAGCTCCAGAAGCTCCCGGTCAGCAGTAAACGTTTCGGCTTGACGGTCGAACGTCTTCTCGAATTCAGCACGGAACTCATCCCAGTCGTACAGTAATGGGTCATCGCGTCTCACAACAGGAACAGACCACTGTGCCGCTTCGCCCCCTAAGTAGGATATCAGAAAGGTTACCCGAGCCTGGTTTGTGGCGAAAAGTTTTGGTTTGCATATGAAGTGAAGCAGCACTTGCGTCATAAAGACCTGCACTTTTTTATTGTCCCCATAGAACCTCTCAGGGGGGGCTAAGGGTATTTGGGCAGGCATCTCTACTACTACGAAGGTGGAAGGAGTTGCACTCCCCCTAACATCAAAAGGGTTTGCCTGAATCCTATCCATCCTTGCCCTTAGCTGCGCTGTTTCTGCTCTAGATGCAGCTACTTCCCTGTTGGATGATGCTAGTTCGGTTTGGACCAGCGCCAGCGCCGCTATTACATCCTCTAAAGTAGCCATTACTACGTAACTTCAGCGCAGTCAAGAAGAATGAAAGTAATCGTGGGCCGATTATTCTGTCAGGCTCCGTCTTCTCTACTTCTTCGGGGCTGTGCTGAATGACCTATAACCTCCCCCTCATGACTTCCCCAGAGCCTGAAGTATAAACACAGGCGACTAGGACAGTCCCGCAGGGGAGGGAAAGGAAGGGGACAGCAGGGAGGGAGATCTGAAACGAGAATGACAGACAGTTAGAATGTACCCTCCCGCACCCCTAGAAACATTCCTAATCTCCTTCTTTTCCTTTTGTACACAGTATGGTGTCACCCCTACCTGTACAGGAAAATACGTTGGACCTGAATCCTAGGAGAAGAGACTCGGGCGGTGTTAGAGTGTTGTCACCAACGTCTAAGGAATACACAATATCAGACATATAATTCACATTACCCAATGGGTGTAAGATGTATACACACAGCACTCATGCATACCCAACACTGTTTGGTTTCAATCCTGTTGCTAAAACACTCCCTCAGGCTTGAGCCCCCTTGTCTCGTTTCTCATGTGCATGGATGAAAAATAAGGTATGCACAAAATGGTAGACTTCACATCAGTCTCGGGTTTCACAGGGAATTAATCCACAATGGAACCGATAGAGTCCTCGGTTCATAAACGACTAATACCTCTTAGGCGTTCATGGCATTGTCATTGTTAATTACCACAGTGAAAATAGTCAGAGCCTCGACTTCGTGGTTTAAGAAGTTCGACACCTGTTCGTGAATCGGCTCAGGTACCTCTCTGCAATGAGACGTTCGAAATGCGTCTCCTCCAACAGGGAGCATACAAAGCCGTAGCCTTAGCGCGGAAATGCCTCAAGACTTGTTCTCGCTGAAACTTAGCTCTGCGTAAGTGCAGAATGTGTCCAACCCAGAACGGGACACCAGCGGTTTCCAAATACTAGAGGAACACAGTAGAAGCTTACCCGACCGGCTCGATACCAACCGTCTTCGTCTTCTTCTCTGGAATAATCGGCAAAGTCGGCGTTTTTGGTACGCCTTTTACTTCCGCGTCTTGCGCGTCTTGCATGACGTACGCATATGCTCAACGTGATCCTGGGCATGCTGGGATATGTAATTTTCATTGCCCTTGATGTTTTCGGGATGTGAAGAGCCCGCAGTGAGCCGCGGACACAGAATACAAAATTGACAAAAAGAGACTACAGGCAGTGCCTGCATAGGGAAGGCAATAAACCCTCAAGTTGCTTGATTGGATTCTAAACAGTCAGCAGCCACGCCGGTACTGACACTGCAGTGACCTGATGGGGAGAGCCACAACACAGGCTGAAATTAATCCTACATTTAGGGTACATTTAAGTGAGGTGTATTGGAGTGTTACTTTAGCAACCCCAAAGACATAGCATCCTTTCTGGCAAGACAGAGCTCCATTGGGTGTCAGAAGCATTCCAGGAAGAGCTGGAGTCCGACATCACTTTGGACGAATAGAGGGGGAGCCTGGGGGCAATATTCGCAAATAAAGTTCAGGGCAGCAATGGCTTCCCGATAGATTTCTATTAGGTGTTCATGCCCCTAATAAAAGAGAAACTGCGAGAGGTTTTTGAAGAGGCACGGTCACAGGGTGAACAGCCCCCGTCGATAGGAGAGGGCCATATCTGCATGATGTTGAAACTGAGGGGAGATCCATTAGATGTCACATCCTACAGATTGTTAACTATGATTAACTGTGATGTGAAGGTCCTGGTCGAATCCATGGCGCTGTGCTGGAGAAGTGTGGTAGGATTATTGGTCCATGAGGATCAGTGTATATATCTGGTCATAGCACAGCCCTCAATTTGAGATGCGTGACTCATGTGTAACACTCAGTGCAAGACTGCAATGAGGAGCTAGTCTTGGCATCGGATATTGCCAAGGCTTTTGGCACACTGAAGTGGACATACTTAATGGAGGTGTTGAAACGGATGGGATTTGGAAGGAATTATTGTCAGGGTCAAATTGCTCTATATAGATACCAGAGCATGAGTTTCTTAATTTATTTTTTAATTTTCTTAGGTAACAATGGAGATACATTCTCAATGCTCACAAACAATAATGCATCGGTACATTCTCAAAATGACAGTCAATTTGTAGAGGCGTTGTATGTCGACCCATATCAGTACTTATCACAGTATTTCACGTGTAAACAGTCCTTAATTCCGAGGCTCATTATTCATGGTCCTTCATGCAAGTTCAGCTGTGATATCTTACAGTAATGTATATACAATATCAAAGATCAGATAGAACAAAGCATATACAGATACGTGGGCAGAGGCCCGCATCAAGCATAGCAGTATGTATCGGCCATTCAGCTATTGTTTTCCCTCACTGTCAGAACTAGCACATAGAGTGTGGAGGAGTGTGGCTCACTGATTAGAGCGGCAGACCCTGATGCAGAGGTCTGGCCCGGGACCAGGGTTCAATTCCCGACGCAGCAGGGTCCTGAGCCCAAAAATGTCCACGGACTCGATAATTCTCGCCACGGTGCCTATTCTAATCATGGGGTCCCACGCTGGAACTCTGGGCAATAGTTGCTTAATCTCCACTATGGCGGCCCACCCCGCTGCGGGATGCCTGGCTTTCACCCTGGGGATACCCAGTAGGGGTTATCTCACAGGGAAAAGCCAGGACGGGTTCCCAAGGCAAGCGCCTTGATGCCTTCGGGTGATACGTGCGCTATATAAGTCGCAATACATTTACATTTACATAGAGGCATACATTCCTATATCTGTGCAACATCATCATTGCCGTTTAGGTCTCCACCGTTTTGTCGTGTCACGTGATACAATAAATACACCTGTAATGGGCCCCATATATCTCTAGGCCTGCTCTGAACCGGCTGTAGTTCAGCATAAATATTATGTTGGTCTTGGCAATAAATGACATCATTCAACCAGTCCTTGAATTTCCGTGCTCTTCCCCTCCCCCATCGACATGCAACTCTACGTTTCGCAAGCAGTAAAGCGATGTCAAGAAACTTTCTGGTGGGCTTGGGCGTCAGCCGTGTGTAACCCAGGAGCATAATAAGTGGGTCCCTATCAATCTCACCTTCCAGCATAATCTGTAGTGCTGCGTGTACCTGACTCCAATATTCGTATACCCCTGGACATTCCCATGCCAAATGGATAAACCCCGCCCCCTCTGCTTGACAACTTTCACATTTATCATTGTCTGTCAATTTAAAGCGTAATTTTTTCACTGGTGTATAATAGAAACGCTGTAAAAATTTAAAATGAATAATTTTAAGCCTGCAACTTGACGCTATGTTGGCAGTGATGCTACTACAGTAGTTCCATTGTTCCTCAGAGATTTCGTTGCCTATGTCTGAACTCCATAACCTGCAAGCAGAACTCTCCATGCCTGTGCGCTGCATTCGAATAGTACTGTACAGTCTGGAGACCAAATTACGGCCATCCGACGACGTCAGCATAGTGTGTAGTGGCATCACTATGTCCGGCTCATCCGGGAATTGCAGCAATATTTCCCTCAGTCCCTGTCTCAGTTGAACATAATAAAAGACCTCTAAAGGTGTGGGATGCACTTCCTGAAACATCTGTTCCTGCGTCCGAAATTGCCCATTTAAAAATAGATCTCCCCATGTATTGATCTTAAGGCGCCTGCACATTAATTGAAATCCCTTTTCCTGTAACAGTGTCAGCCGGGGATGATAGGCGAGTGGCATGCTTGGTGAGTACAGCAATGTGGTGTTTAGGATCTTCGCTATCCTTCTTCAGGTGTCTATCGTGCAAGTCACCGTGGTGAACGGCATTTCCAAAGCTTCTATAGGGCCAAGAATCAAGCCATTGAGAGGAAGAGGTCAAGCGATCCAATCCTCAACAGCTAACTGCGGCATAAATGGCGTTGGAATAATCCAATGATATGCGTAGTGCGCTTGTGCACTCATATAATATAGTTCGAAATCCGGCACGTCAAATCCACCCTTGTCATACGGCTGGGTAATGATGGACCACTTCAGCCGCGGCTGTTTACCACACCAAAACAGGCGAAGGAGCTCCGATCTCAGCGTTTAAAAAAAATATGCACCTGGATAGTAAGGGATATGCGTCAGTATTACCATTTTTATGAGGGTTGCTCTGCCCGCCATAGACAGTGGCAACGACATCCAACGGGTAACATTCTCGGCCAGTTTGGTAATAGCAGTACCGTAATTCAATCTAATCGTCTCGTCCCTCTCTGTGGACACCATGATGCCCAGGTAGCGGAGATTGGAGCTACACCACTCTAGCGGGTAATCCAATAGGAAACGCGTGACCGCTGGGGTAAGTGGAAACAACTGTGACTTTTCCCAATTTATTTGGATAACCGAGAGATGCCCAAAGACCAGGAATTCACGCAGTATAGGATTAAGATTGATTTGAGGGTGGTGACGTATAGAGTCAGATCATCCGCATATAAGGATATCCCAATTTGTCATTGGAAACACTTAAACGCACTTGCTCTATGCAATTGTCGAATGCGGCATGCCAACGGTTCGATCGCGATAGCGAAGAGCAATGGGGAGAGAGGGCACCCCTGCCTAGTGCCTCTAGTGATAGGCATCTGAGTGGACAATCCGCCATTAATGCTCACCCGTGCCATGGGTCTGGTATAGAGCAACTTTATCCACGCTACAAACAAGTGGAATCCCATTCTATGTAAGATAGTAAAAAGGTAGTTCCACTCAACGGAATCGAACGCTTTCGTAGCGTCAAGAAATATGGCAGCGACCGGGAAAGTTGGGGTTATAGTTTGAATGAGGGAGAAGAGAGTGCGTAGGCTGTGACTAGTGGACCTACCAGGGACAAACCCAGCCTGGTCCGGTAACACTATTCTCGTCATATTGAGAGACAGCCGAGTCGCAAGAACTTTAGCAAGTATTTTTGCATCGCAATTAATTAGCGACAGTGGTCGGTAGGAGTTACACTCCGCAGGATTCTTTCCAGGTTTCAGAAGGGACATGATCACAACCTCACGCATTGAACCAGGCAACACACCAATTTCCAACAATTCCTCAAATACTTCCTTCAACACAGGGGCCATAATGTCTATGTAACATTTATAGAACTCGGCAGGTAGGCCGTCGAGCCCAGTCGCCTTCCCATTGTTTAGCGACATTATTGCGTCCCTTACCTCATCCACCTCCAGTGGAGCACTTAGGAATGCTCTATGTAAGTCGCTTAACCAGCAAATCGCAATATCGTCTAGGAAGTCTTCAATTTGCATTTCCCCTGTTTGGTGTGAGGTGTATAGTTGCTCATAGTGTGTGACAAATAGGTCTTGAAATCCCTTAGTATCTTGACATACCCTGCCCTCTGGCGTGTTGAGCTCCAATATGTGTGTTCCAAACCGTGGGTGCCTTGTGATTGCTGCTAGCGCTTTACCCGGTCTCTCCCCTTCACAATAGCGCCTTGCAGTCCAGTGTTTACCCCTAAATTTTGCTTCCCTGGCTGCCTCTTCTTCATATTTTGTCAGCTTGTCCCTAAATTCCTTATGTATTCTGGTATCAGCACCCTGTGCCATCTGTGTTTCCAATCCCTTCAAATCTTGCTCGAGCTTACTTATGGTACTCTTAATATCCCTCAACACCCCAAAACTCTTGGATATGCAGTACCCTCTGACCGTGACCATAAACGTCTCCCATATCATTTCCACACTGTCTACAGAGCCCTTGTTCCGGGGAAAAAACGCTGCAATCTCTTCACCCAGTTCAGTCTTAAAGACTACATCCAACAATGCCGTAGGTAGGAGACGCCATGGAGATCGCCGTCTACCACAGCCAGGCATGTTCAGTTGTACTAGCACCGGGCAGTGATCCGAATATGTTCTGGCCAAATGTACAGCCGTCCCCAAATCTACACTCAGGCCACAGGATACTAAACAGTAATCAAGGCGAGCCCATGTGTTAGCATGTGTCGTGAAATGTGTTCCTTCTTTCCGTAGGGGCTGTGCAAAACGCCAACTGTCTATCAGTCCGCCCTCCTCTATAATTCCTCTCAACACGTCCCTGGCCTGTCTGTTATATGGTGGACATCCATCAGATCTGTCCATACCCGGCACCAACGCTATGTTGAAATCACCTCCCCATACAATATGCATGGAGCCAACACTGATCACCTTCCCCCAGAGTGTTGTAAAGAACTCAGGTGTATCCACGTTTGGAGCATAGCAATTTACAATCGTAATAGTGTCAGTACCAAGTCTGCCCCACAGCACCACATAACGGCCGTCAGGATCCAGCATGTCACCAAGTGCCTGAAACTGCACCGTTTTATTAATCAATATTGCTGTCCCTCTGGCATATGAAGAGTATGAGGAGAACTCCTAGTTGACGCCCATTTATTCACGAATGTATGCCTAGATCGTGGCTGTATATGCGTCTCTTGCAATAGAGCTATATGCACATGATGTCTGTCTAGGTATGCCAATACATTTCTGCCCTTCCTAGCGTCATTCAGACCTCATACATTCCAGGACATTACTGATATTTTCCCGGCCCCATCACCCTTCATCATTGTTGGTTGACATGCCATAACTGAGCAACATCAGAAGGTCAATCATGTTTCCGTCTCCATCAACTCTTATTTTTCTAGAGATATGTATCCGTGCATGAATTCGTACCATAACAACACAAGACCCCCTCTTCCCTCCCCCCTCCCACTGACATATCCCAATCATGTCAGACAGTCCCCCCCTTGTCTTTACCCCCTCCCCAAACAGTCCCAAGTCATTCTCATCCATTAACATACAAGCAACACAAGTTCCCAGGGCGATATAATCCTGCAAGCTCACCCTCTCATCCCCACCCCCCCCCACTGAAGCAGCCACAACTTGCCAGTATACATTGCCACCCCCCCACCCTGCATACCCAACCACAAAATTGTCGTCATCCAGTTCAAATTACTCAACCGGGGGGAACACCCGTTGGGGGACAACTCTAGCTGGTCATACAGCCACCACCCCTCCCTCAGCCCTACGACCTGGGGGACCTCCAGGCTATTTCAGGGAAGGGAGGTGGGGCCTGGAATACATTACCACCGGAGCTTCCCGAACCAGTCGACTTGATGGGCTTCAAGTGTACCCAGCCCTCGGTACCATAGTCAAACCATGTCCAATCAGTAGCATAGAACCACGGTGGGGCACCCCCCTGCCGCGATAAAGGGCCCTAGGATTCCTCATCAGTCTCTGGTGCGTGGGCGCGTCCCGCCGGACCACGACTTGCCGGTCCTTGCTGCGCCGTCTTCAGTGATCGCAAATAATCTTCAACCTGCTGCGGATTAGTGAAGAATCCTTGCTTCCCTTGGTGGGTCACTCTGAGCCGGGCCGGGTATAGCAATGCATAGTCTATTTGTGCCGCTCTGAGCTTTTTCTTCACCGCTATGAATTTGCGCCTCTCTTCCTGGGCCATCAGGGTGAAGTCCGGATAGATGGAAAACGCTACTCCCTCATAAGTCAGGGTTTGTTTAGTGCGAGCCGCCCGCAGTGCCACGTCCCGATCCCTATAATTCAGCAAACGGGCAATGATGGGTCTGGGAGGGGTCCCTGGTTTTGGTACGGGACCGAGGGATCGATGGGCCCGTTCAACTATAAATTGGGTGGAAAAGGCGTCAGAACCAATAGCAGATAAAAGCAGTTTTTCAATGTAGTCTTCCATACGACCAGTATTCGTGGATTCTGGCACACCCGTGACGCGTATATTATTGTGCCTGCTGCGGGATTCCAAATCTTCGTTTTTGGCTGCTATGACCCTCAGCAGGTTATCCATTCGCGCTAGGTGCGCCATGTGTCCCGCCGTGATGTCATCATTAGCAGATATACGCCGTTCCGTCTCCACAATGCGTTCTTCATGCTGGTCCATTTTGTGGACTATGGCGTCCATCCGGGACGACATTTTGTCCACTTTATCCACCACTGCAGAAAATCCTTGCCTGATTTCTTGTAGTAGCTGTTGGTTGTGTGAGTCAGCGGTGGGTGGACCGCCCGTCGCTTGATCATCCCCGTGTGACGGTGTAGTGTCTCGACTGGGGTTCGGGCACTTTTTCGCACTGTCAAAGGTAAGTTTCGGTTGTCGAGAGTCCGGTCGTCCCATGACTGCGCACCCCTAGGGACAGCAAACTCCAGTCACCTCCTACTCAGCTTCGATGGCCTTCACAGGTTTACCCCTCAGAGCTTCACTGGCCTCCTCGACAGTGCCAGGATAAGCCGCCGCAGCACACTATGTACTTGGTCCAAGAGTAAGTTTCAGGGCCGGGTTTGAAGTGGGCTTTCTTATCTATGCCCTGCGCCTTGCTACGCTATGCACTGCCGCTGCTGTGGTCCTCCCAGGCGCAGGTCCTGCAGGACCAATAACCGCCTTATGCGTCCACTCAGCCGCAGCCCTCAATCTCGTCATGGGGCCTCGGTCCGGGGGGGGTTAGCAAATTTCACGGGTGACGGAGCCAGACACATTCACTTCACCTCTCTAACAGCCCGCTCATGTACACCAGAATGCTCAGAGTAAGGCGCAGTCCAAGCCAGATGGCAACCCTCAGTCAGCACGATGAGCAGCTATGACAATGGGCTCCTGGGCTTAGAAATGTAACCTTTACTGACAGCCGATGGGACTAAGCCAGTCATGCGTCACCACATCCGTGCTGCTCAGGCTCGTTCCGAGACACCCACCTTGTCTCACTAATCAGTATCAATGATCGGAGGTCAGCTTCATAGCAGTCCGGTTCCTATGAGCCCCGCCGGCGCCTTCCCTCCGTGTGCACTGCAACTTTGATGTGCAACCACCTCCGAGTCCCGTCCGTCCAAACTGCCCGCCAACGCTACCTGTGCTGCCTCGTGTATTTCTCCAGCAGCCGTAGCCGACACCCACAGCACAGGCCAGCGGACCCCGCTCTCGGTGCACTACCAGTCGTCCGGCGCCGTTGGGTGTAGGAATGTTCGTAGCCCGGTCACGGCCGCCACTGCCACTGCGGGTCGGTCTCACCTTGGATCGGTCTCGGCACTCGATATTCCGTGCCCGCTCTGTCTTAATGTTCGGTAGACACCCGGCCGGTCCGGCCTCTACACATATCACACGTCCGTCATCGGGCCTTCCGGCCTGCACTCCATGTGTGCAGCCGCGGCGTTTCCCAGACACTATCGCCGACTGCGTCTCACCCGGGACCTCCAGTGCCAAGCCCGCTTGAAGTTCAGGGCCTCACCGTAGCAGCACCCGCAGACCGATTTCCTCCAAAATTTCACCGAGGGTAGGGATTGCTATATTCTTTCGTTTCGTGCAGTTTTAGCCGATTCCGTTGCCGGTTTGTAAGGATAATTGTCGGATTATCATCCAGGCTACAGGAGCCTCACCCTCAGGCGGCCATTCTGTAGTGCGCCCTCTAGCGCCCCCATACCAGAGCATGAGTTAAAAATGTTAGCGAGGTGTTGGAGGCCTTTGGAACACAGCATGGCTTCAGACATGGATGTCCACTCTCGCCTCTTTTCTTTGCGTTGTCACTGGAGGCGCTTGTCATCAAGCTTTGGAGGGACTTGGGAGGGTGGGGGATCCAACTGGGAGACACCACCCATGTGCTCCCTCTCTGTTCCTACTTTCCCTTGTTAAACTTGTAGCGGCCAGGGGAGTCTGCCCCAGAACTAATGGCGCAACTAGATGAGTTTGGTAGGGTGGCAGGCTTCAGAGCTAAGAGGAATAAGACTATTTTGTTCCTCCTAGGTGCTCTGGTGACCCCATGGACTGCCTGCCCAACCTTGGACTACAATGGAAAACTGACTATTTTAGATACCTTCGCATAATGGTGGCAGCGGTGCCTGAGAAACAATATGCCTATAATGTTAGTAGAATAATAGAGGGATTGCACTTGTTTGTCCAGTTCTGGACAGCATTACCCCAGTGTACAATGGGGAATGTTGGAATTGCCAAAATGGTGTTTCTTCTCAGATGTCTTTATGTGATACACAACTCCCTGTGTTCCATCCCTTGAGCTGCATTGACACACTTAAATAGCCTTTTGGCATCGCTGGTGTGGGTGGGAAGGAAAATCTGCGTGGCTCTTGACACCAGACATGGAATTATATCACTACGCAGCACATGTACAATATGCGGCTAAATGGATGGCCAAAATGGATAACAATGGGAAATGTTTGCTGCGGGGGATGTACATGGGTGCACACTTGCTGGAACCATTGATGAGGGGCTTGAGCCTGGAGGTGGAGTTCCTTTTCCTGGGGTGACACACTGCTCAGATCTGGGAGCAAATAGTCTCCAGGGCCCTTTCATGGCCTCCCTTTTCCAGGGATGTGGACATGTGGGTACTGAAACCATTTATGGACATTGGTTCAGCCATTTCTGTAGCTCGATGGAATGAGGAAGGAAGCCAGTTATTTGGAGATCTGTATTCGAGGGAGCACTTTGTCTCCTACTGGGAGGCACAGAAGGCATTCTCCTTGGGCCGGGGACAGTACTCACAACATGCCAAAATTGCACGAATTGCAAGGGAAATTTGGAGGAAGTTTCTGAAGGCCTCCTCCTGGTCGGAGACCCTTCAGGCACTTCTGGGCATGGGGTAACAACTGTTGTCTTGGATGTATAAAGCCCTTAAAACAGCTTGACCTAGAAAACAATTGGTAGCTAAAGCGGTTGGAGTGATGATATGGAGGGTCAGCACACAGACAATGAATGGAAAAGGACATGCTCATTGGCTAAATGGGTCTCCAGGAATGCTAGATTTAAGCTAAATGAGTTTGATTATGTATATTGCATGCATCTTACACCACTTAAACTGAGGCATGCCCTTGCTGTGGACAGGGAAGAGCAGCATTTATACAGCTGGCATGGCACTGTGACAAGGTGTTGACGTTCTGGTGGGCTGTGGTTGAGCAGATCCTGAAGTGACTGTGTTGACCCTAGACCCACCCCCTAAGCAGTGATTGCTGGGTATTGTGAGGCGACCCAAGCAAGGAAAGATGCAATATAAATTCCTTCAAGTTGCATTCCTCCAAGGAAAATGGCAGGTCACTATGGCTTGGTTGGGTACTAGGGACCGGCAATGGAACAGCGGGCAAGGGACACCACTGAAAGGTCAGTGTCAGAGGAGTCTCACATCAGGCTTTTTCGTAGAGACGACAAGGTAAATGAAGACTTAGAGGTTTGGGTGACATACTGGCACTGAAACGGGGACATATGGAGGGTGCCAGAAGTCTACATCTGGTGCTTTTAGGAGTGCTCCTTCGTGACTACGGGACGCTCCAGGATTGGTGCAGCAGTGTATGTACGATGCAAGGGGGACATCCAGGAATTTCCTCGGATCAAGGAAAAAAGGTGTCTCGGAATAAGAGTAGTCGAGGAGGTTAGATGATAAATTGCATATAACAAGCAAGATAGGGGCAATCACATGAGGGCCGGGTCACTATGGACCTGATTTATATGTTGGCGGTATTGAGTTGTCTAGTCCTCTCTCTGTTGATGCAGTTATACAGCTCAGTTGACCCACAACCTAACAAACCAGGGATAAGTCTTAAGTATATCTGAATCTGCGATTTTGCGCCATTTGTAAATTGCGTGGTAATCACCTGCCGTCATTCCACCTTAGCCCTAGCCCTGTAGCCATGAGCGCCAAGGGGCAGACCTAACCTTGTTAGTGGGAAATCTGGACCTGCGGGTGAAGGAAGAGCTCATAATCAAGATCTTTCTGCGTGAGCAAGGGGAGAAACGCTGATCATTGTGGCAGGGTTCCAATGTGTGTTTTTTTAATCTGCCAAAGCTAATGTGTAGAAGGTTGGAGAATGATCTTGTGGGGGTATTTGGGGGCGATAGGATGTACATGTTGTGTGTGGGTGGGGTTGCGGATGATGTGTTGGGTTACTAGACAAGATTGCGGGCGCACACATGATGAGCTGGCACAATCTACACTTCAGAACATTAACCCGCCATAGGGACGGAGTAATTGACTCCGTTGCCACAGCAGAATGATGGGTCATCCACAAAAACTTAAATCAGGCCCTATAACAGCACAAATATATTGGTAAGAATGGAAAATAAATATCACCGCCCTTATGTTTTTGAGTTTGTTATTATGCGTATATGTCACTGTGCAAATGCATAAATAATTTAAACAAAAAATTGCCATGTCTTGCAAATGTCTCGGTGCAGAAATACAATTTGATGTACTAAGTTGAAAAGCTTATGAAAGAAATACACTTTTTTTTAATTTTGAAGAGTCTTTATCGTATTTGTATAGGATTTTGCACAGTTTACATGCTTAACATTTTCAGAGCTCGGCTCCAGCATGGCCTCTTAGAGTCCAGATAGATCCTCGGCTTCTCTATCCCTGTCATTTTGTTGTCTTCTCACCTCTAATATCTGGGGCATTGGCTTGTGACAATGAGGCAGCAGCATTCTTGCAGACAGACATGCATGTCCTTTAAAGATTCGAGTCCTTAACTTTTATTTTATTTTACAGAAAGCAACCTATTAGCTTCTTACCTTAGTGCCTGACGTTGGTTAGCTATGTATTCAATCTTCAGATCATTTGTTAAAATGTTGTGCATTCAGTTACGTATACCTTGCTGTTCTTGTTTAGTACAGCATAGGTTGTGAAGTCTGCGTTGACTTGTTCAATCAAAGGATAAGAAATGTTATCTCATTTCCTCACATTTTTCCCACATCCATTAGAAACCTTGATTTCTTATCCTTTCCTAGTTTCCTTGTGCATTGTGATCGGACGGGTTCCAGCTTGTGCCGCTGGGACTCAAACTGAACCAGATAGGAAACTCATTCAGCACAGCGCAGCTCTTTCTGAGTTATATCTCCACACCCGGCTTGGTATGGCAAGGCTGAAGGAATTTTTTTAGCCTATTTCGCTGTCGGTTGACTTGGGACCCCCGTATCGGTTAATAGCGTTCCCACTGCCACCATTGTGTCAGGCCTCCTCCCCAATTACGATGGCAGTGGTGGGACTACCACAAGACCGCCACCACCACCACCAGGATCCCGTGGTGGCGGCAGTGGGGAAAACAGGCGGGAATCGCAGCGGTACCATTATTGGCACTGCCAAGCTGATTCCGACCTGCCTTTCCTCCAAACATTTCATGGCAGGGACCCCCCTATGAAATTCTTGGCGGAAAGGCATGTAAAGTGGCCTCCAACAGGGCCCCGGTTGCACATCTGCCCATGGGCGTGCATGTGGGGGCACATGATGTGTAGTACACGGTTGTGCTTGCACTGAATGGTATGCACAACATGGTGAATGCCACACCGTGCACTGACGTGCTGGAAGTGCTGTCATGGCAACAGGATGCATTTTAGGCTATCCTATGAGCCAAACATTCCTGCCACTGTGCCACCGCCTGCCCTGGATTACTGTTGTAATCCAGTGGGTGGGACTGCAGATAGCTTTGCAGTCTTCCTCTGACCACCACAGCGGCGGTCCAGTAGGAAGACAGCCAACATCTATGAGGCCCTTAGTCATAAATATTTTTTTTTAAGTATCTAGGGATAAATAGCACCAGAAAAATGAACACTTTCTTACGTATTAGAAGTAGCTAGACCACATGACAGTCTTAAATTGTAATTCATTACAGTAGAAGTGGTGCATCCGCATTTTGTTAAGACTAGTTAAACCATGGCCCCAAAAAATTTATCAGCAACCAAAAAATACTTTTCAGCTTTCACCGTGTGGTAACCCTGGCAACCGCTCTCCAAATATCCACTGGCACTATTCAATAACAAACTTGTGCAGCTGCAGATGACCACTAACAGCCATCATCCTGATGCCTAGCTGCTTGGAAAGTCCCCTAGAGGCAGGGACAACCAATTTAACTCATCGACTGTGATCCCTGATCATCCCACAACTATTGATGTTGAGTCTGCATCCGAGCACTGATTGCCTATATAAGCCGTCTATCAACGCTGAAAAAGACAACAGAATACATGGATGGAGAAATGTTATTCTGTGATAATCCTCTTGAGTACCAGAATCCATCTGTAGGCTCCAGTGAGAAGTAGGGGGCCATGCAGAAAAACAAAATACGGTCTGGAGCTGCAGGACTGTTACTTTTGCCTCAGTCTCGTTGGCCTCAACCAATCAAAGGAAACCGCCTTTCATCCTTCAGCTACTTACTAATAGCAGGCTATTTGCACACCTAAGTATTCAAACATCTGGTAGTCTGTTGACATGAATACGCCAAAAGACTATAGCGGACCCAAAAAATGACAAATAGTTATTTGGATTGTCATTCAGTATACATTATGGGCCATATTATCAAGAAAGGGCGATACATTATCGCCGCTTTTATCTGCAGGAAACTGCTGCTAAAGCTGAGATAATGGGCTTGATATTAGGCCCTTGTGAATTCCCATAGAAGCCCAGGTTAACACCAGAACACCAGAACCGATAAAAGCGGCAATAATGTATCGCCGTTTCTTGATAATACGGCCCTATATTGTTTTTAAAAGAACTCTCACTCACCATAGGTGGCATGCTTCATCACTGTAAGCATTCTGCACACCAAAGATGGGAGAGCTGGACTGTTGTACAAGATTATGGTGGATATTCCTAAAGTGAAGTGTACATGGACACATCCAATTATCTATTGGTCTTTTACCTTACTATTTATTAGAGAAGGCTAATTAGGTTAAAACTGGAGATGAATTATGCCCGTAAGTATTCACAAATATTTTCATATGTCAACATGTTTCAACAGACTGACAGCCCAACATGGGTCACTGGTTATCATCAGATTAAGTAAATTCTGGATGCCTGCTATCCCTCTTACTCATTATTATTATGTATTTGCAGGGGTAAGAAAAAAAGTATATTATAGATTACACTGTCTGCTCAGAGCCTTTTTGGTTGAAACCTAAATTTAAAAAGTAGACAATATAACACAAGTTAAGTTGTTAAAAAACAATTGTAATACATCTCAAAGTGGTTCACCCATGTGTAACATAAACTGCACACTGATGTCAAACTTAAATCCGGCGGGTCGAGCAAACAGGAAGGATAATCAGTGTGTTTCTTATCTTACCCTAATAATGTGTTCTATTTGCCCCATACAGAGGAAATTGAGGATGTTTTCCTGTAGTCACAAACCTACAAAACATAACGAACCAAAACTAACAGTTCATTGACACATAAGGGGCCAGCCACCAAGATTGTGTTTTGAAAAAAGGACTTACTTCATTAGGTAAACATCTCGAGGGAACTCCTCGTGGCTGACTTGCCTCCGGCTATTGAAGGGGTGCTGGTATCCCTGCCACGTGCAGCCTAGTGACACCTATCCATAAACTGTATGTGTGATACGGGTAGGTAGCGTCAGGCTGGCATAATTGGTTGAGAAACCTCCCCATGGCAACTCAGGCACCTGTGGACTAACTAACGATAGATACAAAAGGGTGGTACATAAGCCTCAATCACATGAGTGTGAGGCACAAGCTCAACATGCACCGAAATGTTAGTATGCATTGACGGGTATTCACAACAAAAACCAGAATCTGCATATGGGTCTTCATTAACAAAGTACACTAAACGTGCTGCGTACATGTGACATTAACAATAAAGTGGTGCTTTTATGCACAATTAAGGCTGATCGGATACTTGATGTTGGTTTTAAGAAGAATATATGTCAAGAAAAATATTCAGAAATCTAAGGAGCCAAAGGCCAGCTATACCTCATTGGGTTCCAAAACTGCATCTGAATAAGGCAACGATATTCATGTCTACTTTGTGGATCAGTTTAATGGTATGATTCCTATTGCCCTGGATAAATTAAAAGAGGACACATCTCATGGTGATGGTCTGTGATTGATCTGTGACCATGGGATATTATAATTTAGCCTGTAGTATGGGTGTGCTGTGTGAAAGCGAGATGGCCGAAATGCTCCATATTTAGAAGATACGGAGTATTTCAGCTCTCTCTTTGCAATGGCGCACTTCAGGCAACCTAGCGCCAATGCAGGCACCCTTGCACCATGGTGAAAGTATGCCTGCTTTGCAAGAATTGTTTTTGTGCCTGAAGAGATACCTTCCTGCCCAAAACAATCTCTCCAGGCATTTTCCTTTTTCTATGTGTGCTGCAAATTTCAGCACACATAGAAAGGCAAAATAACGTGGAGAAAAAAATATTTTTCTCCTCGTTACACCGGCCATTGGGAGGTGTAGCGATTTCACACATTCCCAGGTTTACAAACCTTTGTAAATATGTGATTGCGAAATATCCATTGGTGGCTGCATGGGAACGCACATGTTCCACTCATGGAACGCCTCCCAGAATGAAATGTAACGCAATGCAGAGCAAGGTACTGCATTGCACTACATATTTTTTACAAAGCCATTCAAGGTGGCGTGATTCGCCCCTTGCAGGGCTTTGTAAATATCTGCTAGCATTTTGTGTCATAGATGCGCCATAAAAGTGGTGCAACCATGACGCAACATGTTAAATATTGCCTTAATATGCAAGTCAAGGTGTTTTGATGTCCTTGTGCTGTGTTACCCTGTTTGTGATGCATGTTGCTCTGTTGTTGTATTTTGTTGTCGCATTGCATTTTTTTTATATTCTTCAATGTTTTATTTATTGGGGTATTTATAAAGTGCAGACTTAGTCTCAAAAAGTAGCAGCGTGCTGTACATAGCAAACAGGTTATATATGCCACATAAAAGACAGGCACGCTTAGAATAGAAAGTAGGCACAATAAAATAAAAAGTCTGTAGAGGAAAAATACACAAGTCAGAGGGAAGGGGGAACTTAGGAATGTTGTTTAGGAAGGTAGGAAAACTTTAAAGTGATTTTGAATTATTTTTTTAATCGCACCAATGAGGGACATTCTGAAGACAATGGGAGTTGATTATTAGGGCCTGATTTACAGTTTGGATGATGGGATACTCGGATATGCTGTCCACCGTGCTACAAGTGTCTAATCTCATATGGCTCTTGTAATAAGGTGGACAGTATACCCATCACAATTGTGACGAATAATCCATAGCTTAATTTGAGCGAGTGGTTTCCGATGCTCGGCACCAGCACTTAATTTTTAACACTGGCACTTATGACAGTGTGCCACATGGTGGCGCTGATTGTCCAATTTAGAGATGAGCACAACAACATTAGTGTATTCCTTCAGTATACATTAAAAATTACTAATGCCCTATACATGGAGGTCCACCCTATGGGTCTTGGGTGGTGGGGACACGCTCGGTTCCTCCTGGGCATCTTCGGTGCAGGTGGTTCATGGGGGATTGAAATATCTGGGAGTATTCCTTTTGGATTCTCCCACCAGAGCTTGGGATCGGAACTTGGCACCTGTATGGGATTGTGTGTGTGAACAGAAAAGCCTAACCGATCACTACAAAACCATTCACAAACATCAGTTGGTTTGGACTGGTAGGTATAGTGAATAGAAAAAGAGAAATGCTCTTTTTCTTTTGGTGTCCCCTCACTCACCAGGGCTGCCCCACGGTGACATGCTTCATCACAGGGGCCATCCCAGCCCTCTACGGACTGGGGCGTGCTGCGACTGGCGAATTACGGAGGAGCACTTATAGTATGACTATGTGTGGTGCGGGTGTGATAGTGGAGTGGGCTACGTGAAAAGTTTAAAAATACCTGCCTAGTAAGCTTTCAATAAACTTTATTCCTGCTTCCAGGTGGTAATGTTAAAATATGGGGTGGTAGAACTAGGATTTCCTAAACACAATGTGTCAGGTGTACCTATCAACTCCTGTCAACATGTTTCGTGCATACCCCAAGCACTTCTTCGGGACTACACAGGGACCAGCCCTGTGTTCGCCACTCCTTAAACGCTCAAATAAGCTTTTCAATGCAATCAATACATGCATATAATACCTACGTATTCTATTGAATCACGCGGTTCCTGTAAAAACAAAGAACAACTTGAACAGTCACGGGGTATTACCCTTAACAAAAGCACACATAGATATATACAGTAGATTGCACCAAGAAACATTAATTTCTATTCCGTGGTTTTTCAAACGTGACGTTTTTTGTCTACAAAAACGTGATTGTTTCCATGCCTCCAAAAAACGTGATAGTTCTCATGCATAGAAAACGTGATCGGCACCTTTCTGTGAGAAAACCATGCATTCATCCACCATTCATACTCTTACATATTCTTTCATACATGTAGTGGGACCTAACTGTGCCCCATGGACTCGAAGGGGATCAGTATCCCAGCGATCTAAAAGGCAAAAAAAGGAGGAAAAACGGGGCTCATAACCCATCTGTTTGCATTGTTTGTTGTTACCCACAAAGTTGTCTGCTGATTGATCTGTTCGTAAAACGGCACCACGGTTTGCCAAACACACTCGTTTTGTATCACTTACTTGCTAAAAGGATACCTCCCTCTTTTAAGCACCTACTCGCGCCGCTTCGATCCGAATGTTGTTGGACCTGGGCGGCCGGGTTAGTTTTAAGAGATTGGCTGGCCGGTTCCTTCCGCATTACCTTCATCGGTGTGCTCCAACTAGGGCGCGTATGACAGAGGTCTTAGATGGCGGCCATCTTAGGTGTATTCAATACATTTTGGTGTTATAAATTGGTCAATATTCTTTTTCAGAGTAACCTTTCCAGTATTTAACGAATTATTGGTAGACTGCTATGGATTCTCATAATTGTCAATGAAATTCCCATAGTTTTCGTAAAAAATATAAAATATATTAAAGCGGTTTTTATATATATGTAGAAAAACCCCTGGTCAGGATTCACAAGATTAAACCAAATGGGGAACCCAGGTCTATCTAGTGGATGATGTTTCACCACATATTGGTGCACTTTATATATATATATATATGGGGAAAGGGATTTGAACTCCTAATTACTTCCATTAATTAGATACTGTCACTCGGTTCCTCCTGGGCATCTTCGGTGCAGGTGGTTCATGGGGGATTGAAATATCTGGGAGTATTCCTTTTGGATTCTCCCACAGAGCTTGGGATCGGAACTTGGCACCTGTATGGGATTGTGTGTGTGAAGACATCAAGACCTGGTCTCATATGCCCTTGTCTATCTATGGGCGGTCGGCTATTTTTAAGATGTTTTTGCTCCTGCGCCTACTGTACCAACTTCAGAATCATCCACAGCCGATTCCCTCTGGGTGGTTCCATCAGGTTAATGCAGCACTGGGTCAGTTTCTCTGGGATGGTGGAGCAGCAAGGATGGTGGTATGGACTTGCTTTCAGGCTACGTACTGTGGGGGATTGGCGATCTTAGACATTTTGTCTTATTATATACTTGCTCATCCTTAACGAGTGGTGGTATGGGGACAGGAAGGACCCGGCATACTCTGTCGAGCGACGATGTATGGGACACCATACCCTACATACAATTCTCTATTCTGCCCTGTTGAGACTCTCCCTACCGTCTGCCACGTGGACTGTCTTCCAGATCCGGAGGCAGGCGTTACGGAGGATAGGTTGGTGGAACAGACTGACCCGGGAGGCCCCTCTTTGGCATAACAGCCGCCTGCCACACTTGGCGGCTGTCTGGCTTCCGTGACTAGGATAATATTGGGATCTCCACCATGGGTACGTCATGCGGGACCGGTATTGAAATCCTTCCAGTATATCCAGAAGGACTTTCAGAGGCCGAAAACCCAATTTTTTAAGTATTTACAGTTCCGACATGCTATTTCCCCTAGCTTGGAGGGGTTGGAGTAGCTGGCGGAGTTCAGTCCAATGGAGGCCAAGGTGTTTATGGTGGACCTCCATGACCACAAGATCTCTAAAAGGTATCAGTCCCTGGTCACACATTGCTCCCCATCACTGCAGCATCTGAGGGAGACCTGGGAGGGCAACGTAGGTCAGATGGAGGAGGAAGACTGTACGGAGGCTTTAGCATCTCCGTGAGGAGTGGCCATCGCGAAGAGCCTACGACTTATCCAATTCAAGTACCTTCAGCGGGTATATTACTAGGGTTAGGCTCTGGAGGGCGGCTTTGGTGGCCTCCCTGGTGTGTCTCCGTTGTGAACACGTGGACGGAACACTGTTGCATACTGTCTGGCATTGCTCTGCATTATCGAGATTCTGGAAGGGGGTGCTGGCCTGTCTCTCTGAAGTGTTGGGGTGGGACCCTCTCAACTCACCAAAGCTGGGCCTCCTACATGTTATGGAAGGGATCGGGGCAATATTTACAAGCGCCATCTTATGCTTCTGGGCTTTACCTTGGCGAAAAGACATATCGCTAGGGCTTGGAAGGCAGAGGTGGCTCCCTCTGTCTCAGCCTGGGAAAATGGTCCGGACTTTTGTATGGGTCTAGAGACCCCAATCTTTGTGGCCAGGGGGTGCCCCCGAAAGCACTTTAAGATCTGGAAGCACTGGGCAGACTATCGAGGTCTGGAGCTTTACCCGCCACAGGAGGACCGGAGCCAAGACCCAGTATGACCCCCACACTTTTCATTTTAATTTTTCTTTCTTTTCTGATTATTTTTATGTCCTTTCCTACCTGATCATCGTCAGGACAGCTGCCTCGTAGGTGATGATATCTTACAATTGTACAATGACAGTTTTTGATGTGATGTGTTGCTCTGGAAATGTAGAGAGTGTGCTGGGGGGTGTGTAGGGGGGCATAACAGTTTTAGGGTTCTGATTTTATTTGTATTGCTTTTCATCTTCTCCTGAAAACTTCATACAAATGGTCAAATTCAATTTATGTATATTGATGCGCCCGAAGCCTCTGGATCACAGAGTTCAGCATCATATGTGATGTTTTGACGAATAAAATCTGTTTTAAAAAAAATGACTAATGCCTACCACCCAAGCCATTCTTATAGCTTTTGGGAACCTGGAATAGTCTGAATTGTTACACTTGTAGGAGAAGGAGGGTTTGTAGGTGTGTTGGTATTGACATTGGCAGGGTTGGCAGGGGCAATGGGTTGCAAGCTGCCGTGACCTTCTGATGAGGTCCCTGGCACTTTTTGAAAAACAATTAAGCACTATGACTATCCTGTCCTGGGAACTCCAAATCAGAACCTTACGCCAATGACCGAAAAAGCATCTTGGTATGGGTGTTCTTAGCAAGTTCTTTAGATTTCTTGCCTGAAAACTGAAATGCTTCTAATACTGGGTATTCCAACAGATACTTCACTCTTATAAGCACGTACATAAAAGTACATTTTTCCCTATATTTTTCACAATAATATGTAGGATGACGGGGCTGAAAACTGTCAGTCAATTTGTGGCAGCTTCTTGGCTGTGCTTAACAGTGAATGTGTGCACTTATGTTATATTTAAATTCATTTTTCATGCTTGACATCTTATTTTTGTGTTCTCCCTAATAAGGTCTGTGGGTATGACTGGTATCCTGGTGCACTGCAAGGTCATCATTTACAATGCTTTAAAAGCAAATACAATTGAATATATAATGACAAAGTGTTGTGAATGCACCGTTTTGCCATTTGTACCCATGTTAGCGTGAAAGCAAAGTACTTAGTGCAGCTGTGTTTTTGAGTGAATCACAGAACCTTTTTTGCAACAGCCAAATTATTGGGGAGCCAAAATTGTATTCAAATGGAAATTTTAAAAAACAAATCCCATTGTCACAATGGATGATTGCGTTTTGAAATTCCTTTGAAGAGCAACATTTTAGCAGAGGCTGCACCCTGTTTGTCATCTATCAGAGCTGTTTTCAGTCCCTACTATCCTTCCAGTCTCTGTATTCTTTCTAAACTACCAGCTATGATCCCAAGCAAAGAGTTTGGCTTATCCTACATGTTTGGATTGTCTTCTGGAACTGTTTCTTCTGTTAAGACAGTTACTGACTCCTGTGTCATGGCACTTCATACCCTAGTAAGTGGTCGATTCCGATCTCGTTTGGAAGGCCTACGAATCATATTTGGCTTTTACGGATCTGATTCTTAGCCCTATTTTCCGATCGAATCGTACACAGGGCCAAACGACCAAGTACGATGAAAGATCACGTATGCGCTGACCGAATCGTTTCCTAACCCAATCCTGTCCATTCGACTCATACGCAGGCGCTTCGTACAGCTCTATGGAGTCTGTTTCCAAGCGAGCAAGTACGATGCTCGATTCGGACAGCCTTCACCATTCGGTATGTCTGGATCGAAAAAGCTGCCGGAATCGTTCTTTTGGGGCCCGTAGCAGGCCACACATCACCTGGAGGCCTCCGTTTCGGACACGTGGGGGTATCCATGGGTCCCCCCTTCCCATGCATGCACCATGAGGTGCCCACCACAGGGCGTACGCTTTTCCCCACCCACCCCTTTTTGCTATGGAAGCCTGTCTAAGCATCCAATATACAGGCTCCCATTGAAGAGTTCAATGGGAGTCCAGGAGAACCGAGTCTGTAAGCATGTGAATGCATCGTACTCGCTCGCTCGGACTCCAGGTGCACGATTCGCTCGTAAAGCCCTGCGGATCCGAGTCGTACGGAGGGCTTTACAAGCGAGATCGGAATCGGGCCCTAAGGCTATTTCTCGCCGAACAAATAGTGTGGGTGATGCAGCCCTACTCACCAAAATTACCACCACCATGGAAACTGCACACTGAACTCACTCTTCCAGT
The DNA here is from genome assembly GCF_964261635.1 of Lissotriton helveticus. Classification (NCBI taxonomy): domain Eukaryota; kingdom Metazoa; phylum Chordata; class Amphibia; order Caudata; family Salamandridae; genus Lissotriton; species Lissotriton helveticus. The sequence continues at coordinate 698,398,886 of NC_136067.1, read as the reverse complement.
CTGAATAGTTAGGAGTCGATACCTCCACACAGAGTCACCATCCATGTATGCTAGTGAGGCCTCACACTTGTGGGACTGAAGGGGCGTTTCTGGGAGGATGACAGGTGCCTGGAACTGTTGCTTGAGGAGCTTTGCCACACCACCCACAGGACACCAGACACGAGCCTGGGTAAGAGCATAATTAATAAATATGGTAATTTGTTTTATGTTGTTAACAGCACAGGTAGGTATAATAACAATGACTGTCACTACAACTAGCTATGTTGCATAGGGTGAGGTTGAGGTGTACTGTTCTTCCTGCCGAGCAGCCTTTCAGCAGGATTGGGTAATGTATCTTAGGCTCTACTAGTTGAAAAGGTGATTTACACCTGGCTACAATCTAGGATATGAATCCCTTATGCACTTGCAGGACCCTCAGTGCACCAATTCAGTATTCTACATCAGTGGTTCTTAACTTCTTACTTCTGTGGACCCCCACTTAGACATTTCTCGAAAATGGGGACCACCACTGAATCATTATTGAAATCCAGGGATCCACACTGAGTTATTATTGGAAGCTGTGGAACCTGGCCTAAGCAATTTCAATGATTTGAATCGCAAAACAATAAAAAAAATATGCAAACAAGCATTCATCAAACAAATATGTAAACTGTGAAATATCTTATTTAATTCACAAATATTTAAAAAAATGAAAATTGTAATTTTAAAAGGAAAACTTTAGCTTTTTAAAATTCTACTGAGGGCACTCATCATCCATACTATAATCAGTTTTACTGCTTCCACAAATCAATCTGAGGATACTAACTTAGGGGTATATTACCAACAACTAGCGATAATTTTTGTCTCTAACTTGTTTAGAGACAAAAATTATCGCCGCACATCGGCGATTTTTATCGCAGATAAACCTTGCTATTAGCAAGGTTTATCGCAAATGCGATAAAAAACGGCCGCAATGCATGAATATCGCTGAAAAGTCAGCGATATTCATGCATTATCGAGCAAATGCTCTTAGCCATGTTATCCACCTCCCATTGGATAACATGGTGAAGAACTGCTCAGGGCAGGTGTTAGCTTTTGGAGATATTCGCGCTTAGCGCGAATATCTCCATAAGTTGGTAATAGGAGATAGCGATGTTAGCGACTGTTTCCAGTCGCTAACATCTTGGCACGCCAACTTTGCATGTCATTAGTGATAAATATCACTGACATGCAAAGCGGGGCCCAAGATGGTCGCTATCTCCTATTAGCTGTCACTAACTGGTGTTAGCGACAGCTTGGTAATAGGGAAATAATTTTATCTCCGCTTTCTTGGCTTTTAAAGCCAAAAAAGCGGAGATAAACCCCTTGATAATATACCCCAAAGCGTCTTATTTACAAACCATTGCACCACTGGTGAGTCACTTTTTTTGATGCACCAGTTGTGCAATGGGTGAGCCCACATTTACCAGGCCACGTAAAGTCATCCAGCATGATGTTTTATGGCAGTTTAAATATGGGCCCCTTTCAAGCATTACTCTGCGTGAAAGGGGTGCTCCATGGGTGTTGCTGTGGGTGTTCCCTAGCAACATCCATGGAACTTGACGCATTCCCAGATTGACAACACTTTGTGAAACTGGAAATGTATCAGAATCCTACGCCTCCCCAGGGGAGGCGTAGGAATTGTGCAATGAGGAGAGATACTTGTATTTTTCCTCTTTTTTTACTTTTACTTTGCATGCTACATTTTGCAGCACGTATAAAAAGAGGAAAACACCATAAATAATTGTCCCTTCCTTCATAAAAACAATCATCCCAGCAGCGCAGGCACACTTGCAACATGACGCAAGGGTGCCTGCACTGGCGCATGGCAGCCAATTGTGCGCCAGCACTGGGGAAAGTACAGGGATACATCATAGTGTTGTTAATACGGTGTATATCTGTGCTTTGAAAATTACGCAGCACGGTGCAGCTAAAAGGCTTGCAGCGCCGCGCTGCGTCCTTTTCTTGTAGATGAGGCCCTTCATTTTTATCCTCAAATTTCTAATTCCGTCACTTTATAGAACGTTTTACAAACTTCAGCTTAACGTTTAGCTTTTTTATTTATATACACCTTATTAATCTGTTAATCTTTAATTTTCTAAGCAGCCGCAGTCATCGAGCACTCTATGGATACCACCTTCAGAGAGCAGACTCCATGCTGCTGATTTGACGCAGTCAACCAGTACTAACTGGCATAGGCATAGTTTGATAATGAAAGTAGTAATTTTGAACAGCAAAAAGGCTGTAGAGTGAATGCTCGGTAAGGAAAACTCAAAGGGAAGAACATACCATTGTTGCTTTGTTCATCTATTGGGCCACGTATGCTCCCTCCGCTCATGATACACATAGACACATGGTTCCAGCCCTTCTCATCAGGATGGCGGAGATTGTTGTAGATCTGTACAAAAGAAATAACATAAATGCAATCTTCTGCATCAGGCCTTGCCATCCTGCAATGGGCATTCTTATTCCACTGACAGTTTGACCTCATTTCCAGAGACCACTGATATATTTCCTCCCTTGGTCACAAACAGTATGCGAACCCCCTGCAGTGTATCTGCAACAACATTCATTATTTCTCATTCTGAACAATGCACACTCCATTAATCTCAAAACTGCATTAATTCCCCTTGTACCATCCCTTTGTGGTCCAATTTTTCTCAGAATGCTCATTCCACACATCTTTACTGGTCTTACTACGGGCCAGCACCAAGACATACAGAGACATACACCTATACAGAGATGGTGCTATTACATCGGTGTGTTTCGTCATGGGACTACTACCTTCAGCCCAGGACAATAGCATTCACAATCTAAACACAAGGAGAAACATGTTATGGCACAAGAACGATTTCACTTTTGTATATTGGAAGAACAGAGAGTTATAAGAACCAGTACAACCTATGTTCTTCATATGCGATGTATAAAGTGCCCAGAGGTCCTTTTTTAGGTCTCGCGTGGCATTGCAGTGCAAATCGCTGCTCGCTCAGCGAGAGATTTTGTGGATTAGGGGTTTTCAGAAAAGGGCTTTAAGTCTCGCCCCTCATTTCCATTGGCTTGCGTCACCGTTTATGCTAAACGGTGGCCTACCATTGGAAATTAGGGTTTTTGGTTGATGCCCTTTCGCCTCCGATCCGGACTGGGCCACCTGCTTTGCTGCTGTCGCAAAGCACTTTCTTATCTTAATGGGGCAATGTGTTTCTAATTAGAAACACATGGCCCCATAAAGCTAAGGAATCGACGCTTGTTTAAACTAGGATTCTGGATCTTTCACACTAGCTATCTTAAAAAAGAGTTTGAAACATTTTGCAAACAATAATTTATTTTTAAGGCTCTTTCTGTCACGGGCTAGAAGCTTGTAGCACTATAAATAGCACATGCTACTTTTACCCAATGCACCAACTAGGATTCAAACTTTTGACCTTCGGTTTTCACACACAGACATGGGGAATGTTTGCATCAACCCACGGACCTGTTTTAGATGCTAGTTTTCCAGGCTCAGATGAGAGCCTCAGTAGCTTATCTTCTGTTAAGAGACAGATGTGTGCAGTAGTGAAGATTCTCACATTAGCAAGAAACCAAGAGTGTCGGACCTCCTCTCCTTAACCCAAGAAAGAGACTTTATCCTCTGTTCTGAATGATATTATAAGTAGGTCAACAACTCTTAAACGACTCTTAAACTATTGGAGTCTTTATCGATCCCTAGTCTTTTTTTTTTAATTCTTGGAGAGCTTGTGGAAGTGGGTTCTAAAAAGAAAGTGATATAGAAAGTTTTATGTGTGACCGTAATTACGGTACAAAATGGGACATCTGTATCCCACAGGTTCGTTTAACATGGAGTATCATTTAAAGTGTGTGTGTGCCTGCGTGGCTGCGTGTGTGTTCCGTACGTGCAACAAGATATGCGCACCACTGTCCTGTGTGCTAAAAGCACCTGCCATTAGTGCCTTAAAAAAAGCCAGTTTGTAAAGTGTACTATATAGGTGAACTTAACAGACAGGGGAGCCTGCCCTCCGCATTCATTTATTTTAGCTCTTCAGCACCACAAGGCCCTGTGGATAGGGGGACAGACAGTTGTGTAACGCAAAATGATGGCCCCCTCCACCCCTGCGGAATGTGAAGTAGGGCTCCTGAGTTTCCCATATCTCACGGGTGTTCATTGGTCTTGCCTGCATGGGGGCCCCTATAAGGGTTGAGGGGCCCTTGAAAGTTTGACCCTACCCCCTCCTGCGCTGCAGGGTTCTGCCCTACTCCTTGGTGACAGAGTGCTCTATAGCATGGTACTTTGAGAGTGGTGTAACGCCAAATGATCTCCCCCCTCTCCAATCAAAATTTGATGGGGGCCATAGAGCATCCCCTTTCTCACAGATATTGATCAAATATATTTTAGAATGGGGCACCTTGAAGGATTGGTGCCCCCCTGTAGGTTTGGGGAACTCTCTGCACCCCAGGGGCTGCTGGGACCTGCATTACGCCCTTCTACTGTGCTATAAAACACGCATAGAAATAAGACAGTTACATTGTCAGCAGGAATTACAACTTGAAAATACATGCAGGAGTCTGGAGTGGTATTCCGCGTGCTCCTGCTTTTAGCCAGCGTCAGAGGATGCAATGCAGTCATATTTTATTTATTTTATAGTTGTAATGTATTGCCCATTTTATATAGCGCCGCGAGAAATGGACTGTCTTCTAGGCACTTGAATTATATCGTTTTTTAAACAACTTAAAAGCACACCTTTTATTAGTCTCAAACTGAGAAAAGACTAAGGAACGCCCTTCAGTGATTTGAACATGAGATCGGATGGTGGTATGGAGAAATTCACAGCAGGAACAATAACCCACTGAGATACATATCCACCTGACTACGCTAGCTAGAAAGGGCTAGACAAGTTATAATTTATGCAATCTGGAAAACACATCTAAAAAAAATCTCGAGTAAACTTTGGATGCTTGCTCCCTCCAGTATTGTGTAATGTTTTCAAGATAACGTTCCAAACATGGAGTTGTTCCCAGACTAAAAAAGACGAGTCTATGTGTCGGTACATTTACCTTTATGTTTTTTTAAAGAGTATTTCAGCTGTCGCTTATCATTGGACGTACTATGTCAGTACCACAAATATGAACTAAGGGGACTGACAAGGAAGAAGCGCCTTTCACCTCGTCTGTTAACGTGAGACAGATGTTTGAAATGCGCGCACAAGCCCTGCACTCCTCCTCTCCTCTCTACCTGGCGAATAAATTGAAACTCTCTGGAGGCTCTAGACCATCACTTAATGCAGAAAATCTATTGCTTGAACCTCCCACTTTCAAGAAGGAAAGGTCGATGGCCCAATCCTTTTCAGGCAACGCGGTGAGAATCTGGAACTCACTTCCGCCTCAGCTCCGGACCACCACCTCTTCCCAGGCCTTCAAAACTGACCTCAAAGCTCTCCTCCTTCAAAGACACTGCCAAATTTAATTCACACCCTCTCTATTATCTGAAGGAAGTCCTTCCATTATAGGAAATTCTGTTCTACATGACTAAAGAAGTCCCTTCCCAATGTGTTCTTGTGGTTTGAGAGTCTGCCACTTATTGCAGTATTATACTTCTACTTGTATTGTGTACTCCTTTGTAACATGCACACGTCACTTTCCCTCTTGTAATGTATCGTTTGCTACTTCTTGTATTTTGTTTGCTTTTGATACATGCCCATTTGCCACCATTGCCTCATGTAATGTAACTTTTGTTCTTGTGTTTTGAGTATCTGCCATTTAGTGCAGTATTATACCTCTATTTGTACTTTGTACGCTTTTGTAACATACATACGTCACTTTTTTCTTTCTCTTGTAACGTATCGTTTGCTACCTCTTGTATTTTGTTTGCTCTTGATACATGCACAATTGTCACTATTGCTTTATGTGACGTAACATTTGCTTTTGTAACATGCTGACTTGTAATTTTTCCTCATGTATCTCTATTGTTCCTATTGTGAAGCGCTCTCTGACACCTTCGGGTAAAGTCCGCGCTATATAAAAATGCATAAAAATAAATTAAAAAAATAAATAATAATACAAACTAAAGTTCATGTCCTACCCAGGAGCACGCGGACAGGGAGCTCTGGCGGTGGACGTGCATGCCATACTCTGGCTGGGTGTATTGGGAGTCCCGGTGCAATCAATTAGGGCTCTTTCAAGTGGAGACCACTTAACCTGAACTGCAGACGCAGCATTTCTTCACGCACCCGCCATTACCTTCAGAAGCACCCCTCACTTTCCGGCTTAGACGCAGCTCTGGTTGATCTTATCCTGCTTTTTCGAGCAGATTTTGCACTTCAACTTTCTCAAAGGACAGGTTCTGAAGGGGCGCTCGTGATTCAGGGGCATATTACCAACGATGAGCGATATTTGTCGCTAACGATGCTTAGCAACACATTTTTTAACGCTAAGCATCGCCGGAAATTATCGCAGAGATAACTTGCTATTAGCAAGGTTTATCTCAGAAGTGATAAAAATCCTCGCACTAACTGACAAATGAGAGATAATCGCTGGAAAACCAACATTAATCTCTCGAAGTTTGGCGTTAGCTTGATGATAGGGGCTCACAAACTTAACCATGATATCCACCTTCCATAGGATATCATGGCTAAGTCAGGAAAATACCAGGTGTAAAAAAAGCAGTGCTAACCGCGGTTAGCGCTGCTTTTTTGTATCACTAACAGGGTTAGTGAAATCCTTGATAATAGGAGAAATGTCGCTTAACAACATTTCTCTTATTATTTTTCTCTGGAACGCCCCCTTTGCATCTCATTAGAGATGCAAGGGGAAGCGTAGAGAAAAAGGGTGCTAACATGCGAATTTGTGTGTTAGTACCCTGTTGCTGATAGGGAGATCATTTTATCTCCGCTTTCTTAGCTTTTAAAGCCAAAAAAGCGTAGAAAAATCCCTTGATAATATGCCCCTTAGTTCGATGCCTTCGTCGTGCGGAATGGGACCAGAGGTGTTTGGGTTTGCTCTCTCCAAGAAAGCACTGAATAACGGTGGCTCCGCTGGGCATTGTCAGCAGAGGTTTGCTAGAAGAAGTGCCCAGAATATGCAAGAATTCACACCATTGTGTCAGGAGTGCACGCGCGATAGAAAGAGGTGGTCTAAGGCGAACTTGCTCCAGGATAAACTTACTACGGTTCTTTGATGTTGTGGTCAGGAAAAATGTGACAAGGACTGGAATATGGCAGAGAACCAGAAAGTGACAGATACAGGTAGTGTCATAGATTTGGAGAGGGCGAACAGACGAGGAGGATAAAGGTGTCGATGTGCGTGACGGAGGGACAGTGATGGTGGAAGGCTTTGGGAGTATCAAACAATCAACCAGGGGTTTGTAAGAGCAGCTACTCACCCGCGAGGGTGTCAAGGCGCTGGGTGGGTGGGGAGACTACACTGAGTGCTGGGGTCATCCGAAGAGCCAGGGATGCAATGGCTGATGAGAATGGGGCGGGGAACTGGAACTAGAAGTGTGACATAATGTGGAGGGTGAAATGGACTTGCAGTATGACAGGGAGTGGGAGAGTGACAGGTATGGTTAGAATGTCAGAAATGTGATTGTGATCTGGTTTGTGTGCGTGACAGGGGCTGGTGAAGTGACAGGGACTGAGGACTGAACAGGGTGGGAAAAGTGACAGGGATTGCAAGAATGACAGGGTTTGGATATATGACAGAGACAGGGAGGGGGACGGGTTGGAAGTGTGAAAGAGGCTGGCAATCTAGGAGGAACAGGGATGGTGACAGAAATAAAGAATGAAAGACTAGCAGTGAAGCACTGGTGCATGTGGTAGGGATGTACAGCATGACATGGATGGGAGTGTGACAGGGGTCAGGATGGTGACCTGGGATAGTAAATTGACACAGATCGGAAGGAGGACATTATTGTCATTCTCTGCTGCTCTGTGCCGGATTCCTGTATTTGTTGAATGCCACGCTTTATATCAAAGAAGCTAAACCTCCTGCCCACACCTGTTGGTAAATGGCAGCCAGTGCCGAGACATCCGGGACGCTCGCAATGCTAAATATGGTATCAGTCCGACCAGCCTTCCGCTCCTCATTCACTACCCACCCACTTGAGGAGCTGCCCACCTGCTCTCAAACAACTGCCCCACCTATTTCTTTACTTGCCCTTCCACACCCAGGCCCGGACCGGCCGTTGCAGGCACCGGGAAATCCCCCGGTGCGCCGCAAGGGTGGGGGCCGGTTTTGGGCCCTGGGAGCCGTTTTGTTACAGGGCCGTTTTTGCAGCATAGCTGCAAAATCGGCCCTGTAACAAAATCGGCCGAAAACCGCCCCTGGCAAAGAGCTCGGTCGCACCCCCAGGGGGCCGGCCGAGCACTTTGCCAGGGCCGGTTTTGGTTCGCATGCCGGCCCTGTCCACACCTCTCTAAACATCTTACCTCATTCACCACCTATCTGCCTCCTATGCCCCAGTCCCCAATTTAGGCACTTGTCAACTTCCAAACCTCTGCCACTGCCCACCTGCTTCCACATCAGTTACTACCCTGGCTCCTGCCCCAAACACATCCCTACCAGTCGCAAACGGCCCTATTCGCAGAATCTTACTATTTCCAACTGGAAAAATGCCTTTTCAAATGTACAAAATGTAAAATGTGATTCTGTAACTTGTTACTGAATCACATTTTGTATTTGCGATTCGGTATTTGGAAGGAGCATGTTTAGTGTGTCCCTTCCAAATACCTAAATCAGGATGTATGTATTACTGTTTTGCGACCAAATTCAGGTCGCAAAACAGTAATACTTTACCATCAGTTCAAAACTGGTGGTAACCCATTCGCAAATGGAAAGAGGTCCACAAGGGACATCTTCCCCTTTGAGAATGTAAATAATAATATTTTTTAAGAGCAGCCAGTGGCAATGGACCACTGCCTACTCTTGAAAAATGAAATTTCAAGGGTTAATTTTTTTCTTTTTAAACGCATCCCATTACCTTTAAAGGAAAAAGGGCCGCATTTAAAAACAAGCATTTGCAATGCAATAGGTCTCTCCTTTCCGAGAGTGTGAGCTATTGGCATTGTAAATGACAATGCCTTTTATTTATGTGGTTTGAAAACCTGCAGTCGTTGCTTACGAGAAGCAAGGCTGGCAGTAACTGTGCTTTTTGTATGCCATAAATGAAAGTCATTGTCAATTACAATAACAATGGCTCAAACTCTTACAAAGGCGAGACCTATTGCATTACAAATGCTTGTTTTTTTTAATTTTTTTTTTTATAAATCTTTTTATTTAACAGTCTCGACATGAAGGTACAAATCACAGAATCATTTTGGTTTACAGTAGAATCAGGTAATACACAATATTGCAACACAGTTCATTGAAATTCACGGGGATGGGGAATCATCTTCAGCAGCATCACTTGGGGGTATACAGATATCTCCCCGATAGGCGTTCCAGGGGGCCCACACTTTAGACCATTTGCGGGGACAGCCCCGAGCAACATAGACTGTCTTTTCTCTCAACATACACCAGTCTAGATCCTGTTCCCAAGCCCCAGAGCTGTGCGATATTTCTCTTGGCAATCATGCATCCAAGTGTGACCCATTTCGTTGTGTAGGCATTGAGGTCAGTAGGTTCCCGGATATTTAGGAGGCATCTAGGTGCTTCCGGTTGAAGGTCTACCCCCAACACTTCACTCATGATAGTGTGAATTTTGCGCCAATATTCTTGGATTTGGTTATAATGCCATAAGATGTGTATGAATGTGCCCAGTTGTGTGCATCCTCTCCCACAAGAGCCGTCTGTCAGCTCACCCAAATGCTTGTTCTTTAATGATATCTTGGGTAAACTGTCCACATCTTTCTTTCTTTCTTGTCCGTGAAACAGATTTTTTTTTATGGTTTAAATCTTTTATTAGCATTGTCAAAAATACCAAGCGAATACAGCAGCTAATGTTGGTCTTTGGGGCATACAACCATCTAAAAGCAAGACAGACTACAAGCCTAGCTGCAAATGGTACATAAACAATACCAGAGAAAAGAGAAAGAAAAACAAGAGAAAACCCCCCACAAGAGAATCTCCCAAAACTTCCCCCTCCCCATCCCCACTCACCCATATGCGATATCTGCACCAATGTGTGTATATAAATGAGATCATTTCCGAGTTTCTCCGGGTCAGGTAACTCCGAGAGGCACAAGAGTCTGAGATATTTGGGGCATGTCAACTCATGGAATTCCTGTGACAGTAGCGACACGTAGGGGTCCCACACCTTCAGAAATTGGTCTCCCTTCACTGCTAATGTCATGGAAATCTTCTCCATTCCTAGAATGTGCCAGATTCTAATTTGTGTGTGGGGATAGTCGTTGTGCCTCAATGGGCTAGGATGGCCTGAGTTGCTGCTCCCACCGCCCTACCAATCTGTTGGCCACAAGTGGATTTCAGAGGGTATGTTAGTGGGTATGGGAGGCAGAGCAGCACGTAAGTTGGAAATCGTGGGAGCTATGTGTGCTGTCTATATCATCAATGACCTGTGTCCAATTTTTATGAATCTGCTGGCAATCCCATAGTATGTGTATTAGTGACCCCTTGTTTCCGCAGCCCCGCCAGCAGCTGTCACTATGGGAAGGCTTGATTTTATTTATCCTGACTGGTGTGTAATACCAGTGTGTTGTGATCTTAGTGAATGTCTCTGTAAGGTCCATACTATGTGCTGTGTGGCGAGCCCTGTAGGCTATGCCCTCCCAGTCCTTTGCGCTCAAAGATCGCCCCAGTTCCTCCTCCCAATGTGCCTTCCCAGCATGGAAAATGTGAGTCTGTGTTTGAAGCAGGATTGTATATAGCTCTGAGATCATGCCTTTGTTAGACGATTTGGCCAAGAGCCATCTTTCATACTGAGTCAAGCGACGCTGTTCCTTGGCGCAATTGGAGGAGTGCAATATCCAATGTCTCAATTGAAGACAGTGAAATCGTTCCCATTCAGGGAGCCCAAAGTCCTCCCGTACTTGGGGGAATGAGAGTAGGCCCTCTGCATCGAAGAAATGGCCCATGGAGCGGCATTCCAATGCACTCCAGGTTGTGAAATCCACCATTGTAGATCCCAGGGTGAAGTCTGGGTTTTCGAATAGGGGATTCAGCGGAGATGGATAGGTAGTTAGACACATTCTTGGGCTAACACTGTCCAAACTGTCATCGTTATTTGAGTTATTGGGGACAGGTACAGGCTTTGTGGCCTGTGTGCTTTAGGGAGGAATGGAATCTTCCAGAGGGTCGTACCCTCCACCGCTCTATCCTGAAAGAGCCAGTGCTTCTCAGACTCAGGGCGACTCCATTCCACCAGGTAGCGCAGTTGCACCACCTTAAAATTGAGTTGTAAATCCGGGATTCTCAGCCCTCCCTCTTTGGGGGACAGATAGTTTAAGGAGCGCTTCATACGTGGCTTCCGTCCCTGCCATATGAACTGTGCAAGTTCTCATTGGAGTTTAGCCATCCTACTCCATGGGGGAGAGAGGGGCATGGTCTGGAAGAGATATAATATCTTTGGGAGGGCTGTCATCTTGCAGGCCGCTATCCGACCCAGCCAAGAAATTCGGAGGTGTTTCCACCTCCCCAGGCCATTTCGTATTTGTTGGAGAAGTGCCCCATAATTGCTAACTATTGTCACTGGAATTGTGCTGGCTAGGTTTATCCCCAAATATGGAATAGTCTCTGAGGTCCACAGCACCGGGAACCAGGCCGCAAGGAGGTCCACTGTACCCTGAGGCATCGAGAGGTTGAGTGCTTGAGATTTACTGATGTTGATTTGAAACCCTAAGACTGCCCCGAAAGCCTCCAGCTCCCTCATAAAGGCAGGTAGAGAAATAATCGGGTTCACCAGGGATGCCAGCACGTCATCAGCATAGAGACTGATGGAATGCCTATCCCCAGTGAATGGAACGCCAACATTGTCCGGATGATCTCGGATCCTCTGGGCCATGGGCTCCATATACAGAGCGAATAGTAAGGGCAAAAGTGGCCAACCCTGACGACTGCCTCTGTGTATGGAGAAGGGGGTTGAAGTAAAGCCATTAATCTGGACTGACACTGAAGGGGCTTGTTAGCAATTTAGGAATTGAGTTCTGCATTTGTCCCGGAACCTGAACTGCGTCAGTACCTGATCAAGGTATAGCCAGTGGACCCAGTCGAGCACCTTCTCGACGTCGACTGCTAAGAGCATATATTCCCCCTGGAACCTGTTCGCCTTGTCAATAATATGCAGTGCTCTATTTGTATTATCGCTGGCCTGTCTATGGGTAACAAAGCCTGCTTGGTCCGGGTCCACAAGGAAGGGGAGGTAAATGTTGATTCTGTGGGCTATAATACCTGTGTATAGTTTGAGGTCAATATTCAAGAAGGAAATCGGCCGGTAAGAGCTGCAGCATTGTATGTCCTTACCGGGCTTAGGGAGGACTATTACTAAAAACTATGGATTTAGGCCCAGATCTCTGTGCTGGGGTGAATGTATGACATTGTTCTGTATTCTGTCCATCAATTGTTGTTTTTGCACAGGACTATTATAGAGGCTTGATGCATGTCAGAAGGGATCGACCCGGGCTTCGAAAAGGAATTATACAGTTTTGTGAGAACACGGGCTAGAGTGGAGCAAAATGTTTAATAAAAGGTCGCTGAGATCCCATCTGGGCCCGGTGACTTTGCGGATTTAAGGCGTGCTATCGCTGAAATGACCTACTTGTTGCGAATGTCCTCGTCAAGGGACTCTGCCTGATCTGGGGTGAGAGTCGAGGTCTTGTCCAGCTTCAGGTATTGGGATCCGACCTCTTTGTCTAGGCGTTGAGAATCATATAGATGTTCATAAAAAACCTTAACGCCATTCGCTATGTTTGGACCTTCAGGGACCAGGTTTCCTGCAGAGGAATACATCTCAGAGATTCTCTGTTCTTGTGTTTTAGCCCGGAGATAATTAGCCAGGCGCCGGCCGCACTTGTCTCCCCCGATATAATATGAGTGTTATGAGCGGAGGGCTGAGTATTCTGCCCTATCTGTGTCTAGAGCTGATATTTGTGCATGCATGTTGGATAGCTGTCGCCAGACCCGTGGAGCTCCAGTGCGCTGATGTATGCGTTCAAGTTCCCTGGTTTGCCTAGTGAGGTTCTCCTTCTTTGCCTTGCACAACTTATTGTCTGCTGAGGAAATAGCAATGCATTCCCCTCTAATAACAGCCTTGAGTGCTCCTCATAGTGACGCTGATGATGTTTCGGTGGTATCATTATGTAAGATAGTGCCTGCTGGATTTGGTTCTTGACCACCTTGCAGAGTAACATTGAGTCTCGTAACCACCAAGACCTGGGTGGGGGGGAGCATTCGGGGGAAGAGAAAGTGAGAGTGTGACCACCCCATGGTTGGACAGTGCAGCTGTGTGTATTTCAACGTCTTGTATGAGTGGAAGAATGTCCCTGGTACCCAAAAAATAGTCCAGCCTGGCATATGTTTTATGGGCATTAGAATAGTAAGAGTATACTTTGGACTGCGGATGTTTAGCCCTCCATAAGTCCACCACCCCCATCTGCCCCAGTTGTGCTTGGCCCTCCATGGACAGCGCTTTGGACTGGCCGTACTTCGGTGTTGACCTGTCAATTGAGTTGTCGAATACCAGATTGAGGTCCCCTCCCAGTAGTACTAGTTGGTCGCCAGAACCCAGCGCTCTCTCTAGCGCCCCAAATAGGAACCCTTCTTGTTTCCCATTGGGAGCATAGATTGTGCCTATCGCGAATGACCTCCCTGCAATAGAAAACCTATATATCAACAGACACCCCCTGATTTCTTCTATCATCTGCTCTATCACCCCACAGAATGACTTGGCCACCAAAATTGGCACTCCCGCTGTTTGGCGGGAGCGGACAAAAGAAATTGCTGAGGGATGGCCCTAGATTTCAGTCTGTGACAGTCCCCATATAGTAGGTGGGTTTCCTGCAGTTGGCAGATATCTGCCTGGGAGGACTCAAGGTGGTTGTATCGCCCGCCTTTTGATCAGATTATTAAGCCCCCGCACATTGAGTGTTCAAATGCGGAGTGCTTCCTGTCATGTGGGAAGCGTCCTGGCGTCTGCTCCATCCAACCCTGACCCTCTACCTTCCCTCGCAGGAACTCAAGAAACTATATGGTGCATGGTATCAGTACAGTGTATAATAGTAGTGCTGCCCCTGTATGGGTGAGTGTAGGCCCCAACAAATTCCCATTCAGAAAATTACAAACAACAACAATAAGAAAAAATAGAAATACATTCATTCTTCTAGTCCTGTGGAATATCGAAACCACATGGTAGGCCCAAAGGGTAGTGTAGTGTGGTCTGTGGCTCGACTCCTCCCGCCCGCCGCCTCTCTCTGATCTGTACATTATGCCAATGTTAGGTCCAGGCTCAAGGGGCAACGGCTTTTGCCAAAGTGGAAGGGACCGCGTCCAAAGCTGCCTGCCGGCCCTTAGCGATCTCCTCAGGGTTTGGCTTTGCTAGTGCGTGGCGTTGACCCACTCTCTGCCAGCCGCTTTTCGTCACTCTTTGTGAGGAGGGTGGTGTGTGCTTGGGGTGCTGCTCCTTCGGAGGATCTATTCTCAGAACATGGCATGTCTCTGCAAGTGAGCGAAGTTGGAGGAGTTTTCCCTCCCAGCGGAAAATTAAGCAAAAGGGGTTGCCCCAGGAGTAGCAAATGCCCAGGCTGTGGAGCTGCTCTGTCACCGGGCGGAACGATCAGCGTTTTTGCAGGGTAAGAGCTGTGAGGGCCTGAAAAAGGGTGGGGACTGGCCTTGGAAGACTATAGGGTGCGAACTGCGTGCCTTCATCAGAATCTCCTCTTTAACTTGAAAGTCATGCACACAGACCAGTATGTCCGGGTGGGCTAGAAACGTTCTGCCTGGGGAGTCCCACCCGATGTGCTCTGTCCAGCTGAATCGGAGATTGCGTAGGGCCCCCCTAAAATATGGTGGAAAAGGTCTCGGACAAAACCAAAAATGCCATCACCCTCTGCCCCGTACGCCACTCCCCTAATGCGCACATTGTTCCTCAGGGAGCAATTTTCCAAGGCTTCTAGATGTGCCTGCATGTCGATGTGCTGCTCCCGGAGTCGGATAACTTCTTGTTAAAGGGACTCTGTCTTCTCATCGCGGCCTGCTTCCTTTTCCTCCAGATCCGCCATGCGCTCTCCCAGGGCATCCACATCTCTCCGGGTCATCTTGATCTCCTGGGTAATTCACTTTTTAGAGAGTGGAGTTTGTCTCGGAGAAAAATAAACAGTGCTTCCATAAACAACTGTGTCACTGGTTCTTTCATGGTATGATCTGGTTGGGAGTCCGTCCCGCCCGGCAGCACAGCAGCGTCCCCTGATGTGGCCCCCTGTGCGGGAGAGGAGGTCTTTAATTGAGCAGTCTTATTTGGTCACCTGGTCGCCATTGTAAATGAAACAGCAATACCAGTCGCCCGGGGTCTTCTGGTTCGACATGCTGTTTTCGTGCTGTCTGGCTGCCGTCATAGGACTTGATCGGCTAATCAAGTTGTGCCAGAGCACTGCTCTCAGATTAGGCATTCGTGTGCCCCGTGGTCACGCCCCCACTGTGGAAGCCCTTAGATTGGAAAGTGCATGAGAGGGGGCCTACGTGGTGGTGCCCCCCAGGCCATGGCCTGCTGCCTCCCCCGGCGTCTCTGGAGCCCCGGTGTGTAGTAGCTGTGAAAGTTGGTGGGCTTTGAGGTGCGCTCCCCACCAAGTGTGCCGCACCCCTTCTGCTGCCCCCAGTGGCCCCTGCCCACCACGGGCCGAACTGCCTGCTGACTTGACGGCAGAGGAGCACTGACAGGGGGCACGGAGCCCCAACAAGTCTTCCCACAGCTTTGTTCGGACCTAGGCCCTCTCCTCCACATGCGTCAGGGCTGCCTTGGCTGAACCACGTTCTCTATCAGCCTTCAGGACTGTGTGGGGGGGTGTATGCCTTGACCCGAGCTGAGGTTCCCCCTGATCTGTGCGTGGTGAAGAGGAGATGCAGTACAGCGCTGCCCGCAGCCTACCTCCCTTGCCTGTTCAAGGCCGAGCTCACAATGTTTGCCGCAATTCGACGGGGCCCGAGCCAGCCTCCCCTGCATTGATACCTGGAGATCGTTGCTCAGTCCTCGAAATGCCACCCGTGGGGGCCACTTGTCGTGGGCTGGTCTGCCCGCCAAGAAGGAGTCACAGCAGGGAGGCAGAACCCCGGATGGAGCCACTCTCGTGCCACCTCGCCCCTCTGTCTCACCTCAAGACTCTCGTCAGGGCTGTTCCTTCGGCCCGGTATTGATGTGTCCGGTACAGGCTCTCCGTGTAGAACAGGGGGGGAGTGCGGCGCGGCAGGTGCCCGCGGCTGCCTATCAAGGCCTCGGAGATGAGGCCTCGGCACTCGTGCACCCCAGTTACAGCTTTGGGCACGAGTGCCGCTGCAGCACACCTCCCTCGCTGCCACCGAAACACCCCGCCAGCTGCTTCTCGGCTGGGTCGCTCCGGTTCGCTTTGTCACCAGCCTTCTCCTCAGATGTTAGCGCCCCCTCCGGTGCTTCATATGCCCCAGGCCAGACCCGGTAAAAGCTGTTTAGGGCAGTGACGGGCAGGAGAGTCATCAAGGCTCAACTTGCCTCGGCGCCATCTTGGCCACACCCCCCATTGGGTTTTTTAAAAGAAGAAAAAGCATTGTTTTTTCCTGCAAGGAGTATTGTAGATGGGATTTTCAAACCAGAAAAAGACGTGAGGCCAGCAAATGACCTAATCGAAGGATGTGGAGCATTAGGGACCCTTTGGCGGTCTGGGTTATTTGGGGACACTCACATTCTTATGTTTTTGGAACTTTGTACACGGCTTTGAGGAGCCTGAAGGTAATGAACTAATCGGATAATTGTGTTCTACAGGTTCAATCGCAAGTTTAAAAATGCATGAGCCACATATGTGAGTGAAATAAATCTCAAATGGGGATTTTCTGCCACCCAGGCAAATGTTCTCACACCCTGAGGATTCCTCCTTTGAAAACAAATTATCACGGACAAGGGCCAGGCAAATGTAGCTGTAAGAAGATCAAAGTGTGTAGCTTGAGATAGATTTCTTGTCCATTGTCCTGCCATTTTTATCGGTACTACTCACATATACAGCTCATACCAAATCTAGTCTACCAAATGGAGATAGCGGGTAGTTGGGTACAAGGATACAGGGGCACCTTTACAAGCCCATAGCGCCACTTGTGCATCACTTTTTTTGACATACTGGCGGCGCAGTGTGCCTGCCCATATTTACGAGGCCATGTAAAGCCACCATGTGTGGCTTTTCATGGCCTTGTAAGTATGGCCCCTTTTCACGCATTACTCTACGTGAAATGGGTGTTCCATGCAACATCTATAGAACCTGACGCATTCGCAGATTTACAAGGTTTTGTAAACCTGGGAATGCTTCTGATTCCTACACCTCCCCCAGGGAAGGCATAACGGAGGTGCAACAAGGAGAAATACCTTTATTTCTCCAGTTTTTCCTTTTTAGGTCGAACCGGGACAGGGCATGCGCTGCTCTGTGAGGCATGCTGTATTCAGGTAAGGACTTGAAGCTCCACCCATTTTTTTTATTGGCTTGCGCTATTGTCTATTGTAAACTGTGGGTGGTCATTGGTCAATAGACTTAGTAGTCCCGCTTTAGTACAGCCTTGTCTAATTTTGTAACCCTGTTAAGTATGTTGTTACCCGGTAAACTTTATTTACAGCCTCCAAGCACCATTTTCTCAAATAGCTTTGTCCTGCCTGCTGTTGCAGACAGGACACGCTCTCTCCTAATGCTTTTTTAAAAGTTTTATAGCACGACCGCCAAACGCATTTGCAATGCAATAGGTCAGCATTGGCGTGAGTTTAAGCTATTGCCATTGTAAATGACAATGCCTTTTAGTGAAGCAAGGCATTGTCATTTACAATGACAATAGCCTAAACTCTCATAAATGTGAGACCTATTGCATTGAAAATGCTTGTTCTATGTGTGTTGCATTCTGCAGCACACATAGAAAGAGGAAACCACCTCTCGTGATTGTTTTTGTGCAGGAAGGTGTCCCAGTCACCCCTACAATGCAGACACCCTTGCACCTGCAAGCCACGTTTTGACAAAGCAGCTAAAATAGCTACGAAAACAGTAAACTAAATGTTGGATACACAATGCAAACCTTAACAGAATTCAAATCCACCGACCACAGCACTCCCCAAAGCTTGGCCTAAAAACATAGAAAGATGAAAATCCATGCCATAGATTGCTAGAAATAGCAATTGATGAATCAGCCACCAATAACACATATGACGTTTTTTTAGGGTATTGAAGAATGGGACACAAAAGTTGCCGAGCTAAATACTAACATCAAAAACCCAGCACAATGACGATTGCACACGTATTTACAGAGTGACCCTATTCAATAATACTTCATACTGTAAAGACTTCGGGGCACCTTTACTATTATTTACAGCAACGTGTGGCAGCAAGTGAACTTGCTGAGCTATATTGCATGAAAGGGAAAGAGCAGAAATGATACATATCGGATATTTCTGTTCCCTGCTTGCGCTGGCACACTGTGTTGCCTAGCGCAAACGCAGGGACCTTTGCACAGGCAGGATTGCTTTTGTGCAGGAAGGGATATCGCCCTGCACAAAACAATACTTAGAGGCATATTCCTCCTGCCATGTGTGCGGCAGAATGCAGCACAACTGGTAAGAGGAAGTAACAATTTAAAATAAAGATATTTCTCCTCATTACACCTCTGTATTGGTAGGGGCGCCATTTTGCACAAACCTAGGTTTGCAAGTCTTTGTAAATCTGAGTTTGCATCAAAATACATGGGTAGATGCTCGACAACACCCATGCTCCGCCCATGTAATGCCTATCTGAGGCAAAGTAAGGCAAGGCAGTGCTATGCACTGTGTTACTTTGTATTTACTAAACCAGGCAAATCCACATAACTCGACTTTGCATTACTTTACTAAATGCCAAAAAAGAATTTGTTTTGGGGTTCCACCACAAAAGTGATACAACTCGGACGCAAAATCATAGTAAATCTAGGCCTCCATGAGTTACCTAATTCTGTAAATTGGTAGCAGTTGGGGAATCGGATAAAATACAAAAGCGTGTTTCGTACAAACTGATCACACATTTAGGATGCTGCATAGATCTTTGTAGAACTGCAGGATGTCAATCAGAGATTTTGAATCTAAAAACTCAAACACAGGTAAAGACATGCTATAAATCACATCACAATCTTAACAGCCCGAAGCAGAGAGCGAGACACAATCAGTGCCAAAGCACTGCCTGTGCTAAAAGCAATAAGCATGCTGCCCCAAACTAACGAAACACGAACCACAAACGTTTCTTACCATAGCATCACATATCATGTTTCCCAAGTTGCATTCTCGGAAACGGCATTCCAAACTTGAGCCATTTAGGTAGACCAATGTTTTCCCGACAACTTGGGAAGAGAAATTCTTTATACTTATCTGCCACTGATCGACCTCTGCTTGCAGGCCTGCATCTGAAAGGCAAAAGGGACTCATCACTAGCATGCAGTAAACACTTTATGGCAAATTACAATTCACAGTAAATGATTGGATGGCAGTCCACTCACAGAAGGCTACCATGGCATAGAGCCACCACAGTGCAGAGCAGAGGAATGAATGCACACTTGCAAGCAATAAATTAGGCGGTATCAGGTACAAATGATGTCTCAATATTGTATCGCCTGGGGAGTAGACATGCACCTGACATTAGAGCAGCGCAATGTAGACTCTACACTTGCATGTCGCAGAAATGCAATTATCTACGTGCATTTCACTTTATATTCACCTTGAGCCTTAACTTCAGTAACATGTGTGAAGCATTAAAACGTATTGATCAAATGTATTTACTGTAGAGACTAGAGATGTATATGTGTTTACTCTTACATTTGAAGTTCTATTTGCATACGTAAACGTGTACCCTTTTACTCACATTTTACATTTATTTCTCATGCTATACATTTAAGTGCACATTAAGGGGCCGTTTACAAGGCGGCCTGTAAAGGCTCCGACCACAGGGCTGCATCGTAATGGGCTGCGTGGTTTTCTTTCCAACTGTCTCATTATGATGAAGGCAATTGGTAAGGAAACCGGTCAGTCATTCCAGCTGGCTTCTAATGGGCTCGGGGAGCCGATCGAGCAGTCGGAAGCCGCCCAGTAATGTCAAGGGCGGACCTTTCCGCCACTGAGATTACAGTGCATGGTTTCCGACATGGTTTATATAAAGGCCTGTTTGACATGGAAACCATGTCGGAAATCGTGTTTGGGGCCCCCAGCAGGGCCCCCTTTGGTGCCAAAAGGGGGCACCTATAGTGCCCCTCAGTTCATCCCACCACCTTATGGCAGGCACCTTGTGCCGCCTGTCACGGGGTGCAGGGATGAACTGCACCTCCCATCCCTCAATGGTAGCTTGTGTTACGGCTGGTTTATGGCTGGAACACGATCTCCCATTGAGGAAAGGGGTCATGCGACTGAACAGTGTTCTGTTGTATTGAAATGTGTCTGTCGGTCCCAGGACAAAGTCGTTGTTGGGCCGAAGCAATTCTGCCCGACATCAAAATAGGCCCCTGAATGCTTAATTAAAGTTAACCTGACTGCAGGCCCCAGTTGAAATTCATTTTGCTTTGCCAGCATGTTTTCCTTTTTTTGCAGGACTATTATTTACTTAGTTAGAGAAAGGCTCATTGTCTGTATTAGATTGCTGATAGAGAGGCCCGGAACGAAACTTGGCAGTAAACGTGGAGAAACAATGGTCGTAGGAGGCCTTCTGTTCATCATGCACCATGATGGCAAGATGCTCCAAGTTGAGGGCAGCAGTCTCAGTTTGATGTGTTGGGAAAATTGAGCTAAGTTGCAGATGCACTCAAGTAATGGTTTGATTGGTGCCTGTTGGTGCGATAGGGGATAAGGATGTTTCTGCATCTTCTTCTGTTGGTGTTCACACAATTAGAGTCACAGCAGATTCCTTTTAGACTTTGAGGGGTACAGACCTTTCTGCTTGAAAGTGTGAAGCTTTATGCTAAGCACTTATTTCTTTTTTCTTTAGACTTTTACTGAAGTCTAAACATGATTACTCCTTCTGTGTTCCCAAATTAGAGACTCTTGATAGATGTCCCTATATTTGACTTATGTTTAGACATAAGAACAAAAGTTTCTTTACGGAACACCTGTTCACTTTCATTTGTTTCTGTATTGTTGTGGCTATTACAATTCTGCATCTTATTCCGTAGTGTCTCAATCAACTGAGATATTTCAGCCTACCTTTTCTACTGATGTACATACTGAACTTACTTTGGGCTTGCATATATATACGAGATTGAATGGTAATCCAAATAAAACCCCATAACCATAATTAGTGATTCTTGGTCCTTATTGTGGAGTCACACTGGCTTTACAAGTCAAAAATATATTGTTGATGTTTTCTCCCTTCCAATGCTTCATGTCAGCTAAAAAGGTCCACTCGATCAATGAGGAAAAATTCTTATCAACTTGACGAAGATATTCCGTTGTAAGGCCCAGCGCTCCAGCAATATAGTGCAAGGTAGAAGAATTGCGGGTGGTGGATGCATCACAAAAGCTGTTGCTCCGTTGCACAGTCCAGTCAAGGTTAACCTGTCTTTATAACAAATCTAATTATTAGTAAAGCACTAATACCACACACATGAGTCACTTGTGTCTCTAGTTGACCAGCTATCCAGATCTTCATTTTCAATAACCTATATATAAGGAGAACTATTGTGCATGCAGTTGGATATTGCAGAAGGACGGAAAGCTAGGAGGCAAGCTTACAGTATTTATACTTCCTTCGGCGAACAATGCCTCTCTTAACATCACTGCAACTAGGCGCTAAATCTTAAAACCACAACTATGAGCTTTGGGGTGTAAACAAGAACATTGTATACCAAATGTTCCATCTGAAAACACTTCTGCGTCCACAATTTTCTCACAGTTTTCTCTCTTTCATATTGTCTCGTTCTCACACTAATTTCTCACATGGAATTGACACTCTTACTCTCTTCCCTCACTCAATTACATACATGCTTTTGCCAGTAATTGCTGTGTTTCTTAGATGGAAAGTGTTGAAAGATAATTTTTCGGGCGTGCACTTTTGAAAACAAAACTGTGCTCCACCATGTAGCCATATATAAGAAAATAAGGTGACCTGGGATGTTTTGTAGCTAAATGCAGTAAACAGCAGCCCCCGTGAGATTCACATTGACTGTGTTGTGCAGACTAGGAGCAAATATCTTTCACATTTTTGCACTCACCCCTCCTGTCAGGAGTCCACACTTTTTTATTAAATCTTTTTTCAACATTTTTGCAGGGCTCACTTTGATTTCAAGTCTGACCTGAAAGCCATGTGAGCCCTGAGTACATCTGGAGGCAGAACACAAATACACCAGGGGCATTCTGGCTTTACACTTACATCTCTTTGGGACAATCGGCGGTAAAGCACTGGTCCAGATTCAAAGCAAAATTGCAACTACTTGGACTTACAAGCTACTTCCTGATTGAAGTTCGGCATCACAAATTGTTCAGAGATGGGCCAGATTACTAATTTAACAGTTTCTCTCCTACCCAACAGGGTCTAAAAGTTTGCTTCGATTGTCAGCCAACATAACTACGGTGTCTGTAATTTAACCACTGCTTTTATAAAACATTATTAAATTGTTATAGTCTAACAAAAATAGCCATGTAACAGATGGAGAGGGAAAGGAAAATTCTAGGACAGTCTCATGCTGCAGACCCGGATTCGTTCTGCTTCTCTTTAAGAGATCTTCCCAGGTTGCCTTGCAGCCATAGCGTTTGTGGAAAGTCATGTTTCTCACAGCAGGTAGCACTGGGTCTGGCTCCTAACAGGGGTACCCACAACATGGGCACAGTGAAGTGTGAGATCTCTGCAGAGAGCTATCACACAACCTCCTGAAGCAGCAATTAGGGACCAACAAAGGGGAAGCCCTCACCTAAATATTTCCTTATCTTACAAAACAAATTTTGCAGTGTCACCCCTCACACCAACCTTCCACTAAATACACTGCTTAATTTGTAAATTTATGTAAATGAATGAGTGCTGGTGTCCAAAGCTCTGCTCAGAAATTCACAGCCGACACAATTAAATGTCGGCGCGCCAAATACAAACGCTGCATCTCACATCCACCTCATGCCTCTTTAATCCACTACCAGACACTCCCTAACCCTTTATCTCACTCTTGCATGTTCTTGCTTTATCCCGTTGTGACGGTTTTTCCGTCTTTCTCTTCCTCTGTCTTTCCACACTGTGTGTTTTTCCCTTTATTGCGATTTGTACTTGCCCTATGCAGAAAAAGAAAATGTCAGTTCCCAAAAATTTGTGCCAGTCACAGATTCAAATATAGCCATGACTAAATGCCAAAGTTCTGGAAGACAAATCAGCGGCTCCTTGCTAATAAAAGTTAGCATGGAATTTCTAAAGGGAGCCCTGTCTCCAATGTCCTCACAGTGTGTGGGTCTCCACCCCAAACTACATGAATGCAGACAATAAACATCCACTGTCTGTGGTTCCCATTCTCACCCCCATCTTGTGTCATGCCTAACCAGCGGCATCTTTAAAGGGTCCTGATTTCTTTTGTGATAATACTGTGAGCTAAACATTAAGGGTGAATATTAGAAGACATCTAGCCTCGCTTCTGCAGAATCTCCTCTACATGTTTGCATTATTTCCCCAGTATAATCTCTCACACTGTTATAATCATGAGGTTACAGTTGCTTTCTAGCACAGCGTGAAGCTTGTGATATCTCCCCTTACACTTCAAACCCCTGTGCTGATCAGTTATTCTTCCTGAAGCGGAGGTACAGCAGTAGCCTGACAGCGAAAAGACTGTCCATCTAATTCTAGTGGCTATCAATAATATTAATAATACAATAATGTAGCACTATGTGCATGCAAATTATGTTGTTTCTTGTTATAGTTTTCCAACTTTTTATGGCTTCCAATCTCAAAAAACCTCGCCTATATTTCTAAAATCCTGCATGAAAAACTGAGCTTGACCTACAACCTCTGATTGTTGCCTCTCCTTTTTCCTTTCAAATGGGCATCTACTTACTTTCACTTTCCATCCTTTTCATACTTTCTAGCTCAGAGCAGAGTCTGCTGTAACTCACATGGATGTTTGCCTTTATCTCGATTGTTGGTTGCCGGGGTGGACTGGCCGCAGCGGGCATTGGGTGTTTCCCCAGGAGGCTGGAAGGGCCAGTTTTGTAGCGTTGTGGGCTGGTTTTGCAGCAGTACACCTGCAAGCTCAATGCCCAGGGTGGGGGAGGGGGGCAGGCTGGTCTCACAAACTTGCCAGGGCTGCTTAGGGTTTCCAGTCCGGCCCGGATAGTATGTCTGCTGATTTCCATTACAACATACATTTGAAACAGGGCAGACTCACTTGATTCCCAAATAAGCTAGACTAGTCCCAATAACCTAATGAACTATTGGCCCATTGTCCATCTCATTTTGAAAAAGTTGTTGCCAACCAAATTCAAGAGCAGACTGAAACAAATCTTGTTGTTTGACTAACAACCAGGCTTCAGAGCGCACATCAGCACAAAGACAGCCCTCATCCAGGTTGTGGGTGGCACACTGCACATTGTATGCAAGGGCGACCACCTTCAGTTTGCCATTCTTAACTTATCAGAACCCGTTAACACCATTGAACAGCAAGCCATTTATCAATATACTTTTAATATTCATGGGCTTTAAATATACTGTTGACTTTCATTCTACTTTATTGGTCCCTCCCAACTCATCACAATGGACTTTTTGCGATCTCGAGAACTACCAGTAAGTTGCAATGTTCTACAAGGATCCATCCACTCCTCGGTGATTATCAACTGGTATGGGGGATCTGATCACAATTAGAATGTTCATCGTTCACAAATAGACTGTTGATTAAGCAATACACGGTGGTTATGCTGACTGAACATTTTCTGCTACTGTATCAATGTTCAGCTCATAAGGGGCCCTGATGGGTTGTGGAATATTCAGGTATTCCTTTATTCTCACAAATAGACTGCTAATTAAACAATAAGCAATGGCCAGGCTCAAAGATGCCTAGTGCTTCTCCTGCAATGTTCGGATAACAATGGGCCTGAATTGCAATTTTAATGTTCTGGTGTTGCTCTAGCTTTCATGAAAAGGTTACTGATTGAGTAAAAGACAAAGGTGAAACTCTGCAGACACTCCCATTATAATGTAATTTCTGCAAAATAAGGAAAATAATTCACAAGTCCACCAAAAATATGGGTAATTAACAGAGAATGCATAAAAAGAACTAAAGGAATATTTCCGCTACTGTCAGCAAGGCAGTGCTAATAATGTACATTGATTACAGTTTGAATGTTAAGCTTTCATTCAAAGACTGTGGATTGAACAATATGAAGTGGTTATGCCCAGAGAATTTTGAAGATAATCCGGCAATGTTAAGGTAACAATGGACCCTGATTGCATTTAAAATGTTTAGGTTTCACCCATCTTTCACAAATAGGCGGATAATTTAACAATGAAGAGTGGCTAAGCTCATAAATGTTTGAAGCAATATTTGGCCAACAATAGGCCAGGATTCCAATTTAAATGTACAGGTCTTGCTTTTAGCTTTCTTGATGAAGTTGCTTATTAGACCACAGGCAATAAATGGTGAAGCTCTGCAGAAGCTGTCATTTTGAGGCAATTTGCATGAAAATGGAAAATATGTGATGGTTCCTCTGAAATATGTTTTAAACGATTGCATTTTGTACACTAAAACACTCCTACAATTAAAGCACACAAACAAGAGGAGAAGGAGAGTGTTTGAGGTTGAGCAAGTGCTAGAATGAGAAAGATTCATCAGGAGGGTCTAAAGAGAATGAGTGTAGAGGGCTAGTAGAATAAACGACCAAAGAGCCAAAAGGAACAGCAGCTTTAAGGTTAATATTTAAGCTGTGTCTAACTGTGCAGTTGTTGTCAATAAAAAGCAATTCAGGCCCTTGCTGATATTTTAAAATAGAGGAGTCTCTGCAGAGTAAGGTGCAGGCTTGGTAAGTGAGTGTGTACTATTTAAGCGAGAATGGGAGGGATATAGTGCCTTTCCAGCAATGGAAGGGTATTTTGCCCCCTGTCTTCCTCAAGGCATGAGCAAAGTCATGTAGTGACATAGTGGGAGGCATAGGACATCCCACTTCGTGATCAAGGAAAAGGTGATGTGTCTTTCATTTGCCTTGACCAACTGCATGGAGGATAGCTGGTGTGCACCACATAAGTACAAGGCTGGGGGTATGTAGTACCCCATGCCTTACTAAAGGCTGGAGGTGTATTTTACAGGTGCCTCATTCCCCGACTTGCTAGAGGACAGAGAATATTTTGGCCCTGATTACGAGTCTGGTGGTCTGAGGACCGCCAGACTCGTGGGGCACAGTGGTGGCGGTCAAGCGACCGGTCTGATCGCTCCATTACAAGTTGGCCGGTTGGACAGTCCAGGGATTACTGCTGCCAGGGAACTGCCGTTTCCTGGCAGTGTTGCGGTGGTCAGAGCCCCCAATATGTTTGGCGGGACGTGTGCTGCACAATGAAGCACAACTAGACACCAAAAAACGAGGAGAAATTAAACATTTCTCCTTGTTTCACCATGTTAAGACCAGGTTTTTTTGTCTCAATTTTGGCACTGCCCCATATTTACGCCGCCTTGTAAATAAGGCAAAGGACTTAACACAACCAGAACATCCTAAAAAGTGACGTTCTGGTGGCGTTAAGTCCTTGTACATATGGCCCAATGTATTTCCGAGTTTGATGAATGGAAAATTTGGAGTAACAGTTCATTAAAGTGTACCCTCTCTGATTTCCGGTTGCTAGGACTTAGAGGTGGGATTTGTGTACTCACTGAAATGATATATTTTAAAAAATGATCTCTTTCTAAATTGAATCATTGTCAGCCTGCACACAACAGATCAGGATAATCCTCTGCATTGTCACTGTTGTCATGACCCAGGACACTGCAGAAACAGAATATTTCATTGTTCACAAACCCTTGAGATGGAAGAAGGGGACTGTTGGACTTGGCCTTTTCCCCCAAATTTTTCGCTTTTGACCCCCTTATCTAGATTGTCTCCCCCATGGGATTAAACCTGTATAGGCCATGAGTGGTGTGAGACCCCTTTTGAAAAATGTAATTACATGTAATAATGTGAGCACTTGTAAATTTCCCCGTTTTAGAACTGTACCTGACTGAAAAGTATTGTATTTAAAATGGATGCCATGGCCATGGGTTTTGCCACTGGACTGCCATAGGTCAGCGGTCTAGATAATATTACCCAGCTACCCCTAGCTTTTGGAGGGAAAGCCTGGCACTCAGGGTGCTCACCCCCTCCCCTAGAACCAGTTTAGGCTAGATGTGCCAACATTCTAGAAGGTCCTGGCACTGCCTGGGAGGAGGGTATAAATAGGGAGAAGTGTCACCAGAGAGTCAGTCAGCGCTGGGACAAAGAAGAGAGGGGACCTGCTGTGAGGTGCTACCGCCACATGGGCCTGTGAGCTGGGCCCTGCACCCCTATAAACCCCCCCCTCTGCTGTCCCCATGGGCCCCTGACAAGGGAGGGCCCCTATCCAGGTCACTGACGCTGTTTGACCGGGTACCACGCCAGCGCTGTGTGAAGAAGCGCCCAGGAGGTGAGGAGTGTGCCCCTGAGGAATTGCTGTGGGACTGTCTGCCCCTCTGAAGCACCCTGGGGAAGATTGTGCCCCCAAAGGAATTGTTGCTGGCTGAGGTGGTGTGAGGCCCTGTGGAAGCGCTGGGCCCCTGGGACTGTTGTGGCCCCCTAGTGTTGAAAAGCCCGCCTGTCCAGCGCTGTGTGGTGAAGCGCTAAATTCCTGCCCCCTCAGCGTGGTCAATGGAAGGAGCTGAGGTTGTGGGCAGAGGGAGGCGCCGTGCGTTATGAATAGCGCTGTTTTATGAGGAGACTGTGGCAGCCTGTGATTACCCTCGTTGGTGGAGGTGCGCTTTTGCTGAGGAGAATAATTAATTCAAAGGGAGCCTACCCCTTATTGATGCCACCGTCACCGCCGCAGCCCGGCGTCGTTGCGGCGGCCCCCGGTACCAGGAGAGGGCCGCCGAAGTAAGGAAGGGGCCGCGCTAGGCCCTGAGGCCGCGGCACTCACGTCACGTGACGGGGGCGCCCGGCCGCGTCATCGGCCCGCCCCCGCCAACGCCGTATAGGGATTGGTTGCCGGCCCGGGCGGCCAGGAAGGCAGGAAGAAGCGGAGTCTAAGCCCCGGGTCCCCGTGAGGTAGGAGGGGGACCCGGGTGAATCTTTGTTGCGGGGCCCCCATGCCAAGGAGGGAGCCCCGAGAGGAGCAACCGGAGCGGGAGGCCACCCCGCCGGTCTGTGTTCCCACGCGAGGGGCCGGTGTGGTAGGCGGGGCCGGGGCACACTGTCGATGCCCGCCCCACCCCCCGGCCTGAGGCGCCCGGCATAGTGCAACTGCGAGGCTCCTGTGAAGTCAAGGGAGCCCCAATTGAGCCGCCCAGACCCCCGGTGAGGAGAAGGAGCCGGGTGACTCCCCCAGAGGGGAGTAAAGTTCCCCTTTTCGTGTGCTACGCCAGGGGGCCTCGAGGCACATTGCCGGTGCCTGCCCCCACGCCTTGCAGACCAGGTCCCCACAGGATAAGAGGGGCCTGGGAGAATCGGAAGTCGCGGGAAGGTGCTGCAGGACCCGCAGGGCTCCCGGGTGGGTCAGGGAAGCCCTGCAATTGAGAGCACGGTGAAGCAGGGGCGTCGAGGCACATTGCCGGTGCCTGCCCCCACCCCAAAGGAGGCCCTGGACAGCCCGGTGAGTGTGGGCAACCATGTACAGTGTGGGGGGTGGAGAGGGCAACGGGACACAGGGTCGGTGTCCGCCCCTTCCCTGCCTCTGTTGACTATGTGGGGCCCAAGTGCCCAGAAACCAAGTAAAGCCTACTGGTGACTGATCCAGAGCCCCGGGATAACTGAACTGTCTACGGAAGCCCCTATTCACCCTAAAAGTCACAGGGAAAGAGGTAGAATGTTGTTGTGGCCCCCAGGAAAAGGTTGGACATGCCTAGCCCAGCGAGGGGTTCATTGAAATGCACCTTTTTGCCTGTTGCCTAATTTTCCCTGAAGTGTCCCACCTATATATGTAGGCCCCGAAGAGGGTTTGTCCTAGGTTGAGGATCTTAGGCCCAGAGACTGGCCCCCATTAGGTTCAAGGTAATACGGGCCTAGGGGTTAGGTGACTGCTAACTGCCTGTTCTCCCTAGTTAGGGTTGGGCCTTATGCTAAAGTAGAGTGCCTAGCGTACTGCGTCCCCGATCTGGGATTGGGACGTCAGGGGCCTAATAAGGGTGGGCGGTTGTGTACACCCTGATGTTCATACCCCGAGGTTGTTGGTAGAGGGAGCCTAGCTATTCCCTTACAGGTGTTCCTGAGCTATAAGGAGGGCTCCTACCTGATATCTATGCTGGGCGATGTATGTTCCGCCTAGGTTGGTCAATGGGTTGGCCTGATGTTATTCCAGGCCCTTGTTATGTACCAGATTGATGGGCCGGATAGGTTGATTTATTGCAGGTGTTCCTGCCCATGTTATGCCGTGATGCCCTAATGTTTTCTTTCCCTAACAGGGTTGGGTTGGTGTTAATGTGCATGATGGTTAACTATGCTAATGTAGAACTTTTGCAATTACAGCCTTCCCAGTAGGATGAGAGCCTGAGTTGGCCCCGCCAGATTGGCCCCAGGTCTAGTGTTAAGTTAACCATCCTTTTTCCTTGCAGCATGGACTTATGGACTCATCCCTTTTGTCCCATGTAAATAATTCCCCATGATGTATTTGGCTCTGGCGCCAGTTGGCGCCTTGTTGTGATTACCAGTGTATTTTTCCTTTTTACCTTGCAGGTTGGAGATAACACTAAACTTATTCTTTTCCAACCAAAGGTGGTGTCGTGACTCTTTTGTAGTGTGATTGGTGGGTCGTCTGTGGGTACTGCGTGAATGCTTCACATGTCCTCGAAGTTTGGCCTGCCCGCTTGATGCCATGCTACCCCCTTGGAGATTTGGGCAACCCCCATTTCCAACATTTGGTGGCAGAGCGGTGGGATAGGACTTGTGTTGCGCAGTACCACGGCGGCCACGGGTTACACTGCAAATAGAGCTTTGGATGTAATCCGAGCCTTGTTGTGGGGATTATTGTTGTTTGCTAAATTGCTTCCTCCTGAAGAGTGTTCTGAACTGTCCCCTTGTTCCACTGGGAGGGTGTGTCCCGGGTGTACCTCGCCACGATGGGGTTGATTTACCAGGAAGTGGAACTGATGGAGTACACCGAACAGGAGGTGATAGACTTCCTCCTGGAGAGAAGGATACCCCCAGTAGGGAACATTAGGAGGAATTTGTTTCTCTATGAGGCCCTCAAGAGGGGAGAGCCCTTAGAGATTGATGGGGACTTGTCTGACTACCCCCCCGAAGTTTTGAAGGGTCAGTGGGTTAGAGACCAGAGAGAGGGCTCCCCATCCAGAACCCTGGGAGGTAATTGCTCCGATGAGGAGGAGGAAGAGTCTAGCAGGGCAGAGACGCCAGTAGCTGTGGAGGACACCGAAGATAGGGAGTCTCGCACTGGGTCCAGTCCCGGGGGCACTGCCCCATCCCTTTCCCTGTCCCCAGAAGAATGGGTAGATAGGAGAGAAGTAAGGGAGTATCAGCTGGCGCTGGCAAAGCTCAGGCATGCCGAGGGCTTAGCGCAGCTGAGGGTAGAAGAGCAGCGACTAGAGACTGAAAAAGTCCTAGCGCTGGAGAGGATGGCGGAGGCGGAGAGGGCCTTCGCCAGAGAGAGATCAGCTCAGGTGGGTAGGTTGTCCCCTGAGAGTGGTTTTAGGAGTCTGGATTCACCGAAGAGGGTGGGATCCAGTGGTGGCAGCGAGTGTAGGTCCAGTGCAAGAAATCCCACTCCCGAAACCCAGGAGACCGTGCCTGATTCCCCGGAAGAGGAGGACGGGTTAGTGTTTAAGGGCAGGGGAAAGCTGTTCCATCAGTCCTGGGGAGAGTTCGAAGAGGAGTGTTGGACTGTACTGGAGGATTGGGTGGTGAGGAGAGCAGTGGAGGATTGGGAAGGGCTGTGCCATGCCGTTATCCGGGAGCACATGCCGAGGAGTTGTTTCCCAAGACTGCGTCACCATCTGTTGCGGTGCGGGTTCTCAGACCCCAGGGAACTTGCACGGGAGGCAGACCTCTGGGTAAGTGCCAGAGCGTCTGGGAAGGCTGAGGGGAGTGATCCTGAAGGGAGTGAGACGGGGAGGTGTCCCGAGGTGCCCTAGCTGTGGTCACTGGGCCTGGAGTGTTCTTTAAGAGAACCCCAGGTTGGGAGACTAGGCTGTCCCGATGTGTCATCCAGAGGAAGGGATCCCCTCATGTCAGGAGGACCCGGAGCATCAATAATTGGAGCTCCAGTGGTTCGGGGGTCTGACCAGTCACAGGGTTTAGATCCTGGACTGGGGTTCCAGGTTAAGGGGTTGCCTGACCTGGAGGGTGGGGTACCTGTAATTCAGGTCCCTACCAATTTGACTCCCAGGGGTACTACTCCCAGTGGGAGGGTGCGGAACTCTGGGAGGGGGTGCAGAGGGAGGAAGGTCTCTTCTCTGTCACCAGCTCAGCCACAGGGCGCAGATCCTGGGTTGGGTGGCCAGGGACAGGGGTTGCCTGCCCTGGTGGGAGGGACCTCTGTAACCAGAGTCCCCCCGGAAGTGACTCCCAGGGGTACTTCTCCGGGTAGGAGGGTGCGGAACTCTGGGAGGGGGTGCAGGGAGAGGGAGGACTCGCCCCTGTCACCAGTTCAGCCTGTGGGTTTCGACTCCAGGTTGGGGAGAGAGTTGTGTGAGGGTGTCCCCAGGCGTAGGAGATGGAGGAACCCTTGGAGGAGAAGTAGGGGGAGGAGAGCCTCGCCCCTAAGGGCTGGTCAGTCTGAGGGTGTAGACCCCAGGTGGGTGGACCAGTGGCAATTTGGAGAGAGAAGAGTGGTCCAAGAGAATTACAAGCCCGAGGCTAGAGCCTCCCACTCTAGGAAGGAGAAACATCCCACTAGGGAACACCAGTGGGGTGGTTTTGTTGGTGAAGGGAGGGTTGCGAAAGAGAACCATTGGGTTCCAGAGTGGAGGAGAGACTGCAGGTGCTCCTGTAGTTGCAGGCCTGCGTCCACCTTTTTCCGCCCCAAGCAGGGAAGCCCATCAAGGCATTGATATGTCTACCCTGGCTTTTGGCTGGGGGGGAGTCGTGTTGGACTTGGCCTTTTCCCCCAAATTTTTCGCTTTTGACCCCCTTATCTAGATTGTCTCCCCCATGGGATTAAACCTGTATAGGCCATGAGTGGTGTGAGACCCCTTTTGAAAAATGTAATTACATGTAATAATGTGAGCACTTGTAAATTTCCCCATTTTAGAACTGTACCTGACTGAAAAGTATTGTATTTAAAATGGATGCCATGGCCATGGGTTTTGCCACTGGACTGCCATAGGTCAGCGGTCTAGATAATATTACCCAGCTACCCCTAGCTTTTGGAGGGAAAGCCTGGCACTCAGGGTGCTCACCCCCTCCCCTAGAACCAGTTTAGGCTAGATGTGCCAACATTCTAGAAGGTCCTGGCACTGCCTGGGAGGAGGGTATAAATAGGGAGAAGTGTCACCAGAGAGTCAGTCAGCGCTGGGACAAAGAAGAGAGGGGACCTGCTGTGAGGTGCTACCGCCACATGGGCCTGTGAGCTGGGCCCTGCACCCCTATAAACCCCCCCCCTCTGCTGTCCCCATGGGCCCCTGACAAGGGAGGGCCCCTATCCAGGTCACTGACGCTATTTGACCGGGTACCACGCCAGCGCTGTGTGAAGAAGCGCCCAGGAGGTGAGGAGTGTGCCCCTGAGGAATTGCTGTGGGACTGTCTGCCCCTCTGAAGCACCCTGGGGAAGATTGTGCCCCCAAAGGAATTGTTGCTGGCTGAGGTGGTGTGAGGCCCTGTGGAAGCGCTGGGCCCCTGGGACTGTTGTGGCCCCCTAGTGTTGAAAAGCCCGCCTGTCCAGCGCTGTGTGGTGAAGCGCTAAATTCCTGCCCCCTCAGCGTGGTCAATGGAAGGAGCTGAGGTTGTGGGCAGAGGGAGGCACCGTGCGTTATGAATAGCGCTGTTTTATGAGGAGACTGTGGCAGCCTGTGATTACCCTCGTTGGTGGAGGTGCGCTTTTGCTGAGGAGAATAATTAATTCAAAGGGAGCCTACCCCTTATTGATGCCACCGTCACCGCCGCAGCCCGGCGCCGCCAAAGAGACCCCCGCCGTGTTCGGCGTCGTTGCGGCGGCCCCCGGTACCAGGAGAGGGCCGCCGAAGTAAGGAAGGGGCCGCGCTAGGCCCTGAGGCCGCGGCACTCACGTCACGTGACGGGGGCGACCGGCCGCGTCATCGGCCCGCCCCCGCCAACGTCGCATAGGGATTGGTTGCCGGCCCGGGCGGCCAGGAAGGCAGGAAGAAGCGGAGTCTAAGCCCCGGGTCCCCGTGAGGTAGGAGGGGGACCCGGGTGAATCTTCGTTGCGGGGCCCCAATGCCAAGGAGGGAGCCCCGAGAGGAGCAACCGGAGCGGGAGGCCACCCCGCCGGTCTGTGGTCCCACGCGAGGGGCCGGTGTGGTAGGCGGGGCCGGGGCACACTGTCGGTGCCCGCCCCACCCCCCAGCCTGAGGCGCCCGGCATAGTGCAGCTGCGAGGCTCCCGTGAAGTCAAGGGAGCCCCGATTGAGCCGCCCAGACCCCCGGTGAGGAGAAGGAGCCGGGTGACTCCCCCAGAGGGGAGTAAAGTTCCCCTTTTCGTGTGCTACGCCAGGGGGCCTCGAGGCACATTGCCGGTGCCTGCCCCCACGCCTTGCAGACCAGGTCCCCACAGGATAAGAGGGGCCTGGGAGAATCGGAAGTCGCGGGAAGGTGCTGCAGGACCCGCAGGGCTCCCGGGTGGGTCAGGGAAGCCCTGCAATTGAGAGCACGGTGAAGCAGGGGCGTCGAGGCACATTGCCGGTGCCTGCCCCCACCCCAAAGGAGGCCCTGGACAGCCCGGTGAGTGTGGGCAACCATGTACAGTGTGGGGGGTGGAGAGGGCAACGGGACACAGGGTCGGTGTCCGCCCCTTCCCTGCCTCTGTTGACTATGTGGGGCCCAAGTGCCCAGAAACCAAGTAAAGCCTACTGGTGACTGATCCAGAGCCCCGGGATACCTGAACTGTCTACGGAAGCCCCTATTCACCCTAAAAGTCACAGGGAAAGAGGTAGAATGTTGTTGTGGCCCCCAGGAAAAGGTTGGACATGCCTAGCCCAGCGAGGGGTTCATTGAAATGCACCTTTTTGCCTGTTGCCTAATTTTCCCTGAAGTGTCCCACCTATATATGTAGGCCCCGAAGAGGGTTTGTCCTAGGTTGAGGATCTTAGGCCCAGAGACTGGCCCCCATTAGGTTCAAGGTAATACGGGCCTAGGGGTTAGGTGACTGCTAACTGCCTGTTCTCCCTAGTTAGGGTTAGGCCTTATGCTAAAGTAGAGTGCCTAGCGTACTGCGTCCCCGATCTGGGATTGGGACGTCAGGGGCCTAATAAGGGTGGGCGGTTGTGTACACCCTGATGTTCATACCCCGAGGTTGTTGGTAGAGGGAGCCTAGCTATTCCCTTACAGGTGTTCCTGAGCTATAAGGAGGGCTCCTACCTGATATCTATGCTGGGCGATGTATGTTCCGCCTAGGTTGGTCAATGGGTTGGCCTGATGTTATTCCAGGCCCTTGTTATGTACCAGATTGATGGGCCGGATAGGTTGATTTATTGCAGGTGTTCCTGCCCATGTTATGCCGTGATGCCCTAATGTTTTCTTTCCCTAACAGGGTTGGGTTGGTGTTAATGTGCATGATGGTTAACT
Source organism: Lissotriton helveticus (assembly GCF_964261635.1). Taxonomy (NCBI): domain Eukaryota; kingdom Metazoa; phylum Chordata; class Amphibia; order Caudata; family Salamandridae; genus Lissotriton; species Lissotriton helveticus. Next base: position 698,363,903 of record NC_136067.1, on the reverse strand, counting down.
ATGCTAATGTAGAACTTTTGCAATTACAGCCTTCCCAGTAGGATGAGAGCCTGAGTTGGCCCCGCCAGATTGGCCCCAGGTCTAGTGTTAAGTTAACCATCCTTTTTCCTTGCAGCATGGACTTATGGACTCATCCCTTTTGTCCCATGTAAATAATTCCCCATGATGTATTTGGCTCTGGCGCCAGTTGGCGCCTTGTTGTGATTACCAGTGTATTTTTCCTTTTTACCTTGCAGGTTGGAGATAACACTAAACTTATTCTTTTCCAACCAAAGGTGGTGTCGTGACTCTTTTGTAGTGTGATTGGTGGGTCGTCTGTGGGTACTGCGTGAATGCTTCACATGTCCTCGAAGTTTGGCCTGCCCGCTTGATGCCATGCTACCCCCTTGGAGATTTGGGCAACCCCCATTTTCAACATTTGGTGGCAGAGCGGTGGGATAGGACTTGTGTTGCGCAGTACCACGGCGGCCACGGGTTACACTGCAAATAGAGCTTTGGATGTAATCCGAGCCTTGTTGTGGGGATTATTGTTGTTTGCTAAATTGCTTCCTCCTGAAGAGTGTTCTGAACTGTCCCCTTGTTCCACTGGGAGGGTGTGTCCCGGGTGTACCTCGCCACGATGGGGTTGATTTACCAGGAAGTGGAACTGATGGAGTACACCGAACAGGAGGTGATAGACTTCCTCCTGGAGAGAAGGATACCCCCAGTAGGGAACATTAGGAGGAATTTGTTTCTCTATGAGGCCCTCAAGAGGGGAGAGCCCTTAGAGATTGATGGGGACTTGTCTGACTACCCCCCCGAAGTTTTGAAGGGTCAGTGGGTTAGAGACCAGAGAGAGGGCTCCCCATCCAGAACCCTGGGAGGTAATTGCTCCGATGAGGAGGAGGAAGAGTCTAGCAGGGCAGAGACGCCAGTAGCTGTGGAGGACACCGAAGATAGGGAGTCTCGCACTGGGTCCAGTCCCGGGGGCACTGCCCCATCCCTTTCCCTGTCCCCAGAAGAATGGGTAGATAGGAGAGAAGTAAGGGAGTATCAGCTGGCGCTGGCAAAGCTCAGGCATGCCGAGGGCTTAGCGCAGCTGAGGGTAGAAGAGCAGCGACTAGAGACTGAAAAAGTCCTAGCGCTGGAGAGGATGGCGGAGGCGGAGAGGGCCTTCGCCAGAGAGAGATCAGCTCAGGTGGGTAGGTTGTCCCCTGAGAGTGGTTTTAGGAGTCTGGATTCACCGAAGAGGGTGGGATCCAGTGGTGGCAGCGAGTGTAGGTCCAGTGCAAGAAATCCCACTCCCGAAACCCAGGAGACCGTGCCTGATTCCCCGGAAGAGGAGGACGGGTTAGTGTTTAAGGGCAGGGGAAAGCTGTTCCATCAGTCCTGGGGAGAGTTCGAAGAGGAGTGTTGGACTGTACTGGAGGATTGGGTGGTGAGGAGAGCAGTGGAGGATTGGGAAGGGCTGTGCCATGCCGTTATCCGGGAGCACATGCCGAGGAGTTGTTTCCCAAGACTGCGTCACCATCTGTTGCGGTGCGGGTTCTCAGACCCCAGGGAACTTGCACGGGAGGCAGACCTCTGGGTAAGTGCCAGAGCGTCTGGGAAGGCTGAGGGGAGTGATCCTGAAGGGAGTGAGACGGGGAGGTGTCCCGAGGTGCCCCAGCTGTGGTCACTGGGCCTGGAGTGTTCTTTAAGAGAACCCCAGGTTGGGAGACTAGGCTGTCCCGATGTGTCATCCAGAGGAAGGGATCCCCTCATGTCAGGAGGACCCGGAGCATCAATAATTGGAGCTCCAGTGGTTCGGGGGTCTGACCAGTCACAGGGTTTAGATCCTGGACTGGGGTTCCAGGTTAAGGGGTTGCCTGACCTGGAGGGTGGGGTACCTGTAATTCAGGTCCCTACCAATTTGACTCCCAGGGGTACTACTCCCAGTGGGAGGGTGCGGAACTCTGGGAGGGGGTGCAGAGGGAGGAAGGTCTCTTCTCTGTCACCAGCTCAGCCACAGGGCGCAGATCCTGGGTTGGGTGGCCAGGGACAGGGGTTGCCTGCCCTGGTGGGAGGGACCTCTGTAACCAGAGTCCCCCCGGAAGTGACTCCCAGGGGTACTTCTCCGGGTAGGAGGGTGTGGAACTCTGGGAGGGGGTGCAGGGAGAGGGAGGACTCGCCCCTGTCACCAGTTCAGCCTGTGGGTTTCGACTCCAGGTTGGGGAGAGAGTTGTGTGAGGGTGTCCCCAGGCGTAGGAGATGGAGGAACCCTTGGAGGAGAAGTAGGGGGAGGAGAGCCTCGCCCCTAAGGGCTGGTCAGTCTGAGGGTGTAGACCCCAGGTGGGTGGACCAGTGGCAATTTGGAGAGAGAAGAGTGGTCCAAGAGAATTACAAGCCCGAGGCTAGAGCCTCCCACTCTAGGAAGGAGAAACATCCCACTAGGGAACACCAGTGGGGTGGTTTTGTTGGTGAAGGGAGGGTTGCGAAAGAGAACCATTGGGTTCCAGAGTGGAGGAGAGACTGCAGGTGCTCCTGTAGTTGCAGGCCTGCGTCCACCTTTTTCCGCCCCAAGCAGGGAAGCCCATCAAGGCATTGATATGTCTACCCTGGCTTTTGGCTGGGGGGGAGTCGTGTTGGACTTGGCCTTTTCCCCCAAATTTTTCACTTTTGACCCCCTTATCTAGATTGTCTCCCCCATGGGATTAAACCTGTATAGGCCATGAGTGGTGTGAGACCCCTTTTGAAAAATGTAATTACATGTAATAATGTGAGCACTTGTAAATTTCCCCATTTGAGAACTGTACCTGACTGAAAAGTATTGTATTTAAAATGGATGCCATGGCCATGGGTTTTGCCACTGGACTGCCATAGGTCAGCGGTCTAGATAATATTACCCAGCTACCCCTAGCTTTTGGAGGGAAAGCCTGGCACTCAGGGTGCTCACCCCCTCCCCTAGAACCAGTTTAGGCTAGATGTGCCAACATTCTAGAAGGTCCTGGCACTGCCTGGGAGGAGGGTATAAATAGGGAGAAGTGTCACCAGAGAGTCAGTCAGCGCTGGGACAAAGAAGAGAGGGGACCTGCTGTGAGGTGCTACCGCCACATGGGCCTGTGAGCTGGGCCCTGCACCCCTATAAACCCCCCCCTCTGCTGTCCCCATGGGCCCCTGACAAGGGAGGGCCCCTATCCAGGTCACTGACGCTATTTGACCGGGTACCACGCCAGCGCTGTGTGAAGAAGCGCCCAGGAGGTGAGGAGTGTGCCCCTGAGGAATTGCTGTGGGACTGTCTGCCCCTCTGAAGCACCCTGGGGAAGATTGTGCCCCCAAAGGAATTGTTGCTGGCTGAGGTGGTGTGAGGCCCTGTGGAAGCGCTGGGCCCCTGGGACTGTTGTGGCCCCCTAGTGTTGAAAAGCCCGCCTGTCCAGCGCTGTGTGGTGAAGCGCTAAATTCCTGCCCCCTCAGCGTGGTCAATGGAAGGAGCTGAGGTTGTGGGCAGAGGGAGGCACCGTGCGTTATGAATAGCGCTGTTTTATGAGGAGACTGTGGCAGCCTGTGATTACCCTCGTTGGTGGAGGTGCGCTTTTGCTGAGGAGAATAATTAATTCAAAGGGAGCCTACCCCTTATTGATGCCACCGTCACCGCCGCAGCCCGGCGCCGCCAAAGAGACCCCCGCCGTGTTCGGCGTCGTTGCGGCGGCCCCCGGTACCAGGAGAGGGCCGCCGAAGTAAGGAAGGGGCCGCGCTAGGCCCTGAGGCCGCGGCACTCACGTCACGTGACGGGGGCGCCCGGCCGCGTCATCGGCCCGCCCCCGCCAACGCCGCATAGGGATTGGTTGCCGGCCCGGGCGGCCAGGAAGGCAGGAAGAAGCGGAGTCTAAGCCCCGGGTCCCCGTGAGGTAGGAGGGGGACCCGGGTGAATCTTCGTTGCGGGGCCCCAATGCCAAGGAGGGAGCCCCGAGAGGAGCAACCGGAGCGGGAGGCCACCCCGCCGGTCTGTGGTCCCACGCGAGGGGCCGGTGTGGTAGGCGGGGCCGCGGCACACTGTCGGTGCCCGCCCCACCCCCCAGCCTGAGGCGCCCGGCATAGTGCAGCTGCGAGGCTCCCGTGAAGTCAAGGGAGCCCCGATTGAGCCGCCCAGACCCCCGGTGAGGAGAAGGAGCCGGGTGACTCCCCCAGAGGGGAGTAAAGTTCCCCTTTTCGTGTGCTACGCCAGGGGGCCTCGAGGCACATTGCCGGTGCCTGCCCCCACGCCTTGCAGACCAGGTCCCCACAGGATAAGAGGGGCCTGGGAGAATCGGAAGTCGCGGGAAGGTGCTGCAGGACCCGCAGGGCTCCCGGGTGGGTCAGGGAAGCCCTGCAATTGAGAGCACGGTGAAGCAGGGGCGTCGAGGCACATTGCCGGTGCCTGCCCCCACCCCAAAGGAGGCCCTGGACAGCCCGGTGAGTGTGGGCAACCATGTACAGTGTGGGGGGTGGAGAGGGCAACGGGACACAGGGTCGGTGTCCGCCCCTTCCCTGCCTCTGTTGACTATGTGGGGCCCAAGTGCCCAGAAACCAAGTAAAGCCTACTGGTGACTGATCCAGAGCCCCGGGATACCTGAACTGTCTACGGAAGCCCCTATTCACCCTAAAAGTCACAGGGAAAGAGGTAGAATGTTGTTGTGGCCCCCAGGAAAAGGTTGGACATGCCTAGCCCAGCGAGGGGTTCATTGAAATGCACCTTTTTGCCTGTTGCCTAATTTTCCCTGAAGTGTCCCACCTATATATGTAGGCCCCGAAGAGGGTTTGTCCTAGGTTGAGGATCTTAGGCCCAGAGACTGGCCCCCATTAGGTTCAAGGTAATACGGGCCTAGGGGTTAGGTGACTGCTAACTGCCTGTTCTCCCTAGTTAGGGTTGGGCCTTATGCTAAAGTAGAGTGCCTAGCGTACTGCGTCCCCGATCTGGGATTGGGACGTCAGGGGCCTAATAAGGGTGGGCGGTTGTGTACACCCTGATGTTCATACCCCGAGGTTGTTGGTAGAGGGAGCCTAGCTATTCCCTTACAGGTGTTCCTGAGCTATAAGGAGGGCTCCTACCTGATATCTATGCTGGGCGATGTATGTTCCGCCTAGGTTGGTCAATGGGTTGGCCTGATGTTATTCCAGGCCCTTGTTATGTACCAGATTGATGGGCCGGATCGGTTGATTTATTGCAGGTGTTCCTGCCCATGTTATGCCGTGATGCCCTAATGTTTTCTTTCCCTAACAGGGTTGGGTTGGTGTTAATGTGCATGATGGTTAACTATGCTAATGTAGAACTTTTGCAATTACAGCCTTCCCAGTAGGATGAGAGCCTGAGTTGGCCCCGCCAGATTGGCCCCAGGTCTAGTGTTAAGTTAACCATCCTTTTTCCTTGCAGCATGGACTTATGGACTCATCCCTTTTGTCCCATGTAAATAATTCCCATGATGTATTTGGCTCTGGCGCCAGTTGGCGCCTTGTTGTGATTACCAGTGTATTTTTCCTTTTTACCTTGCAGGTTGGAGATAACACTAAACTTATTCTTTTCCAACCAAAGGTGGTCTCGTGACTCTTTTGTAGTGTGATTGGTGGGTCGTCTGTGGGTACTGCGTGAATGCTTCACATGTCCTCGAAGTTTGGCCTGCCCGCTTGATGCCATGCTACCCCCTTGGAGATTTGGGCAACCCCCATTTCCAACAGGGACAGTATAGCATCAGTGATTCATCTGAGAAATATGAGGCTTGTTTGAGCAGGTCACCACCTAGAACTCACCAAACAGTTTGTACTGTTGTTCAGTGGCTTGTGTGAATTCAACACCAAGAGATACAGAACAGAGAGCACTGTTATCTGCAAAATGTGTACCTCTGGCTGAGGGTTCATATGCATCAGGCCTTAGACTGAAGGGATGGAATAGTTCACGTACAGGAGTCCTTGTGATGTTAGGGTATTTTAATAGCGGTCATAACAGTAATCCATGCTTGCACCGAGGCATCATTCTCACCCGGTCTTCCAGCAGTGCAAGGGACACATGCTGAGCAGTGTTGTTCAGAAAGGCAGGTGAGGTTTGAATTTGCATGTGCTGCTCTGAGGACCCGAGATAAACTGGAGTATGTTGAGTTAAGACAGGAGAAGGATTTTCTATGGTTCAAGTGTAGCTCATTTCTTCAAGTCAACACACTGCAACACCTTTGTGGACTGCCTTCTTGAGTGTTTGTGGTCCCTGACCTGGTCTTATTAGCACTTTCTCTTGTTTTTAGTTCTAACATAGACTCTTCCTACTTATTCTTCTTTCTTCAAAGATCTTTGCAGATGTTTTTGTGGTGTTCATTTAGGCAGATCAGGGGTCCAGGGTATGAAATATTATCACATTTCTATTTGTCCAATTGATAAAATATGTTAGAAATCTACTTGTTCTATATACAAAAAGAACTTGTCCTATTTGGTAGAGAGAGAGTTGACAACATATGGCAGTGTTCTCAATATATCATAGCTCCGATAATATCCTGTCTGAAGATGCCAGGGTGTTTATGTCAGGGTTTGGATTCTAGTAAGGTTCTGATTATGTTACGTTTCTGGCTTGGACTCTTAACACGCCAGGGCTCTATTTATGTCAAATCGTTGACACTTCACAGACTCTGTGTATGCAGAGACTCAATTTTAGAATGATCTCTGTTTAGGCTAACTTACTGAAAATGGGAAGGCATTGAATATGCCAGTACTTTCTTTATACTGGAGTTCTGATCACACCATAGTTAAAATCATTGCTGGTTTAATTGTATGACTGCCCTCCTTACGTTCAAGCGATTTCTTGAGACTTGTTCAAGCATTTTTAAAGTAAAGCATACATGTCCCTTTACAAAACGATTACTGTAAATAAGCTCTCATTCATCTGAAAGTCAAGTGCTTAAGATACCAACTCAGAACCAAGAAGACCGACCATTGGTCTGATCTTCACCAACTGCCCACATTATATAGTTCTTGGGCAGATCACATCATTTCAGTGTGACTCAGTTCCTTTGTGAGTATATAGTAAGCAATACATAAATGCCTGGACAATTACATTTTATAACTAGATACATTTTGTAAGGGCTTGTCCCAAATCTATAGGCCTGATTGGTAATTTACACATAAGTTTTTTTTTTTTTTTAAGAACCTTTATTGTTATAGTACGGAGATACAAACATGGGCCTACAACCAGTCCGGCCGGCCGCTATTCAAATCGATTAAAAAGTAACGTAGTAGAAAAACATACAGCGGTCCGGAGTTCAAAAGCTGAGTAGCATCCAGGATATATCATACAATTAAAGTACCATGCGATAATAAGGGTCTGAGACGGTTCATTTTGTAATAACGAAAAATAAAATGAAAATCAATGTCGCATAATCACATAAACCCCTAATACAGCTAACTAAAGCAAAAGATTTTACGCCAGTGATGGACATAGATGAAAAAGATGGGGGAGGGGGTATATGAGTCAGGATAGATGCAATAAACACCAAGCAATCATGGCGAACTAGCCCCACCCCTCAAGGCGAAACACAATATGGGAGACATGGAAGACGACGACATCGAAAAAGGAAAAGGGCAAAGGGCCATAGAAACAAAGATAGAACAAAATAACAAACCCATCCCCCAACCCTCAACCCTGCACCCCTGCAAAAGGCTATGGCCTACCCCCCCAGCCGCGTGCCTGTCGCCCTAAATAAGAGACCCGAAATACAGAGAAGAAAAAGAGAAAAAGAAGAGAAAAAATACAGGAGAAGGGCCCTCGATCTGGTCATCCGGCCCCTCCCACCTCCGCGTGCAAAAACCGTATAAACAGTAATGGCAAAAGAAAGACAGGTAGCAGCAATCACGTATAACGCAATCAATGACATCCCCGCTAAGCGCCCCTCAAATCACCATCAACCAGCCATGAGTCCCTCCATGTTCCAATCGAATTCACCCCTGGCCTCGTTTGTCAATAGTACCAACGTTGAACCATCCCTCAAACGGGATACAAAGTAGCACAAAGGGTCCGAGTACACCGGGAGGATCAGGCAGCGTCACCACTCCACAGGACCCCAGCCACCGAAATTTCGCCGATGATGCATGGCGGAAGTCTGATGGGAACAATGTCAATACCGCCAACAGTCTCGAGTCCGAACACAGTCCCGCCAGACACGGAAAGGGAAACACACGATGCGGGAAGCGCCAAAACCCCGATGTGGCCGCCCAAGCCGTGTATCGATGCTGTTCCTCCACTTGCCGATCAGAGAAAGGCCCCGGTGAGACAATCACATGCGCCACAGGGGCATCCACAGTAGGCTCATGAACCAAATCTATCCGCGTCTCGAAGAATGTAGACTCATCCGGGGAATACGTCGATGAAGCAGAGGCAGACACATCGGCGCCTCCTTGAGAGCGATCCGTGCCGTCACAAGATGGCGGGACAACAATGGCGGCCATCCTGTGTCCCAAATCTCGGGCCTCCCGGATCAGGGCCGTCTGCAGGGTTGTTAGTGCAGCCAGTATACGTTTGGGCGTGGGCGGTTTCTCACATAGCCAGACCCCGGGACTCTCTTGTGCACCGGTTTCTCTGCCCGGGTGAGGGGTGCACGGGAAAATAGCATCCGCCATTACAGCCGCCACGTTCTCTTTCCCCTCCACCGCACCTCAGGAGCGGGCCAACCCCCGGGATCAGCAGGATTCACAGCGGGATCCCAATAGTCAGGGTAGGCAGCAGAAAGGAGAGTCACCGAAAGGCTAAACAAGCTCCCTGCTGCCCGGGAGGCACCCAACGGTTCCCAGGGAGGGCTGTTAACATAACCGGGTATCACACCGAAGGGGAACTGGGCATCATGGACTCTCTCCGTCCCAGCTATTTCTCACCTCCCGCAGGGCAACCCACTATTGGGAGTGGGTTGGTATCATCTCTTCCGGCTCGCAGTTCTCAGGTTCTCCCCGACCGGCTTCCCACCGCAACCAGAGACCGCTGGTGTTGCAATCACGGCCGGACACTCCCCTCACTCGAGATCCCGGCCTCAGCACCTCGAAGGTCGCCAAAGAGACGGAGACAGTTCTTCGGGTCTACTTCACGGTGGAGCCTCAAAAGCAGATGGTAAGTGAATGCTTCCCTTCACCTACTTAAATTAGCAAAAACTGCTCAGGTTTATCGCCAGGATATATGTGCGGGCGGGAGGGCTCACGGAGCCAAGCGGTTATGCAGCCATCCCGATCGCCATCTTGGCTCCTCCTCCATAAGTTGGTTTTGCATTTGAAAAATTATGAACTGTTCATATTTAAATTTCTATTCAATTAAATATACTTGCTGGGGCTGGGAGCAGATGGAAATAGAGGCATCATTTACAAGCCCCTGGCCGCTGCCGACATCACTTCATTGACGTTCTGTCAGAGCACGGTGGCAGTTCCAAACCGAAAAGGCCACGTAAAGCCACCATGCATGGCTTTTCCTGGCCTTTTAGATATGGTGTGAGGCAACGCAGCACAAGTCACTGCGTTGCCTCACACTGCAATGGGGAAACTTTCTATGGGCGTTATGGTAGGTATTCCTATGTAACGGGTGGAGGGAGGATAGAAATTTTGGGGCAGATTTACAAGTCCCGTGCACCACTTTTGCACCGCTGTTGCGTCACTTCTGTGAAGCAGCCGTGGCGTCAAGCAAGCGCCATGCTGCGGGGGATTTGCAACATGACGCATCTAGGGAGATGCATCACGTTATAAAGCTCTGCGCCACATGAAACCTGCGTCAGGTTTCATTAGGGCGTACCGGCATAGGGGGGGGAGGCGTTCCGGCGCAGGAACGCATCGGAAAAGTGCCTGAGTGAAATCTACAAGATTTAACTCAGTCACTTCTCCGACCCTGCTGCGTCAAAACCTTGCACCTGCTTGAAGCAGGCGTAAGGTGTGACGCACCATGTGGAAGATAGGCCAGGTTGGCACAGTGCTGGAGTTGCGTCGCGCCCGTGACACAACTCCAGCACTGCGCCAACATTACGCCAGCAGATGCAACACGCATCTGCCTATCCTTGCGCCATGGCGCGCCGCATTATAAATGCGGCGCATCGGTGGTGACGCAACAATGGCATTGCGTGTCACACGTTTCTTGGCGCATCCCTGCTGATTTGCAGGGATGTGCCAGGTAACATAAATCTGCCCCTTTGTTTTTCTCAGGATGGAAGTGTAGGTTAGGGGAATTTCCTTATTTGGAAGAGTTACCCTCACACACGTGTGAAGGTGTCATGCTTCATCATTGGGTGTTTTTTCTTCTCATCGGGTCAGCACTGCAATACCCGATGTGCCCGTGAGACGGCCAGTGTGAGGGCCCTCTAGTGTAAGGGCAACTCTTCCAAATAAGAAATTCGCCTAACCTACACTTCCATCCTGAGACAAACAAAAATTCTATCTTCCCTCCCCTCCCCTTTTTTCTGCTCTATCAATCTTCACCCTATCCGCAACCCAAAGGGTCGGAATCTCCTTTATGAACAGTTACCCTTGAATGTAGTACCTACGTGTTCTAGGGAGCATGAGTACTGGACCTCTTTTTTCCACTACCGGTCCACGTTTTTAATCTAAGGTTGCCTTTGTTAAGGTGTGTTCTTCCATTGTGGCTACTTTAACATTGGTAAATTGCATTTTTATGAGGTAAGATGTTCATACCTGCGGGCACTGTTTATGCCGCTTGCATGACTGAGTTTTGGGGAATTTGTTTTAAATAGTAGAATCTAGCCTCCAATTTGGGCTGCCAATAGAGAGAGCCGAGTCATATATTTTGGGAATTAAAGTCGCTTTTTTTCTTTCTTTCTTTTTTTTTTTTTTTACAAATCTCCTTTTACATTGGAAATGAAGATCATTCCTCTCACAGATTTCTGGACCTTGCTGCAACATCTGTCTCCTCCCTCGCACCCACACAGGCTTGAATCGTTGCCCTGGTGCTGACCCTCGCCAGGTGGAATTGTTCTGAATTCTAAGGAAGAATGTGTGAACTATGAGCAGGAACATTTTAAAACGCTGAGAGGTGTTTTAGGAAATGTACAGTTTTCCCCCCCGGTACTTCCTGCGTCAGCTTCAACGGAAGAGCAGTACGCACAAAGAGGATGACGGGAATGATTCGTAGTACGGTATGTGTAGAGACTCCAGATTTTTCAAAGCCAAAAATGACTTTCTTTTGGCTGTCGCCTGCCTGAAGTTGCGTCTGCTTCAGTGGAAGTCAATGGGGGAAATGCTTTCTCTCGATTTTTTTTAATTTAATTTCACTCTCTCCTCTTCTAAAATGTTGGCATGTATGGGAGACTGTTGTATGTTGATCGGAATGCGACCTCCCTTCATTAAACATAAGTGCTGTCACGTGCCGGCCTTCACGCGACCTGTCTCAAAGTAACATGTTAGAGCACTCATGGACAATGAAAAGCACCGCCGTATCCTCCGACAGAAAACTTGATATTGCAGGAGCTTAAGAAAGGTGCCTATGTCAGGGAATTGGATGTCGGAGAATGTACTTTTTACGTGGAAACACAAGCTCTGGTTTTCCCACAATACAGGGCTTGAAGGGATACACAAAATATCGTTTTAACTCCCTCTGCCTGGGCAAATTAACCCTGGCTCCCGCTTAGTGGGCCCAGAGATGTAATCAGGGACATGTCTGCAGCAGCCACCGGGAGCCGCGCGCTCACACAGGACAGAGTAGGTCGCAGCCCTGCGAAGCAGTACCACGCACCGCTTCGAGCTCTGGGGGCTGGGCAGAAGGGCTGCTTGACACATTACAAATTGGGTGCAATGTAAAGGAAATCTGACATTTCTGCCGGGGTAATCTAGGCATCCCAGAGCCCCCGCCGAGCACCTTTCTCTGCTGTTAAAAGCACAAGAGGGTTAAACAAATGTTTGGGATGTGATATGGTGCGTGTTTACGCAAAGAATGACAGATTACTGGCTCCAAAGTCAAAGACTGAAAAATAGTGAAACGAACTTGGCACTCCCTTCACCATGTTATTTCCTTCAACGTTCTGGCCTTTTCTGATGTGTAATTTTCTTTAATACTTGGAAAAGTGATTTGTCTTTTTTTTGAGGAAAGGAGAATTTGCAAAGTGCACAAAATGTGAATGCTGGGCACATGCATAGGCAGCCATATTCAGTACAGTAACACAGGGGGGCAGATTTATGAGGCCCTTGCGCCACGTTTACGCCGCTGTTGCGTCACGCAAGGCGGCGTAAACGTGGCGCATCCCTACGAACGATTTACAACGTGACGCATCTAGGCAGATGCGTCACGTTGTTAAGCCCTGCGCCGCTTGTGGGCGTTCCGGCGCAGGGTGGGCGTTCCGGGGCAGGTGCGCCTCGCAAAAGTGGCTGAGTGAAATCTATAAGATTTCACTCAGTCACTTTCAGGCCAATGCTGCGTCAAAAGCCTGCGCCTGCTTGAAGCAGGCGCAGGTCTTGACGCAGCATTGTTAAGATGGGGCACCCCCGAGCCTTGCTGGAGCTGCGTCGCGCTTGCGACGCAAATCCAGCAATGCACCTCCTTAACGGCACAGATGCGTCACGCATCTGTGCCGTTTTTGCCCCATGGTGCGCCGCATTGTAAATGCGGCGCACCATGGGTGGCGGAGCTGTGGCGCACTGTGGCGCACATTAACTGGCGCATCCCTGGGGATGCGCCAGTTAACATAAATCTGCCCCAGGGTCTTTGAAATAGAAAAATTGAAGTGCAGGAAATAGAAGTGCAGGTACTCTGAACCAGAGTACCTGCTTGTATCTGAGAAGTGCTGGTACTCTCCAATTAAACGTATTACATCACTCTTGAAAAGTGATGGTACTCTCCCTCACAAAATAAACAAGCATTGGCATAGCCAATAGGTCTCGCCTTTGGGGCTTATAAGTGTTTAGTTATCCAGCACAATATCCTTGGTGCAACAGCATAGGGTGTTGCATGGCCAAACACTTGTAAGGCCCCAAAGGGGAGACCTATTTGCTATGCCAATGCTTGTTCAATATGTGCTCTGTGATTAGTGAGAGTGGACTGTCTTACCAGCCAGCCACTGTAGAATAATGGCGGAGGTCTTGAACTATCAAACTTTGCAAAATGAGTGCCCCTGGCGAAAATTAAGTGCAGAGGTGCCCTGTGGTGGCGTAATTGGTGGAGAGCACATTGAGCGAATAGGTTGGCTTTTGTTGCAGGCACCCACCCGGGACAGCAGTCAGTCAGCTGTGAATCCTTGTAGAACATTGGCCAGTCCTGGATCCACCAGCAGTGTGATGTAGGCACTTACGTGTGCACGCATGTGCGCGCTGCACTACAGTGCATGTGAAACTTGGGTATGCTTGCGGGTTCAAAGGTGTTGTGTTTCGCCGTGATAGAAATGATTATATCAAAGAACAACGGTTCCTGCGGTGTAATACTTATTAATATACACTTAATATATGGCTTGATAGCAATTGGCACTAACACAGAGGGTTGATAGGGATGGCTGAAAGGAATACACAGCCAGTTATACACATCTCAAGAATGTTTTTACTTCATTATATCAGTCATATTCAATCACATTTAAATTGTCACACAATCATGTGAATATAAAGACACAAATATAGTGCACAGTGTCCCAAGTGTACATGTGAAACCAAAATAACATAAAACATAAATTACATAAAGGCACAGTGGTTTCTTATTGGATACACAGGTAAAGGAAAATGACCAAACAGAGCGTCAATAATAATTATAGTGAATCTACACGATCGTAGGCACTATTTTAATGGTTCAATTCCTTGTTGCGTCGACGGCGTTTTGACCCTCAGGGATGCGGGTCTCTTCAGGACAAGGCAATAAGGGACATCTACAATTAAAAGGACGAAGTGGGAGTGAATATAATGTATGACAACTATTAGTTGTTATATATATGGACAAGGGACCAAAAATACCTGGATAATGTCTTGTATTCACCCATGCATGGTGAGGAATAAAACTGACTTACATGTAACCCAGCCAGGTACTGTTATGGAAAAAGCAGAGAAATTAACGCGATCAAATTCAATTGAGAGGGACTATTTGTTAACACATAGTCCTATTTATTATATGTGACTTTCCACCATACTGTGTGCCGGTTTGGTACTTACCACATGTAGTGGTCAAGAAACTGGAATGTAGTACGTGCACACAATAGTGCTTGCAATATTTTTAGGACAATGCCTGTTAGAAACAATATTGGCAAAACACGATATTAATAGATGCCAACAGTTATATCTATTATGTCGACATAATGAAATGTTTAATTCTAAGTTTGGAATTTTACCTGAGCCCATGGAATGCGCCAGATAGCATAGATTGCATCCGCGTGTTCACTCGAAATTAATTCGATATATTCAACAGGACAATGCCTGTTTTTGGAAAAACCCAAAAGAAAGGAACGCATCGTTAATAATATCAATGCGCATTTCTCGTCGTGGCCCAAGTCAGTAAAAGCGTTTAAAATATCGGTACTCCCAAAGTTTACCTGTATAGTGTGGCGCCCGATAGCGTGTCACAGTTGTCTCAATCGAAGGGTTGGAAACGACTCTTCGCCCTTCCGGTTACCAGCTCTTGTCAGACATGACGGTGAGAGTCTGGAGGACTCGATCGCCGTCAGGTCTTACAATCAATTGCGGAGACAGAGAATACTGTCTGATCGTCTCTACCCGTTGCATATACTGACTATCTCCAGTATGGCATTCATTATAACAGAAGCGGGCACGAAGGAAATTATTTATATGGAAAAATAGCAATTTAAGTAGTTTGTTAAAATTAAAATTACAGCTTAATATAGTGACAGTCATAATATACAAAGTCTACAATACCGACTATCCCAAGTGTGGCATTCATTATACCAGAAGTGAGCACGAAGAAAATTATTTATATGGAAAAATAGCCATTTAAGTAGTTTGTTCAAATTAAAATTACAGCTTAATATAGTGACAATCATAATATACAAGGTCTACAAGTTAGTTACTTTTTAAAGAAATCGTGTCCACGATATAGTTGTATTCATTGTCATCACACTACTTTGACAACTCTTTGGAAAAATGCATAGAAAAACAGAAAATGAAAATCAATTATGCAGATCTATTTGTCACAGTGTTCAGTATAATACATTCTATAAAGCTTGTGGCCAACAATATACATTATTGCATCCGATACAGAATAGAGTATACCTTGCATATTGAGGAGAGTACAATTTACATACTCAAGACACCGTCGGTACCTTTGTCAGCGTCTGTAAGCAAATTGTTAATACATGTATATATGGTATTGTTTGGCATAAGAACCAGCTATTGACTCATATTTGACACATATCCTCTCATATATATAACAACTAATAGTTGTCATACATTATATTCACTCCCACTTCGTCCTTTTAATTGTAGATGTCCCTTATTGCCTTGTCCTGAAGAGACCCGCATCCCTGAGGGTCGAAACGCCGTCGACGCCACAAGGAATTGAACCATTAAAATAGTGCCTACGATCGTGTAGATTCACTATAATTATTATTGACGCTCTGTTTGGTCATTTTCCTTTACCTGTGTATCCAATAAGAAACCACTGTGCCTTTATGTAATTTATGTTTTATGTTATTTTGGTTTCACATGTACACTTGGGACACTGTGCACTATATTTGTGCCTTTATATTCACATGATTGTGTGACAATTTAAATGTGATTGAATATGACTGATATAATGAAGTAAAAACATTCTTGAAATGTGTATAACTGGTTGTGTATTCCTTTCAGCCATCCCTATCAACCCTCTGTGTTAGTGCCAATTGCTATCAAGCCATATATTAAGTGTATATTAATAAGTATTACACTGCAGGAACCGTTGTTCTTTGATATAACTGTTTGCCCTGGTTCCTATGTGAGTAGGGTTCCCCTTGTTTCTTTTCAAGAGTGATAGAAATGATGGCTTGTGGGACCTTTGCCACCCTGCCAGACAAAGAGCCAGCTCGCAGGGTTATTTGACAGGGGTGTTAAAAATACTCATATCTAATATGGTGTGATAAGAGCATAGATTAATAAACAGCAGACATTCATCGTGTTCAATATGCTGAGTTCATCAATGAATGAATTCCGGTCACAATCCTAGTTTAGGCACTGAAAACGCTAATTGTCTGCATACTCAACCTTATGATTAAATACATAAATCCCGTATAGAAAGAAGCCTGCTCAGGGCCGTGCTCCTGGCCCCAAATAACTGCAAAAAAAACCCCAAAGAGACGCACATGTCCTGTGATTTAATGAACATGGAAAAGCTTTTTAAAAAAGTACAGACAATAAATTGGTCATCAGTAACACTTAAAAAAAGGTCACTTTTAAATTATTAATTTCAGATATGCAAGCGAGAAAATGAGGAATTTCATTATATTGTGACTAAGTTTTGCAATTAAAATTAATGCAGACGCTGGATTGATATCACGCGCGCCGTACTGCACCACTGAGAAACAGGAGCTGTTACGTCACCATTCTTCCCTGACAACAGCTGGGTGCTTGTCGGCATGGCTGCGAAGGGGAATATCCTGCAGTTGCAGCCTGAGAGCAACTCAACCAAGTGCACCCACTCAAGCAGCTGATATCCTCCAAACGGGGCAGGCTCCAGGTGCGGCCTGGCAGCAGTGACGTCAGCAGAAACCCAGGGGCCCCAAGAATACCGGTTGAAATAATAGGAGCAATGTTGATAAATATGGAAGACAACGCCAAAGCAAAATGTGTAAACATACAATATCCATATGTTCCATCGGCTGCACACACCATGACTTCACGAACATGGTAATTAATCAATTCATTAAGCTGGGTTTCCTCACAATCCTTTGTTTGTTGTTATTGCCAGACATCTCAAAATGACAGCAGGGGCGGCTCTAGGCTCATGGCGGCCCTGGGCAGGGAGCGTAGGTAGGACGCCCCGGAAGAGGGGGTCCGGGCGGGGCGGAGCGTGGAGGCCAGTAAAGAGGGGGGGTCAGGGTGTTTGGAAGTGGAACGGAGCCGGAGGCCGCCAAATCCCTTCCAGGGGCCACCACGCAAATATGTATCCATCCTCAGAGGATTATTATATTAAGGATATATATTGGAGTGGTGGCCCCTGGGGTTTGGTGGCCCTGTGCAGGTGCACAGCTTGCACATGCCTAAGGCCGGCCCTGATGACAGTCTCTACACATGCACAGGAGAGTGGATGTAGTTCTGCGTAATATTTCTCCATATAAAAGTGTATTTTATTTTATAGTCGCCGAATATTAACGGGCGCACGGACACACAGTGTTAAACTGCGAGGTGGGAAGCCTGTTTACACCCTATCCAAACTGTTTAACCGTGACAGAATACTGCCTTTTGCACAAAAAGACAAGCATTTGCAATGCAATATGTCTTGCATTACTCAATGTTTGAGCTATTGACATTGCATTATTATTTGCAACACCAGTAGCTCAAACTTTCAGTAATGCGAGACCTATTATATTGCAAAATCTTGTTTCAGCAGCACACAAAGAAGGAGGAAGTCACGACCATTGGCATCCAAGGAAAACCTTCCTGCACAAAAACTATTGTTCCCACATGCAGTCACCCTTACACCATGATGCAAGGGTGCCTGTGTGGGCGCATGGCAGCCAATTGGGCGCCAGCACGGGGAAGAGGACGGGAATGCACAGTATCTCATGGATACAGTACATTCCTGCCATTTTCTTTTGAAGTAGGGCAGTACAGCTGGAAAGCTTATGGCGCTTCCCCACGTCAAAAGTTTATAAATGAGGCCCCTCGTCCTTCCAGGGCTGGAATGCCTTTGAATTGCTGCACAGCCACAACGTACATATTTAGAGGTATTTACAGACTCCTCTGCAAAACGTTCCCCAGCTGACAAGGCAGGAGTAATTTTAATTCCTGAGTGTGAAGGGACCCCCTTCCTTTAAAAAAAAAAATATATATATGGGGGTATAGCGAAAAAAGATACCTCCTGGGGATATATATAAAAATGTTTTAAAAACTGAATATGCGCTTGTTCTGCATATTTTCGAATAAACAGATATACCTGTGTATATTTGCTCATGTAAAAATTGAATTCACTAATGTTTTCTAGGAGTATTCCTGGAATTCTACACATTTTCAGGTTCCTAAGACCTACTTATGTAAACACATGCAAATTCTTGGAAGTCGAAACATCTGGTCCCATGCAAGGTTAGAGACCTACAGCTGCACTTTTGTGAAAGAGTGAAACACATCAAAACACTTATTACACAATGTCTTACAGAAATAGTTTTACAACTTTTCCTTAAAAACTGTACAATAGTTTAACAGAACTGTAACCTCTGTCAGTTTTTTTTTAAAGTTGCAAACATTTTTGGGGTATTTTTTTTCTCTTTTTTATTAGAATTTTTAAAAACTTGAGAAACAAAAAGAAAGCTAGCACAGCCTTATATAGTCGACAGCAAGCTGTGGTTGGATGGAGTATAGCGTGTTGGCCTTTAAAAGCCCTTAATAACCTGGGGCATCTCCCCACACTACCCATATTGTTTTCCATTTTCTTGGACAGCCTCTGCTTTAGTAGATTGGTTTCTTGGCTAGCATTCACTAATGTAAGTCTATGTTTCAATCTTCCAACTTTAGCGCCTCTTCCCCTATCCATTTCCTGGCTATGTTTCTTTTGGCCACCACTAGACCAAGTGCTATCCAAGTCGTTTGGTGAGACGTGGTGGACTCCTTGTCTAAAATGTTGAGCGAGGTTTGTTTCGGCGAGTTATCAATCTGGGTCCCTATTCTTTGTGAGATGCCACCCAAGATGTATAGGCAATACGTTTGTATTGCTTGAAGTGGTAGAAAGACCCCATCATTCAACACTCTCTCAGGCAAGTCGCTGCTGGCATATTTCCTATCTTGTGTAGAGTGGTTCTTTCATAGTACTCCATGGCTTCTCAGAAAGCTGCACCAGGCGGAACCCTGCCGGTATCTCCACCTCTCTAAGGCCCTTCAGTGCCTCCTTCCACTCCGCCTCTTCAAATGATCCCATGTTTGTCTCCCAATTATCTCTCAGCCAGTGGAGATGTCCTGGGGAGTTAATTACTATTTTCTGCTACAGAAAGCAGATAGCTTCCTGTGTCGGGGCTCCATCAGCACTCCCTCTTCCAGTGGTGAGGCATCCGTAATGTCCGTTACCAAGGCAAAATCAGTCAATAGTGCATGTCTGAACTGGAAGCAATAGTATGTTTCTGTCTTAGACAGGTGGTAGGATCAAGGGAGACCAGCATACCTTCCTCTCAGATGTTATCCAGCTTCGATATGGCTATTATGTACCATTTATCCGCAGTAGCATCTGCTACCGGATGTGTGTGGTGGGACAGTGGCGGATGAAAAAACTTTAAAAAAAAGAACACTTACCTGTGACGGATGGCCAGCCACCACCTCTCCTCTGACATCTTCATCTTGTCTCTGGTCTGCAGCAGGAAGCATCTTCCCAATAGCCAATCACAATGCTGCAATGCAGCTATTTGATTGATCTGAGTGCTGTGGATCAACACTCAGCCAAGGAATGGGGACATGGGCATGTTCTCCACGCAGCCTGTAATGCAGCCTTCAAGACGGTTGGCCAAACAATCATGTGCACTTAGGAGTGGGCAAAACACTCCTCCCCTGCTTCTCTGTAGTCGAGCTGCCCCTCCACCCCACTCCAAAAGTTGCTGCAGCAGAAGGAAACATAAAATGATGATAAACAGTGGGGCAACCCTCCTCCGCCATAGCGGAGGTGCCGCCACTGCTTATCCAGTCCCTTTAAGTTTCCTATGGGCCCCAGCTCCTGACAGTCCCACAATGTTGTTTCTGCTTTGAGCATACCCTTCTGGCTAAGATATAATGAAGCCTCCTGCCATTTAGACTTCTTCCCATACAGTGCTAGGGTACTTCCTAACTCCCAAGATTCCTCTATCCATTCTTAGTGCTGGTTCAGTTTGAACTGCATGTGCCCAATCGTTTATAATTGTCAGTTGAGACGCCGTAGTATTTGCGAATGTCTGTTAGGACTATTTCTCCCTCATACACCCCTCCCATTCGTTTCCTAAGTACAACAGCAGCCTTACATCCCCTTCGACTGTTATGAAGAATGGTGATGAATGGTGTTGGGATCTTGTAGGGTGTGTTTTGGAGGACATAAAGGAGTCTGGGCACGGTCACCATCTTAAACATCACCGCCCTTCCCATTAGCAACATGGCAATTTCCTCCAGTAATGGACATCCTACGTGAATAGGTCAAGTAGTGCATATGTTGTGTTGTAAAAATGTGTCCTGGGTTTGGGGTAACGTACATTCCCAGGTAGTTAAAGCCTTTACTTACTTTGGGCATTGTGGAGCCATGGGCAGGTGTGGTGTGGTTCCCGTCAGGTGGTAGCAGGGATTTGCACAAGTTAATCCGATAGTCGGAACAGTTGCCAAAGTTGTGCCTTGCATGGGTCAATGGTGAGCCTGCGTCACGTAGACTAACATGTCGGCTGCATATAGCTATATGCAGTGTTCCATCCAGACGCCCAATGTATCTTTTGAGCAGTGGTGGCCGCCACTAATAAAGGGTGGTAGGCCGGGTGGGGCAACATAGGGTGGGGGGGTAGAGCGAGCACGGGGGCATGGAATGGGCGAATAATAATTTTTAAAATATACCCGACGCCGCCGGCCGCCCCCCCCCCCCCCGCGTCGCTCCTGCTGGCCTCTCCCTGGGTCCCAGAAGCCCCTGGGACAAATTCCCAGCAGATCAGCGCAGGCATCGGTCTGAGTGGGATGAAAAGAGGCCCTGCTCAGACCTGGAGTTTTCTCCAGCTCGGATGCAGAATGCAGCCGGGCTGGTGAATCCTAAGTGTGCATGCTATGTTATTTTATGTTAAAAGTAATTTATAAAGCGCATGTTCACCGAGCGGTTTCTTGTCGATAAGCGGGGTCTGTCGGTTGCTGGGACAGTAAATGCAAAATTCAAGTGTAGGCCTGACAAATGACCAAGTTTTGAGACACTCCCTAAATTGGGTATAGGAAGTAGCCAGACGCAATTTGGGAGGAAGAGATTTCCAGAATTGTGGTACCAGAGTCAAGAATCTTAGACCACCTTGTTTTTTACGTTTGAATGGGCAAGAAGTCAACAGACTCAAATTCGCAGAACCTAAATCACAGGAGGGGACATAGCGCTGTAATTTAGACATAATGAAGGCCGTACCACGATCCAAGAGGGCTTTGTAGACCGTGCAGCCTAATTTAAAGAGACATTGTTGGGTCACGGGAAGCCAATGTACATTTTTTAACAAGGGTTTCACATGATGAGATTTAGGTTGACCGTAAACAAGCCTGGTGGCTTGGTTCTGCACCAGTTGTAGTCGATGTAGTTGGTAGACGGGAATGCCGGTATACAGAGAGTTAGCGTAGTCAATACGCGACATAACCAGGGCAAGAATAACTTGGATCCGGGCCTCGATGGTTAGATATCTGCTTGTTTTGCTTATTCTCCGGAGGTGAAAGAAGCAAGCGGTGGCCACAGCATTTATCTGTGACTTCATCGTGAGATTGTTGCTAATCACGATTCCCAGGCTTTTGACCGAGCAGACAGAAGACGGGGGCACTCCGGTGAATGTGGCCAAAAGTTGGAATTCCAGGGTTTCACTGGGCTGCCTGTGAGAGTCAGCTCGGTTTTATCGGAATTTAACTTAAGATGATTAGTGTTCATCCAGTTACTGATGAGTATCATAGTAGACTGGAAGCTTTCCTTAAATGAAGGGGAAGAGTCAATATTGAACACTAACTGGAGATCGTCAGCATAGTTAAATATAACAACCTCTCTCTTTTGGAGGTCCAACATTAAGGGAAAAATATACAAGTTAAAAAAGAGGGGAGAGAGTGATGAGCCCTGTGGGACCCCACACGTTAGTCTCCTTTTTTTGTCAAGAAAGCTGGCGAGACGGACTGCTTGAAAGCGGTCACTGAGAAAAGAAGATATCCATTTCAGTGGAACACCCGGATCCCCGCACTTCCGACCAGGTTGACCAGCAAATGGTGGTCGACCATATCAAAAGCAGCCGAGAGAGCACCAGAGCTTGCGTGGAGTTCTGGTAGGCCCCCTTCTTAATTCATCGAGAACTGCTAAAATGTCAGATTCGGTAGAGCGTTCGGGTCTAAAGCCGGCTTGGTGTAGGTCCAGATAGTGTAACTGCTCGACAAAAGTGCTGAGGCAGTTGGTCAAGTGGGCTTCTAGAATTTTTCCCAAGAAGGGCAGCAGTGAGATAGTACGAAAGTTACTGGGAATTGAGGAGTCAGTGCCTGGTTTTTTAAAAATAGGTACAACTTCTGCACTCTTAAAAAGGTTAGGGCCCTTTAGTGAGGGAATTATTAAGAAGCAACATAGGGGACTCGGGACAACGGAGGAAAACAGCTGTCCGAGGGGAAGCTGGAGCAGACCTTCTTAAGTAGAGAGACAAAAACCTCTTGGGTAATGATAGGGAATTGAACCAGGTGGTGAGAATTAGTCTGTGAGTTACAGGGATCTGATAGTGCAGAGTACTTGGGAATACTAGATTTAATGTTAGCAATTTTTTCAATAAAGTAAGTGTTGAGGGAGTCGCATAGGAATTGTGACGGGGTGGACTTTGCTATGATGCGATCGGGTTTGAAAGGTTCATCTACAATAGAGACGATGTCCTTGGCCCTATTAGTAGATTCCAAGATTTTTGAGGAAAAGCATTCAGATTTAGTCCTGACAATGGCGCTTTTGTAATGTGCTCCCTTAAAGATGGTATTTTTATGAGGGCAATAGTCCTGTCTCCAATTACGTTCGGTTTGTCGCAAGGCCAATTTCATCGTCTTCAGATTGTCAGAGAACCAACGTTGTGCATCGTGGGGCCTCTTATTTTTAATTGTCTTTAATGGAGCAAAACTATCTCTGGCAGATTCCAACCAAGCATTATTTTTTTCTGCCTCGATGTGAGGAGATACAATCAAGCCAGAAGGTTTAGAAGCAGCTAGTATGGCGCCAAATTCTTTGGTATCTACCCAACTCCAATTCCTGACCATAATCATAAATGAGGACAAAACTTTGGGAGTGAGAATACTCGGGATGGTAAAGGTAATACAATGATGGTCCGGCCATGAGCAGGGGGAAATTCGCAGGTCGGCTATCTCTAGATTGGATGTCCAGATCTGATCTAAGGTATGTCCCTTTATATGAGTGGCAACTTTCATGTACTGATTGTAGTTCATACCTGTTAGCAGGTCAGTAAATTCGGGCAAGTGAGGACTTCCCGTGCGTTGTTAGGCCAGTAATTAAAATCACCAATAATCAAAACTCTGGCGTGATTTATGGCCAAATCTGCAATGGCATCACTCAGCAACAGCGAGAATGTAGGCATAGGAACAGGGGGCCTATAGAATACCACACAGATGAAGGAAAAATGGTTGGAGTCAAGTTTAAGTAAAAGGTAATCAACTAGTGGAATGCGTATTGTGACAAGGGAAGATAATTTATGTTTCTGTGATATTACCGCTGCAACCCTACCTCCAGCTCTATTATCTGGTCTATTCGACTGGAGGATATAATAATTATCTGGGATTGCTGCTAGAATGTCCAGGCTAGACTCAGCCGTCAGCCAAGTTTCAGATAGGAGGAGGATATTTGGTTTGTAGGAGTCAAGGAGGTAAAAGATCTCGAGTTGGTGTTTCACCATCGATCAAGTGTTTAAATAACAAATTGATAATTTTTCCTGTCCCTGACGTTCAGGAATGATCGGAGATTTTAAGGGTTCACCGTGCATAATTAGGGGCTCCTGAACGAGTGGTTTGGGAGGGGGTATACAGTCATCACCCTTCAAGTTTAAGATCCCCAGATTAACTAATCTATTCTGTGTGTAGGGGTCGAGATCCCAGATCCCCTGAAAGGAATTTAAGTCAGCAGCATGCGTGCTTTGGCCGGCCCACTCCTCCATGCACAAGCTGGCAAACAAAAAATAAAATGAAGCTAGCGAATATATTTTTTTTTTGATGGCTCTGCACCAGGCATTGGGGCGACACTCCAATGCCATTGCGGAGGAGCTGCAGTGAGTCTTGTGTGATCCAGGCTGTTAGAGGCCCAGCGAATATCATGGGGCAGACCTGTCAGATCTTCTTCTTCAATTGAAAACATCTGAGAATGTACCATTGTCCCATATCATAGCTAGGGGGTAGCCATACAGAAGCCTGATCTAGCTTATGAAGTTGGAGCCAAAACCCATCCTATCCATTAATGCATACTAGTAGTTACACTCTAGTGTATCAAAATGCTATTGTGGTGTATAGTGCCACTACCACCTGCCCTAAACAGGTGCTATATGTTGCGTCTCATACTTCTGTTGGGCATAAATCCTGCCTGATCATAGTGTATTAAGGTGGTGACCAATTTT
The DNA here is from genome assembly GCF_964261635.1 of Lissotriton helveticus. NCBI lineage: Eukaryota > Metazoa > Chordata > Amphibia > Caudata > Salamandridae > Lissotriton > Lissotriton helveticus. The sequence continues at coordinate 698,339,538 of NC_136067.1, read as the reverse complement.
TTCAACCTGGGAGCCAATATCTTGGCTAGAATGTTTGGTTTCGGCGTAAAAGAGGCCTGTTGGAGTGGCATTCTTCGGGGGGTTTACAGGCCTCAGGTATGATTGCTATTGTGGCTTGATGCTGGTCAGTTGGTAGATATAACATGTTTCTTGCCTCCTCATACATGGTCAATAAGTGTTGGGTGAGTTTAGTTGCTAGTCTTTTGTGTATCTCTATGCAGAGTCCATTTGGCCCCATAGCTTTCTCTGGTTGCAGCTCTCTAATTTCTGCAGTTATTTCATCTTAAATTATATCTGCTTCTAACTCTAGTCTGTCTTCCATGTCTAACTAGGGTCACAGGTCCTGCATGAGAATAGATATCTCTGACGAGGATCTAGTGGATGTAGGTGTGTATAGTTAATGCAGTATTTCGCAAACACCTATTTGTGAGTAGAATGAGTGGTTACCCCCTCCAGGACCTGCATCTCAAAGAAGCAGTTAGTCAGGTCTTCCCTATGCTCCGACAAAGCCAGTAATTTGCCTGTTTTATTATCTACGTTGTAGAGACACTGCTGTATTGTAAGGTAGGCAGCCTTGGCACCCTCCTCCACGATTTCTCTGTACTCCTGTTGCTTCATTGCTATTCTATGGTAAAGGTGTGAATCTGTGTGGGTGGTAGTGTGCCTTTCCAATTCCTTTATTTATTTTTCTAGTGCATCCAAGCAACTTTTCTTCCTTTTTTTGCCCGCAATATCAGGGATAGAGCCTGCCCCCTTATCACTGTTTTGTATGCCTCCCATAATGTAGTTGGGAGGCTACTGTTCCTTAATTTTCGATGAAGTTGTTATCCTTACCTAGGCAGAGTCCCTTTGGAATCTCCTCACTTTTGAGGCACCAAAGGTTTAGTACACATTGTCTGTTTTCCCTGCCCGTTGTACCCTGTGCTGTCACCCAGGCCAGTGCGTGGTCTGAGATGTCTCTTATGGGGTGCGTAGCCCCACAAAAAAATTATAGGGATTCATGCTGTGTCAGGAAATAGTCCAGCTTGGAAAGGCTGCTGTACTCCCCACAATTATATAAGTATAGTTGTGCCTGGGGGTGATGCAGTCTCCAGATATTTGTTGGATTCAGAGGGTTCAGGAAATTCGATAGATGTGTTTTACCCTGTTTATCCTTTCCTGTCTTTCTCTTCTGAGGCCACTACATTCATGTCACCTCCCAAAAAACATAGGGGCATATTATCAAGGGGGTTTATCTCCGCTTTTTTGGCTTTAAAAGCCAAGAAAGCGGAGATAAAATTATCTCCCTATTACCTAGCTGTCGCTAACACCAGTTAGCGACAGCTAGTAGGAGATAGCGACCATCTTGGGCCCCGCTGTGCATGTCAGTGAAATTTATCAATAATGACATGCAAAGTGGGCGTGCCAAGATGTTAGCAACTGGAAACAGTCGCTAACATTGCTATCTCCTAGTACCAACTTTTGGAGATATTCGCGCTAAGCGCGAATATCTCCAAAAGCTAACACCTGCCCCATAGCAGTTCTTAGCCATGTTATCCAATGGTAGGTGGATAACATGGCTAAGGGCATTAGCTCGGTAATGCATGAATATCGCTTACTTTTCAGCGATATTCATGCATTTCGGCCGATTTTTATCGCTTGATAATAGCAAGGTTCCTGAGCGATAAAAATCGCCGCAGCTCGGCGATAAAAATATTGCCGCTAAGCCAACATAGCGATAATTATCGCTAGTTGTTGGTAATATGCCCCATAATTCCTTCTGGGAACTGCAGCAGCAGTGTGGCTATCTTGTGGTGTGTGGCTTGCTGTAGTCTGGCAGGAATATAGACCGAGTAAAGGTTCAATATGAGTCCATCCCATCACTCTGTTTAGGCGAAGTATCGTCCCAGTGGGTCTGACCAGCTTTTGCCAAGGACATAGGGTGTTGACTTATCAGTGAGGAAATCTTCCCCTCGTGAGTCTGACGTATATGCAGCATGTGTCTGCAAAATGTAGCCATGTCTGTCTAGGGTTGTACAGTGGTTGCCCTTAAGGTGGGTCTCTTGAAGTAACACAATACCTGACACCTGTTGCTTTATGTACTGCAGGAGCATCCCTCGTTTGCACCTGCCACCTAGGCCACTAATATTCCACGATAACATATTTAATGCCATGGGTTTAGCTACCTAGGTTTGGCAATGTGTTATGGTGTGTTTGGCTGGTATTTAGCCTCAGTCAGAATCTCGGGTGGCCCTCTTGGGTATGGGCTTGCTTTGGTCTCAGCTGGTAAGGGCCACATGTACAAAGATAAGTGTTTGCGATTACCTAATAGCAATTTTGTGATTTGTTGTTTGGTAATATAAAAAGACCCATGTGCAAATGTGTGGTTTACACATTTTGTGATTCCCAGTGGGTCGGAAATAGTCCTACCTCATGAATAATAATGAGTTAGGTTTCGGTTTGCAAACCATTGGGAATTGGAAAAATCACAAGGATGATGGGCTGCTGGGGTCAGCAGACCATCATGTCTGTGATTATTTTTAAATAAGGCAATCTTATTTTTAAATGCATTGTGTTTTCCTTAAAGGAAAAAGGGATGTGTTTAAAAAAAAAATGAAACGTTTTATTTTTTAATTTTTTAATAGCAGGCAGTGGTCCAGGAGAACACTGCCTGCTATAAAAAATGATTTTACAAACATTCACAAAGGGGAAGGGGTCCTTTTGGGTCCCCTTTCCCTTTGCGAATGGGTTACCACCTACTTAAAGTAGGCTGTAAAATGCGAATGTTTTGCAACCGCATTACGGTCGAAGAACATTCACACATACCACAGCGAACAGTATTAGAAAGGGACGCCCTAAACACTCTCCTTCCTAATACTGAATCACAAACCCAATTTGCGATTCGGTAATGGGTTACCAAATCGCAAATAGAGATTTGTACATTTCAAAAATCCTTGTGTTTGGAAATGGGCCGATTCTGTGATTCGGCCCGTTTGCAAACACAAAAATGCTTTCTACATGTGGCCCCAAATGAATTGACTGTAACTACTTCCACATCTTCCCCTTACTTACTTCCCTGCATGGTGGGATTATAACTACCTATCGCCCCAACAGTGCAGAGTGCCTGTCACTCCAAACCTGGTAAATGTGATGTAGGAGGCCCGGCCAAACCCGTGAAAAGTTTGCCATGTGTTCCCCCTTCTTTTTGGTATCTGTCTGTTCTCACTCACTGGTTATTGTGGCCCATGTTATTTCACCTCTTTTGGATTGGGATCTACCCTGCCGCAGTTTCCTTCTCGATGTCCCAGGCCGCTGCTCTTTTAATCTTAAGTGCCCCGCTGCCGTTGCTGCCCCTTGGATCCCTTCCGAGGAGTTCCACAGGAGCAGGTTCCTCTCTGGCTACAATTTGCTTTATCTCTCTCCCTGCCACTGGAGTTGACCGATCTCCAGCCTTCTAGCCATTTCTACGCCTCTGCGGTATTCCAAGGTGCCTGGGGGCTCATTTATGAGCCCTTGCGTCACTTTTACGCCGCTGGTGCGTCACTTTTAGTGACGCACCAGTGGAGTAAAAAATGTGCCTTGTTGCACCACATTTACAAAGTGTCTAGGTAGATGCGTCACTTTGTAAACCCCTGCGCCACATTATACCTGCGCCAGGTATAATGTATGCAAGGGGGGCGTTTTGTCGCAAGAAAGAGTTATAGAAGTGACGCAATGAAATCTATAAGATTTCACTGCGCCATTTCTTGGACGCTATTGCGTCAAAATCTAACCGTAAGACTGACGCAGGCCCTTTCACATGGGGCTTACCCCATGTGAAAGTACACATTGCTGGATTTGCGTCACTTTTGAGACAAACTCCAGCAATGCGTCACTTTTGTGCCTACAGATACGTCAGAAATACTGACGTATCTGTAACTCCTTGCGACATGATGCGTCATACTGTAAATATGACGCATCATTAGTGTCGCAGGGAGAGCGCAGTGAAAAGTGACGCATCGCTGTTTTCACGCAGCGATGCGTCACTTTTCATAAATGAGGCCCCAGGTCTTTCCCACCACTATGACTTAGAGCTTGGCAGGAAGTAGCATCATGCATTTAAATTCTTTCACTCTCAGTTCCTTTTTCACCCCATAAAAGCTTCTTAGTTGTTGCTGTACTTTGTATGTGGAATCTTGGAAGAGGAGAATGGTTGAGTTTTCATAATATACAATTGCCTGTTGCTGGACTGCTTGCAGGATTGCATCCCGATCCTGGTGGTTGAATATGTCATCCCCCAGCTTGGCTGCCATGGTTGCTTCCCCATAAAAGGTGATTCGATTGGTCTCGTAGGGTCTCTGTCTTTCTTTGTAGTGCATGCATAGTGGTTTCGGTTTCTGTCACTTTCTCATTCAGTTTCCTTACAATAGCCCTTAAGAGTGTCCCTTCCATTGTAACTGAGTCGATTTTAGGCGCTACTGTGCCTTCTATGTCTCTGATTGCAGTGATTCTGTCTGTCAGTGTTGGTTCCGGGGCACTCAATACTCCTTTGTGCAGGGCCAGCTCCAGGGCGATGTGATCGGTGCCACCGCACCGGGTGCTGACTTGGGGTGGGGGCGTTATTTTCGCAAAAATATTATCATTTTAAAAGCACCTGCTGCCGTGTTCCTGGCCTCCAGCAATTTTCAGGCATCAATTAAAATGCCAAGATAACTCCGATGATTAATCTTCTTCCTGGAAAGACACCAGAGGTTTGTCTAGTGGAAATTTTGAATAATCCTAAAATAGCGCAGAGGGTTTAAATGACTGCTGCTAAGAACGTGTACCATGCAGATAACAATGTGCATATAATGTAAATAGGTCAGTGGGGTCCTGCTCCTATAAGAGGAACTGGACACGTTACAACGGACACGTTACAATGCATGTCATTACAACAAATTTTTCACAACGATAAATCCATTACAACGTATTTCGTACTACGCATAATCCATTACAACACAATTACTATTATAACTCTGCTGGGGAAATACTTTGGGGAATGAGTTGTAATGGATTATGCGATGTAATGACATGCGTTGTAATGGATTTTGCATTGTAAGAAAATTGTTGTAATGACACGCATTGTAACACGTGCGTTGTAAACGATGTTTCCCTTATAACAGAGCTCCTTTTGTTACTTTTCGTTTATAAGTCAAAATTCTAATATAGAACACTGAGCCATTAACTGTCATTAAAGAGCTGCATGCAAACTGCAAGGTATATGTTAGAGCTATATGTTTTTTTGCCCAGTCTTTCATTATCCTAACCTTGCCAAAAAGGTTCATTTGGGTAGAAAACATTTCCTATTATTAAAGAGAACCCCTAAGAATGATGTTATGTTTTACATTTTTAATTTGTGCTGTTCCAGAATAAGGACTCAAACTATATGGCCTACCAGTATCTGACATGTCACTCCTACACTACACCTTGGTGCTAGTGAGGGAATCTGTGGCAGAGGTGGTCATTGGGGGCGCCAGTAAACATTGTTGCACAGGAGTCACCAGTGTTAAATGCGGCCCTGCCTTTGTGCGTCTGCGGAGTTCCCCAATGGGGCTGGGTGCTCCATATCCATCGCTTGTATGTTGTGCTTGTCCTCCATGTTAAGCCTACACAGTGCAACCTGTCTCTACTGTTCTCAAGTACCAGTTTGAACTACAGAGATTTGGGTTTCTAGCGGGTTGGACCCTTTGCCTTTCCCTGTGCATGCTGCAATTGTAAATGAAAGAAGAATTGAGACTTGCGTAGCTCGTATTCCTCCACTAGGTATTTAAATGGGACCATTTGGTTTCGAACCTATTCGTTACAAAGTTTTGACTTTCCAATGTAATCCATGTTGTGGCAAGCCTGCAGTAGAGCCGTTTCTATCAATCAAGTGCTTGCCCATATTGTGGTCCCCCTAGTTAGGACTTTGTTCCAGCCTACCCATGTTAGTGCCCCCCACCAGCTTTCAATTGCTATTGAAGTAAACTTTGTATTTGTATCGGGGGGTTTTGAGCTATAAAGCCATGACCACTGGGCAGAGATCCCCATTTAGTCACAAGTTAACCAGGAGCATTTGGGATGCCCAGTAATTAATTTTCATATCCACTATTCCAATCCCTTCGACATAGAGGCCTTGAATACATTTTCATGCTTCAACGCCTATGAGCCCCCACCTTAAACATAGCTGTTGATAGTGGGCTGGAGAGTAGAAATCTAACCACTGGGGACCTTGTATGGGTAATTTTGAAGGAATTAACACACCTGCAGAAGGGCCACCATTTTGAATAGAGCAATGCACCCTAACATATTAATTGGTAATGTACTCCAATGTGTCTTAAGTCTCTGGAGTTTTTGTAGCATGAGCCTCACCCAACAAATGTCTCATTTCATAGAAATTTCAATTCCTAAATAACCAAAAGGTCCAGTCTCTATCCTAATGGGGGGAAATGTTTGGCGTGGCATAAGTGGCACTCCACAGAGGAATAATAGCTGTCTTACTCCAATTCGCCCTAAGCTCCAAATCCTCCGTAAAGATGTCAAGAATTTTATTCAACCTCTGTACAGATTGCTTGGGATAGGTCAATAGACCAAGGTATCATTGGCATATAGTGATATATGGTCCTCAGTGTCGTCTTCACACCTGAGTCCCCTAAACTGAGTGTCCCTCGGGACCAATTCTGAAGGCGGTTTAATTGTGAGCAAAAAAAGAGGGGGATGAGGTGATAACACAGGGGGTGGGTTCCTCTACAAACGTCCTCAAAAGCGCCCATTCACTCTAACTCTGGCTCATGGGGATGGTAAAGGAGTTTTTACACTTCCAAAATGAGTGACCAATATTCATTCTTTCTAGAGTTCTGAGGATAATGGGCCACTCCTCTGAATCAAAGGCCTTTTCAAAGTCCATTTGGACCAGAACTGCGGGATCATATCTCTCGTCCATATGTGCCAGGGCTAAGCCTACAAATGCAGTGTCTGATTCCTCTAGCCGGCATAAAGCTGTTTTGATCGGTGTGGACCAACAATCTCATCAGCTTCCCTAGCCAATTGGCGAGAGCTTTCACCACTATTTTAACTTATGTGTTAATTAAGGAGACACAGTGATATGAGGAGCACTTGGTTGGATTCTTAACAGGCTTGGGAATCACTACCACCGTTGCACCCCTAAGTTCCATAGAAATCTCTTCCTTTTCTAGGAAGTCTTCAACCATACCCAACGAAAGGGTTATCATAATTGAAGCAAGCCTCTTGCAAAATTCTGTGGGAAAAGCTTTGGGCCACATGGCCTTCTCTGAAGACATGCCTTGCAGGTCCGACTACTGCTCTCACTCCAAGAGTGGAGCATCTAGCTCATCTTAACCTATTGTTGAAAGCCTAACCAGCACCAGGTCTTCCACTACTAGATTCTGCCTTTCTGCACATCCAGGAGGGCTAACTTGATATAATGTGCTGTAACAATAGGCACCCAACTATGAAATCCCATCCACCAAATTGTTGTCTTCACCAGCACCACTTATCAGATTAGGGGATTCCAGAGTCTTACTTGCTAACTTGCTAACCAGAATATTAATTTACCCATCTTGTTCCTGTATTGGTAGACTTTATATTGGAATGTTGAGAGAGCTGCTTGGGCGTTATTAAAGAACATCTGTTTGAGCCTATTTCTGGTGGCTTCAAGCTGACACCAAACTGTCTTGTCTCTGGCAAGGCTTTGTTGTTTTTCAAGGGACAATATCTCCCAAAGCCTATCATTCTTCCTCCCCGAACAATAATTGCCAATCTTGCATCCGTTCTTCTTGCACGTATATACACATCATCAAAAGCATTCTGGTAGCATTGCAAACTGCCATAAGTTGTTAATGTTGTAAATGTGTGCACGTTTTTTATACTGGATTAACAGTAAAGCAATTTAAATGTATAGGTCACTCTGCTTTCTTCAAGCGCCTGTCCTAACAAACAGTAAAGGCTTTGTATTATTGAATCATACAGTTTGAACATCTTATACATATGAATGCATAGCCTACCTTACCAAAGACAAGACCTCTTGCCCAGAACACTTTGGCAATATAAACTGGCAGTCTAAAAGTTTGCACCAGCAGAGGATTGCAACTATTTGTCCAGTGGACAAAATGTACTTCTATCCCCAAACAATATGTCAAAGGTGTCTGGCAACAAGAACTCCACCCCACTGCAGAGTGGCTTCACAGATGGGAAGTTTATTTCTTCCACGATAATTATAAGCTCCGAACGCCCTAAGACTTGCCTTTGACACTTCCATTGGAAAATCAAATCAAACCATAAGGCTTTCTATGGGACATTCTGAATCTCTAGAAAGGCAACGAACAGGGGCACAGAGAGGGGATAGTGGGCCAGATTAGCTTTGCAGGCAATCCACAATCTGTAGGTAAAGCTTTTAGAGGTAACATTCTCTTCGCCATGTAGTGTGTTGGAGGGCCCCATTAACATATTCTGATGAAAGTGGGGCTGAGGAAAGGCCTAGATGGGTGAGAAAAGTAATTTAACAACTGAAATAGATGCAAGCAGATCAAGGCAATGGGCAGCATGCTTTGTTACGACTAAGATGTGTAGGGATGGAAAGAGGGCCAGATCTAGAGGGTGAATAGACAATATACTCACTGTTGCTAATATTCCGTGGCTAGGATTTTGGGCAAAAAGAGAAAGATGTTTAACTTTCGTCACTTTGGTTTATACAGTGATACTGCAACTAGCCAATATATTATGAGATCAGTTATTCACACATTGTTAACAGCACCTAAGGACAAGAGATCCAAAGCACAGAAACGCTCCATATTTTGAAGGACAGTTAAACCTGTTGGGGTGCCGCTTATGCTTCACAAACTAATAGATATAGGGAAAGCATATAAATTAATTTCAAAGATATGTCAAATTAATTTATTTGCCTAGTTCAGGCTCTGGTGTTCTAACCAAGGTGATCGGTAGCATGCTGAACACCTGTGATTGGCAGATCTTTACAGAAGGCATTTGACAAACACACTTAGAATGGGAGCAAGCACAGTGATAGGCTGGTGGGTCTCATAATAGCAAGAGAAAACTGTAGAGTAGGTACAACTGATCCTGACAATTTAAGACTTTATACTAAGCCAGAGAACAACAGAATTTGGCAAATGTGTTAGATGCCTGCTGAAAAGAAGAACGATGCCTGCACAAGCCTGGACAGGCAGCTATCAAGCGTTTTGCAAGGTCAAAAGGGAGTGCAAAGTTTAGACTTCACACATAGAGTTGCAAACTTAACACTTTGTGAACTCTGACACGTTTCCCAACTGAGCAAAGGTTTGTTTTGTTAGAAAATACTAGTACATAAATACCTAACCTAAATTAGATGAAGATAGGAGTGCATTTCTATTTGTGGCACGACAATGGCTGGCAGCTCAGATTGTTCAGGTTTAATGGAAATGTTTTTGAATGGAGCAATTCAAATGCTGGCAAACCATCATACAGAAATTTGTCAAACTCAGTTTGTCAATGAGATGACTAGATCTACATTTGATTTCCTTGATGTATTCCTTTCAGAGGAGTGGAATGAATGAAAACCAACTGCTTGAAACTCAACTCGGACAAGACGGAAGTGTTGATCTTTGGAAACAAGAACTCCTCCTGGGACCCCATCCGGTGGCTGTCGTAGCTCGCCCCAACACATATACCCTTCAACCATCCAGTAACCTGGGAATTATCTTAGACGACAAACTCAACATGGCCTGATGGGTGAACCGTGTCAGCTCCTCCTGCTTCTACGTACTACGCATTCTCAAAAAAATCTTCACATGGATCCCTAAGATTACCAAGTTTACCTTCACTCAAGCCCTAGTTACCCCCAGACTAGACCACGGCAATGCACTCTAAGCTAGAATCTCCAACCAACTACACCACTTCAGACCACCCCAGACGCCGCAGCTAGACTCATCCTGGACCTCCTACGGAGCACACACAGTAAGCTATATCTCAAGGAACTCCACTGGTTACACATTCATAAATGCTGCCGATTTAAACTCCTCCCATTTGCATACAAGGCACTACACAACACTGGAGCAGCATACCTGAATTGCTGCCTTCACTTCCATCAACCCACCAGACACCTATGCTATGCCTGACTTTACCTTGCACACACTCTGCAAAAGTAGAAAGGGTGGCCTAGCCTTCTCCTACACCACACCCAAAATATGGACCAGCCTCCCTCAACACATTAGGGCCACCTCCACACTTCTTGAATTCCACAAGAGGCTAAAGACCAGGCTCTTCAACTAGCCCCCAACAGATGACCTACACACCTGCTTCAGGCTTAGGTGATAAGTCCTGTTCTACAAATCCATATATCATAATATAACAAAAGATAAGAAATGGGTCTACCTACCTGTCAAAACAGTCATTGCTCTATTAACATCAACTGAAGAGGAGACAATTTTTCAGTGTGTTTTTTTGCGCTGGAATAACTTTGACTGATTAACAAGTGTAAAAATATGGGCAGTGACCAACAGAGGCAAGGGGTTGTTGTTTAACTTACCTTCAGGAATACTGCTGTCCAGTAGAATAGGATTGCCGGATGATTGCACCACATTTCCTTTATCGTCAAAGTCAACTTTTAAAAATCCAAGGTACTTTCCAAAAGCGTAAGCCTGCACAACAGGCACAACACGGCCATCATCTGATGTTACCATGAACGGATAGGGCCCCGCCGGTACTTCACTGGAAGGTGGGGAGCCTAAAAAACATGAGAATACAGTTAAAGTCGAATATCCCAAATGTAGTTGACAGCTTACAACATACCTCCTAAACCATGGAAAACATCACGACTGTGTGGCAATTTCAGTTTAATGACACACATTACTGACATACTGTCTGACATGCTTTAGCAACAAGATAGGGAACCTTCGAGTGAACACAATCCAGTTAATAGGACGCTGATGCTTTCACCCATCCGAGCTTACAGAAAGCATTCAACAAAACAAGCATTTGCAATGCAATCAGTCTTGACTTTGGGACCATATATGTATTTAGCTATGCAGCACATTAGCCTGTGTGCTGAAACATCTACTGTTCTTTAACATGGTGGAAAGTAAGCACCAAACTGCGTGACACGCCAGGTATGGGCACATATGGAGAGAAATATTGCCTTTCAGTGGGAAATAGTATAGTCCAAAGCTCTGTTTTTAATATATAATCAGGGCCTTTGGTGGTCATATCACTGAAAAAACAAGATTAAAAAAAAATATTATTGTCTACGGGTGCTCGTGGAAGACAATTTCTATGGACTGGAATCTAGGGAATGCTAAAGTGATTCTGGTATTTTACTGACCTCTGTTGGTCGTTTTCTATCAAGAAAGTTATATAGAGGCAGTTGCCAGAAAATTTGTAAAAAAAGAAAGTCCCTCAGCAGAAAGCAATTCTGGTATTTTACAGACCTCTACTGGACCTTTTTTTATTAAGACACTTAAATAGAGGCAGTTGAACAGAAAAAAAGGCCCTAAGCGGAAGCAGATAAGTCCTAGGGGTGATCTCCAGAGCCCACAAACTACATATACATATAAGTATATACTAATATATAAGTACAAACTAAAGTATATACAATAGGCCTCGAATGCTTGACCTAAAAATAAAAAGGTTTTATGGCAAAATTCTACTGTCAAGTCTTTTTTTGGCATATATTTTCTTCCACAGGTGTGCTTTTAGCAAACGATTTCTCATGCTACTTGGGTGTGTACAACGAGGGAAGAGCCTACCGGCTGCTTCTCTCACTTCTAGGCAAGGGATCAGATAAGCACTCCTTCCTTTAATTTCCACATTCACTTAAAAGTGGGACTCTGCACCACTAAAGAGATTAACAAGCATTTTCAATGCAATAGGTCTCGCAGTTGTGAGAGTTTGAGCTATTGGCACTGTAAATGGCAATGCCTTTTATTTACGTGTTGGTTTTTAAAACATAAATAAAAGGCATTGTCATTTACAATGCCAATAGCTTAAACTCTTGCGAGACCTATTGGCAACGCCAGTGCTTGTTTTTTTATCCCACAAACATTTCTAAATCTGTGCACATGTTACTGTTGCATTGTCGTCCTGTGATGACTGTTGACGCCCCTGCGCTGGCACTACATTTGAAGTTGTACATTCTTGTCGAGAATAAGCCTTAATGGCAAAACATAAATTGGACCTGGGTGATTACGTCATCTGAGTTTTGGTAAATATAATTTTTTTTTTTTTAAATCGCCAAATCAATGAGTGTCTTTTTAGGAACGTAAAATTTAGTTTTCGCTGTATTTTCCTGCTTTGCCCCCTCTGTAAGGTCCATTTTGTCTTCTGTATTTTAAAACATTAATTATTTTATATATTTACAGTAGTGTAAGCTCTCAGCATGCACTACTACTGTAGTGGAAGGGTAACAATTCTTGGTGGAAGATTGTGATCGTCGTGTTTATCTCTGGGTGTACATTTGACATCAGGTGCTTAATTGGTGTGTGTGACGGAGGCATCAGTGCTCTTATGGGGGACCCTTATTCTTTTATCATCCGTCGTTGACGTAGAGAGCGCGAGACAAAAATGCATTGTAGGGAAAGACGGGCAAATAGTGACAAAGGGAGGAAGTAGTGATACAAAGGAAATTGCAAGAAAAATATAAGGAGACAGGAAGTGTGCGGTGGGGGGAAACACGGGCATGGTATGGAATTAAGGCGAGGAAGCCTCGGCAGCCCCAGTCTCTTCAGAAAATCTTTGCCCCTGCATTCCATCTTTAAGTGTTTAATGTTTTTAATTAGGCACCGTAGAAATATGTGTCCTGCACATGCACTTCGATCGTGGCGCTAAATACACGAACATTAATATAGGAGTTTTCCAGTGTTGGCCATTGAACCTCATTTCAGTTTTCTTCATGAGAACATCTTCGATCCCTGTCACTAACGCGGTAAAGTTCGTCTCCGCCTCGGTTCCGTGGAGAGGCCGCCGCGCATGCGTGCAGTGAATGCCGGGCTGGACACTCGTTGAATTTCTCACATTCAGCTCAGATGCTTTCCCTCGGCTCCCCTCCCCCGTGCACCGCGGCATCCCCGCGCCTCTCCGGCTGGACTCTGCTGCCCACTTGATGAAATTAAGTCAAAGCCTCCCGAAGCATTGCAACAAATCGTCAGTAAAATGCACTTTTGGCGCAAATTTCACCAGAAGAAAGGAAAAAGAAAAAAAACATGCGAGGGTGGTGAGTGTTTCTGGAGGAAAGGGGGCACCCCGCATGGGGTTCTGAGCAACAAGGAGCAGAATGTAATACATCCGGGTACCGAAGGCGGGGAGGCGGCTGGAGCGTTTCCGGGTCAGCAGAGGCGGCTGCTACAGGCAAGGGGTGCGCTGGGGACGCGGCGTCCGCTTCCACTCGGTTTCGGCGCATGGCTGTTGGGTGCCGTTTCAATTATGCTGGCCAGGCGATGCGGCGGAGATACGGGGAGTCACGACAAAAGAGCCAGGTGAGTGGGGGGTGGATTCGTGCATTTGTGTGTGCGCGCGCGCGCGTGTGTGTGTGTGTGTGTATATATATGCAGTGTGTGTCTGTGTGCGCATGCGTGAGTGAGGCTGTGAATCTGAGGCATGGCATCTGCACGGCGCCGTGCGCGCCCTCGATGGCAAATCGGAGACGCTCGTGCCTGTACGCGGTCTCACATTCCCCCTAACACGCCAACAAAAGGTCCATCGCTACGCTTCGCTACGCTCGACCTAAAAAGCGGCTTTGCTGCCATAACAAACGACCAGGGGCAGGGAACCTCCCTGACATTCTGTAGCGCTCAGGATGTGGAATGCGGCAAGAGTCTGAAGCGATCCCTCAAGATAAGTAAAACCAGCTTTATTTAATGAAGTAACAGAGGCGAGCAGCCCAGCATTTTCAAACCGAAAACATTCTGTAACCCTAGGGTGACCAACTTGCATAGTTGCAAATTCAGGACAGTGAGTGTAAAAATTCAGAACAATGGGTCCAAATTTAGGACAAAAATTAAGGACAGAAAGTCAAAATTCAGGACAAAACTTTGGGACAAAAGGTACATTTTCCAGACACATCAGAGGAGATTGCGCAATAATATATAAGTAAATAGACAACCAACATAAGTACAAGTCAAAATAAATTTATATTACGTTGAGACAATTGTAAACTTCACACTGGTACCTAATACTAGACACTACTAGCTGCAAAACACAAGTTATTGATACTGGGTGCTGTTACGCCAGGTGCAGTTCCCATTCTGCTCCCTCAATTGTGTAGAAATATGTTCAGTGAAAATATTTGGATATTATAAAGGACCCTAGCGATACATGAAGAAAATAGTCAATCTGGCAGGGTACCCATGAGCTGTGTGAAATAACCTGTCCACACGTTGCCCTAAAGTTGGATAAATAAATTACTTTATATTTTCTGGTGAATAAAAACAGTATGTACTCTGGAAAATCACTTCCAAATTAGACCACACATGGAGTTCAGACTTATTATTTCTTACATAAACTGCACATGGGTGCCAGGCTTACCCTTGCGCATACATCCTACATGTAGTCACCTACTTGACACGAGTTTACAGAGATCATGCATGGAAACCCCACCTTTGCCGCCTCCTACACCCAGTCTTCAGCCAGCATGTACACAGCCAGTGAAACTGTCCACAGAAGAGGTGGGAGCAGATCTTAACTCCAGTCCCTATCACATGCAAGTGGTCTACAGGCGTTAAACGCTCGGGGGCAGATTTATGATAACTGGCGCATCCCCAGGGATGCGCCAGTTATTTTGCGCCGCTGCTCCGCCACCCATGGTGCGCCGCATTTACAATGTGGCGCACCATGGGGCAAAAACGGCACAGATGCGTGACGTATCTGTGCCGTAAAGGTGGCGCATTGCTGGAGTTGCGTCGCAAGCTCGACGCAGCTCCAGCAAGGCTCGGGGGTGCCCTATCTGACCAATGCTGCGTCAAGACCTACGCCTGCTTCAAGCAGGCGCAGGGTTTTGACGCAGCATTGGCCTGAAAGTGACTGAGTGAAATCTTATAGATTTCACTCAGCCACTTTTGCGAGGCGCACCTGCCCCGGAACGCCCACCCTGCGCCGTAACGCCCACAAGTGGCGCAGGGCTTTACAACGTGACGCATTTGCCTAGATGCGTCACGTTGTAAATGGGTCGTAGGGATGCGCCACGTTTACGCCGCAGTTGCGTGACGCAAACGTGGCGCATTACCAACATAAATCTGCCCCTCAGTGCTCACAACTGCCATGATCTGCAGGTCACAATTAAGGCCAACTCGCGTTTTCATCCTTTTGAGGGCAGCAAACTGAGTGCCATTAATTTAAGTTTTAGAAACACACCTTTTTTTAACAGGTGAGCCTTTTTTTGAAGTACAGAGCCGACATTGAGATAAAAGGTCAGGAATCACACTTGTGGTATGGCAAGAATTGATGCCTCGCTTGTCTACTCTGTTTGTGTCATTTAAAGTTTCAAAGTAAAGTATCCTAGCCAGAGGTTTTCTCCTGATGTGAATGTATATTTACAGCGACATATGGCGCAAGACCACTTGCTCTGCTGCAAAAGTCTTAAGCTTGTATAATGCATCCGCATGTTTCATCTCACTTGTTCTTTTCACACTCACTTCTCATAATTGGCATGATTAGCTTTTGTTGGCTTTTAGCAGTACATGCTGGTCCCTGTAATCAGTTCCCAAGCCCTGTAGTCATGTCCTTAACTTTTTAGGAAAACCCCTTCATGCAATTCTAAATAATATGTTTAAATGTGTTCAGGTAACTATATTTCTCTGCTTACATTTCACATTCACATTCCCTATAAGTGTTTGCTTCTCCCAGGATGTTGTTACTTTTATTTTCTTCAGTCAGCATATTACTCTTGTCTCCCCCTCCCTCATAACCTATTTCCCATTTTCTGGTTCTCCAGCGCTGTGAGGTCATATAAATGATGCGGGTACATCCCAGGGAGGCACACCTGGATGGCTCAAAAAACAATGATTCCACTGTGCTTTGGAAATGTTTATTTGTTCAAATTATTCATTTTTGGTAGATGATATTAATGTTCATATCAATAACCTTGAATATTTGGTCAACATATAGTTTCAAGCATGTAGCTCCGATGCATTTCGGGCTAAAAACGCCCTTTTTCAAGGAGCGCTGAAAGAAGAAGAAATTAACGAAGGTTAGGATCGTGAAAGCGGGTCACATGGTGAGAAACAGTGGAAAAAATTATCGGTGGGTGGGTATATGGAGTTTAAGTGACTAGGAAGTGAAATGCGGTAAAAATGAAGACTCACATATCGCGATGATGGAGTGAACGTGAAGGGTGAAGGTTTCATGCGCTACATATCTCAATGATAAAGTGAACGTGAAAGGTAAAGGTATCATGCACGTTGTGTCAAATAGTTAAAAACTGGATGTAAAATAAAATCGGGGAACAAATCAACTCATGCTGCCAAGGTGGCGTGCTCCGGTGATTGGAGTGTCAGCAGTTAGTTCGGGGGTTTAAACAAACGGGTTAAACACTTACTTCATGCGGGAAAAAGCGTGCGTCTCGCTGTCAGCGTGCTCGGTGTGATTGCACTAACGGAAGGTGGAGAATAAGAGGGTGGGGAGTTTGGTCGACATAGACAAGGGGTTAGGACACGAGTGGTGGTGGCCATCTTGGAACGGGAAACATAGAATTGTGGTGATTAATAAAGAATAAGTGCAAACGAACAATGCGTCAGATAACAACCTTATATTACAAATAGATTACAAAAAGCAACTATATTCTGCCCGATCATTGAGTCCATTAGGTTTAAGGGTCTGTAGTCTGTAAATCCATTCTAGTTCTCTTTGTAGGAGGAATTTGCGAATGTCAATGCCCTCTTTTTTGGAAGCTGTCTCTAACACAATAAACTGCAGTTGAGCGATGGTATGGCGAAATTCATTGAAATGTACAGCTAGATTCGACCTTTCATTTTTAGTGCGAATATTCGACTTATGTTCATTCATGCGTGTTTTCACTTTTCTTTCAGTTTTGCCAACATATAGTTGTCCACATGGGCATTTTATCGCATAAATCAGGTTCATTGAATCGCAAGTTGCGTTGACATGTAGTTTGATGGGGTTACCTTTCATCGGATGTGGTATGATGTTGCCTTTAATGATACAGTTACAATTGTTGCAATTTTTGCATGGTATGGTTCCTTTGTATTCAACGTGGCTTTCGGATGCATTTGAAATAATTTCTTTTAAGTTCTTACTGCGGGAGTATGCGAATAGAGGTAAATCTTGAAAACATTCCCTGAAATCAGGTTCCATTTGGAGAATAGGCCAAAATTTGAGGATGATTTTTGACAAAATCAAAATGTACGTCAGGTACATCGATGACCTGTTTTTCTTATGGACTGACACCAAGGAATCTCTTAATGCAGCTTTGAACACCCTCAATACCAAGGACGAACGGATTAAACTCACATGGCTTATGAGCGACAACGAAATTTCATTTCTGGATGTCAACATAAAGATCATCAACAAGAAAATCACCACAGACCTGTACCGGAAAAGCACCGACCGTAACAACACTTTGCACTACTCCAGCTTTCACCAAGAATCATTAAAAAAACACCTCCCCTTTTCTCAAATGCTACGCATCAAACGCATAGTTTCAGAAGAAGCAACATGCATAACCAGATTGACAGAAATGCAAAATCGTTTCACCGAAAGGGGTTACCCACTCTCAATTCTCAATGATGCCCTAACTCGCGTTGCAACCATTAGCAGACAGGACAGCTTGCAAAAAAAACAACCAGCTGACACGACCAAACGGATGGTCCTTGTATCCAAACATTCTACCACCAGCCACATTTTCAAAAAAATCATCCTCAAATTTTGGCCTATTCTCCAAATGGAACCTGATTTCAGGGAATGTTTTCAAGATTTACCTCTGTTCGCATACTCCCGCAGTAAGAACTTAAAAGAAATTCTTTCAAATGCATCCGAAAGCCACGTTGAATACAAAGGAACCATACCATGCAAAAATTGCAACAATTGTAACTGTATCATTAAAGGCAACATCATACCACATCCGATGAAAGGTAACCCCATCAAACTACATGTCAACGCAACTTGCGATTCAATGAACCTGATTTATGCGATAAAATGCCCATGTGGACAACTATATGTTGGCAAAACTGAAAGAAAAGTGAAAACACGCATGAATGAACATAAGTCGAATATTCGCACTAAAAATGAAAGGTCGAATCTAGCTGTACATTTCAATGAATTTCGCCATACCATCGCTCAACTGCAGTTTATTGTGTTAGAGACAGCTTCCAAAAAAGAGGGCATTGACATTCGCAAATTCCTCCTACAAAGAGAACTAGAATGGATTTACAGACTACAGACCCTTAAACCTAATGGACTCAATGATCGGGCAGAATATAGTTGCTTTTTGTAATCTATTTGTAATATAAGGTTGTTATCTGACGCATTGTTCGTTTGCACTTATTCTTTATTAATCACCACAATTCTATGTTTCCCGTTCCAAGATGGCCACCACCACTCATGTCCTAACCCCTTGTCTATGTCGACCAAACTCCCCACCCTCTTATTCTCCACCTTGCGTTAGTGCAACCACACCGAGCACGCTGACAGCGAGACGCACGCTTTTTCCCGCATGAAGTAAGTGTTTAACCCGTTTGTTTAAACCCCCGAACTAACTGCTGACACTCCAATCACCGGAGCACGCCACCTTGGCAGCATGAGTTGATTTGTTCCCCGATTTTATTTTACATCCAGTTTTGAACTATTTGACACAACGTGCATGATACCTTTACCTTTCACGTTCACTTTATCATTGAGATATGTAGCGCATGAAACCTTCACCCTTCACGTTCACTCCATCATCGCGATATGTGAGTCATCATTTTTACCGCATTTCACTTCCTAGTCACTTAAACTCCATATACCCACCCACCGATAATTTTTTCCACTGTTTCTCACCATGTGACCCGCTTTCACGATCCTAACCTTCGTTAATTTCTTCTTCTTTCAGCGCTCCTTGAAAAAGGGCGTTTTTAGCCCGAAATGCATCGGAGCTACATGCTTGAAACTATATGTTGACCAAATATTCAAGGTTATTGATATGAACATTAATATCATCTACCAAAAATGAATAATTTGAACAAATAAACATTTCCAAAGCACAGTGGAATCATTGTTTTTTGAGCCATCCAGGTGTGCCTCCCTGGGATGTACCCGCATGTTCCATGCGCACACAACTCTTCATAAATCAATTGGGCGTTTTTTTGACGGAAACGCAACCAAGGAGCGCACCCCACCGAGAAAACCATCTCCTAACTAAATTGCTTCTACACATTGCTGTGCATCCTCTGCACTTATCATAGTCATATAAATGATAACATAATCACTCAACTGTACATAAAAAAAGTAAAAAAACATTGTTTTTTTCAATGCCAAAAGCTGTAACTTGTACAAATGCAGGACCGATTGCATATGCTTTTTTTTTAAGTAACTGGACAATGTTACTTCCATCTAATGTGTTACATTTTTTCTACCTTGCCTTCAGGCCCAACACATGCCTTAAGTGCCCAGACTGGCCCATTGTCATTCTGTATGCGACAATCAGCCGCATGCAGAATGACAATGGATCCATCACGGTGTGTGAGAGGCTGGTGAAGGGTTGCTCTTGAGCACAGAGGAGTGCGAGACAGCCCCAGCAGGGAGTTTTCAGAACACCGAGGCTTCTCAAAGGTGAACAGTGCAGGTCACTCTAACCACCCAAATTACGGACAAAAGGCATCCATAAGAGGGATCATCACGGACAACGGACCTGACTTCCAATTAATGGACGGTCCGTGAAATCTATGGACGTTTTGTCACCCTATGTAACCCGGGCCTCACAATGAACCTAGCTTACCAGCCGTGAAGATGAATCTAGCACAACCAGATTACTAAATGGCTTTTTTACTCTTAAAACAAACATTGACAAAGCCAATAGGACTGCTGTGCAGTATGGCTAAATAAGAAAAAAGTCTATGGCATGGCTGACTGTGCCATTTTGTAGGTACATGCACCAAGCATGCACAACTACAAAAGAATACAGCAGGTTTTTTTTAAACTTGAGGATTCAAGTTGGGGAGGCAAATTAAAAGCAAAACAATGGGGATATATTTTTTTTAAGCACAGGTTGTAGGGGAGCATCACGGAGGGTGCGGTGGGAGGAGCTACAGAGAGAAGTGAGAAGTATCAATGGGAGGAGAGCAGTGGAGGCTCCTCCTCTAAGGTGGAGGAGTGTCCCCCCACTGCCAGGAAGCAGCAAAAGAAAGGAAAAAATTGAATTATAATAACATAGTGTTATTGTCATTTTATTTTGTCCTTCTGCTGCGACAGCGTGTGTGAGGGGGCGGGGCTGGGGTGTAGGGGAGGAGTAGTAGAACAATCCTAAGTGCACAATAACAGTTTGGTCGGTCCTATCAGGCCACCCAAAACAGTCATGCACACTTCCCTGTTCTCCATGCAGGCTGCAGTACAGCCTGCATGGAGAACATACCCACCCCTACAGCCCCTTGCTTAGCGCTGTGTCACGGCGCTAAGAC
Source organism: Lissotriton helveticus (assembly GCF_964261635.1). Classification (NCBI taxonomy): domain Eukaryota; kingdom Metazoa; phylum Chordata; class Amphibia; order Caudata; family Salamandridae; genus Lissotriton; species Lissotriton helveticus. Next base: position 698,318,950 of record NC_136067.1, on the reverse strand, counting down.
CAATCACAACGGTGCATTGCAGTGTTGTCATTGGCTGCGGGGAGCGTGGGAGCCCTGGCACGTCCTGCTTCCTCAGAAGAAGCCAAGAAGAGTATGGGACGGGACACAAAAGAGGCAGCTGTGGCCGACTAGTCGGCCGTCCGGCTGAAAGGTAAGTGAATATTCTTTTTTACCCAATCTCCCTACCCCTTCGCCCCCACTCGCCCTACTGCTGCTTCTAGGCAGCAGCTGTGACTGCGGAAGACACAAGAGTAGCAACATGGAGGGGGCAGGGGAAGCAGATGGGTGACAGTGAGGAACAAGAAGCGCAGGGAAAGTGAACTGCACAAAGGAGACAGCTGAAAAACGCATACACTATCATGGAATGCTTAACTAAAAAAGAAAAAGAAGTGCTTGAAAAACAAGCGGTAATTGCAAACACAACAATGATGGACAGAATGTGGATCAATGTCACACATTCACCCCAGTCCAAAGATCTAAGCCCAAATCCATCGTTTTTCCACTCCACACCACCCTGGGTTAGACAATGGCGATATGCAAATCAGCGCTGACCCTGTGCCCCATGGGAACAGTCCAGTCCGAACTACAAAAGCCATGTCCTTCCCAGAACGGAAACAAGCATCCGAGGACCGGCCCAGTTTCGAGGTAACACCTCTCATCAGCCCGGCTAGCTTGATTCCAGTGGTGTGGAGTGCCTGGGACTCACGTCTGAGCATCCCCAGTACACTTAGAGCGGTAATTGCAAACACAACAATGATGGACAGAATGTGGATCAATGTCACACATTCACCCCAGTCCAAAGATCTGGGCCCAAATCCATCGTTTTTCCACTCCACACTACCCTGGGTTATACAATGGCGATATGCAAATCAGCGCTGACTCTGTGCCCCATGGGAACAGTCCAGTCCGAACTACAAAAGCCATGTCCTTCCCAGAACGGAAACAAGCATCCGAGGACCGGCCCGGTTTCGAGGTAACACCTCTCATCAGGCCGGCTAGCTTGATTCCAGTGGTGTGGAGTGCCTGGGACTCACGTCTGAGCATCCCCAGTACACTTAGAGCGGTAATTGCAAACACAACAATGATGGACAGAATGTGGATCAATGTCACACATTCACCCCAGTCTAAAGATCTGGGCCCAAATCCATCGTTTTTCCACTCCACACCACCCTGGGTTAGACAATAGCGATATGCAAATCAGCGCTGACCCTGTGCCCCATGGGAACAGTCCAGTCCGAACTACAAAAGCCATGTCCTTCCCAGAACGGAAACAAGCATCCGAGGACCGGCCCGGTTTTGAGGTAACACCTCTCATCAGCCCGGCTAGCTTGATTCCAGTGGTGTGGAGTGCCTGGGACTCACGTCTGAGCATCCCCAGTACACTTAGAGCGGTAATTGCAAACACAACAATGATGGACAGAATGTGGATCAATGTCACACATTCACCCCAGTCCAAAGATCTGGGCCCAAATCCATTGTTTTTCCACTACACACCACCCTGGGTTAGACAATGGCGATATGCAAATCAGCGCTGACCCTGTGCCCCATGGGAACAGTCCAGTCCGAACTACAAAAGCCATGTCCTTCCCAGAACGGAAACAAGCATCCGAGGACCGGCCCGGTTTCAGGAAACAAGCATCCGAGGACCGGCCTGGTTCGGACTGGACTGTTCCCATAGGGCACAGGGTCAGCGCTGATTTGCATATCGCCATTGTCTAACCCAGGGTGGTGTGGAGTGGAAAAACGATGGATTTGGGCCCAGATCTTTGGACTGGGGTGAATGTGTGACATTCATCCACATTCTGTCCATCATTGTTGTGTTTGCAGTTACCGCTCTGAGTGTACTGGGGATGCTCAGACGTGAGTCCTAGGCACTCCACACCACTGGAATCAAGCTAGCCGGGCTGAAGAGAGGTGTTACCTCGAAACCGGGCCGGTCCTCGGATGCTTGTTTCCGTTCTGGGAAGGACATGGCTTTTGTAGTTCGGACTGGACTGTTCCCATGGGGCACAGGGTCAGCGCTGATTTGCATATTGCCATTGTCTAACCCAGGGTGGTGTGGAGTGGAAAAACGATGGATTTGGGCCCAGATCTTTGGACTGGGGTGAATGTGTGACATTGATCCACATTCTGTCCATCATTGTTGTGTTTACAGTTACCGCTCTAAGTGTACTGGGGATGCTCAGACGTGAGTCCCAGGCACTCCACACCACTGGAATCAAGCTAGCCGGGCTGAAGAGAGGTGTTACCTCGAAACCGGGCCGGTCCTCGGATGCTTGTTTCCGTTCTGGGAAGGACATGGCTTTTGTAGTTCGGACTGGACTGTTCCCATGGGGCACAGGGTCAGCGCTGATTTGCATATCGCCATTGTCTAACCCAGGGTGGTGTGGAGTGGAAAAACGATGGATTTGGGCCCAGATCTTTGGACTGGGGTGAATGTGTGACATTGATCCACATTCTGTCCATCATTGTTGTGTTTGCAGTTACCGCTCTAAGTGTACTGGGGATGCTCAGACGTGAGTCCCAGGCACTCCACACCACTGGAATCAAGCTAGCCGGGCTGAAGAGAGGTGTTACCTCGAAACCGGGCCGGTCCTCGGATGCTTGTTTCCGTTCTGGGAAGGACATGGCTTTTGTAGTTCGGACTGGACTGTTCCCATGGGGCACAGGGTCAGCGCTGATTTGCATATCGCCATTGTCTAACCCAGGGTGATGTGGAGTGGAAAAACGATGGATTTGGGCCCAGATCTTTGGACTGGGGTGAATGTGTGACATTGATCCACATTCTGTCCATCATTGTTGTTTTTGCAGTTACCGCTCTAAGTGTACTGGGGATGCTCAGACGTGAGTCCCAGGCACTCCACACCACTGGAATCAAGCTAGCCGGGCTGAAGAGAGGTGTTACCTCGAAACCGGGCCGGTCCTCGGATGCTTGTTTCCGTTCTGGGAAGGACATGGCTTTTGTAGTTTGGACTGGACTGTTCCCATGGGGCACAGGGTCAGCGCTGATTTGCATATCGCCATTGTCTAACCCAGGGTGGTGTGGAGTGGAAAAACAATGGATTTGGGCCCAGAGCTTTGGACTGGGGTGAATGTGTGACATTGATCCACATTCTGTCCATCATTGTTGTGTTTGCAGTTACCGCTCTAAGTGTACTGGGGATGCTCAGACGTGAGTCCCAGGCACTCCACACCACTGGAATCAAGCTAGCCGGGCTGAAGAGAGGTGTTACCTCGAAACCGGGCCGGTCCTCGGATGCTTGTTTCCGTTCTGGGAAGGACATGGCTTTTGTAGTTCGGACTGGACTGTTACCATGGGGCACAGGGTCAGCGCTGATTTGCATATCGCCATTGTCTAACCCAGGGTGGTGTGGAGTGGAAAAACGATGGATTTGGGCCCAGATCTTTGGACTGGGGTGAATGTGTGACATTGATCCACATTCTGTCCATCATTGTTGTGTTTGCAGTTACCGCTCTAAGTGTACAGGGGATGCTCAGACGTGAGTCCCAGGCACTCCACATCACTGGAATCAAGCTAGCCGGGCTGAAGAGAGGTGTTACCTCGAAACCGGGCCGGTCCTCGGATGCTTGTTTCCGTTCTGGGAAGGACATGGCTTTTGTAGTTCGGACTGGACTGTTCCAATGGGGCACAGGGTCAGCGCTGATTTGCATATCGCCATTGTCTAACCCAGGGTGGAGTGGAGTGGAAAAACGATGAGTTTGGGCCCAGATCTTTGGACTGGGGTGAATGTGTGACATTGATCCACATTCTGTCCATCATTGTTGTGTTTGCAGTTACCTCTCTAAGTGTACTGGGGATGCTCAGACGTGAGTCCCAGGCACTCCACACCACTGGAATCAAGCTAGCCGGGCTGAAGAGAGGTGTTACCTCGAAACCGGGCCGGTCCTCGGATGCTTGTTTCCGTTCTGGGAAGGACATGGCTTTTGTAGTTCGGACTGGACTGTTCCCATGGGGCACAGGGTCAGCGCTGATTTGCATATCGCCATTGTCTAACCCAGGGTGGTGTGGAGTGGAAAAACGATGGATTTGGGCCCAGATCTTTGGACTGGGGTGAATGTGTGACATTGATCCACATTCTGTCCATCATTGTTGTGTTTGCAGTTACCGCTCTAAGTGTACTGGGGATGCTCAGACGTGAGTCCCAGGCACTCCACACCACTGGAATCAAGCTAGCCGGGCTGAAGAGAGGTGTTACCTCGAAACCGGGCCGGTCCTCGGATGCTTGTTTCCGTTCTGGGAAGGACATTGCTTTTGTAGTTCGGACTGGACTGTTCCCATGGGGCACAGGGTCAGCGCTGATTTGCATATCGCCATTGTCTAACCCAGGGTGGTGTGGAGTGGAAAAACGATGGATTTGGGCCCAGATCTTTGGACTGGGGTGAATGTGTGACATTGATCCACATTCTGTCCATCATTGATTCAAGCAAGCCGGGCTGAAGACGGCTGGAATGCCAGAAACCGGTCCTCGGAAGCTTGTTTCCGGTCCAGGGAAGACATGGCTTGGCAGTTCGGGCTGGACTGTTCCCATGAGGCACAGGGTCAGACTGATTTGCATATAGCCATGTCTTTACTGGGGTGGCAGAGTGGGCTAAAGAACGGTGATGGATTAAACCCAGATCTTTTGACTGAGTGTGAGTGATTGATTGATTCAGATGCTCCGTCCATCACCACCCCCTTTTGTACCGCTTTTGGCCACCATAAGTGTGGCAGGGTATGCTCAGACGTGAGTCCCTTGCTCACTTTGTCACTGGATTCAAGCAAGCCGGGCTGAAGACGGCTGGAATGCCAGAAACCGGTCCTCAGAAGCTTGTTTCCGGTCCAGGGAAGACATGGCTTGGCAGTTCGGGCTGGACTGTTCCCATGAGGCACAGGGTCAGACTGATTTGCATATAGCCATGTCTTTACTGGGGTGGCAGAGTGGGCTAAAGAACGGTGATGGATTAAACCCAGATCTTTTGACTGAGTGTGAGTGTTTGATTGATTCAGATGCTCCGTCCATCACCACCCCCTTTTGTACCGCCATGGGAGGGACAGACACAAGATTTTCATGATGGGACACAAATAAGAAGATGGCACATGAGAATGAAAGGAAAGTAAACCAATGGTAAGCAATGGGCAGGCTCCACTTCCTTGTATTTTCTTGGTAATGGCCACAATATGTCTTTTGCAGCAAAATGAAAGCAATACAAGACCATTCAAATGGTAGTAAGCACTACAAAACAAGTGCACATAACATGACAAAACACTACCATGCATGGAAACAATTAGCATTCTATCATCCAAGTACAAGAAACCAATTCAAAAACACAATATTAAGTAGCATAACAGCTTTCTTTGCCGATAAAGCCCAACCATTGCAAAGATTTATTTTAAATTTCTAGGAGGAACATCTATAGGAAGAATGAGTTGTTACCTGATTCTGTCACCAGACTCCAAGTGAATAGCAGGGGCAACGCCCCACTGCTTTCTCGCAGTTCAAGAAGCAGAAACATAAAATGAAAATAATAACTTTCAGTTTTTACCAGTTTATGTTTGGTTGAAGGTAGGTAGGGCTGCTCTGCGAGCAGGGTAGGGGAGGAGTGGTGTGCCCACTCCTGAGTGCGCAAAGACTGTTTGGTCGGCCCTATGGGGCCGCCCAAACCAGTCATGCACACTCTGCCCTTCTCCATGATGGAGAACATGGGCTCCACATAAGCCCCTGACTGGGTGGCGTCCCGACCAATCACAACGCAATCACAACGCTGCTTGCAGCCTTGTGATTGGCTTAAGGGAGGGAGCCTGGCTGCCTGTTCCCTGTTCCTGCCGGAGGCAAGAGAGCAGGAGAAGAGAAGACGCCGGACCTGCCTGGCAGAAAGGTAAGGTAAACTTTTTAATGAATAAATTAAGCCACCACGTGACCTCCCCGCGTGACCCCCTGCCCCTCTACACGCGAGCCATGCCAGCCGCGACTGGTGAATAGCTTGACCACTAATATATGCAGGCCTGTAATCGGTGACGTGGCCTACACAGCAAAAATAAAACAAATATGCACAACATTGGCCATTGCATCTTGTTAATTAAACTACTCAGATAGCTGCTGGGAAATCACTTTCAGCAGTAGGGCTATTCGAATAAGCAGCAATTAATCTGCAAAAGCTGCTAGAAAGGGTGCTGATCGTGTATACAGAGGCTGATGCACATAAGCAGTTACAATTAATAGAATATGAAATAACGCAAAAAATGGGCTTTATATACAGAGCATGGCAGCTTCCTAAAAGCATCAAAACCACCAACGAGAAAACCAAGTAATTCCTATGACTTGAGAAGACTGAAAATTAATCATTTGGTACTCTAGTATTATTTATTTATTTAAAACACTTATATAGCGCAGCTATCACCTTGCAGGTATCCATTCGCTGTAGAAAAAAATATAACTCCAGAGGTGAAAGCAGTGGGGGACAACAGCTAAAAGAGACCAAAAATTGAACGTTTAGGGAAAAAGCCAGGTTTTAATCCGCTTTCTGAAAGGAAGGAGTTCAGTTATTTGGCGAATGTCAAGGGGCAGGCTGTTCCAAAGTTTTGCGGCGGCAACTCTAAAGGATCTTCCCCCCGTCCTGACCTTATAGAATCTTGGTATTGAGACAAGACAGGCTGTGGAGGAGCGGAGGGCTCTGGTAGGGCTGTACCACGTGAACATGGATTGCAGGGGTTTGGGCCCAACTCCGTTTAATGCCTTAAAAACAAGACAAAGTGATTTAAAAGCCACTCGCTGTCTCATAGGAAGCCAGTGCAGCTCGGCTAAAGCCGCAGTAGCCGAAGATCACCTTGTCCAGCCAAGGGCTAGTTTGGCAGCGGCAGATTGGACTCTTTGGAGTCGGTCTAGCAGCACAGCTGGGGCCTCTAGCAGCATCGCATTGCAATAGTCCAGGCGACTAAGAATAGTACACCTGACTATTAGCGCCCGGGCCTGTGAGGGAAGAAGTGGCATGATCTTGCGTAAGGAACGCAAGAGGGCGGAGCAAGTGGACACTGTTTTCACAACCTGAGTTTCCATGCTAAGTTTGTCGTTCATCATGACACCTAGATTGCGAACGGTGGTGACCGGATGAGGCTTTACCAGGGCTTCAGGGGGCCAAAAATCGACTGGGAACAAGCGAGGGATCCGACTACCGGCGCAGTACAGAACCTCGGTTTTAGAGGAGTTAAATTGCAGGGAGTTATTGTGCAACCAACCAGCTGTGACTCTTAGACAGTCGTGAAATGAGTCCAGGGGGATCGATTCTTCCCCCTCCCAAGAGAGGATGAACTGAGTGTCATCAGCATAGTTTATGGCTCTTAGTTTATGGGATTTTATTAACGTGATCAAAGGTTTAAGGTAGACATTAAATAAAATAGGGCTGATAGACGATCCTTGAGGCACTCCATGGGGAACTGGGGAGAAGGCAGATTGAAACGGGGGGAGGGATACAGCCTGCTTCCTATCCCGCAGGAAGGAGTGAAACCAGAGCAGGGCGGTGCCATCAACCCCTGCCTCCCTCAATCTTTCCAGCAGAATCACATGATTGACCGTATCGAATGCGGCAGACAGGTCCAGCAGGATCAGGGCTACTGCCTGGCCCCTGTCTGCACGCATACGCAGGTCCTCCATCGCAGTAAGAACAGCTGTTTCAGTGCCATGGGCCGGACGAAAACCAAATTGAATTTCGTCCAGGATGTAATTCAGCTCCAGGTGTTTGGAAAGACAAGAGCTCACCCAGCGCTCGGCGATTTTCGCCAGGAATGGTAATAGGGAGATAGGCCGATAGTTCAATAAACACTCGGGGTTCAAGGAGGGTTTCTTCAGCAGTGGTGTAATGAGAGCCTGTTTCCAAGGGGCCGGAACAAATCCGCAACGCAGGGATTGATTGCAAATTCTGCAAAGAGTGCAGAAGAGTTCCACTCCGAAATCTTTCCAGGTGTTAGGGGGCAGAGGGTCAAGAGGGGAACCCGAAGAAATCCCACGAGCCAAACTATCGAAATCCGCCTCCGAAATGGGGGGGAAATCCCGCAAGCAGTCATTGGGAGAACACCCTGGGCTTACCTTTTTGTAGTCAGTAGAGTCAGCTCCAGGGCTAGTGCTCAGGTTATGGATGATAGTCTCAATTTTGTCCTTGAAAAACAGTGCGAGATTGTCGCAGAGTGCTTGTGTGGGAGGGATAGTTTTTTTGGCAGAGTCAGGGTGGGTGAGGTTGTTAAGGATCTGGAAAATGCTTTTGGAACTGTTGGCGGCAGTAGCTATAGTGGAGCAGAAGTAGGTGGATTTGCATTTAATAATTGCAGATTTATATTCCAAGAGTTTGTTTTTCCAGATCAGCTTGTTAGTGTCGGAATATCATTGCCTCCATTTCCTCTCAGCCTGTTTGCAGGCTAATTTAAGGGCCTTCAGGGAGTCATCAAACCAAGGGGCTGATGCTCTGCCCTTAGTTTTGCATCTTTTTAAGGGAACAAGGGAGTCAGTAATTGAGGATATCTTAGTGCAGAAAGCCTCATAGTTGTCTTCTACTGGGTTGTAGGGGGTGAAACTGTCTTCCACTTGAAACACGGCACCAGTAGTTTTCAGCCTTCCCAGAGCTTTCCAATCTCTATACATGAATTCCGAAAAGATACTGTGTGTCGGCATACTAGTCCCCTTACTAGTAATATGAAATTTAAGAAGGGAGTGATCAGTCCAGCTCATGGGCAGGATATCGTTCAAGTGTACTAGCTGAGGGGTAGAGAAGATGAGGTCGAGTCGACGCCCTGCTTTGTGAGTGGGTTCCTTGACCAGTTGTAGGAGTCCCACGCTGTCACAAGAGAGCAATAGATTGTTCAGTCCTGTGTCGAGAGTACCATTCGGCCAAAGGTTAAAGTCACCTAGGATGATGAGCTTATTATGTGAGGTCGCAAGTAGTAAGAAAAGGTCCACTTAGAGAATGTTCAGATTTAAAACATTACAGTAGACAGTCAGAAATCTGAAGAACATACCACTTTGGCAACAATTCACACATTCCCTGCCTTGTACCACCCATACCTGGAGTGTCAGCTGCCTCCCCACAATCAACAAGATTCCTTGCATATTTCAGATTAGGAGGCAGAATCAATGAGCATATCCTTCGTTTGAACCTGAACAAGCTGTGGTCCTAAATGCGTTGCCTTTTTTAGGCCTCGGCCAGACAGCTCATGCCCCTTTGTGGTCTATAGACATTGCCAGCATCCACATGCTGTACAGTGTGGGTAAATGAAAAAAATAACAAAAACCTCTGATGCATGGCCATTCATGCCATTTTGTAGGCGCTTGCACCATGCATGCATGCAACTATAAAATGAAGCAGGTGTTTTTTAATTTTTTTATTACCAATTTGTGTTGGATCTGGCAGGTGAGGGTAGTGGAAGCAACATAGGGGATGGTGGGTTGACTGGTGAAGTGACATGGAGGAGGGTGGATGTGGAACACAAAACAAAATGGGAAGGAACACAAAAGCAAAGAGGGAGGACAGGAGTGAAAGTAACACAAAGGTTACGGGAAAACATCAAGGAGGGAGCAGGTGGGGTAAGCATTGGGGAGAAGCACATGGGTGAGTGCAAGAAGGAAGGTGGGGAAAAGCAATCAGGCACAGAGAGCAGCATGGAGTGCATTTGGAGAGAGATTTACATAAGGGAGACAATTCTAAAATACACACACTCTAATGGAGTGCTTCACACAAAAGAAAAAAAGCAATGCTTGAAAAGCAAGCAGTGGAAGTAGCGATGGCAGACAATCAAAGAGAGTGTAAAGAGGCAATGCTCCATGGGAGGGACAAACCTAAGATTGACAAGCTTAGATTTGAATAAGAAGAAGGCAAATGAGCGTGACAAAGAAACCAACCAATTATAAGCAATGGGCCGGTTCCAAGTCCCTCTATGTTTATGGCAAACAATTGTAGTGTAGTTCCCAATAGGCTCTGCGCATTGGAATAATATATCCTATAGATGTGACGTAGGACTTATGTCTACTAGGTCTCCATCGAATATATTAAACTTAATTGTGAGTGCCAGCTAGCTCAGAGGTCACTAGGAACTTTCTCTAATTCACAAGAAGGGATTCGTTTCTGACAACCGCATAAACATGACAACTTTGTTTCCCCAAGATAAAACGTATCTTTAGAGTCGAGGAAACAATAGATAAATATTTTAATCAGTCATTCGTGCATGCTTCGTTTCACCAGAGGTGCAGAGAAAATAGAGAGACGGGCGTTTTCAATAAAAGTATTTATTGAACCGTCTTCTTTCTCATGCAGAAAAAATAAATTGCTACAATCGTAAGACTGGCTGTAAAGTATAATGCGTACAGCAAGAAGAGTATTATGAAATAATACTGTAAAAGCATGGTATGGTTTCTAAGCCATAAAATACATACATAAATAACAAAGACTAAAAGTACTCAACTGGTGTTTCTAAAATACGCCTACCCTGATGTACCTAACCTTAGTCTAGTACGAGGGAAGAAGTAAGTATGTGTTTAGTTTCTTTGCCAAGAATCTGTCCAAGATTTCTCTTAGGGTCTAATCAGCTCTGTACCTTGGTTTAGAATGAAGGAGGTCTCGTATCTCTCTTGTCTCAGGACTCGATTTCCCAACAACCCACAAGGGGAGCTTGAAACACTGGAGCTGGATTTCCCGGCAAGAGAAAAGACAGCATCTCTCTCAGTGCGTCTGCTGGAGGGTCGGCTTCCTTCGGCACTTGCTGTAGCGAGATGCGTCGGGCAAGTAGATAGTCAGACAGCTCCAAACCACCTTGTGTTTGCTTGGGCAGTGTGGGCATATTTATACCTTGAAGGTGCCGAGTTTGACGTGAAGGCAGACATAATAACGTCATCAAAGAGTCTCAGTTCTTTGAAAATTCCATGAGTTTTTGGACAAATCAATATTCAAGCAAGGGGAAGTACCTAACTGCTGAAGCCGAGTATTCCAAGAAATCGTTGTGGATTTTCAGAACTAGTGGAAGTAGCTATGCCGTATTTGGACTGCATGGATTATGTCTAAATATGGTTATGATTTCTATGCCTGTATAAGGACAAGGTTCTCTATTCCACTTATAAGGGCATGAATCGTTAAAATTACACTAGGGTCCTAAAATGCTATACAACACCGACTCCACTTTATTATGTTCAACATTACTTAAAATTAAGCACTAAAACATATCTAAAGCATGTGTTTACAATCCCACCCAAAAATACATAAAATGTTTATAAAATGGTTGTACATATAAAATGAGCATTTGTACTGTACGCATTTAAAAGCAATGATTTCAATTCAAGCATAAAGTAAGATATTGGCAATGCTAACTGAATGAATCATACAATTTACAGTTATGAAATGGCTCTAAATACAGAAAAAAGGTCGAGACCATCCCATAGCAGAATATATATATACTGTTTTGGTTTGTTGATAAGTTCAATATTGTTTCTAGGAAGTATTCAAAGAATTCTTGTTCTCTAAGAATAGTTCTACTTTTACCTTGTGCCAAAGTTAAATTTTGGAAAAAAGTCAAATCAAATGGTAGAAAAATAGAGTTCCAAACTTAGAAGTTTTTTTAATTGAAAAATGAAGGTCGAATTCAAAGTTGATAGAACGCTGTGTGCTAATTTCAAAAGTTATTCTCGGTGTCAGGAGAAAACATTAAATCTTCTAAGCTGGCAAAGAAATCATCTACCACAGTAGGTGAAAGTTGAACCACTTCATTAAGTAGATCAATCATACACAGATGAGAAGCATCGCCGTCAGCGTCAGTCGCATTAGCGATGTTCGCAGTAGATGGTACCTGTGTGCCTGTTGGTCCGCGTATCTCACCCTCAGCTGGAATTGCCGGTGAGACCTCAATGAATGCCGTCATCAGGATTGGTAGCCGTTGGGGACAACACAATGCATGAGCCATTACCGAACCAAGCAAAGCGTCAACATCCATTGGCACTGCTGATGGAAGTGTCAGACAAATATCCAACACGCATTCCTCTTCACAAAGCAGGCATCGTAGAACAGGTAAGATGCAATCTTGCCAGATTGGTCTGAACGACAGGAACCACGTGGTATTCAGATCTCTCAAATGAGCCAAGCCAAGAATCTGTGTTATGCGCTCACGATACTGCATCCTCAGAAGAGTGTTAACATGGTAATCTGGGTATCGCTGGTGACTGGACTTGCCATATTGGAGCAGAAGGAACAAAAATAGTATCCCTGCTACGAGTCCCAAGATGAGAGGCAGGCCGCCGGACACAGAGGGCACGAAGTTTGGGAAAATGCCTAGGACTGCTTCAAAGAGTGCTAACAGTCCCAAAAAAATCGTCTTAAATAAATGTACAATACCACTGGTATCAGACATGTTTAAGATACGACCTAACATTTCTGCGAAATGTATGTGGCAGTTTGTTGATAATAAGGCATGTATCTCTGCAGAGGACCTTGCAACTTGCAGATCATACGTCTCTCTGGACGAGGTCAGTGGCACCGTTTTTTGTAAAAGAATGGATTTCATTCTGCTTAAAATATCAATTCGTATAGAAGAGATGTTCAGTGAAGGCCATAGCGGCGACTCGCCGCCTGTCTTAGTTTTAGGAAACAATACTTGCATACAGCAAGTGACCCTGGCTGACACACTAACAATACAGGCTATTCCTGGCATCATTCCACAACAGCTGTGATCATTCAACATTATGTAGCTCCCATTGGATAGCTGCCTAAAAATTGGATCTATCACTGCTGCCGGAGAACCTTGCAGGTGGCATGATAAATTGGTCAAAGAACCATCGCTGGCTCCATGTAAATTAATTAATACCCTGACATAGAAGTGTACCGGTCAGTGTGGTTTTGCAATTTGTACCACTAAGAAATACCTCCTTTTCCCCACTCCAACATTTGTGTGTGTATGGTAAATCCCAGGTCGACTTTATGTATTCCTTACCCAACCTGGTATGTGTTTTAAGCAATACTGAAACTGGAAAATCGTCACTGGCATTGTGATGGTGCCATGTATTATCCATTCCACGGCTGGTTTCTCAGAAACGGTTAATGGTAATCTTTCCAGATTTTCTATGCTCAGCACCGTATAGTCTTCTCTCCTCTGTGCCAAAGAGATTTGTTTATCTGTAAGGTTAAACCCAGTAAACAATGACGTGGTGTTGATTAGACGCCAAGGCATATAGCCTGAAAGAGGGTTTTGGAATGTACAGCCTAGCAGCATTATAGAACGCAATTGAGACTGTCCATGTTGTAACATGAGCAAGTCTTGTTCCATTATGTCTATGGAAGAGGATACTATGCTGTCCAAAGAATAAATTCTGGATGACAGAGTTTTTAACCCATTGTCAACTACAGAGAGAGCTTTCTCTAATTTAATACAATCAATTTCTCGTATTTGATTTGCAGTTTCCATTTGCGTGACTTTCCATGCTTCATTATAAGCAGCGTAAATACCGGCGTATATGAAACGTTTATGACGTTGTTTGCGAGGTCCTAGTAAAAATTCTCTCACTCCGGGCACAGTTTTCCTACACTGTAAGTTGTTATTATCCCTGGATGTTGTCTCTGGACATATCTTGGATCTGGCCTAATTACTGTAAACACTTGTGTCTTGTTCAGGATTCTATCTTGACAGTTATTTGTGTCTTTGGGCCTGATTAACCATTTTTTCCAATCAGGATTAGTTCTTTTTTGTTGTAAAATATATTTCACGTCTACCTCCTCATCTGCAGTTCCATTACTATCAGGTGTGGGCTTAAGTATGGACGGTTTGTTTAAATCTTTTATCTTAGCCAGGCCAAGACAAGATGTCTGTTCAACAGTTTCATTTAAAAATATTATTTGTTCTGGGATGATGCAGGCTCTAAATAAGGCTTCTAAACCTTGCACCTGCCAGTCGTTTGTGCCCCAGACGGTTTTTGTCTCAATGTTGTCTTTCCAAAAGTCAAAACCTAATGTGGACAATCGAGCATAAAAGGCCGCAGAATAAATTTGCTTAGTATTAGACAACATACTTTTAATTCCTTTCTTATTAACATTTTTAAAGTAAATTGTTTCTGGATTTGTGACATTAAAACCTGAAAAGAATGAAAATTTTTCTTAAAATGTTTTTGAGCTACCCTTTGGTGGCATCAGACAATGTTTCCATTGATTATAAGTAAAAACATTTCTAGGGTTTGCAGATTTGTGCAAATAATGATGACCATAATGATTAAAACAATACATTTGTTCATATTCTGATGAACCTTCTAAATATTCATGTTTTGTAAATTTTGCTGATATTTCTATGTCTGCCATCATGTTATTAACAATCTCAAAGTTCCAATCATCAGAAAATGTACTGGGTGAAACAAAATCACTCAAGGAAACCTTATATTGGTGTGGAATCTTCAACAGTTCTACTGAAACATAAATGTCATAATCAGTTCTGTCCCATGCTATACCACCATGTAGAGGAACGGCTGTGATGTTCACTGATGACAGGTCTCTTTGTTCACGATGAGATGATTTGTGTGGCTTCAGGAAAAAGTTGATGCTCTTACTTGCTGTGTCCATTTTACTATATTTTCCATCTATCAGCATTTCCAAACTTAAAACAAGAATGAGCCAAAGTAGGAGAAAAAGTACAGCTAACACAATCCAAAATTCAACCCATGGGGAAACCAGATATGTATTTGCAAGCTGGTGAAAAAGTTCTGTTACTTGTTCCTTGAAATTTTTATTTGCTGCCGTTGTTTCTGGCTCACTTGGATCAAAATTGATGAAATAGCCAGAGGCAGTTCCGTCAATTGTTGGTATTGCATCCGGATTATTTGAAATCGCTGGAGCTGCTTGTCCCCTTGACATATTAGTATAGTCAGATGCTACATCATTGTAGACAGGAGTTTCTTGACAAACTGTTATTTAGGTTTCAAGAGGAATAAGTTCCATGGCTTTGTTGCATAGTCCTTCTTTTCTCACTGCAGATTCTTCAAAGGTGATGAGTCTCTCAGTTTGAACCTCTTGGATAGTAGCTAGATTTGGTCGTCAGCTACACCTTTGGAGTCCACTGGGCCTACTACTTATTATCGGCCACATGGTGTGATTTTACCAGGTCAATTGATACAAACCAGTTCTCCTTTCTTCCAGCAAGGGCGGCAGTAACACTGTTCTTGATCCGTGGATTGCTAAGACAGGTACTGGTTTTCTGTAAGAAGGCCCAAATTTCTTCTTATCCGCTATTTTCTCTCTGACCAGATCCCCAATCTTTGGAATCCAGACAGGTCTTGCTGGGACAGGTGGTTTTTCTTCAGTGGTCGTTGGCTTCTGCATGGTGTTGCTTAGACTTCTTCTTGTTTCATTTAAGTCCTGCAAAACAGCCAAATGGGCTTTGATATCAAAGGGGTTTTGTTCTACCACTGAAGTATGATGATCGAGGCCTTTGACCATCTTTTTAGTACCAAAAAGGGTTTCATATGGAGTGATTCCACCCAGAGAATTTCTTGGCAGATTGTTAAGACTACGTTGGACACTTATTAGATGTTTGACCCATCCGTCACCCGAGCCTAATACCCTAGCTGTTATAGATTGCTTTATGTCACAGTTTTTTCTTTCCACAACTGAATTTCCCTCAGGATGGAATGGACTAGAGTACCGCAATGCAATGCCCAAGCTGGCCATGGCCTCCTTGTAAGCTCTAGAGCTAAACGCAGGACCCTGGTCAGAATGTAGCGTGCCGATTGCGTATGTGCCTATAAAGACTCGCAAATCTTTTATAACAGTTCTGGCGTCAGCCGTGCATTGAGGTCACATCCAAATGAATCTTGTCCTAATAGTTGTGGGACTGCTTTTGTCCATAGGGACGTCTGAGCGTGGATAGTCTAATGCTATTAAACAATGGTGTCTGTACTGGGCTGGCTACACTGTAGTCAGGAATCTGGTGGCGCTCAAAGCTGTGATCTCTGTAACAGACATCACAATTAATTCCAAATTCGTAAATATGGGCATTCATCCCTGGCCACCAGTACATCTCTTTTAACTCTAGTAGAGATTTTGAGATCCCTTGATGTATCAGACCCTCTCCCATATGTGCTTCTTGAATCAAAGCACCTCTCTGATTCCTGTTTGGAATTACCCTATCCCCCACTCCAGGGATTTGAGCAAAGGGAACGGAGTTGGCATCAATTATGTATGAATATTCGAGTGGATAGTTTAGAGGTAACGCTGCACCGCTGCCTTTGCTTGTGGCATTGACAGCTAGCATTGTTTCACCATCTATTTTTGTTTTTGAATGAGTGATAGCAGCTACGGAAGCCGTTTGTACTGCTGCCTTCGCGGCTTCATCAGCCAATGAATTCCCTGCAACGTGAACGCCATCACGCTGATGACTCAGGATCACGTGAGTCTTTTGTAGTTCTTTCTGTAATAGAACTACTTGTTCCCAAAGCAATTTATGCTTGATTTTGCCTCCTTTTGCGTCTTTGAAACCATTTTCAACCTAATTCTTCAAGTATTCATTGTAAGATTGGACGCAGTAATACAAATCGCACACTATGAGTGTGGGGAATTCGCGATCTGTATTTTCAAGCTCCATCTTGAAAGCCTGTAGTTCAGCTTGCTGAGCTATACAGTCTCCGAGAGATTGAGTTTTTGTGACCATAGGTCTGAATTTACCATTGCGCCAGCTACCTTTAACAATTGTGCACGCAGCACTTGTTTTCCCCCAATTGCGGGTTGTGCTGATCCGTCTGTATAAATTATACATCCGTAATGTTCTAGAGGCAGAATCTCAGTGGGCAGTGGACATTCTTGTTCATATTGTAGAAATTCTTGTGTTTTCAAGTAGGGGTAAAAAACGTATTCAACGTCCGTTGCAGCAAGAGAATTAACCCATTGTATCCATCTCGGATGTAAAGCTTTTGCATTCGGAATGCTCGCTTTTGTCACTGCCTCTAAGACAGGTACAGGAGTAACGACCTTTATGCGTTTTCCCTGCGCGAGGGCTCTCTCTTTTGCTACTGCAGTTTGAACCGCTGTCAGAATTTTTTCTGTTGAAGTGAATTTCATATCAGCTTGTGTGTACAAGTGTGATTTGTAAGCTATTGGTACCTTTTCACCTTCATTAAAGGTTAGGTATGTGAATCTGCATCTCCCTGGGATGATTCTGATGACAAGGTTGCGTTTGTTTACGAGTGTCTGTAAATGGGTTGTTACTAACATGTCTATTTGCACTGAATGCAAAATTTCTGTGTGTTTTTCAGTCCAATTAGTAGGTTTGAAATCAGGTTTGATTAATTCGTAAAGAGGTTTAACCCTTTCTGCGTAGTTTAGAATATAAGTTCTTCCGAAATTCAGGAATCCTAGAACTGACTGTAGGTTTTTCAGTGTTTTTGGAGGTTGCAGCAGCGCACATTTTTCTAACACGTTTGCTGCCAGGCTTTTGCCTTCACTTGAAAGTACGTATCCTAGGAATAGGACGTTGAGGTGGGCAATTCTGGATTTCTTAAAATTGAATTTGTACCCTTCTGAGGCGAATCCAAGTATTATGTTGTTCACCCTGTTCAAGTGCTTGTCCAAATCATCGTCTGTAAGATAGATGTCATCGACATAAGATAATGCCTCATCATCATACGTTTGTAGTAACTCTGTTACTCTGGCTGAAAATAACCCCGCACTATTCTTGAATCCCTGGGAGAGACCACAAAACTGACGCTGTGTCCCCAAAATTGAGAAAGCGGTCAAATACCTGCTTTCAGGTGCGATATTTTGACAGAAGAAACCGTTTGAAATATCTAATGTAGTTTTATATTTTTTGCGCACAATGTTATTCATCAGTGCTGCACTGTGTGAATTTTGTACTGCAAAGGTTTTACAACAAGAATTTAAATGTCTGTAGTCCAAAACTAGACGATATGTATTGTCTGGTTTGGAGACAGGAAACAAAGGATTGTTCATGGACGAAGTGCATGTTTCATTCACCCCTTGGTATTCAAGTTGATCTAAGAACTCCCTGACCTGTTTCTTAGCTTCTTGCGTACCTGGATACTGCCTCTGAGCAGTAGGTTGATTTTTTAACTGGATCTTATGGTGAGGAGAGTCCGCATCCCATCCCACAAGATTTTTATATAATGCTGGAGCCTGGGCCACAGCCCATTTTCTGGCATAGGTGTATTTTTTATGAATAGGAATATGATTGGAGAAGGCTGGCATAATGATCCCTTCGCCATGTGGGCACTCCCTGACAAATTCAGGTGGCCAGTCTTTTTCAGCCAGAAGGATGTCATAACCCTTTGAGAGTTTCTCCGAAAAGAGTGCTCTTATTTTTCTAGTTATGTCCCCCTCTATTCGGAGTATTACTTCATATAACTTATGGGGTACACTAACCCTGGTATTGGCAGTTTCAACTTGAATGTTTGCATTCAGGTCCACTGTCTCCAGATGATCCTTCAGGATCTTGCGAGCTATGGTAACTACTGCTGTGCTGTCCAACATTGTCTGGGCCCATTCCCCGCTCTTGAGTTGTGTCCTCAAGATCCTCGGCATGTCAGATTTTTAGACTTGCTACCTTCTTCTTGGTGAATTGAGTTTTCTTATTTTTTGGAACGTGTTGGTCGTATTTGGACTTCACACGTTCTTCCTTTTGTTCTGATCGTCCCCTTCTTTCCGATTTCTGTGAGGAAGTCTGAAAGGTACGAGAGGAACGTGTATCAGTATCTTGATATCTATCAGGTTTTCTAAAATGATCCCTACTTCTGAGGTTATACCTTCTTTCAGAGGGCTCCTTTTGAGGAGACTTACCTCTGGATTGAGAACGCTTCTCTTTAGGAAGTGTCTGTCTAGTATTTTCCCACTTCTTTTTAGGAGTAGTGAGAGTGTTTTTAATAAAAACTGTTTCAGGATTTTCTGTTAGTTCGGGTTTTACTAGTTTCCCACCCAAACTATCACTTCCAAGTTCTTCATAGGATTTTTCTATTATTCTGGCCACTTCATATGTTTGCTCAGTTACATCAAATTCTTTTAGTTTTTGGCGGATTGCCACGGATAGCTGAGACCTGTTTGAAATCCTTCATTAAATTCACACCGAGATTTAAAGCAGGCTCTGCCCCGTATTCATTTTGAATCTGTTTAAGGACGTCTGATATTACCGCCATAGACAGAACACCATGTGTTTTTGTGTAGATTGCAGCAAAGACTGTACCCCAAGTGTCACAGTCCTCCAGGTGTGGTGCGATCCCCATTGGTAAACAGATTGTTAGAATCCTGTGTTTCTCATGAGGTGTACTATCAGGAAATACTGCCTCGATTTGAGTAATTTTTTGAGCTAACTAGAACGGAATTTGTTCCCTTTTTGTTGGTAATTTGCCAATGACTGATTGTATAGTCTGTGGTGTAATTATGTCTGTGTTCCCTTGATGAAGGGTTTGCTGTGGACTTCTTATAGCAGATTGGACTGTTAGATTCCGCATGACATATTGAACCAATTGTCTATGTATTTTAATTAATTGTTTTAGCTGAGCTAACAGTTCTACATCTGTCATTCTTTCAATGTCAGGATGTGGTGTATAGCTGGCTAGTGCCGGCCATGTTGTTCCTGGTCTAGCTAGTGGGCCGAGCCTGGTGATGTGATTTTGATGTTGTAGGGCGCCTTTAAACCAGAGCTGATGCTCTTGGTAAGTTAGTGGAATTTCAATGTCCTCGAAAGGAACATATTCCGCTGGAAGTTCCACTATCTTGTAGAAGTGGAACACATGTGTTCTTGAATATGCTTCAGGGAAAATAATCCATGAATAGAATACCTCTGTCTTCCGATATTCGTGTGCCTCTCTGACAAATATAACCATACCACCTCTTGATGATAGGCCATTTTGTATAAGCTTTATAGCGATGGTTTTCCGGGATGATTATAGCATCCGCATCGGTTTCTTGGAAGCCTGTAAGGTTTAAACCTGGTTGGTTTGCATTTACTGCATGTCCACCGTTTTCTTCGTCACTAGTCGACATTTTGTTGACGGAAAGTTTGCAGAGCAAGTTTCAAGGAAACAAGGATAAGGTGCACAATATTTTGGAACACTGTATCCTTCAACGTTGAACAAACCAAAAACTAATACATAGGATTTTCGTCCTACTCAGTTATGGCGGATTTTATCCTTTAACCCACTCCAGACGTCTATCGGAGTATTTTACGGGAAAAAGGGGTTTCTGTGAAAAGCATGACTAAGTTACTCTAGTATATAGTGTTAAATTAGTGCCTTACCAAACGTTGGGCGCCATGTAGTGTAGTTCCTATATTCCCAATAGGCTCTGCGCATTGGAATAATATATCCTATAGATGTGACGTAGGACTTATGTCTACTAGGTCTCTAGCGAATATATTAAACTTAATTGTGAGTGACAGCTAGCTCAGAGGTCACTAGAAACTTTCTCGAATTCACAAGAAGGGATTAGTTTCTGACAACCGCATAAACATGACAACTTTGTTTCCCCAAGATAAAACGTATTTTCAGAGTCGTGGAAACAATAGATAGATATTTTACTCAGTCATTCATACATGTTTCGTTTCACCAGAGGTGCAGAGAAAATAGAGAGATGGGCGTTTTCAATAAAAGTATTTATTGAACAGTCTTCTTTCTCATGTACAAGAAATGAATTGCTACAATCGTAAGACTGGCTGTAAAGTATAATACGTACAGCAAGAATAGTATTATAAAATAAAACTGTAAAAGCATGGTATGATTTCTAAGCCATAAAATGGTGCTTCTAAAAAACACCTACCCTGATGTACCTAACCTAAGTCTAGTACGAGGGAAAGAGTAAGTGTGGTGTAGCTTAAGTTTAGTATTCTTCCAAGAATCTATCCAAGATTTCTCTTAGGGTCTTATCAGCTCCGTACCTTGGTTTAGAATGAAAGAGGTCTGGTATCTCTCTTGTCTCAGGACTCGATTTCCCAACACCCCGCATTTAAAGCTTGGAAACACTGGAGCTGGATTTCTCTGCAAGAGAAAAGACAGCGTCTCTGTCTCAGTGCGTCTGCTGGAGGGTCAGCTTCCTTCGGCACTTGCTGTAGCGAGATGCGTCGGGCAAGTAGATAGTTGAACTCCTCCAAACCACCGTGTGTTTGCTTGGGCAAGTGTGGGCATATTTATACCTTGAAGGTGTCGAGTTTGACGTAAAGGTGGACATAATAACGTCATCAAAGAGTCTCAGTTCTTTGAAAATTCCATGAGTTCTTGGACAAATCAATATTCAAGCAAGGGGAAGTCCCTAACTGCTGAAGCCGAGTTTTCCAAGAAATCGTTGTGGATTTTCGGAACTAGTGGAAGTAGCCATGCTGTATTTGGACTGCATGGGCTATGTCTAAATATGGTTATGATTTCTATGCCTATATAAGGACAAGGTTTTCTATACCTATATAAGGGCATGAATCGGGAAAATTACACTAGAGTCCTAAAATGCTATTCAACACAACAATATGCTTTGGAACAGACAGTGCATGTGCTGTCTAGTAGGAACAACCTAAAAACATGCAGCGACACTAGATGCAATGAAGCGTTCAGAAACAGCATGACTGTTGTGTCTCACAAAAAGTGAAAACAGCTTGGGGGGAAGAGGTGATAAGTTTGGGGAACAAGAATTAACCTCAATGTACTAAGTAATACGAAAATGAAGGAAATGCTGTGTGTCATATTATGTTGTTTTGTTTTGGGCTCTACAATTAATTTAGAGACATCAGACAATAACAGAGGACTCTTTAAAACCCAGTCACAAGCAACATTGTTTAAGGTGGTTAAGTAGCACTACTCAATCTTTTAAACTATTAAGACACCAGTCAGCCCAAACCTATGCAGAGTACTATCTTAAAATATTGCTTCCAGTGGCCATGTTATGTGATACAACGCTAGTTCTGTTCAATTCTTTCAAATCATTGCCATAAATCCCAGCTAATGTATTTCATTTCTTTCAAATCATTGCCATAAATCCCAGCAAATGTATTTCATTTCCTGCGGATGTTGCAGAACATACTGTTGCATGAGACTATTACAATTGTTGCCACATGATTAGCGTGTTACACACTACATTAAGAATGTGGGTCACAGTGCCTAGTTTGTAAAATGATAAATGCCAGGGCCCAAAGTTTTTTTGAGAAGGCCATATGCAGTACTATTCAAAGTCACAAGAGTGAATACCCAAGACGCATAGTCTTGATTCCACATCGTGCCTCTTTCATCCACCACCAGACAATGTCTAGCCCTTTATTTCACTCCTTCTGTACTTGTTCACCCTTGATCTATTTGTGTCAGTTTTTCTGTGTTTTTCCTCACCTTCTTCCCCCTTTTGTGTTTTTCCTTTACCTGATCTGAATTAAGTCTGATGAGTAAAAATAAGTGTTGGTCCCCAAAAATGAGTGCCGGTGCGACCCACTCGCAATGGCCAGCTCAAATGAAGCACTGGGTTCAGGTATGCAGATCATATCCAAATCCCATTTTAGCAAAGGTAACAAACGAGTGTCTATGATTGTATTAATTACATTTTAAATAATTGAGCAATATATCTACTATAATAATTACTCTATTTTCGAAAGCCATGTTTAGCTGCCTAGCGATTGGAATAAAAAAATATATAGTTGGACAGATAGGTAATGCTCAGCATCTTAAACAGCACAGTGATGAAAAAAGCAACGCTTGGCATACTATTTGAATCTATTTGCCTGATACACAAAGTAACAAACACTTGTGAGTAAGTTTACCCTTTGGAGTAAGTTTACTACTTTTCGGTATTCACAAACTACGAGAATATGTTACTGTGAAAACAAAAAAATACAGTAGTATGTCTAGCGCTACACATGGCCCACCACTGGTACTGCAACCCCCTTCCATAGAAAATAATGGAGGTAGGGACCCCAAAAAAATCCCATAGGAAATAATGTTAAATTAAATTAAATTATTGAAAATTGTTAAAAATATAAATGAATGTAAAAAATATAGAAACATTTTACATATTTATTTCCAAAATATTTCTCCAGGATATTTCCCGGAATTTTTTGCCCTGCTTATCAGTCCAGTGAATGATCAATGTTATAGTTTTTTGCATTCTGCTCAAAAGGAGGCCATATCTAGCTCCAAAAATGTGCTCTCAGCAATCATTCTCTAATAGCCTTGGGATTTAGCACTGAGAAACACAGAATTATGGGTCCTCACCAGAAACATCATTTTGAAGAGAGGCAAGTTGTACCGTATTGTGATAAATTATGGAACGATTCGGCCGGCGAAATAAAAAAACAAACTGTATTGTGGTTGCAAAACAGCATTAATGTCTCTCAGATGCACGGCTTGGCTTTAAAATCGTTCCTGTATTTTGTTTTAAGGAGTTTGTTATGGTTATATGAAGCAAAACAAATGACAGATGATCATTATGTTCCCAGATGAATAAAACATTAGGCGGTGTCTTGTTTTGTTCTCATCACCCAGAGCAGTGCATGTATTTGATGGCCGACCTTTCTCCCCAGCACTTCGAGCCTTGATCAAATTCTCATTGTGATTGGTTACGATCTGGAAATGTTCCCACACGTTCTTTCCTTTATCTCCCCTGCACGTGCCTTGCCAAAGGAATAGCTATGAAACTGAAAACAAGGTCACCTGGTCGTGGTGCAGATGAACTTTACCAAAAAGAAATAAAAAATTCTTAAACCTGTCCAGCAGAAATGAAGCAAAGAGCCCAAGGATAAAGTCAATATAAGGTGCATTTAGAAATAAAAAACACATAAAGTACCAACAGAACAATTATGCACCCACAATGTATCACTGAAAAAAAATACGAAATCCTATGCCCATCGTCACGCTAGAATATATGAGCATTGTCTCGCCAACTTGAAAACTGCAGGAAGTAATACAAGCTGCACAGAACAAAACTCAATGCACACTAGCGCATATACGCTGTCTAGCAAATCAAATAACATATGAAATAACTTATTTCACTTAGAAAGACTTAGTGGAGTATGCATCAAGTGAAAGGCTTTGTGACTGACCCAGTGGGCACATGTTCTAATTCCAGCAGGTTCACTCAGCCTTTCATTCTCCTGAAGTCAATAATATTTAGCTGGATAACAATATACATATATTGCTTGGGCTCAAAAGACTTGTTAGAGTGAACATGGACTTTACTTGTTCAAGTCTATGATTTTGTTATTCGAATATTATTTTGGTTTTACTATGTATTGCAATTTGAGGTTTTTCCTGAGCCTTAACTCCAGCACGGCCCAAACAATCTGACCCAGAAAAGTAATCTGGTTTGTGTGTGAAATCCCTGGCTCTGCCTAGGTACTTTGGTAAAAGAAACCAGGCAAAGATAAAACACATGGTGTATGTGCAATAAGTAACCAAAACATTATACTAAAGAACACAAAATATCCAAACCAAGTTGGTGCAAAGGAAAAAACTGTAATAAAACAAATGCTGCAAAAACAAAGAGAATGAGAATATTGGTATCAACATTATAAAATAAAATTTAACTGATCCATAGCAAAGAATTTTAAAATGCTGTATAACCTTTTTTCGTGGTGGAAATGAAAAAACCAAGAAAAAAAACTCAAGGTTTCTTTCATATCACCATGGCATAGGCACCCTCAGTGGCTGTCACACAAGTGAAAAAAGGTAAGTAGATGCTCCCACTGAACATTTTTACGTATGGGCATGGACATATTTTTGGAAATAGAAAATCTTTAGAAAGCGTGTAAGCATTAGGAGAGGCTGAGAAGAGCACCATGATGTCACAATAATGTTGGATTGGTCCTGTTCTTGCCTTGAATATTCTATCAAATGCTCAGAGAGAGAATTTCACACACAAACATCACAATCAATCAATCAATCAGTACACTTAAAAAGCGCACTACATACCCGTCAGGGTCTCAAGGCGCTGGGGGGATGGCGGGAGGGGAAGGGGTTGGCTGCTACTGATCCGAGAACCAGGTCGTGAGGAGTCTTCTAAAGGCCAGTAGGTCTTGGGTCTGCCGAGGTTTTTGGGGAGGGTGTTCCAGGTCTTTGCGGCAAGGTGGGAGAAGGATCTGCCGCCGGCGGTCGTTCTTCAGGTACGAGGGACTGTGGCGTGGGTGAGGCCTGCGGAGCGGAGCTGGAGGGTGGGGGTGTAGCAGCTGAGCCGTCTGTTGAGGTATGCTGGGCCGGTGTTGTGGAGAGCTTTGTGCACGTGGAGGAGGCGCTTGAAGGTGACCCTCTTGTTGACTGGGAGCCAGTGCAAGTCTCTCAGGTGGGGGTGATGTGGCTGCGGTGGGGGATGTCGAGGATCAGGCGTGCCGAGGCGTTCTGGATGCGTTGCAGCCGTCTCAGGAGCTTGGCCGACATTCCTGCGTAGAGGGCGTTTCCGTAGTCCAGCCTGCTGGTGACGAGGGCGTGGGTGACTGTTTTTCTCGTTTCAGTGGGGATCCACTTGAAGATCCTGCAGAGCATTCAGAGGGTGTTGAAGCAGGATGAGGAGATGGCGTTGACCTGCTTAGTCATGGAGAGGGTGGTGTCGAGGATGACCCCTAGGTTGCGTGTGTGGTCGGTGGGTGTCGGTGCTGTTCTCAGTGTTGTCGGCCTCCAGGAGTCTTCCCAGGCTGAGGGGGTGGGGCCGAGGATGAGGACCTCCATATTGTCTGAGTTCAGCTTCAGTCAGCTGTTCTTCACCCATTCAGCGACATCCTTCATTCCTTCGTGGAGGTTGGTTTTGGCGGTGTGAGGGACTTTAGTGAGGGAGATGATTAGCTGGGTGTCGTTGGCGTAGTAGATGATGTTGAAGTCATGCTGTAGGGCGACGTAGGCGAGGGGTGCCATGTAGATGTTGAACAGCATCGGGCTGAGGGAAGAGCCCTGGGGTACACCGCAGATGATCTTGGTGGCTTCGGAGCGGAAGGGGGGGAGGCGGACGCTTTGAGTTCTGCCAGAGAGGAACGATGTGGTTCAGTCCAGGGCCTTCTCTTGGATTCTGGCGTCGTGTAGGCATGTTCGTAGTGTGTTGTGGCAGACAGTGTCGAAGGCGGCTGACAGGTCCAGGAGGATGAGGGCCACTGTTTCTCCGTTGTTAAGCAGGGTCCTGATGTCATCGGTGGAGGTGAGGAGGGCAGTTTCGGTGCTGTGGTTGCTGCGGAAACCAGACTGGGATGGGTCCAAGATGTTGTTCTCCTCGAGGTAGCGGGTCAGTTGTTTGTTGACGATTTTCTCCATGACCTTCACCGGGAATGGAAGGCGGGAGATGGGTCGGAAGTTCTTGAGGCCCTTGGGGTCCGCCTTGGGTTTCTTGAGTAAGGCATTGATCTCGGCATGCTTCCAGCTCTCCGGGAAGGTTGCTGTCTCGAAGGAGATGTTGATTACTCTCCGTAGATGGGGTGCGATGGCTGTGCTGGCTTTGTTGAATATGTAGTGAGGGCATGGGTGTAATGGTGATCCGGAAGGAATGGTGTTCATGAGTTTGCTGGTATCCTCGTCGTTGACGCTGGTCCAGGATAGCAAGCGGTTAGTGCGGGTGGTGGTCGTGGGGGTGGTGATTGTCAGGGTGGTCTTGGCGCTGAAGCTGTCGTAGATGTCGGCGATCTTGCGGTAGAAGAAGTTGGCCAGTGAGTCGCAGAGGTCTTACGAAGGCAGGATGTTGTTGGTGTTGGAGCTGGGGTTGGAGAGTTCCTTCACGATGATGAAGAGCTCTTTGCTGTTGTGCGCGTTGTTATCTAGGCGGTCCTTGAAGGAGGCCCTCTTGGCAGCTCTGATGAGTTGATGGTGTCTGCGGGTGGTGTTCTTGTGGGCTGCGTAGCTGTCCGGTGATCGTTTGCTGAGCCAGTTCTTCTCCAATTTTCGGCATGTCCATGTGGAGGCCTCGTGGTCTTCGGTGAACCAGGTGGCTTTCATGCTGGTGCGGTTGCTGGAGGGTGACTTGAGCGGGCGAGGGTGTTGGCGCAGTCGTTGATCCATTGTCTGAGGTTGTGGGCGGCGGTGTCGGGATCGGTGGAGTCGGCGGACGGGTTCTGGGTGAGGGTGGCGGTTAGCTGATCTTGGGTAACTTTGCTCCAGCAGCGTTGAGGCCTCTGTTGAGTGCGGTGGTGTGTGGTGGGCTTCTTGAAGGTGAGGTGGATGCAGTGGTGGTCTGTCCAGTGGGGTTCGGTGGTTGAAGGAGACGTGGGGGCTTGCGGTGAAGATAGGGTCGAGTGTGTGGCTGGCGGCGTGAGTGGGTGTTGTCACGAGCTGTCTGTGTCCGAGGTTGGCGAGGTTGTAGATCAGGGTGGTGAAGTTCGCGTTGTTGTTGTTCTCGAGGTGGAAGTTCAGGTCTCCTAGGAGGATGTAGTCTGTGGAGGCGAGGGCATGGGTGCTGATGAAGTTGGGGATGGAGTCGCTGAACTGCGGTCGGGGTCCGGGGGGTTTGTAGACGAGGGTTCCTCTGAGGGTGGTGTTGGGGTCGGTGTGGATCTGGAAGTGCATGTGTTCGGCAGTGCTGAGAGTATCGTCCGTGTTGGTCGAGACTCTGAGGGTGTTTCTGTGGACGATGGCGATTACTCCTCCTACTCCATTGGAATGGTCTCTGCGGGTGATCTTGTAGCCTTCCTGGATGGCTATGGCGATGTCGGGTGCTGAGGTGGGATTCAACCAGGTCTCTGTCAGGAAGGCGACGTCTGGGGTGGTGGAGTCGAAGTGGGAGATAACCAATAGTGTTAACACTCCATGGGGGATATTCACAAGGACTTATTTCCGATTTATCCCCACCTTAATGCATCAAAAGTGGAGATAGATTTAACACCCCATTCACAAGCTGGTGAAAACTGCAGACATCGCCAGTATTCCCGCGATAACTGCCCCTTATTTATCTCCACGGTGGCAATAGTGTCTTGCAAACGTGTGCATCAAGGCCCACGTAGCCGCCTGGCAAATGTCCTGCAAGGGCACTCCCCGGCCCAGGGCAGTTGTAGTCGCCGTGGCCCGAGTGGAATGAGCCCTCAATCCAACAGGGGCTCCTTTTTAGCCAAGGAGTAACATGCCTGGATACACAAGATGATCCTTGTGCACCGCCTTTCCCTTCTAAGCGCCCACGTAACCAACAAAGAGTTGGTCATTCACCCGGAACTGGGGTGTGCGTTCCAGATAGTAAGAGAGCGCACGTTTTGGGTCCAGACGGTGGAGCCTCCCTTCCTCTTTCGAGGGATACGGAGGCGGAAAGAAGGTGGGCAAGGTAATGGACTGCCCGATGTGGAAGGCCGTGACAACCTTGGGCATGAAAGAGGGTCTCGTCCGCAACACAACCTTGTCCGGATGGACAGAGAGGAAAGGAGGTGTGGAAGAAAGAGCCTGGAGCTCACTCACTCTCCTGGCAGAGGTGATCACAAGCAGGAAATCAGTCTTCAAAGTAAGAAGACAGAGAGGACAGTTATGGAGTGGCTCAAAGGGAGCACACATTAGGTAAGTAAGTATAAGGTTCAAGTCGGTAGGGAGACGGTGGCAGTGTCTCCCAGACCCGCTGTCCGCTTGGTGTCAAGGGACAACTTCCACAATCCTGGAAGGAAGCGGTTGTGAACCCTATACGGAAAAATTCCACCCTTCCCTGGTCAGAGCTCTCTAACCTCCGCCCTATTTCCCTTCTCCCTTTCATTAGCAAGCTGGCTGAGAAACACGCTAATACCATCCTTTCAAACTTCATCGAGGCGACAGGGGGCCTGGACCAATCTCAATCTGGGTTCAGGCCCAACCACAGCACTGAATCGGCCCTCCTATCTGTGACTGATAAGATCAAAATGTCACAGGATAGAGGAGGGTCCATGATACTAGTGCTGTTGGACCTGTCTGCGGCCTTTGATACCGTGTCTCACAACATCCTTCTCAGCCGCTTGAAGGGAGTGGGAATTGGAGGCCTAGCTCTATCATGGCTGGAGAGTTTCCTTTCAGGGAGATCGCAATCTGTCAGCCTGGGCCCCTATCGTTCCACCTCGAAGGCGCTCACGAAGGGGGTGCCACAAGGCTCATGCCTTAGTCCTACATTATTCAATGTATATGTGGCCCCCCTTGCTGAGATTGTGCGAAAGTATGGGTTCATACCAGTTTCCTATGCTGACGACACCCAGCTCCTCTACCCTTTCAGCTCCCTTGATCCTACAGTCAAGGAAAATTTTGCTGAGGGTATGAGGGCAGTGTCACATTGGATGGCCACCAACTGCCTCCAATGTAACGTTGCAAAAACGGAAGTTATGCTCTTTGGGAGGGCAAGCCTACTATGGTCTCCTGAATGGTGGCCGCTGGACCTAGGCCCAGTTCCCATCTCAAAGCCCCATGTAAAAAATCTAGGGGTCAAGATTGATCAAAAACTGACCCTTAAGGAGCATGTCAATCACACCGCAGGACTGTGCTTCTTTACCATTGGTCTTTTACGGCGAGTGTTTCCTTATCTTCCTGATACCTATAGGAAGACACTCGTGCAGACCTTGGTTACTAGCCGCCTAGACTACTGCAACGGCCTGCTGACGCTAGCAAATGCTGATGCAGTAGGTCGGTTGCAGGTGGTCCAGAATACGGCGGCTAGACTGGTCATGGGTGTGCAGGCTAGGACCCCCTCTAAGCCTTTGTTGATGGAGTTACACTGGCTTCCGATACGACAGCGCATTAGTTTTAAAATATGCTGTACGGTTCACAAATGTTTATATGGAAATAGCCCCCAATATCTATCCCAATCTGTTGAACTGTACCAACCCAGCCGCTCACTTCGTTCAAGCAACCAAGCCCTTCTGAAACCTCCTGCAACAAAACGAGCTAGGCAGGGAGACCGAGCTTTTTCATCAGTTGGTCCTGCCCTGTGGAACAAACTCCCTACCGAAATGAGGATGAATATCAACCATCTGGCCTTCAGAAAGGCGTTGAAAACATTCCTCTTTCAAGAAGCATTTCAGTCCCTTTAAAGCATCCTAGTCCTCTCAACACACGCTGGCAGACAAAGCGCGGAGATACCCCATGGGATTGATTCCAGCGCGTTACAAGAAATTAAATAAATAAATAAAAATAAAGTCCCTCTGGGGCATCACGAAAGGTACAGGAGGAAACATGTGTGTGATGCCCTTCAGAAAACAAGTTACAATAGGGGACTTGAACAAAGAAGGTTGATCAGGCAGCCTTAGAAAGGCTGAAAGGGCAGAAAGGTAGCCCTTGATAGTGCCCAGAGCAGAGCCCTGCTGGGCAAGAGAAAGAAGGAAGAGAAGAACCTTAGAAAGAGGGGCAGAAAGTGGATCCACAGCCTTTGCTGTGCACCATGCCACAAACTTATTCCACCTGCAGGCGTATACCGACTTTGTGGAGGGACGCCTGGCTGCCAGAATGACATTACAGACTTCAGGAGGCAAGTCAAATGGCCTCAACTGTCGCCGCTCAATCTCCAAGCATGGAAGTGGAGACTGAACAGGTTCGGGTGGAGGACCGTCCCCTGCTGCTGCGACAGAAGGTCCTCCTGAAGAGGCAGACAAACCGGGGGATCGACTGACATACTGAGTAGCTCGGGATACCAGTACCTTCGTGCCCAGTTCGGAGCCACAAGGATGAATTGGGCCCGGTCGTGCTTGATCTTCTTCAGTACTCTGGCCAGAAGTGGTATAGGCGGAAAGGCGTACAACAGACCGCAACTCCACTCGCGACGAAAAGCGTCTCCGAGCGAGTGCCGCCTTGGAAATTCCAACGCGCAGAACAGATGACATTGCTTTTCTGTTTGCTGCCACTGACTTTGGAACTCTGACGCTGTGGATTTTGGTCGGCGTCTCTAGCACTGTACTGCCGCTGCCTGCACCTTTAAACCGCTGCGTGGAGTAGTGCGGTTGGAGAAAAGGGTGTGCAGAATTGGAAAATAAACTTGCAGGGCACTAGAAAAACAGGGCTGCGAGCGTGCCTACAGCAGGACTCCACTTCCCAAGAGTCCCTGCTACTCACCTAACTGGAAGCACCTGGTGACGCTCTCCCTGTTGCCCCCGCCCCCTATCGCCTGTTCAAAGCTGCTGGAGTGGAACTTCAGTTGGATTGCTTTTCTGTTTGCTGCCACTGACTTTGGAACTCTGACGCTGTGGATTTTGGTCGGCGTCTCTAGCACTGTACTGCCGCTGCCTGCACCTTTAAACCGCCGCTCCTTGCCGGACCCGCTTCGCGGGTCCCGCTGCGTGGAGTAGTGCGGTTGGAGAAAAGGGTGTGCAGAATTGGAAAACAAACTTGCAGGGCACTAGAAAAACAGGGCTGCGAGCGTGCCTACAGCAGGACTCCACTTCCCAAGAGTCCCTGCTACTCACCTAACTGGAAGCACCTGGTGACGCTCTCCCTGTTGCCCCCACCCCCTATCGCCTGTTCAAAGCTGCTGGAGTGGAACTTCAGTTGGATTGCTTTTCTGTTTGCTGCCACTGACTTTGGAACTCTGACGCTGTGGATTTTGGTCGGCGTCTCTAGCACTGTACTGCCGCTGCCTGCACCTTTAAACCGCCGCTCCTTGCCGGACCCGCTTCGCGGGTCCCGCTGCGTGGAGTAGTGCGGTTGGAGAAAAGGGTGTGCAGAATTGGAAAATAAACTTGCAGGGCACTAGAAAAACAGGGCTGCGAGCGTGCCTACAGCAGGACTCCACTTCCCAAGAGTCCCTGCTACTCACCTAACTGGAAGCACCTGGTGACGCTCTCCCTGTTGCCCCCGCCCCCTATCGCCTGTTCAAAGCTGCTGGAGTGGAACTTCAGTTGGATTGCTTTTCTGTTTGCTGCCACTGACTTTGGAACTCTGACGCTGTGGATTTTGGTCGGCGTCTCTAGCACTGTACTGCCGCTGCCTGCACCTTTAAACCGCTGCGTGGAGTAGTGCGGTTGGAGAAAAGGGTGTGCAGAATTGGAAAATAAACTTGCAGGGCACTAGAAAAACAGGGCTGCGAGCGTGCCTACAGCAGGACTCCACTTCCCAAGAGTCCCTGCTACTCACCTAACTGGAAGCACCTGGTGACGCTCTCCCTGTTGCCCCCGCCCCCTATCGCCTGTTCAAAGCTGCTGGAGTGGAACTTCAGTTGGATTGCTTTTCTGTTTGCTGCCACTGACTTTGGAACTCTGACGCTGTGGATTTTGGTCGGCGTCTCTAGCACTGTACTGCCGCTGCCTGCACCTTTAAACCGCCGCTCCTTGCCGGACCCGCTTCGCGGGTCCCGCTGCGTGGAGTAGTGCGGTTGGAGAAAAGGGTGTGCAGAATTGGAAAATAAACTTGCAGGGCACTAGAAAAACAGGGCTGCGAGCGTGCCTACAGCAGGACTCCACTTCCCAAGAGTCCCTGCTACTCACCTAACTGGAAGCACCTGGTGACGCTCTCCCTGTTGCCCCCGCCCCCTATCGCCTGTTCAAAGCTGCTGGAGTGGAACTTCAGTTGGATTGCTTTTCTGTTTGCTGCCACTGACTTTGGAACTCTGACGCTGTGGATTTTGGTCGGCGTCTCTAGCACTGTACTGCCGCTGCCTGCACCTTTAAACCGCCGCTCCTTGCCGGACCCGCTTCGCGGGTCCCGCTGCGTGGAGTAGTGCGGTTGGAGAAAAGGGTGTGCAGAATTGGAAAATAAACTTGCAGGGCACTAGAAAAACAGGGCTGCGAGCGTGCCTACAGCAGGACTCCACTTCCCAAGAGTCCCTGCTACTCACCTAATTGGAAGCACCTGGTGACGCTCTCCCTGTTGCCCCCGCCCCCTATCGCCTGTTCAAAGCTGCTGGAGTGGAACTTCAGTTGGATTGCTTTTCTGTTTGCTGCCACTGACTTTGGAACTCTGACGCTGTGGATTTTGGTCGGCGTCTCTAGCACTGTACTGCCGCTGCCTGCACCTTTAAACCGCTGCGTGGAGTAGTGCGGTTGGAGAAAAGGGTGTGCAGAATTGGAAAATAAATTGCAGGGCACTAGAAAAACAGGGCTGCGAGCGTGCCTACAGCAGGACTCCACTTCCCAAGAGTCCCTGCTACTCACCTAACTGGAAGCACCTGGTGACGCTCTCCCTGTTGCCCCCGCCCCCTATCGCCTGTTCAAAGCTGCTGGAGTGGAACTTCAGTTGGATTGCTTTTCTGTTTGCTGCCACTGACTTTGGAACTCTGACGCTGTGGATTTTGGTCGGCGTCTCTAGCACTGTACTGCCGCTGCCTGCACCTTTAAACCGCTGCGTGGAGTAGTGCGGTTGGAGAAAAGGGTGTGCAGAATTGGAAAATAAACTTGCAGGGCACTAGAAAAACAGGGCTGCGAGCGTGCCTACAGCAGGACTCCACTTCCCAAGAGTCCCTGCTACTCACCTAACTGGAAGCACCTGGTGACGCTCTCCCTGTTGCCCCCGCCCCTATCGCCTGTTCAAAGCTGCTGGAGTGGAACTTCAGTTGGATTGCTTTTCTGTTTGCTGCCACTGACTTTGGAACTCTGACGCTGTGGATTTTGGTCGGCGTCTCTAGCACTGTACTGCCGCTGCCTGCACCTTTAAACCGCCGCTCCTTGCCGGACCCGCTTCGCGGGTCCCGCTGCGTGGAGTAGTGCGGTTGGAGAAAAGGGTGTGCAGAATTGGAAAATAAACTTGCAGGGCACTAGAAAAACAGGGCTGCGAGCGTGCCTACAGCAGGACTCCACTTCCCAAGAGTCCCTGCTACTCACCTAACTGGAAGCACCTGGTGACGCTCTCCCTGTTGCCCCCGCCCCCTATCGCCTGTTCAAAGCTGCTGGAGTGGAACTTCAGTTGGATTGCTTTTCTGTTTGCTGCCACTGACTTTGGAACTCTGACACTGTGGATTTTGGTCGGCGTCTCTAGCACTGTACTGCCGCTGCCTGCACCTTTAAACCGCCGCTCCTTGCCGGACCCGCTTCGCGGGTCCCGCTGCGTGGAGTAGTGCGGTTGGAGAAAAGGGTGTGCAGAATTGGAAAACAAACTTGCAGGGCACTAGAAAAACAGGGCTGCGAGCGTGCCTACAGCAGGACTCCACTTCCCAAGAGTCCCTGCTACTCACCTAACTGGAAGCACCTGGTGAGGTGACGCTCTCCCTGTTGCCCCCGCCCCCTATCGCCTGTTCAAAGCTGCTGGAGTGGAACTTCAGTTGGATTGCTTTTCTGTTTGCTGCCACTGACTTTGGAACTCTGACGCTGTGGATTTTGGTCGGCGTCTCTAGCACTGTACTGCCGCTGCCTGCACCTTTAAACCGGCGCTCCTTGCCGGACCCGCTTCGCGGGTCCCGCTGCGTGGAGTAGTGCGGTTGGAGAAAAGGGTGTGCAGAATTGGAAAATAAACTTGCAGGGCACTAGAAAAACAGGGCTGCGAGCGTGCCTACAGCAGGACTCCACTTCCCAAGAGTCCCTGCTACTCACCTAATTGGAAGCACCTGGTGACGCTCTCCCTGTTGCCCCCGCCCCCTATCGCCTGTTCAAAGCTGCTGGAGTGGAACTTCAGTTGGATTGCTTTTCTGTTTGCTGCCACTGACTTTGGAACTCTGACGCTGTGGATTTTGGTCGGCGTCTCTAGCACTGTACTGCCGCTGCCTGCACCTTTAAACCGCTGCGTGGAGTAGTGCGGTTGGAGAAAAGGGTGTGCAGAATTGGAAAATAAACTTGCAGGGCACTAGAAAAACAGGGCTGCGAGCGTGCCTACAGCAGGACTCCACTTCCCAAGAGTCCCTGCTACTCACCTAACTGGAAGCACCTGGTGACGCTCTCCCTGTTGCCCCCGCCCCCTATCGCCTGTTCAAAGCTGCTGGAGTGGAACTTCAGTTGGATTGCTTTTCTGTTTGCTGCCACTGACTTTGGAACTCTGACGCTGTGGATTTTGGTCGGCGTCTCTAGCACTGTACTGCCGCTGCCTGCACCTTTAAACCGCTGCGTGGAGTAGTGCGGTTGGAGAAAAGGGTGTGCAGAATTGGAAAATAAACTTGCAGGGCACTAGAAAAACAGGGCTGCGAGCGTGCCTACAGCAGGACTCCACTTCCCAAGAGTCCCTGCTACTCACCTAACTGGAAGCACCTGGTGACGCTCTCCCTGTTGCCCCCGCCCCTATCGCCTGTTCAAAGCTGCTGGAGTGGAACTTCAGTTGGATTGCTTTTCTGTTTGCTGCCACTGACTTTGGAACTCTGACGCTGTGGATTTTGGTCGGCGTCTCTAGCACTGTACTGCCGCTGCCTGCACCTTTAAACCGCCGCTCCTTGCCGGACCCGCTTCGCGGGTCCCGCTGCGTGGAGTAGTGCGGTTGGAGAAAAGGGTGTGCAGAATTGGAAAATAAACTTGCAGGGCACTAGAAAAACAGGGCTGCGAGCGTGCCTACAGCAGGACTCCACTTCCCAAGAGTCCCTGCTACTCACCTAACTGGAAGCACCTGGTGACGCTCTCCCTGTTGCCCCCGCCCCCTATCGCCTGTTCAAAGCTGCTGGAGTGGAACTTCAGTTGGATTGCTTTTCTGTTTGCTGCCACTGACTTTGGAACTCTGACGCTGTGGATTTTGGTCGGCGTCTCTAGCACTGTACTGCCGCTGCCTGCACCTTTAAACCGCCGCTCCTTGCCGGACCCGCTTCGCGGGTCCCGCTGCGTGGAGTAGTGCGGTTGGAGAAAAGGGTGTGCAGAATTGGAAAACAAACTTGCAGGGCACTAGAAAAACAGGGCTGCGAGCGTGCCTACAGCAGGACTCCACTTCCCAAGAGTCCCTGCTACTCACCTAACTGGAAGCACCTGGTGAGGTGACGCTCTCCCTGTTGCCCCCGCCCCCTATCGCCTGTTCAAAGCTGCTGGAGTGGAACTTCAGTTGGATTGCTTTTCTGTTTGCTGCCACTGACTTTGGAACTCTGACGCTGTGGATTTTGGTCGGCGTCTCTAGCACTGTACTGCCGCTGCCTGCACCTTTAAACCGGCGCTCCTTGCCGGACCCGCTTCGCGGGTCCCGCTGCGTGGAGTAGTGCGGTTGGAGAAAAGGGTGT
Organism: Lissotriton helveticus; assembly: GCF_964261635.1. Classification (NCBI taxonomy): domain Eukaryota; kingdom Metazoa; phylum Chordata; class Amphibia; order Caudata; family Salamandridae; genus Lissotriton; species Lissotriton helveticus. The sequence continues at coordinate 698,283,034 of NC_136067.1, read as the reverse complement.
GCAGAATTGGAAAATAAACTTGCAGGGCACTAGAAAAACAGGGCTGCGAGCGTGCCTACAGCAGGACTCCACTTCCCAAGAGTCCCTGCTACTCACCTAATTGGAAGCACCTGGTGACGCTCTCCCTGTTGCCCCCGCCCCCTATCGCCTGTTCAAAGCTGCTGGAGTGGAACTTCAGTTGGATTGCTTTTCTGTTTGCTGCCACTGACTTTGGAACTCTGACGCTGTGGATTTTGGTCGGCGTCTCTAGCACTGTACTGCCGCTGCCTGCACCTTTAAACCGCTGCGTGGAGTAGTGCGGTTGGAGAAAAGGGTGTGCAGAATTGGAAAATAAACTTGCAGGGCACTAGAAAAACAGGGCTGCGAGCGTGCCTACAGCAGGACTCCACTTCCCAAGAGTCCCTGCTACTCACCTAACTGGAAGCACCTGGTGACGCTCTCCCTGTGGCCCCCGCCCCCTATCGCCTGTTCAAAGCTGCTGGAGTGGAACTTCAGTTGGATTGCTTTTCTGTTTGCTGCCACTGACTTTGGAACTCTGACGCTGTGGATTTTGGTCGGCGTCTCTAGCACTGTACTGCCGCTGCCTGCACCTTTAAACCGCTGCGTGGAGTAGTGCGGTTGGAGAAAAGGGTGTGCAGAATTGGAAAATAAACTTGCAGGGCACTAGAAAAACAGGGCTGCGAGCGTGCCTACAGCAGGACTCCACTTCCCAAGAGTCCCTGCTACTCACCTAACTGGAAGCACCTGGTGACGCTCTCCCTGTTGCCCCCGCCCCTATCGCCTGTTCAAAGCTGCTGGAGTGGAACTTCAGTTGGATTGCTTTTCTGTTTGCTGCCACTGACTTTGGAACTCTGACGCTGTGGATTTTGGTCGGCGTCTCTAGCACTGTACTGCCGCTGCCTGCACCTTTAAACCGCCGCTCCTTGCCGGACCCGCTTCGCGGGTCCCGCTGCGTGGAGTAGTGCGGTTGGAGAAAAGGGTGTGCAGAATTGGAAAATAAACTTGCAGGGCACTAGAAAAACAGGGCTGCGAGCGTGCCTACAGCAGGACTCCACTTCCCAAGAGTCCCTGCTACTCACCTAACTGGAAGCACCTGGTGACGCTCTCCCTGTTGCCCCCGCCCCCTATCGCCTGTTCAAAGCTGCTGGAGTGGAACTTCAGTTGGATTGCTTTTCTGTTTGCTGCCACTGACTTTGGAACTCTGACGCTGTGGATTTTGGTCGGCGTCTCTAGCACTGTACTGCCGCTGCCTGCACCTTTAAACCGCCTCTCCTTGCCGGACCCGCTTCGCGGGTCCCGCTGCGTGGAGTAGTGCGGTTGGAGAAAAGGGTGTGCAGAATTGGAAAATAAACTTGCAGGGCACTAGAAAAACAGGGCTGCGAGCATGCCTACAGCAGGACTCCACTTCCCAAGAGTCCCTGCTACTCACCTAACTGGAAGCACCTGGTGACGCTCTCCCTGTTGCCCACGCCCCCTTGTTACCTCTCAGCTATAATCACCAAGTGGTCCTCCGCAACGCGGGAGCGCGCGGGAGGGCGCCGGGAGAAGCCCGGGACAAGGGCGGGACCGTCTGAGGCCGTCAGAGGCCGAAGTAGGCTGGGCTGGGCCCCATCCCTTTGATTTCAGTTTTAATTAATATTGTTTATTTCTTTTAATCTTTCTTCATAAGGCGGTTTTATCTTGATAGGGTTGTATTGTGCCATTTTGCTTTTTAAACTCTATAGCTCCTTCCCTAGTTTACATATGACGGCAAAAAAACTCCGTTCTGGTCGCGTCTTAGTGGGGAGATCTGGTTCTAAAACTAAATCGAACCCTTTACGTAATAAAATTACTTCTTCAATGTTACTGAAAGGCCAATGTCAGCTCTTTAATCTATGGGATAAAGGGAAGGACAAGGCTGTAGAGACTGGCAATTTCAATGAAGCTTTAGAGGATAATGTTCCTGAGCCAGTTAATATCATCAATAAGGATAACTCTATTCTGGGCTCGGTTCCTGTCCAGCCTCAGTTTGCATCTTTCCATTCTGAAACAGTGGGGGTTCTCCCTTTGGTGTCCACTGATTCGCAGCGAAAATTGGAGCTTCCTCACGAGAACTCGGGAGGTAATGTTAGGAAATCTGACAATGCTATCCTCCCTCAAGCTTCGCATATGGCAGCTCCTAAAGCCATAGAGAATAATATTTTTTCTTCAGTTTTGCAAACTAATTCTGCTATTCTAGAGGGTGATTTTACACTACCAGATATTGATTTGATAGCTCATAAAGGTTTGTTGAGACCTTCTCAGGATAATGTCAGGGTTAATTCTAATGCTAATGAAGCTATAATAATTCCGAGTCCGTGTCTTCTTAGTAGTACCCCCTCAAACAATTTAGATTTTTCTCTAGCTCAGTTAAATTTTACTTCCTGTTCTGGCCCTAATTTGAACAACTTACCTGTGAGTCCTTCAGGTATTAACGGGAAGCTAATCTCCAATTCACTGTCCTCTTTGGAATCTTTAATATCTTCTATTTTGAGTTTACTTGAAAAATTCGTTGGAGGTTCGGAATGTATCCTTGATACTGTAACCCAAATCCTAAGAGCACTTTTACAGAATAAGAGTGGGTCAGTTTTTGATTGCCTTTCAATGCCCGCTAATCCCCTGGAGATCCCTAATAAGAAAACCCCGAACGGAAAAGTAATATTAGACCCAGCTAAAACGCATTCTAATCTTGAAGGTCAGAAAATAAATAAACCAGTAGTTACATCAGCTGATCCTAAGGTTTTCAATGCTATTTCGGCCGGTGCTAATTGTATAGTTACTCATAATGACGAGATAGAGGTGGTACCCGCTTCCCCGGTTATTCAAAATTTGGAAACTCCCTCTTTTTTTCCTATATTCTCGTTACAGACAAAAAAAGAGGATGAGGCCCTTATAGCTTCTCCAGGTAATGTTGAAAAGATAGTCTCTCCAAAACAAAAAAAGAATAAAATAAAAAAGAGAAAACCCATCCGAAGATTTTCTAAAAAAAGACAGAGGAAACTCTTGTTTGAAAAAAATTTGGAACCAATACTAGAAATTTCCGCCCAGTCTGAGCAGTCCTTTGCTACACAGGAAGATTTGATTGTTTCTCCTAAGGTAGATTTAACGTCCACAGGGTCTGGTCCTATAAATTCCACTAACCCCTTCCTCCCTAATGTTTTATTACTCCCTGCTAACCCTTTCCCTTCTTCTCTTAATCCCTTAGCAAGACCTTTTCAAGATCCATCTACAATTGCAGCTATTCCCTTGGTGCCGACTAGGGAAAAAACAAATATAGATACTTTTTTTCTTGATTTTTCGCCCTTATTTGATACTGATCTAATTCTAAATAGATCAGCTTTACTTATTTGTTTTAAAGAGATTGAAGGCTTAAAATTAATTCAAACTTCGGATCTGGATGTGGTACTTCTTCTTAATACTTCAGTAGGGAGAATAGCAAGGGTGAAATTTCAGTCTAAAGTGGTGTTAAATCATATTTTACAGTGGGCTGAGGAACTCCAAATCAGAGGGATTGATGTTACTCCATATTTCGTGGAAAAACAAAGTCAAAGTGTACCCTCCAATTTGTTATCTTCTTCTAATACTAATTTGATGCCCTCCGATTGGTCCTCTGTTAGATCTGAGGACTTAAAAATATGTGTGTCAAAAAATGAAAGGCAAGTTCTTTATAAAAAAAACCCTCCTCTTAAACAAACTTTGAAGGATGATCATTCCAAATGGAGTTGGTTACCAGGAGTTCTGTCTAGTAAATCTTCTTCCTGTTCTAAACCGTCCTCTAATTTTTAACAGAGATTTGAAGTTTATTTCTTGGAACACTGCTGGCTTTAAAGATCATAAGGAAAAATTATGTTTCTTGCGTTCCCTAGAGGCAGACATAATTTGTCTACAAGAAACGTGGGTGGAAGGTAAATTAATACTAGAAAAAGAGTACTTTGTCTTAGAAGATAGTGCAATCCATTCTAGGAGAGGTCATGCGAAGGGTGGAATAGCTTGTCTATTATCAAACAGAATTAATTGGAACTATTCTCACTATCTTGATCCGGGTAAACTGTTCCAGGCTATAACCTTAAAAAACGTATTTAGGGATTGCCCCAATAGATCGCTTGTTTTGATAAATACTTATATTCCCCCAAACTGCTGCTTCAATGATGGTTTAAAAGCACTCTTCTCTTTTATAACTAAAATAATGGACACTACCCCCTCCCCTTATGTTTTAGTACTCGGGGACCTGAATTGTAACATATCGAATTACGGGCTTGACTTGTTTAGAAATAAACTTAGGGAAGAGTCTCTGATTATACCTCAGGCCCAGTTCCCGTCTAATGTCAAATCCAATAAAAGAGGTAAACTACTTCTGGAAGGTCTATATAAAGTAGATTGTCTAATAGTAAATGGGAGACTCCCTTCTGACACTCCGGCGGCTTTTACTCATACTTCTAATAGGGGAAACTCTATTATCGATTATGTAATTGCAGATTGTGCTTTTTTTCCCTCCTTGAAGGACCTTTTGGTTATAGATACTAGTCTTAGTGACCATAATGCGTTGATGCTCACAGTCTCCCTCAGTCCACCTATGGCGGATTCTTGGAACATCGATACGGATATGGTGAATTTTGGCTCAAATTCGGTGAAATGTTTTTGGAATTTCCGTTCTTTTGAGAGCCTGTTGTTGCTCTTAAACTCTACTGTAGTGAATTTATCCTACTGGGAGGGGAGAGAACTGGTATGATTTACAGATTTTTTAGAATTAGTAACTTCAATGGCCAAAAAGAGCTCCTTTGCTAAAAAATCCTTAGTAGTCCCCCAACCGCTTCGGGTATTAAATAAAGAAATAAATAAAGTAATAAGGGGGCAATATTTATCATTTAGTCAGGAAGCCAATCAGAAATTAGCACTTGTAAAAAGAAGGAGATCCAGGCTTAAGGCCAGTTTAAAACGAAATAAGGAGGATTCCATATGGATTCAACTCAGAGAAGCTTCATATAACGGCCAAGCCAAGACTTTTTGGTCATTAATTGGCAAAGGCTGCGGTACTAGAGTCAGTCCTACGCCTATTGCCATTGATGAGCAAATCTGGGTCCAATATATTGAGAATTTGTACAGTAAAAATAACTTACAATTAAACAATGATGTATCTTATGTTGACTTTCGTGTGTACGATTTTCCATCAGAAAAGGAAATTGAATTTGCTATTAAGAACATGCGCTCCTCCGGTGCGATGGGTCCCGATGAGGTTCCCATCTCTGTACTAAAACAACAGAGTGAGCTATGGAGCAAAATACTTTTTCCTGTGTTTAAATCTTGCTTTGTTAGCGGAATAGTCCCCCCTTCCTGGAAAGGGAGTATCCTTGTCCCTCTATATAAAAAAGGGGCAAGAGACCTTCCTCAAAATGATCGTCAAATTGCTTTACTTGATGCCATCGGTAAGGTGTTTGCAAAATGCATTCTAACTTTAATCAACGATTGGGTAACTGAGTTCAAAATTCTACCTTTTGAACAAACTGGTTTCAGGCAAAAACATGGAACGTTAGATAATTTGACGGCACTTCAGGTTATTACGGAAAAATATGTGAAAGTTCGTGGAGGGTATGTATATGGTGCATTCATCGATTTCTCCACGGCATTTGATAAAGTAGACAGAACATTGCTGTGGAGAAAGTTATTTGATTTAGGGATGCCCCCCTTCCTTATTAAATTAATCTGTGCTCTTTATTCAGACACCTGGTGCAGAGTGCTGCTTGGCGGTGAAAGAGGTTTATCTAGAATAATACCCACATCCAACAGGTTAAAGCAAGGTTGCCTTTTGGCTCCTTTACTTTTTTCACTATACACAGTCGATCTACCTCTGGCTCTCTCAGCATGCTCTGGTATTGCCCCGACCTTGGGGGGCGTTCCGATTGTATGCCTCATGTATGCTGATGATATCTTGATTCTCGATCTTACTCCGAAGGGCCTGAATAATCGCCTGCAAGCTCTTTATGAATACGCTGGAAACCATTATCTGTTGATAAATATTACAAAAAGCAAAGTGATGTGCATGGCTGGAAGGAAGAAACCTAAATTTCCTAACTTTCCATGGGTAGTGGGGGGTCAAAAATTGGAAACCGTGAGATCTTATGCCTTCCTTGGTAAAATTGTGATGAGTAATTTAAGTGAGAAAGCTCATATGGCCAATAATTCACGGAAAGCTATCTCGCAGGGAAAGAGTTTGGTATCCTTGTATAAGGCTACAGGTAGAAGGCATTTTTCTATACTACTGGATGTATTTAGAGCAAAAGTTCCTCCCTCCCTACTATACGGAATAGAGTTAATTGACCAAAAAAATTGGAGCTTTTTAAATTCCTCGGAAGGAAAAATTTTACGCAGTTTATTATCCGTTAGTACTGCAAATTCAACTCCGGCCTTAAGACAGGAACTTGGCTTACGTAGCAGCTGGGTCCAAGGTCTGGCTGGTATCGTACGTTGGGTTGTAAGTCTTGCAAAGAGTGAGGCCAATACCTTAAGACATCTTATAAAAAATGAGTTGTTGGGAAACTTTAATAACTATTCATCGATTGTAAAAATTTTTAGATATGCTGTGGGTCAATTGCAATTGGATAAAGATGTTTTATTCTCTCTATCATCTTATCAGTTAAAAACCCTTTTGAAGTCCTCTACGTGGGAACTAGGGTTCAGACTGGATAGAGATTCCCGGATGTTGAAAAAAGGTTTTACTCCTGTTATTGAGTCCTGTCTATTGAGGAAAGCCCAATTATATATTCAATGGAACATTCCTCATGGCGTTAGACGCCTAGTGTTTCTAGTAAGACAGGATTTGCTTCCGTTGAAATCCCTTTATTCCAGATGGTACGGCCATTCAGCGATCTGTGATTTTTGTCAGATGTACGACCAAGATTTATCTCATGTCATTTTCGTTTGTCCGGCTCTGATGACCCTTAGGCGAAGATGGTTAAGACCAATCTGCCTTCAACTCAATATTTTGTCAGCCACTGCTTTCCGGGCGGCTATGATTACCCCGCCAAATGAAATGTTTTGTTTTAAACTGTACAAATTCTTTAAATGTTTTTTGGATCTGTATTAAGTTGGTATTTTTTTTATCTGTAACGCATTTGATGCTATATATTTGTTTGAAATTTTTATGTTTAATGCTTTCTCTGTATGCATATCTTTTATGTGGACCTCGTAAAGAGTTCTGTTATCATAATAAACTTGAAACTTGAAACTTGAAACATTGCGCGTTCTCTCCTGTGGCGAATAGATCTAACCAAGGCTCTCCCCACTGCTGAAAGAGGCCTTGCACCACGACCGAGTTTAGACGCCATTCGTGATCCATCATGCACCGACGGCTGAGCTCGTCCGCCCTGGCGTTCCGAGAACCTGCCAGGTGTTGAACCACCAGGGTCATGCCCTGATGTTCCAGCCACTGCTAGAGGCGCAGAGCCTCCTGGCAAAGGGTCCACGACCCCACCCCACCCTGTTTGTTGCAGTACCACATGGCGGTGGTGTTGTCCGTGAACACCTGCACTACACTCCCTCGGACAGAGGGGAGGAATGCCTTCAGTGCTAGACGAATCGCCCGCAGCTCCAAAAAGTTGATATGGAGCCGTGACTCCGCCGGAGACCAGAGGCCTCTGATCTCCGCCTCTCCCATGTTGCCTCCCCAGCCCTGGAGGGACGCGTCCGTCACAACTACGTGCTACGGTTGGGGAAGGGAGAGGGGTCTGCCGCTGACCCAATCGCGGTCCGTGAGCCACCACTGCAGCTGTCTCGCAGTGCCCTCCGAGATCAGGACATGGTCGGAGAGGTTGCCCTGATGCTGTGCCCACTGAAACTTCAGGTCCCACTGCAGAGCCCACATCTGCCACCGGGCGTAATGCACCAGAAGGATGCAGGAGGCCAGAAGCCCCAGAAGACGCAGCGTCAACCTGACCGAGATCCGGGATAAAGGCTGAAAGAGTGGAATCAGAGGCTGAATATCCTGAACCCGCTGTTCAGGTGGAGAAACCCGAAACTGCGCCGAGTCGAGAACCGCTCCGATGAAGAGGAGCTTCTGAGAGGGGCACAGGTGTGACTTTGGCACATTGATGGAGAACCCCAGCTGGTGCAGGAGGTCTGCCGTCGTCTGGAGGTGGCTGACGACTGTCTGGGGCGAGCCCGCCTTCAACAACCAGTCGTCGAGGTAGGGGAAGACTGAAACCCCTAACCTGCGCAGATGAGCTGCGACCACCGCCATCACCTTTGTGAACACCCGTGGGGCGCTGGTAAGGCCGAAGGGGAGCACGGTAAACTGAAAGTGCTCGTGGCCAACCGTGAACTGCAGGTAGCGCCGGTGGGCCGGCAGGACGGGGATGTGGAAATAAGCGTCTTGCAAGTCCAACGCTACCATCCAGTTTCCTGGGTCCAGGGCAGCTAAAACCTGAGCCAGTGTCAGCATTTTGAACTTCTCCTTCTGGAGGAAGCCGTTGACGTTCCGTAGGTCCAAGATAGGGCGTAGTCCCCCTTTGCCCTTCTTGGGTACCAGAAAGTAGTGGGAGTAACAACCACACCCTACTTCTGGCCCAGGAACGCGCTCGATGGCCTCCTTGGCCAAGAGGGCCGTAACTTCCTCCTGCAGAAGTCGCAAATGATCCCCCGATACGCGGTGGTATTGTGGTGGCATGGCTGGAGGGGTCGCCTCGAAGGGGAGGGAGTAGCCCCTTCGGACGATTTGCAGCACCCACCGATGTGACAGTGCGCCAGTGGAGGAGGTGATGGCGAACCCTGATCCTCACTGGCGTCACATGGGCCTGAAAGCACGTACTAGGAGGTTTTGAGATGGATGCTGCGGGGGAGGGTGTGGACTGGCCTCGCCGTTGTCCTCGACCGGCTCCACGGTGGTTTCCACGGCCGCCACCGTGTTGGACGTTAGTCTGCGGTGCGTGGCTGGCAGCACGTGTGGGGGTACCCCTTCCGTGGCCACGAAAGGAGCGAAAGGCACCGTTTGCTGGCGCGGGGCCGAGAGGCCCAAGGACCTGGCCCTAGCCCTGGAGTCCTTAAAGCGCTCAAGTGCATGGTCTGCCTTGTCGCCAAAAAGGCGACTGCCATCAAACGGCATGTCCATGAGTGTATTCTGGACATCGGCCGAGAAGTAGGCAGACCTCAACCAGGTGTGGCGATGAATTGCCACCGTCGTTGCCATCGCTCTGCCCAGTGAGTCGGTGGTATCCAGCCCACACCGGATAGAATACCGCACTGCATCTCGGCCCTCCACAAGGGCCTAGCCGAGTTTAGCCCATACCTCCAACGGGCATTCTGGCAGCACGTCCGCGACCGTATCCCACAGAGAGTGGGTGTAGCGGCCCAAGAGGCATGCGGTGTTGGAAGACCGCAGTCCCAGACTTGGGGAGGAGAATACCCTTTTGCCGTATTGCTCATACCTCTTGGATTCCCTGTCAGGCGGAGCAGACGGGAATGCGGTCTGGGAATTTGAAGCCTGGATAACCAGGCTCTCAGGGGTGGGGTGGGTGGACAGGAAACAAGGGTCGCCCGGGGCTGGGCGGTGGCGTCTGGCCACATTCCTATCTACAGGCGAACCTGTAGCGGGCCTGGACCAAGTGCCCAAAAGAACGTCGGTTAGGGCCTCATTAAACGGCAGCAGAGGCTCAGCCGAGCTTGACTGCGGTTTAAGGACCTCAGTGAGGAGGTTAGTCCTCACGGCCGCGACGGGGAGCTCAAGGCCCAAGGACTTGGCCGCCCGCGTCAACACCACACTGTAGGTTGCCCCCTCCTCCGTAGCCACGGCAGGAGGTGAGACAAAACCAGTGTCTGGCCCTGGATCGACAGGCCCTAGATGCCGATTTCTCCACGGACGAGCTTACTACGGCGCTTTTCGCTGTCAATTCTGGAAAGGCCATGGGCCCCGATGGAGTCCCGGTAGAATTCCTCAAAGGTATGGTTCCCGACATTATTCGCCATCTTTTACAAATGTTTACGGAGAGTCTGGAGCGTGGGGTTCTCCCCCTTGACCAGAGACTGGCCTCTATAGCGGTCATCCTGAAACCTGCTAAGCCTCCCACTGACTGCAGATCCTATCGGCCTATTTCCTTAATCAGCGCTGGGGCCAAGGTCCTGGCTAAACTATTGGCGACTCGCCTTCTCTCAGTGCTCCCTTCCCTGATACACGATGATCAGTCCGGTTTTCTTCCGGGCTGGAACACAGCGTTAAACCTACGTAGAGTGCACAATGTGATGAGCCGCCAGTCTGTTCTGCTCCAAGATGCTGCCATTTTATCTCTGGATGCAGCGATGGCGTTCGACTCGATTGAATGGCCATATCTATTTGAGGTCCTTCACCGCTTTGGCTTTGGACCCCACTTTATTAGATGGGTGCGTCTTTTATATACTGACCTCCTGGGCCAAGTCCGGGTTAATAACTATACATCCCGGAGATTTCCTCTTTGTCGAGGCACCAAACAGGGGTGCCCCCTTTCCTCCCTCACCCTGGAGCCACTGGCTCCGTACGGATGCCTCTATCAGGGAATTACACTGGAACGATGAGATTGTAGACAAGATTTCCCTCTACGCAGATGATATCCTGATATACGTGTCGTCCCCACAGTCCTCCATTAACAGTTTGTTCCATGTCCTTACCAACTTTGGAAAATACTCGGGATATGCTATAAACTGGACTAAATTGGTGCTGTACATGTTACATGGTCCGCCGCCTCGCCTGCCTAGAGGGTTTTCTATCACAATAGCTATCGAGGGTTTTACATATCTCGACATCTTCGTTACCTCCGACTTCAAACAGTTCTATGACCGTAATCTGCTAGGCCCACTGCGTAGACTCCGTAACGATGTTGCGCATTGGCTATCGCTCCCGCTTTCTCTCCCGGGCCGGGCGGCGCTATTTAAAATGTTGGCGCTTCCACGCTTTCTCTATGTATTACAGAACTGCCCTTAGCCTGTCCCGGATTCTTATTTCAAAGCGGTGGAGGCCGAGCTCCGTCTGCTGCTCTGGGATGGTGGGGCCGCTCGAATCGCCCTCTGCACGTTGTTCCAGGGCTGGTATGATGGGGGAATCGCCCTCCCTAACCTCCGTCTCTATTATTGGGCCTCTCAACTTGCGGTGGTCAACCAGTGGATACACGGTTCACCTCTAAATCCGGCCTACCTATTAGACAAAATTCAAACTGGGCGAGAGGGCTATTTGGGGGCCCTTTATTGTAAACCAACCAAAAACAGGTATGTTGGGCCCATGGCACATACAGTGGAGGTTTGGCACAGAGCTAACAGGAGATTGGGCTAGGCTGACAGACTCACCAAGGCCTCGCCTCTGTGGTATGCACAAGGCCTGGGTTCCCTCTGCTTCTTCAAGGGCTTCGATAGATGGGACATGATCGGGATTTCTGAGGTCGGTGACCTTGTACACAGGGGTAAATTGTTGACCTTTAGTGAACTCCAGACTAAATATGCCCTTGCACCCACTGAGTTCTTCAGATATCTGCAAATTACACATGCCATCCAGGCCGCGTTTCCGAACCTCACTTCCATACCCGATACCTCCCCTCTGGAGGACAGGCTACTGTCAGAACCACTCCATGCGAAAATTGTCTCCCTCACCTATCGTAAGCTCTGCAATAATATCCCTGACCTCTTCCTGTCGCTGCGGGCCAAGTGGGAGGTGGACCTGGGTCCATTGAACGAGGAAGACTGGAGACTAGCCTTAATGTTCCCGAGGGAGTCAGCTATCTGTCACAGATTTAGGCTGATCCAACTAAAGGTTTTGCATAGGGCGTACATGTCTGCCCTTACCCTGGCTAGGATTGGGCGGCGTCCTGACACGCTGTGCCTCCGTGGGTGTGGCCTCCCTGGTACGTTCTATCACATACTCTGGGACTGCCCAGTGATACAACAGTTTTGGAGGGCTGTGCTGAGTAAAATGAGTAGGTCCTTAGGTAAGCCACTCTCCCCCCTGCCTAGGGAATGTGTCCTTAACATATGGGGGCCAAATGACCTGAGTGCTCAGGAGTTACAGTGGGCTGCGCTGGGTTATCTACTCGCCAAACGCTCCATAGCGATGGGATGGGGCTCCCAGGATAGACCGTTGGTGGTGGGCTGGGTGGCTGCCATGGATCAATGTATGATAGCCGAGAAGACTGTGTATAAAATAAGAGGTTGCTCGAAAGCATGGGATAAAAAGTGGGGGCACTGGAACACATACCGGGGCGAACTGTGTGAACCTCTTACGGCTGAGTTGGCGCTGACTCGTGGATCCATGGATGTGCACTAGGGGAGGGTGGACGTGACTCTGTGGTGATTTGATCGGGTTTCTTTAGACCTGGTGGCAGCCCCCTGACTCTCTATAATCTCGATGTGTGCCTGTGAGGTTGTGAGAACTGCTGCACATGCTAGACCCTTGAGACGTACCATATGCTGACAGAATTTCTCTGCTGGTTCTTTATTTGAGTTCTTGTTCCTGGTTCCATTCAATGGTGCAATTGTCCTTTCTGTGTCCACTGCACGACTTGTTCTGTTCCGTTTTTGGTCTACCCTATTGATGTGCCGTCCGACCTCAGGGTTGTGGACTGAATGGCTGTGTATTACAATCCAATCTATATATTGTTTCTTACATTATGCCTGCCTGTATGCGGACACGCCCACAGCATCTGCTTTTTGACAATCACCACAATATAATTTTATTTAAAAAAAAAACTAAAAAAAAAACAGTGTCTGGCGAGGTGTCCAGACGACTGGCATCCCCAAGTCCACCTGTCCAGTCCTCCTGGGACTGACACTCACGTGTCAGAGGGTCCTCAGACCCCTCCCAATACTCCTCATCATCACCCATCTATTGATTTTCAGGGGTGTCAAATGATGGGGCCGGTTCATTGAAGTAAAAATCTCCAAATGGCGTCGAGAGCGGCACCCAGCGGCGCCGCTCCGGCGCCGGATCGAGGGAGACATCGGGGACACCTGTGGGACCGGCGCCGGTGAGGTCGTCAGGTCAACCGGCGACGACCCGGATCCAGAAGCGGATCCAGCGGGGCCCTGCGGCGCCGGGCCTGAATCGCCGGCGGCGTCGGGGCCGAAGCACCCGCCGTCGTCAGGGCCAAAGCACCCGACCCTCTAGGACCCCCAGACGGGTCCGCTGGGCCCGAAGGTGCCGCAGAGCCCGTCGGAGGAGTGAGGGACCTCATGGCCATGAGGAAACGCTCGATCTCCTCCGGCGTCTCGTGCGGTCCAGGGACCGGAGGGTGTGGGACCCGACGCGATGCCCGCGACTCTGACGGAGCCGCATGGGCGGTGTCACCCGAACCCCCGGCTGCATCGCGCGAGCATCGGGGGCAGTCGGAAGAGCGATGACGTCTCTTCGACTTCTTGTGCTTACCTGACGACTTCGAACCTGAGGAGTGATGTCGACTCCCGGAGCGATGATGACTCCGCTCCCGCGACCTGTCCCTCGACCTCCATCCGGACCGGGACCTTTCGCGGCGCAGGGCCGACTGCCGGAGTTCGAGTCGCTTGCGGGACCGCTCCCGCCTAGCTTTCGAGGTTAGGGCCCAGCCGTCGGAGCAGGTCTTGTCGTCATGGTCGACGCCGAGAGAGTGGAGACACCGGCGGTGAGGGTCGGTGACCGACATCAGTCAGTCGCAGTCCTCACAGGGTTTAAAACCTGGCATCCCTACCGGCACCGTACGGAGTCAAAGACTCAAAAGATGATCAAAGAGGATCGTAAAAAGTTTAGTCAAAAATTGACTAAGGTACCACTTTTTCCGGATCTGCGCTGCTGGCGCGGAAAAAAGAAGAACTGACATCAGCACGCGGAGGCGGCGTCTAAGTACTCTGACGACGTCATCACGGCGCCCACGATGCCGATGACGGACGCGGAGCCGCAGACGACGTCTACCGACGCGCAAGGGTACTGCTACGCAAAAATTTCCGGATCCAGTCTGACGCCTGGGGATATTCTAAGGTAAGGAATCTATCACTAACGTGTTTTTTTCAGATGACTACCTACAGCATAAAAGGGAGCCCAGCCAAGAGCCACACCTGAAGACCCACAGATGCCATGGAGACAATGATCATGGAACACGGATACCCATGAGGGCCACAACACCCACCGCAACCACCCCAGGCCCGCCACCACCTCCAGGACCCTCCCACCCCCCACCAGACCACAGAGGCATCGTACACAAAGATAGTGGACCCACCTGAAATGCACCTGGCGCCCAGACCCAACGCCAGAGGAGGACATTGCCCACTACAGGCCCAAAAGGACAACCATCCCCTGCATCCTGACCCACATCCCACCTGCTGACGGTCCCAACCCAGCAGACAACCAACATCCCTCCACAGACAAAGCTGCCGGCTGAGCAGCACATGCCGGCCTCTGGTACCATCCAACCCACAACTGCCAGAGTCGGAGGAGTCACACAGCCAGCCTCATCCAAGGTCATCACACGTAACACCTGCCTGGAACCCCAGTACCCCCACATCACCCACACTGCGCAGGAGCACCTGGAGACCAAGCAAGGCCCCTACGCCATAGCTGGATTCCCTCACATGACAGGGACAATCAACTTCACACATGTGCCCCTCGTGCCCCCTGCCCACACTGCACACAACTACCACAACAGAAAGCACACACATACCATGAATGTGCAGGCAATAGTGGACCTCCCGGGACTCCTCAACAATGTCGTAGCCAACTCTCCAGGGAGAGTGAATGATACTCACATCTCACGACAGTCCACCATCACCCAACGCTCCCAGGATGGCACACATGGAAATGCAGTGCCTGTTGGTAAGTCCAAAATAAACATACCATACACCGCCACCCCACAGTCATGCAACTCACAAAACTGCCAATGGTAACGCAGCACAACTACATTCAACATGACACACAAAATGCCAATCCGACCAGACACGACAACACAACTCCATTGGGAATCCGGCCTTGCCATGCCCACAACCAAGCCACGGCATGGCACCACAGACACACAATAGCAGGATGTGAGGAGAGGCATGGAGGAGGCATATGCGAGAGCGGCAAATGACTAAGGAATGTGAACCTACCCAATGCCAGGTGTGGCGTGGAGGTGCCGGACCGACCACAGAGTGCAAACCACGGAAATGGGCATGTGGAGATCAACTTCTGGTGCATGGAGTGTAGTGGCCAGTGGACGCTACCATGTCCCCACAGGCTGTGGAGCAGAATGTGGAAATGTTGCATGTTACGTCTCCCCCTGCATGCACATGTGTAGTGGGTTGGACCTGCGTACACCAGGCCTGCATAGGGCTGTGTACAAAAAGCCCATCACACTGGTCGTGGTTCTCATTCGGAATGGACAACGCGTCTGCCAGGGCGGCGCCTCTCAGCCCGCCTTGAGTCCTGTGCCTATCGCGGAGGGGCCTGCGTCCCTTTGCGCATGCTGCACCCCAGGCCACTGGTCCCCAGACCCGTCATGCCTGCCCCAGCGCACCAACGAGGCTCCGCTCGCCTACCTACACCGGCATGTGTCAAAGAGGACCCACCACGTGCCGGTGAAAGCTCCAAGCAACAGTCCCGCGACCTCTGCAACCTCTGCAGACCATCACTGGCCCCCTGACGCTGGCCCACATTACTCCTTTCTCATTGACATACTCCACCTGCGTCCTCTTCGGCCCAGTAGGTCCCACATGTGGAACTGTGTCCTGAGTCCTGAATGGCAGTGACCCCAAGTCCATGGCAGCGGCCACAGCATCAGACTCCCTTCGATCAGTGAGGTATAAGTCCATATTGCAGGCCTGCGACACGTGGTGCCACTAACCCTGTTCAATGCAAGCCAGCGACACCTGGTGCCACTAACCTTGCTCAACGCAAGCCGGCGACACATGGATGAGGGCTCAGGCCTACCCTGCGGACCAGTGGGTCCCACATCCAGCACTTAGTCGCGAATCATGAACGGCAGAGTTCACACCAGTGAGAGGAGTAAGAGGAAGATGCGGCTCAGTTTGGAAGAAAGCCGGATAAGAGTAACAGAGGTGATCGAACAATATCAACAACTGACCTGGTGCCATCAACCCTATTCACCGCAAGTCAGCAGCCCGTGGTGGTAGGCCCGCGCAGGACGCTGTGCATCTGGAGTCACACTTTATTTTTCTTCTGAGATCAAGGCAAAAGAATTTCTCATGTCATAGGTAGTCTAGGTAGTCTAGGAATTCTGCAAAGTGGCTAAATGGTCAAAAGTATGTTTAAAATACTAGTCTCATTCATTTGTGAGTGCACTATATTGGTAACTGTGGTAATTGGTGTTTTGAGGTGAAACTTATAAGGTAGGGGGTCTAGGGGGTCGCAAAAACTAAAATTTAAAAAATAATCTAAAAAAAAAAAGAGAAAGGGGAAAAAATTGGTTACAGGTCTTCCTCCTCGATCTGAGCTGTTAACCATCGCGTGCACAGACCATCGGTCTGAGCGCCTCTAGGCTAGGGGGGGTGAAGGCTAGCTCCAGGCTGGAGCTGGATAAGGGGAGGGAGAGAGCGCAGAGGGAGGGAGGGGTGGGGGAAGAGGGGGAAGGGGGGGAGAAAACTCTGAAAAATCAGGAGATGGAAAGGATATGGTTTAAGACGGATATCAGATACATGGTGAAATGTCAATTTATGAAATGTAAATACCATAACAATGTCAGACATTAGGATATGTACTATTAATGCAGGGGGGTTAAATGACTGGAAGAAACGGCAGAGACTGAGTTATTTGGTTAGATCTAATAATATAGATATAGTTTGCATTCAGGAAACCCATATTCCCTGGAATAAAAGAAAATTGTTGGAGATATCTGGGTATACTTTGATAGGATGTTCATCGCAATCTTCAACGATCAGAGGGGTGACGATTTTAGCTAAAAGTAATCTGGGTGGGGTGAAGCGTAGTAAAACTGATGGCTCTGGCCGATGGGTATTAGTTGAAATGAATTTGGGTTTCACGCTTTGTACAATATACGGTCCAAACGAGGATGATCCTATGGTATATGACAAGTTAGAAGAAGAGTTGGCGAACTGGACTAACCCGATGATAGTATGCGGCGATATGAATATCTACGCAGATTGGCAGCAGGGGAGTGTCTATACAGGTCGCAAACGTAAAGTTAATAGGGCTCTAAGCTCCTTGATCCAGTCTCACGGTTTGGGGGAGGTATGGGGAGAAAAAGTTCCCGGTGACCGTGGCTATACATATTTCTCCCACCCGGCACAGAAATATTCCAAGCTAGATTACTTCTTTGTTACAGCGGGGGAAATCGGTAAGGTTAATATCATCAAATTACCAAGAATAATATCCGACCATAACCCCCTAATCTTGTCATACAAAGTCCCTAAGGTACAGAGAAAAACATCTAGATGGACCTTCGAAAGGAAATTATTAAATGACGAAAGGTTTGTAATACACATTAAAAAGTGGGCTAAGGAGTTTTTCGATTGCAATAGATATAGTGCTTCCAGAAATGGAGTCTGGGAAGCCTTCAAAGCTGCATTAAGGGGGGAGACGATCAGTTACGCAGCAAAATTAAGGAAAGAGGATAAAAGCAAGTTAGGGAAACTCATATCAGATCTAGCAGAAATAGAGAGGTGTCATATTGAGGAATTAGCCTCAGGCAAGGATAGTGGGGAGACGGTTAGCAACATGGTCCGGGTTAAGGGTGATATCTTAAAAATAATTACACAGAAAGAGATATCTGCATATCAGACACAAAGAGTAAGGAGATATGAGACTGGAGAGCAAGCCGGTAGAGCTTTAGCGCTCCGCATTAGGCAAGAGTCAAATCGCAATAGAATTGGGAAGATTAAATATAATGGGAGTGAATATACAGACCCAAAATCCATAATGGATGTGTTCCAAGATTTTTATCAAAAATTATATGATCAAGAACCAGGGGTAGTACCATATATACAAGATCAGTCTCCATTAACCCCAATGCTGGAAGAGGATGACAGGGCGCGTTTAGAATTGGATATAACTTCAGAGGAGATAAAAATTGCTTTGAATGAACTGGCAGCGGGTAAAGCGGCGGGCCCGGATGGTCTACCAATAGAGGTATACAGGGTGTTGGAGGATGAAATCCTCCCCCTGCTTGAAGATCTTTTTAATGGAATAATATGTTCAGGTATTATCCCAGACACATGGAAACAGACTAATATCGTTATATTTCACAAAAAGGGTAAACCAGAGGAGAACCCAGGATCCTACCGTCCGATATCGTTAATAAACACAGATGCTAAACTATATTCTAAAGTTTGGGCAAAAAGGTTAGGACGGATTATTAGCCAACTCGTTTCACCATGGCAGCATGGATTTGTCCCAGGGAGAGGAACCACTGAACATATAGCAAGGGCAATCTCACTACTCGATGCAGTCACTGCTACGGGTGGAGATATGGCTATGATCCTTTTGGATGCCGAGAAGGCTTTCGACCGGGTGGTCTGGGACTTTATGTGGGAGGTATTGGTCAGAAGGGGTTTCGGAGAAAAATGCAGGAAAGCCATCAAAGCAATGTACATGGATCCAGTCGCTAGAATCACTACAATGGGCTTTCAATCAGATGAGGTAGTTATTAGAAGAGGCACCCGTCAGGGGTGTCCTTGTTCACCCATACTTTTTTCATTGTATATTGATCCGCTAATTAGGAAGATTCTTGCTTCTGATAGAATATCCCCTGTGGTATCTCATGGTCATACTACCAAACTATTGGCCTATGCGGACGACCTGGCAATCGTCACTACTGACCCGCAAGTGGCAATGCAGGAATTAAGTAGTTTGGCTCAGGAGTTTGGGTATTATTCAGGGTACAAACTCAATACAGAAAAAACTATAATAATCTGTTCTAAGAACATTCAGAAAGGAGATCAAAGGTATGTGGACTCCGCGGTCTATCTAGGAGTAAAAATTAACTCAAATGTAGGAAAAATCACTCGGGATAATTATGGGCCTCTATTAACTACAATTGACAAAGAATTGAGAAGGATCGATGTACTACATTTGTCTCTAATTGGGAGGGTAAATGTTTTGAAAATGTCAATGTTCCCAAAGCTATTGTATTTATTTCGTGCCATACCGCTTTTAATTGATGAAGGCTTGATGAAAAAGATGGAGGCAGTGTTTTCACAATTCTTATGGCAATATGGTAAAGTTAGAAGATCGTTAGCTAGACTCTCTATATCGTTAGAAGGAGGCGGATTATCTGCACCTAATTTACGGCTATACCATTGGGTCTGCTTATTGTTACGTATGAACCATTTATTGTATTATGATGTTCCTGAAGCACTGCATGATACCCACAGAATCCCCACAATTTATGATCTAGTATTGGGTGAAAAGGCTAGGGGGATTCTAACACGTGAAACTAATGTTTTGTATTTTAAGAGGAGTAAAAGTAAAGTGTTGCTGTCTGCATGGGGGGTGTGGAAGGCGGTGTCGAAATTTTTTAAGATCCCTAAGATTAATGGCACAATAGATCTCTGGAATTCAAGCCCATTTCTACACCTCGGACAAAACCGGAATAGTAGTCTCTGGAAGAGTTTGGGCATCAGATGCTTAAGAGATGTTATGTGTAGAGAGGATCTCTTAGGGTTTGAGACCCTGCAACAAAAATTTGGTATCCCCTCGAACCACTGGTTGCTATATAAACAGCTAGAACAATCAGTGAAGGCATTAAGACCAAGGGTCTCTATTCAGGAGATAAATCCATTTGTACATTATATAATGAATGGGGGTAAAAAGATTAAAATAGGTTATAATCATCTTTTACAGGGATTGGAAGTGGATATCGGACAAGTAGAAAATGCCTGGGCGGTAAGATTAGGAGACCCTGACATTGATGTGGATTATGCTCTGGCATTAAATAGGAAAGTATTAAGAGCGACCAATCTGAAGGCACAACATTATAAGCTGATTCTTAATCTTTATTACACACCTGCTAAACTGTTTCAATGGGGCAAAAGGGATACAGATAGTTGTCCAAGGTGCAACCAAGGTCCGGCAGATTTAATTCATATGTTCTACTCTTGCCAGAATCTCAAGCCCGTGTTGAAAGAAATGGAGAAGTTTCTATCGGGGCTGCTAGAGTGTCAAATCTCTCTATCCCCAACCACTGTTTTGATTGGCAGGGATGAAAATCTTAAAGTTGAACAGGAAGGTGAAGCTTTTATCTTTCTGTGTGTCGCTGTGTTTAGAATTTTAATTGCGGGGGCCTGGAAAGATCCGATAGCTCCCACATTTCAGATGTGGCTCACAAGGTTGCTAGGGACCCACAATATTGAAGAATGTCTATATAATTGTAAGGGTAAGAAGATGAAAGGATATGGTAAAAAGATATGGGCTCCGCTAAGTAACTGGAGGAAAATAAGGTGATGGAGGATAATTGTCCCTATATTACCTATTTTGCTTTGTAAGGCAATGTCTTCCTATGCTGTGAAAGAATGATTCCCTTTTTCTGCGCATTTGTTTTAATCCTGATGTCTAAATTTCTGATATGTTTTCACCAGCTGATAGATGTAATCGGTAACATGTGTGTGTTTTTTCTATTCTGATCCATCTCAATAAAAATAAAATAAATTAAAAAAAAGCATCTGGAGTCACTAACTCTGTGCAGCGACACAGGTGCCACTCTGTATGTGTGCCTGCTCATAAATGTGGCTGTGCGCACGTGCGGGTAACCGTTCACACCATCTGAGCAAGTGTGTCTTTGTGGTCAGTGTGTCAGCATGATGGGCACGGGCCCTGCAACATCACAGTGTGCTGTCTTCAGCGGACGTTACCATGTCCCCTCAGCATTGGCAGTGACCCTGGACATGTAGCTTCGTCCGCACCCCCCTGCATGCACAAGCGGCGTGTGCTGGTCCGGCGTACATCAGGTCAGCACAGGGGTGTGCTGATTTGGCAGGGGAAGCAGGGTGTTGCTCGGACCTGGCCTTGGGCAAGAAGTGCGGTAAGTGTGTCTTTGCATTGGGATGTAGTCACCACCAGGGCCACAGTAGTTGATGTTGCAATGTAGCATGCACCAGGAGGGCGGGCCCGCATGTACCGGGACATGTAGGAGAGCAAGTGTTATGTGTATCAGTCCTGCGAATGCATGAGTCAGTTGCCTGGCCTCATTCGCAGCGCGATCGCAGTCAGCCATGGGCTGTACACCTGTATCCGCTGTGTCAGGACCATTGGCCTACACTTACGTGGCCGCACATCTTCAAAGGCCAGCATCACGGTGTTGTTGGCATGCCGCTGGACATGTGCGGATAGGCATTACAATTGTGTGCCGTAGGAGGGCACGTGATGCAACCGTGCAGCACACACAAGTGTGGGGGCTCGTGGGAGGGAGGAACAGCTGTATGGCAACGTAACACACAGTGAGGCCGCTCATGTGCAACGTGCTGGGCATATCATCCATGATTCCCAGGGTCACAGACATCCCACCACACCCACAACAGGCCTCTGTACATCTCCTGTATGTATCCAGATGGTGAAGTTACTGTAGGGATGAAAGGTCCTTTGTCTGAACTATCAGGCGGTAGCACATCTGCAGCTCCGAGCAGGAACTTGCATGTGGCCAGCACCCCCTGACAGATACAATAGCATTTACTTGTGACTCCCACAGTACGCACTGCCCGACGTGAGACCACACAGACACTGCTCATTGCACCAAGCTGTGCCATTTCATCCACAGGACTGTTGCAGGGCAAGCCAGTGCCGCTTCAAGCAGAGCCACGGACGCAATGGCAAACCATCCCGGACACATGCTCGACTCCAATCCAGTGGACCTGTACCGTGCACGTCTGCTACATGTACTGGGGCACTGCCGTTGGCAGTGCTGCAGATCAGTTACCGGCTGAGCTTCCACCTTGCGGACGTCACCTGCGTGTAGCCTGTGTTGCATTGGCGTTCATGCAGATTCGAGTGGTCGATGGATGTCTGCCTCTCCAACGTAACGGTAGCTGACCTGGATTTTGACGTGTGTGTGCGCTCCCTCTTGGCCCATGACCAGGAGGGTCACCGTGATGCTGGTTTATGGTATGCATGGATGTTTGGCATGCAGGCTGGAAACTGGACCGGGGAGATTGCACAAGTTGGCGTGTGCAGTGAGCACATTGAGCCACTACCCGATTGGGCTTTGATGCACATTGGGTCCAGTGGTTGGAGTCAGCACATCTGTCCGGGTCATCTGATGGATTACGTCGACAGTATGTCAGATGCGGAGCACAACGATCGCTCATTGGAGATGTTGGCCTACGCTGCTGCACTTGCAGTCATGGACGAGTGACAAGGTACCTGCAGCCACAACTGGATGTGACCCATTGCACGTGTCCCGATGCCTGGTTGCATGTTGGGAATCTGGTCACATGTCCCAAGATGACAGTGGACATGGCTGCATTGGCCTGGACTCATGATCCAGGCGCGGACAACCAAGGTGGGTTGGCACTGACTTGCATTGGTGATGGACTCCCCCGAGGTGGTCATGGGTGCTTTCCTAAGTTCCTCATTCAGGCATGCTGCTGCATTGGTCTACATATCGTGGCACTTCTCTTGGCCGTACTGACACGCACTGGTTGATAAAGTTTTCACACTTTCACTTGTCTCGAACTGTGTTGTGTCTTGACTTGTATGCCAATGTGTGTGTCACAGACTCTGCCATACGTGCATTGCTACCCCATCAGGATAGTGGGTTTGTACTTGTGCATTGTCATGTCCCAGTTTCGTGCTTTGCCAGAGGCGTATGGCCGTTTACCGGCCACAGGCGGGTGCACTTGTGTCCTGTGTTCGGTTGTGCAAATGTTGGTGTTTGTACCACACTGGGTTCGATGTTGGGGTGCTCTGCTTCCTATGTGTGTGTTGTGCATTGTGTGTAAGATGTGCCTTCAGCTCTGATTAGGCTCACCCTTCTCCCTTTCAGGCAGTGTGATTTTCACTTCTGTGCTTGTTCAGTGGTGCGATATTGCTGGATTGTGTGACTTGTGCTCTTGATTGGTGTTGTTACTCTTGGGCATGGTTTGTCTGCAGTTGTGCTGTGCTTAAATGTGCATGTGTGCCATTGTGCCCATCTCCCTCTGTCCCCCAGTCCCTGCTGGTTCCTCTCCCTGTTGCTGCTATGTCTGTTGTTTTGAGCAGTTTCCAGTCCCCGCGTCCGGCCACAATCTACAGACTGATGTGGTGGACACCGTTTCCTCCATGTCATCCAGCTCCTGGTGTGGCGCTGGACTCCCACCTCCAGTGTGCACTGCTGCCTTCTTGTTGTTGGTGTGTTTCTGCTTGTTTGTGCGTTTCGCATCATTCCGGATGTTCCGGTTTTCTTCCATTATCACTCCTCGGCTCTCAGGCTGCAATGACCTTGTCCAAGATGGTCTACCATATACAATGTTTTGTTGCCAATGGGGCTTGTGGGGTTGTATACTGGCTCGGATTGCCTTCATTGTGCTTGGCTGTTATTTTCTGTTTGGTTTGTCTTTCTTTTTCAGGGTTTAGTTGTGCTTATTCCCGCCTGCCGTGTGTGTCGCAGGCCTGGTGGTGCGTATCCCTGTTTTCCTCATTGTGAATGGGCTCATTGCACGTTTTTATGTGTTGTGATTTGTGTTTTTATGTCCGTTGAGGTGGTTGTATTGCGGACATTGGCCGCGGTTTCGGCAGACTATCGCATGGTACCGCCTTGTGAATTCCACGTTGACACTGGGTTATTTTCCCGCGATAGGCTGCGATGTGTAAAATTGCGTTAGCATTTTTTGGTGATGTTTAGCACACGTTCTTGTGAATATACCCCCATGTGTATGACTCGTCATGTAAGAGTAGTGTTATATTCAGGAACTTTGCAACTGTTTTCAGCGCTTGATTTCAAATAGAAAATTCCCTTCCAGAAAGGTTCCCAAACAATTTAAAAAGCCCATTGTGGGGCATTTTGCTGCATATCTGCGTCACTTCTGGGAGGACCACTAAGTCGGCTTTGACTCGCCTTAGGGAAGCACCAACGTTCATTATATTTGGATATAACAGTATTATTGTACTTCAGGAGTGTGTTGCTGGGCACTGTACAGTTTAAGAGTAGGGCAGCTGGCTGGGCGGAGTTAAACAGCTAGGCCTCTCTACTGATTCCTTATGGTTGTACAGTGCTAGCATATTTCCAGTATCAACAGATGCGTTTTAAGAATGTCTGTAATCATAAAATGTTGATGGTTATAATAATACATCTTTTATGTGTTTTTAGTTCATTATTGCGATTTACTAACTACTTGGCATTTCTATTCCATTAGAACTGTACGCCCAATTAAATGTCCTAGTTTATTTTAGTTTGTATATATTCTAAGCTTTTGTGTCAAATGAAATCTTTATCATGGGGAAGTGCTTGTTATTTTTTCCTCGTGCCCGAGGCCCCTGTGATTCTGACGCCAAATTCTACTCCTTCCTCTTCTGTCCCATGAATGCTTGCTATTGCAGTGTATTCTCTTTGCTATGTACAAACCAACCACATCGGAATATTAAGATAACGTTTTTAATCATTTAGAATCTGTGGAAATTACTCTAAGCGTCATTCAAAAGTACATACAATAATTGACAGATATAATAACATGTTATAATGTAGAAAGGAATGACTGATATTCTGCGGAGAACTGTGGCAGGATAACACAATGACATACACATTTAAAATTTCGGAAAGGAGCCATTTACCTGTATAAAGAAATGTATTGGTGTGTCCCCCGACAACAACATCCACTCCTCTCACTTTCTTAGCGATCAGTTGGTCTGTTTCAAACCCGGAGTGTCCGAGGGCTATGATTTTGTTCACTCCCAGTGTTAACAGTTTATCGACTTGGGGCTGCAGCGCCTCTATTTCATCTTCAAACACCAGATGGGGACCTGTTGACCAAATCCAAGTGCTTTAGATAAATGTAAAAAGGTTGACCACATAACAGTGTGGACATGAAGCAGTGCACACACCAAAAATACTCTGCTGTACATAAATATTGAGTTTATAGGGACAGTCGACCATTTTGTAACAGACAGGACTGTCGTTTTCTGCTAATTCGATAAAACGGATATTCTAAGTGACCTACTACATTCAAAGGACCATTTACATAAACAGTATTGGTATCCTCCAAATAACACCTTTAAAACGTCACTTGCTATTTAACATGTCTCCTTTCACCATGCATCCTCTCTACAGCTGAAGCCCTGTCCCATCCATGATCTCCATTTGATTGGATGAATAATAACGTGCTGTGCATAGTAACCAATCTCTTACCATTTAACATGTCTCACATGTGAACTGGTATTTACGCCCTATTAAACACTGCTCATGATGTTAACAGTGGAAAACAATGGAGTAGCTCCTGGCTTATAATGGCTGGTATAAGCCCGGAGTCCCAACATTCCAATGTTTTGGCTGTGAACAAAGGCTTCAGGGAGCCTGAGGGGATTTCAATCCCCATGCGCTCCCTGAAGACTTTGCTTTGTTTGTTAGAACATTCTGCCCTCTAGTGGCAGAATGTTCTAATAGCCTTATAGCCCTTCGTAGCTGGGCTATGCCGGCTATTAAAGTCCCGCTCCCAGGTTAAAGGCCTTCGGCTCGGGTCTTTAACACTGGAGCGGGCCTTTAATAGCTGGTATAGCCCGCTACAGCAGGCTATATGGCTATATTAAACACTGCTCAAGATGTTAACAGTGGTAAACGCCTCAGCATAGGGGACTAACCACTGGTAATAGAGGCCCTAAAATGATGGCCTCGAGTTAAGGGTGCAAATTAGGGAAATAACAATTCACAGTGGTTAATGAACAACAGCATTTGGGCAATAAGGGTATAAGAACACATCTCAAACTTGCACAACAGAGGCAGAAAAGTAGACCATTTATCTAATGTGGCTATCATGAAAATCTGGCATGGATCCAGCCCTCCTGGATCTCTTTGGCACACCCCTGATCTTGACAATGCAGGTCACTGACAAAGAAACATGTCAATATGGAAATGATGATTACTATTTGGCAGAGAAAATAAGTGTTCATATTGTTCGAATACAATATCCTGCTAGGCTTTATCATCCCTAAATACCCCACTGGGACCAGTTCCTTTCTATTACTAACTTGTTGTATGTCACAAAATCAATAACTCTCTATTTCACCAAATAATCAGGGTAATTTCTATTCATGCAGTAAAGGGCGACAATCGTCCTTGTCTTGGTTTTCTCCACTGGGTTGATGGTTACCCATCTACCCAGCGTGTCTCCTGCAAGGGTTTTATCTTAATGGGAAACCATTTATGACCAGGATCATTTGTTGTCCCCCTCAGATGGAATAATTATCCCATCTCCCCCAACTAGCCAGCACATATTTGTACTCCTCAGGGTAGTTTGTGATGTGCTGTCCACTGACCCCAGATCTATTACACTTCTGGCAGTGCCCTCTCGACCTATACACTGCTTCTTCAGCTGAATAATAATAACCCATCCCCTCCATAGCCCCTTTGAGATCGGACGGGGGCTCCTGAGATCTCCTAAGGCCCGCTATATCTTGCTTAGCAAAAAAAGTCTATCCTAACCAACCGTTTCAGTCCACAGCAATACACACGATTGCCATTCTATTGGAAATCTGCATGCCCTCTCTAGGGTGCAGAAAATCGAATTCCAGTAATCCTGAATCACCCGGCACTCCCATACCACATGTATTAAAGTACCTCTGGCCTGGCCACAGCAAAGACAACCGGGGCTGCTACTCCTCCCCATCTTCCACAACCGTTCCGGGATATAATGAAGCCTATGAAAGTATTTAACCTGGACTAATCTCAGGAGGGACTGTATTACCATTTCTCAGACCATTTTTGCCTCAACCTATTCCTTGTCATTCAAGGACCCCATGTAAGGTACCCACCTTTCCCACAAATGGTTTAGCAGCTCTGGGACATTTACCACCAAAGTTCTGTATAAGCTGCATCTGCCCTTTCTACCAATGACCGATATAATGAGTTGTATTTCTAACGGGCTGTACTCTGGGAGCTCCATTAGGCGAGCCATGTGCTTATCCAATGCATGTCGGAGCTGTAAGCATAGGAAGAACTGGGATCTATGTAAACCATATTCAGCTGCGAGGTGGTCATAGGACACCATGTGATCTCTCTGCTAGATGTCACCCAATTTAGAGATTCCCAACTTATCCCAATTTCCGAATCTCCAAACTCTTGCCACTTTCGACAGCCAAATACAAAGCTATAATGGCGTCTACTTGGTTGGCGCCCTTCACCATCGAATCCACTACAGGGCCGCTTTTCGGCTAATAAGGGGAATGGCTTTGGCAGCTGGGAATGTGGGCGGGAGGGGTTACCCACACAGCCATGACCATGGTGCCTGCCTCATAAGTAGAGTTGCCTTGAGCCCTGTAGCTGGGTCTCCTGGTCCACAAAGATCAGTTGTTAGCCGTGAGCAGCTGAGCTGCCCACTAAAACAGTCTCATATCAACCTAACCTAATCCGCTGTCATAAGGGGATTGTATGCACTTTTATGGGAAATTCCCGGGGTCAAACCTCCGCACAAGTAGCTATTGATGGTGGCCTGTAGGGATGTAAACCAATGAATAGGTATTTTATGTGGGTAGTGTTGCAAAATATTCAACTGTGGCAGGGTCTCCATTTTAAGGAGGGCTGTATACCCCATCATGGCCAGGAGGAGGACACTCCAACTCACCATATGTCCTTTCATTTTGCGCATCAAGGAGGTGATATTCCTATCTCAACAGTCCTCGGGGTCACTCGCTATATACATGCCCAAGAATTGAAATGCTCCGGTTCTGAACTAGAGCGCCGGAGAGCGCAGAGGCAACTTTGGAGAAGCGTCCAGCAAAGGGATGATGCCAGATTTACCCCAGTTCACCCTCAGACCTGATGCCTCTCCATAGATTTACAGAATGTGAATCAGCTGTGGAATCGACTTAAAGGACATTGTCCGCATACAAAGAGATGTTGTCCTCTAATTCACTGCCCCACCTTAAGAAACACACCTGTGTGTACCTTCTGATCCATTCGGCCATTGGTTCTATTGCAATAGTGAAAAGGAGAGGTGACAACGGACAACCCTGCCATCTGCCTCTGCCTGTCTGGAACTGCTGTGAAGAAACACCATTCACTCTGACCCTAGCCCATGGCTCCGTGTACAGCAGCTCCACATTTTGAAGGAACCTGTAACCAAAATTCATCTTTTCCAGGATAGCGTGAAGGAAAGGCCATTCAATCAAGTCGAAGGCTTTCTCACAGTCCAGTTGCATCAAAACAGTTTGGTCGGATACAGAATGTATGTGGGCCAGAGCCATATCCAGCCTTCTAAGCCAATGTGGGTACCCCTGGCTGGCATAAAGCCATTTTTATCACAATGCACAAGTGGATCTCAAGTGTGTGAGCAGCCTCTTTGTTAAGGAGTTCACTACTAGTTTGGCTTCTATTTCAATTAGGGAGATCGGTCTGTAGGACACACCTTCTTTGGATGGCCTATCTGGTTTAGGGAGGCCCACAACCTAAACACCTCGGAGATCATCAGGAAGTATCGTAGCTGTCCCTACAGCTTTAACCATTGTGAGTAGGTGCAAAAGTAGCTTGGGTACAAACCTTTTAAGGAATTCTAAAGGGAATCTATTGGGGACAGGCAACTTCACCGACTGCATACCCTTCAAGGCTGCAGGAAGCTCCTCCCCCAACAAAAGGGCATCTAAATCTGCCCCATCTCCATTGGAAAGCTGCTGCATTACCCAATTTCAGCAAAGGGATTTTGTTCCACACTGTCCAGCAAATTTGCCTGGTAAAGTTTCTCATAATTGAGTGCAAATGCTTTGCCGATTGGTCACCTCCCCGCCCGTCCCCGCACCTGTGGGACAAACCTGCATGCCATAGAATAGGTTGCACATCAATGTAGCAATTTACCAGTCTTGTGCCCCACTTTGTACACTCGGTTTTGAGACAAGGACACTACCGCCGTGGCCTGGGACATTATATCTTCTTATTAAGGGTCTTCCTAGTTGCCTTCACATAGCAAAAGCAGTTTGCGCCCCCAGATTGGGTTAGAAGATATTCCATTTCGCGTTTCTAGGATTGTGATTTCTTCCTACTTTTCCTTCTTCCTCCCGGCGGTGTATGATATTATGTCCCCTTTGAAGACCCGCTTTCATATCTCCCACAATTTAATTGGGGAGACCCAAGGGGTGGAGTTGTCTTTGAAATAAAGTGCTATCCTGTACTTAATGTGTTCCTGAAACTTAACGTCGTCCAGGCACTCTACCTGGAGGCTCCAGTGACTGTCAGACCTGCGCATCCCCAACCCCATTGACAATTCAATTGGTGAGTCATCATACAGTGCCCACACGTGAATTGTAGCTCCTGATGCCTCCCGGAGTATGGCAGTGGGGAGGAAGAGGTAATCTAATCTTGAATGTAACCTGTGGGAGTGAGAGTAGTACATAAACATGGCCGCCATGTTGTGTGATGCAACATGACAATACAAAATATGTTAGAACAAACAGAGTGGTGGCCATCTTTAAAGTATAGAAAATAACATATATGGGAACACCCACTCTACACCCATGGAAATGATTGCCAGGCGAGTAATTTAGCACAGCAATTTGCACTGCTTTATATCACTCAAGATTTATAAAGCCATGCAGGACCACGCAAGGTGCCCTTGATTGGCTTTATAAATCTAATTTTACTTTGCGTTGCTCTTGCACCACGTTGCATGGTGCATGAGCGGTGCAAAGGGGCTTATAATATGACCCCTTTTTTTCAACCCATTCCAAAAATTACAACTGCAGAATAGCCACTCCCGTTGTGGATTTTCAGGAGTAGTGAATTCCATCTGCATGAGTAAATAATATTTAGAGCGTGAAACTATGTGTTAGAATTTGTTATTTAGTGGCATAGGTGACACTTTTTGTGCACCCAGGTTTTACTTGGGTGCAAAATGCTCTTATGAATCAGGCCTTTCTTGCCTAAGAGTCATTGTACGTTTTTCAAAGTCCATTTCATCTCTCCGATGTATTGTCAGATGAGGAAATGAGCAAATGCAGGTTCCGGCATACTCATCCAGTACCTACAGTGCACTTTTACTCGTAATGCAATCCCCACCGCACCTTAACATGTCCTTTTGAGTTTCACCTTTTGATTAAAATGCTAAAATTTCAACCTTAATTTTCCGCAAATGAAGGGATAATGTTGTTGTGTTTGAAGTCTTATTCTTGAGATAGGTTGATCCTGATTTCCACACATAAATCAGAAGGACGGAGTACAATTAATGAAGAAGAAATAATATTGCAATTTCACCGCTGGCCCACTCATGATTGTAGACATTGAAAGTGATAGTGCTTCGTTTGGAAGGTGTATAATTATTCAATCACAGTTCTTTCTACAGTACACATTGCTTCATTTTTTTTAAAAGTAGACATTTATACACACATAATATGGGGGTGGGGCAAAACTTATTCATATGAATCTGACATAATGACATAATAATACATTTGTTTCAAAGAAATACGCTGGAGTGGGGTGCCACAGAACCAATTCTTTATAAAGTCACCGGTTAGGTAATCACTCTGACCTGAGGGTCAGGCATTTTCATGGCAATTTTCATAGGGACTAGCGTTTGTGCGCATGTGCCCCTGTTGTGTGTGTTACCGGGCTTCTCCACTGTCAGCCCTGGCCTCATGCAGCTTGCGATGCTGTGTGATCACACACATTTGTGGCTTACTGCTCCGCTTTAGGCATCAGCTCTGTTTTTACAAGGCTGTGTGTCAGTCAGTGAGGGTGCACCTTTCCTTACTTGTCCCAGGGTGGTGCGGGTTGAGCAATCCTCCCTGACCACACTGCACCTTGTACTAAGCTGTAAAAGAGGTGGGGCTCACCAGTAGCGGCCAGTATCTTGGTAGAGTGGCGGGGCAGGGGGGGTGTAAAGGTGCTCTCTCTCCTATGTAAATAATCACTAGGGCCAGGTTGAGGGTGTAGACGCTGGTTTATTGCAAATAACAACAGCAGGAGAGCGTCGGGCGTCCGGTGCTCTCCAAGTCTCTGCGCCAACTATCGCTCGCGCGACCTAAAATAGCCGCGCGTGGCCTACGTCATAACGTAGCGTGCATCAACTAGAGCGCGACCCTACATATCTCCCTCTTTTTGCATAACAACAGAAAGTTGCAGTCTCACAGTGGTGAAAAGTTATTTCCCTTCTCCCAGTTCAAAGTCTCGGAATCGGGTAGGCCTCACCACCGCTCTACCCACTCGTGTGCGCCTTACTGGAGTAAAGGGAACTTCCCTGGGACTGTTCACGGCTGGGCTCACCACCGTATCTCCTTGAGTACTGGGACTTCCTATCCTCGGGGTCTCAGTCTCCTCTCCTTGATGTTCTCCTATTCCGGGCATATCACTGCATCCCAGCTCTTCACCGCTATCTTCTGCTCCAGGACTTCCTTCTTTTCCCGGGCGCTTTCTGCTTTCTCTTGTGGCATCCGGTCATCCGCTGTCCTCTCATTTTCCTCACGGGACCATTGTAGAATCTTAATGCATTTGGACATGCTGTCTTGGGACCACACGTTATCATCGCTGAGCAGCGCCGCTCTATCGTATACTTCCTTTACTTGTAGAGGTTGGCTGTATTTGCTGTCGCCTTTTCTTCGCAGTACTGCCAATTTGACTCTCACCCATTCTCCTCTTTCAAGGGATGTTTCTTTCACGTTCCGTCTCCTGTTATAATGTTCAGTATATATCTTTTTAGCTTTCTCCAGGTTATACTGCACCACCGCTGGTGACCATTTGCTTGTCACTGTCTTTTCTTTCCAAGCCAAATTGTCTTTGGTAAATGGTTCTCTTCCTCTCAAAATCTGGAAGGGGCTGTACCCCGTGCTCGTGGGGGTGATGCGGTAGGCCCACAACATACTTTGAACTTCCTTCTCCCAATCCTTGCCCATTGTGATGGCGGCTTGGACAGATCCCATAATGACCCTGTTAAACCGCTCAACCAGACCATTCTCTGCAGGGTGAAATATGGAGGTGTGTTTGGTCTTGATGCCATTCCTCTCCATGTACTTGTGCCATTTTTCCGAGGTGAACTGCGGTCCGTTGTCACTTAATATGGATCTGGGAATGCCTTCCCTAAGGAAGATGGATGTGAGAAATCTGAGTACTGTATCGCTATCCATGTCTTTCTGGACATGCACTTCCGGCCACTTAGAGTACTTGTCCACCAGGACGCATAGATATTTGGGCGTGCCCTGTGTGTCTAATATAGGACCCAGAATGTCTATGGACACCTCTTCCAGGGGTTTATCGGGGTGGCAAACTTCCCTAATGCTGGTCTAAGAGGTGTCAGGGTCTTGTCCGCCCTTTGACACTGGTCACAGTCCCTCATGTGCCTTTTAATTTGGATGTCCATTACTGGCCACCAGTACGTTTGCTTCGCTCTCATTTTTGTCTTTACGATACCCAGGTGTCCCTCGTGTAGCACAGGTACCAGGTGGGGTACCAATGTTGTTGGCAGGACTACTTTATCTCCTCTGTATAGGAATACACCTTTGTCGTCCATAGATAGTTCCTCTCGCACTTCATAAAACGTCCTTATTGCTGTCCGCAACCTTTTCTTTTCGGGCCATCCTTGTAGGATACATTCCTTGACTTCTTCGATGTCCCGGTCTCCTCCGTATGCTTCGGTTCATTCCTGGTTACTTATCACTTTCTCGGGATCCTCCGTTAAGGCCACCATCTCTTCACTCTCCCCCGTGCTGGTGGAGGCTTCCTCCATGGCTGAAGCCCTGCTTAGGTAGTCCGCTACCTTGTTCCTCATTCCCGGGATGTACTCTACGTCGTATCTGTATTCGAGCAGTTTCAGCTTCATCTTGGCGATGCGTGGCGCTCGCATGTCCACTCGATGTGAGGAAGTTGACAAGGGGCTTGTAGTCAGTCTTAAGTTGAAACCTCGTGCCCCCTGGGAACTGGCGAAACCTCCCTATGGCCCACACTACTGCCAGCATCTCTTTCTCTATCACACTGAATTTTTGTTCCGTGGGTGATAGGGCCCTTGATGCGAAGCTGAGAGTTTCCATCGTGCCATCCGCCCTCTGCTGCATGAGGACTGCTCCCAGTCCTTTTTCGCTGGCATCCGTCGTCAATACTGACCGCCCTTGGGGGTCGTAGCCATGCAGGGGTAAGGCTTAGCTGATGTCGTTCTTCAGGGCAACAAACTCCTTTTGTGTTTCTTCTGGCCACGGGAATGCTGTTTTGTCCTTAATGAGTTGCCTCAGGTGGTGTGTCTTAGTGGCAAAATGTTGTACAAATTTGCTGTAATATTCAGCTATGCCTAAGAAGGATCTCACTTCTTCCTTACTGCTTGTTGCTGGGGCATCACAGATCGCCTTCATGTTAGCCCTTTTTGGTGTGATTCCATGTTCTCCAATCTCGTGCCCCAGGTAAGTGACAGAGGTCATTCCAAGACGGCATTTCTCCCACTCTGCGGTTAGACCGTTATCTTCCAGGACTCGAAGCACCATATCAAGTTTCTTATCATGATCCTTGAGGTCTTTTCCCATCACTAATATGTCGTCCTGGAAGTACTGCACACCTTCATTGTCTTTGAATAGGCGGTGCATTAATTTTTGGAACACTGCCGCCGCTGACGCAAGGCCAAAGGGCATGCATCTGAATTGG
The DNA here is from genome assembly GCF_964261635.1 of Lissotriton helveticus. NCBI lineage: Eukaryota > Metazoa > Chordata > Amphibia > Caudata > Salamandridae > Lissotriton > Lissotriton helveticus. The sequence continues at coordinate 698,249,369 of NC_136067.1, read as the reverse complement.
TAACATCCGAATGGTGTTATGAACGATGCGAGTTTCCGGCTCGCCGGGTGCAAGGCTATTTGGTGATAGGCTGACGTAAGATCAATAGTGGAGAACCGCTTCACTCCTTTGGTCTTTGCTAACATCTCTTCGATGCGAGGCAGTGGGAATTTTTATACAATGATGCATTTGTTCAGTTCTCTCAAATCCACACAGAGGTGGACCTTCCCGTTTGGCTTCATCGCTACCACTAGGGACACCAACCACTCCGAGCAATTTATAGGTTCGATGATTCCATTTTCCTCCAATCTGTGCAACTCTTGCTGTACCGCCTCTCTTACTGCTATGGGTACGTTCCTTACTTTGTGGGAGATTGGCTTGGAACTCTCCTTGAGGTCTATCCGATGCGTGAACTTTTCTAATTTGCCAAATCTCCCACCAAATACTTTGGGGAAGTCACTCCTCATCCTTTCAAAGTCCGGCCAATGTTCCGGGGCAGTCATCAGCACTTGCGTGTCTCCTCCTGGATCCAACTGTATGCCTAAGTCACCTTGGTCCATTCACCCCAGGACGGATGGTCCCTTCTCCGCTACATACAATTTGCACTCGGCACTTCGCCCTTTGAATTCAAAGTTCAGGACTCTGTATCCAACCATCGGCCGGCCACCTATTACCATGTCACATTGTGGCTTGCGGGAGCATCTGCAATCTATGCCCAGTACTTGCCCTTCTACACAGAGTACGTTGTCTTCTTCTTCCTGTTCTCCTTCTTCTTCATCCTCTTGATCTTGCGTGACATATTTCACCGTGGGTCTTCTCATTTTTCGGAGGCAAACCTTCTCGTAGTGCCCTATTACGCCGCAGAATATGCACTTGGCTCGGAACGCCGGACATCTTTTGTCGTGGGCCGCATAGGCCTGGCTTCCGCCCCGGTAGCACGTGTTTGTGCCTTCTCTTTTCTGCTTCCTTTGCTGCATGGGTTTCCCTGTCCCCCTGTTTGGTCCTTTGCATTCTGCCGTCGTGGATTTGTTCCTTCCTGTTGGCTCTGCATCGTCTACTTTGTTCACCATGGGTCTCAGCATCTGCTCTCTTTTGGCTGTGTCCGCGCATCTTTTCGACAGTTCAGCTTTTTTTACCATGGCTATCACTTCCTTAAGCGTAGCGTCCCCATTCACACATAATTTATCTTGGACCGATGATACTTTATGAATTCGTCATGCAAGACGCCGAATTTGCACGTTATCGCCAGCTTCCTTAGCGCCGCAATGTAGTCATCAATTGATTCGCCAGCCTCCTGTTTCCTTTGCTGGAAATTGTATCGATCAATGGATACGCACACTGCTGGTCGATAGTGGTTATTCAGATCTTCTATAGCATGTCTAAATACGTCGTCGTCTGCAGCTGGTCTGGGCGTGGGCACGAGGTTCTGGAATACCCTGATACCTTCCGGGCCTAAGTTGTGCAGAAGTATCCTCTTCTTCCTTTGACTGGGGAAGCCTTCTCCGTTCTCATCCTCCAGGGCTTCTATATAGTTCATGAAATACTCTCTCCAGTCCTCCCATTTCATCAATGGCTCTCCTGGTTTGGGTAAAAACGGGATCGGCGTCGTGAGTGACTTTGCCTGCGCACTCATTTTGGCGTGTCTTTCTGGTTCCGCCCCCTGGCCTCTCGGGCTGCCCGGCGCGCTTGCTCCTGCTCCGTGCGCTTGGTCCTGCTGGGGACCTCCTGTGCCCCCGTCTCCATTCCTCGCTATCTCTGCCAGGGCCTCTCTTTAGTGAGGCGCTACTTCTGGGTGTTCTCCCCTGGGTGTCCCTTCCTCAGGCCGGTCCTATGTGGGTGCTAAGGGGTTCTCCGTGGGGCTCTGTCTGGCTACTCGCCCTGATTCATTCTGTCCCCTGTACCTGGTGCTGATTTATCCCTTCTGCTGTTCTTCTGCTTGGTCCTGCACCACGTTCTCCTGCTGCCTTTTGTGACTTGGTTCCTCTTTGCTCCCACTGTGTCCTCGTGGTGGCCCTCTGGTTACTGTTGCTCCTCTCCTTCCTGTGCTGGGTTCCTGACCTGCAGGTGTTCTTCGTGCTTTCTACCCTTTTTTTTTTATATCCCACCCTCGTCGCCACTGTAAAGGTGCTCTCTCTCCTATGTAAATAATCACTAGGGCCAGGTTGAGGGTGTAGACACTGGTTTATTGCAAATTACAACAGCAGGAGAGCGCCGGGCGTCCGGTGCTCTCCAAGTCTCTGCGGCGACTATCGCTCGCGCTGTGTGACCTAAAATGGCCACCGCGCGCGCTACGTCATAATGTAGCGCGCATCAACTAGAGCGCGACCCTACAGGGGGGAGAAGAGGTGACGGACGAAGCCGAGGCAAACAAAGAAAACAAAAAACACCTCCCTGCCGCATAACACTCCTCCTCCCCGATGTTTTACTTCAGGCCCGTCCGTCACTGGGTCCTGATCTCATTGGGGGCAGTGCATAACTTTGACTCCTGGATTAGCCAAGGGGTTAGCTCTACTGCCAACCAGCTGCTAGTGGTAAACGGTGTTCCCCTCCTTCAAAGCCCTGTTTTTCAAACGTCCTGAAAGAATTGAAACGGGGCTGTTACAAATTGGAGCGTAGCTGGTGGCTGGAGTATTGCCCCTCTGCCAAGTCTGTACTTCGCACTGCCCAGAGAGAATACTATTCTGCCATTAGGAAAGCAAAAAGTAACTACTATGCTGGGAGGATCACCAATGCTAACAACAATAGTACGGAGATTTTTGCTATCGCAGAGCAAATGGCACTACCTTCCTCTGTCCAATGGTGTGAGGTCATGTCCTCCTTTTTTATTGGAAAAATAACTAAGATTCAGGACAGCCTGGGTGCTGCTCTTTCTGATCAGAAGAGTGCTTCCCTGGCACTCCCGCTGCCCCTTAGTCCTCCTACCGACCAGTTCAGGCATTTCTCATCGGTGACCGAGCCCGATATTTTAGCTATTTTTAAATCTTTGAAATCTGGCTCACCCACTGAACCATGCCCAGCCCGAGTTTTAGCGGGGGTAGCAGAGGTGGTCAGCTCAGAGGTAGTCAAGATTATTAATCTCTCCCTTCAGACGGCCACTGTTCCCACGTGCTGGAAGCAGACCAAACTCTTATCCCTTCTCAAAAAATCGGGGCTAGATCCCTCGGTTCCATCAAATTATTGCCCCATCTCCCTCTTGCCAGCTTTGGCAAAAGTTTGTGAGAAGGTTGTATTTCGCCAGCTGGAGGCTTTTGTGGAAACATCTAATGCTTTGCACCCTGCTCAATCCGGGTTTCGAGCCTCCTACAGTACGGAGGCGGCATTGGTTGAAATGACTGAGGCAATCAGGGAGTGCCTAGATGGAGGCGGCAGGGCGGCTCTGATTTTGTTGGACCTCTCTGCTGCCTTCGATACGGTGACCCATCAACTTCTTCTTGACCGGCTGTCATTTATTGGCATTACCGGCTCTGCTCTGAAATGGATTGAATCGTTCTTGGATAACCGTACTCAGCAGGTCTGGGTGCCCCCCTATTCATCCTCTGCTTTTCAACATCTATCTGACCCCCTTGATTGTTTTAGCGGAGGAACTGGGTGTGAAAATTATTGCCTACGCGGATGACACCCAGCTGCTATTTACTTGGAGGGGTTCGGATCTGGATACTAAGACCGCTCAGACCTGGCATTCATCGGTTTTCCGCTGGGTTGCACATGCCCAACTTAAGTGCAATGAGGAAAAATCGGAGGTACTCCTATATGGTCAGTTCCCCTCCGCCTTCAGAGAATCACTGTGGCCTCCCAATGTCCCTTGTCCCTGCTCTGTGGGGGATCCGGCAAAAAACTTGGGGGTTTGGTTTGGGGAAAATCGACGGTTTGAAGAGCACATTAAAAAACTCACAGGAGTTTGCTTTGGTACCCTCAAGCCCCTACGTAGGTTCTTCCCCTATGAAATGGTAGCGCGTGCCCTTATCCTTTCCCGCCTCGAATATGCCAATGCTTTGTTCATTGGCATTCTGGCCTATCTGGTTAAGAAACTCCAGATCATACAGAATGCCGTGGCTAGACTCCTGTTCAACATCTCGCGGAGATCTAGTGTCTGGCAACATTTGTGTGATCTGCATTGGCTACCAGTGTCCCAGCGGGTGCAATTTAAGGCCCTCATTCTATCTCAAAGGGCCATTCATGGTCCAGGGCCAGCGTATCTGAGGAGACGTTTTGTCCTGTATACGGCAAACCGCCATCTACGATTGGCCATCCAGTGCCGGCTGGTCATCCCATGGTTTCGTAGGGCGCGTTTAGGGGGCCAGTCCATCTCTGTGAAAGCAGCTGCTGCCTGGAACGCTCTTCCTGTGGAGCTACAGCATACACAGGACTTCGGTCTTTTAAAAAAAAACTCTAAAAACTTATCTCTTCAAAATGGTTAAGTAATTTTTCGGCCCACTCTCTCACCTTCAGCGCACGAGCCAGGACACTCTAGAGTATTTGAGCGCGTTATAAAGCCCTGTATAACATAAAATAACATAACATTCCCACTGTGCTTGCTGTGCTGTTGCAATCCCGAGTGAACTGGTTCTGGTGAGTATTTGTCTGCTTGTGTGTGTGTGTGTGCGTGCGTGTGTGTGTGTGTGTTTGCTTGCCTGCTTCTGTGTATGTTTGAGTGTGAGAGAAAGCGAGCTCAGAGAGGAAGAGAATCTGGACACTCTCAGGAAGTAGTTTTAAAGACATGCTTGGAATGCTTTTGGGTGTGCATCGTCTGCTTGTTTCTGTGTGTATTAGACATATTGTGCCAAAAGCAATCAAGTAGGAACGGTATGACAATGAGAAGCTTCAAATATTGCAAAACAAGAAAACATTAACATATCGTGTTAGTATCATCATGTCTTGCCCTGCCTCTAACCCGCCCACTAGCCACTCCCCTAGCTCAATTTAATGAGCACCTACACTTATTTTTTCCCATTTAAGTACTGGATTAAAGGGAAAGAATCCAGACTACATTGCACATCCAGCATTTTCCGTGACCGGCACAGCACTTTTAAGGAGAGGCTAGAGGTGCACAGACTGGTAAATTAGGTGGGAGGGTGTCACTGTGCAGTATTTTGATTTTACTGCGACCTATCAAGAAGTTAGATAGCCCAGCAGGTCGAGTGCCGGCTGCAATAATCCTGCTATACCCTGCTGCAAGACATTGCTTGAAATCATAGCGAGATTAGTAGTGTTTGTTCCCTATGGCTTATTGTGACACCGTTTCTTCACATTGAAGAGTTTAACTTTCTGTTCCCAAGTAATGGGTTTAAGTTATTGTCTTTGGTTTTAAAACCATTTCCTGCACTTTAGTTACGGTTTCCAACCAGACATAAGTTGGAAACCGTTGCCATGTCGTGCCGCTCTCATAGGGTACGGGGTGACAAATATGTGTCAAAAAAATTGAAAATCTTTCAGTGCAACAGGACACATTTTGTGACAGTATTTATTACTTTATTATTTTGGCATTTTTCCACTTGTTAACACTGTCTGGACATTGGCTTTCTCAAATGAGTACTAGTATAACACCCCAATATAGCATAAGCATCAGAAAAATGGCCAGTTAAACTTTGCAAACTCGTATTTGTCAAAATCTACAAATTATGCAGCAAGTGCTGAGTTACATGGCTTATGCGGCAAATCCATAATTGCGAACAAACACAGTGGCTGTAAAATTGCACAATTCCAGAGACCTTGGCCTATGCAGACGAAATGCATTGCTTCTGGTCTATGGTTTAGACTGTATGCCACAGGATAAACCATTCAAGTGCAGCACAGCTCAAATTGGAATAGGCATGTGAATTCTAAGCATGGGCGTAAAATCCGTTCCGCTCGCGGATTTTGCGGATTTTCGGTAAATTCGCAATCCGGGAACTCACGCGAACTTGCCGAAAATTCGTAAAATCCGTGCGAAGCGGATTTTTTGCTTGGTCGCACTTGCCAACTAGAATACTATACAATTTCGCGGGAGTAAATACTTGCGAACACGTAGATGCGGCGGGCAGCGACAATCTCGCAATTGCGAGATTGCAAAATTTGCAATTTCGCACAAGAAATCCACCAGCAGGCAGCATAAACCTTGAAAATTATGATTTTTATCAGAATAACTCCTCAGGTTGACATTTGCCTGCACTTTTTCTTTGCAAGGAGTCCATTTTGGTGGGTGGGGGTGGGAGGGAGGAAGTGCCCCACAATCTCCAACTTCCTGTTCCTGTCCACCAGGCTCCTCCCAGTGCTTTCTTCATGTGCTGGTCACTTTGATTTGGATCTTGACCTGGAAGGATTACTTTTGTGGATGCTGCTGGATATTTGGATTTTTGCAAAACTGAAAGCACTCAGCAGGTGCAAAAGTTCAATCTTATCATCATTAGTAACCATTCCCTGTAGTGCTTCCTGAGGGGGCCCTTCAGAGTTCAGCAAATTACAGATAAGGAAGCAGGTGCCAGCCAGACTGGAAGTTTAAATTCAGTGACACATTAATCAACCCCAAATTAATTCATGTCAGTTGAAGCAGGGCAGGTGTGCTTGCTTTTTTTCACCCCCATAATCTACAGTGATAAACCAACCAGAGGGTGGCAGTGATGTACCAGAGGGTGGCATGGGTGTACCAGAGGGTGGCAGTGGTGAAACAGAGGGTGCTGTGAACCTGTGATGATGAACCAGATGTAGAAACAACATAGTCGCGGCCGTTGCGAGCCGACAAGTAAGTTCGCAATTGCGAACTGGTACAGAACCCTCGCGAACTGGCAGAAATCCTTGCGAACACAAAAAAAAAATCCGCAAATTCGCGAGAGTTCGCGGATTTTGCGGATTGCGAATCCGTAAATACGCAAGTTCGCGGATTGCCAATTCGTAAAATCCGCCCATGCTTAGTGAATTCTCATTTGATAAATGGTAGATAAGATCCAACTTTGTTAACCAGTGGCTTTGCCCTCTAGATGCAAACTGCAGGTCTAGTATTGATAAAAAAAACTGCTCTACGACATCAGTCACAATTACATCTTGTGATCTTAGGCCCACCACTTTCAAGATTTACCAGACACCACTGGCTACACCCACAGGGGTAAGACACAATCCTGCCACTCTCACTCCTGTTATCTGAGGGGTGGTACCCTGAGACTGACTTCTTAGCCCAGGGTCTGTACCCTGAGAATAGACAGGCACCTGGCAGTCCAGGACGTCCAGGGAGGACCCACATCACCGAACATGGGTGACACACTCTGCCAGTGTCATGCAGTGGTCTGCCTGGTGCAGATCTCTAGTCCTCTATCTCTGTGACAGTACAGGCAGCAACTCCAGGTCAGAAGTCTTGGGTCAGTCAATGTTCTGCCCATGGGCATGGGTTACCCTACATATCGGTACTGGAAGATACTGCCCAAGGGAAACCAGCTATTCCACCACCATGGTCTGGCTGGCAAAGGAACCTTAAATCTGTAAGTGTCTACCTGAAGTAATGATCACATTCCCTGTCAGGGTGAAGACATGGAAAACTAGATTTTCCACGTTCATGGTCTGGGACAGGTATCCCTCAGGGCAGTGACAAGGGCCCCATGCACTGTGATTTGGAGGAAGTGACAACTCCTACATCAGAGATCACCAGCGTTCCTCCTGCATCTACCTCCCAACTAAGAGACACTAGGGCATGCTCTAACCTCTTCTCCTGGGGACAACCTCTCATCAAGGCCACATTGGCCACTCCTGATTCTCAGAGATTCTCTTGGTACTCAGATGCAGTTCTCTCTGGCCCCTCTCATGGGCTAGCAGGGCCTCTTTCTCCTCCAAGGCCAAGCCAACATTTTCTCCTCTGGTGCAAACTCTTCTACTGCTGTAAGGACTTGGTTTTCTCCTATTTTTGATGTCTCTGTCAGTTACCAGGCCACTACTTACCACAGCCCCTCTCAGGAGTCATGAAAACACCACACTTTTAGAATACCTACCTGAGAAAGGATCAACACTGAAGACTAGAAATACTTCAGATCTATAGCCATAGTTAGGAGGACATATGTAAAGCAACACAACGCACCACTGTGCGACAACACCTTCCGGTGAAACAACGCACCACGACGCGAGAGAACGCACCTCAGTACGAACAATGCCTTCTGGCGAAACAACGCGCCACTACGTGAGACAAAACAACGCACCTCTGTGCGACAACACCTTCCGGTGAAACAACGTGCCACTGCACGACACAACGCACCTCAGTACGAACAACGCCTTCTGGCGACCGAACACATGCCTCCACTATGCTGGGGTGAAGTACTTAGAATTTGGACTTCCCTGCTGGGAGCCGATTTCCCTCCCATATCAACAACTACCCGTTAGAGGGGAATCACCCATCCCTCTGTAGGCACTTGGTAAAAAAAGGGGCCCGACCTTCCCTCACAAGGAATACAGACAAATTATATGCTATGGGGTTTCTTTATTACACAATGATAGAATGACAAAAGAAAGAAATACCTAAACATTACAGTAGACATTCTTCACAATAGCAATTACTGACATATACATTTATGCTGAAAATGAAAGAAATGGTTAGACGTAAGTAATCATATAACAAGTGTCATTGGAACACCTCAACATGATCTTAGTCATCTTGCACTGGGAGAAAGGCCCGTCTCTCTCTCTCTCTCTCGCTCTCGCTCTCTGGTCAGGTCATGACTCTCTGTTACACAGCCACGACTGCACGTCTGCACCGTGATGTATCACCAGACGCCAAAACCATCAGACCAGAACTTCTCATCTCCGCAACTGACTCTTGTAACTCACTCTCCCTCTCGGGCCTCTTTCTCTAATATGGAATGCAACCCTCCATCGAAGCTTCTAGAAAGCTCCACCTACCTTTCCCACCCGATTCCTGTACCACTTCGTACCATGAGAGCACAACAAGCAGCTGGCCAAGAGTTTTGCTATGACTCCGGCATCGAGTGAGCACATTCCTCTGATAAGAAACGGTTCTCTCTAGTTTAGAAAGGGTGCACAACATGTCAGAACTAAAACCTAACCTCTTACCTAAAGAGGCTTGAAGGATAGCGACAGCTTAGAACATGGAGTCACTCGAGCATAGGCCTCTATGCCCGAAAAGGAGCAAAAGCGGCATACAAGGAGGCATAAGATCATGCCAAAGCAAGTAGGCAAGCCCTGCCATTAAGTAAGATAAAGTCGGAAACAGAAAGAGCATTGACAAGCCCTGCTTTATAATCACACATACCCAAATAACAGTAAAATATACTGAGATGGTGATGGGCAACTGTCATAATCAGTCCAATTGTTGAAAATACCTCGGTCACTACAACTGCCTTTTCTCCTTAGCTGCCAGGGCTCCTTTCTTTTCTTTTCTTCTTCTGCCAGGTTTTTTTCTTCCAAGTGGAAGGTTTCCAGTTGTGACTTCAGATTTCTTTCTCCATGTCTGTACTCTACTTCAGTCAGGGTCAGGCTGCAAGAAGCAACACTGCTCTCTGCTCTGAACAAGGCGGGGGATCTGGCTCCTGTAGGCTCCTTCTCTCCTGGCATGACAGCCTCTGCAGGGGTCATTGTAATTCCATCCTCTTCTTGCACTAAGAGACTCACAAGGGTGGCAGGCAGAGCCCAATAGGAGGTCCAGTCAAGTCCACTTGCCACTGATCAGCTGGGTAGTTGCAGGAAAAGGCCTCTTGTAGCCATTTTTTTATCAGTGTCGCTGTAACAGGAGGTCACCTATATGACCTTTGCAGTCTATTTCTTTATCCTGGGTACAAGAGGGAGACCAGCTCCAGTCTTCTAAATTCTTCTCAGGTTTCACACAGCAGGTTCAGTCCTCTTCTGATCTTCCGTAGGGTCAGATGTGTTCTGAAGTATGTGCCTGGAGATGCCACAGTAATGACGGCAATGAGCTAGTGGGTGGGAATAACCATTGGAGACACCCTAACCAATGAAGTGAAGGTTGCTGTGGCTAACCCTACCCACCTTGAGCATTTATAAGATGGCTGAATTATTCACCCAAACTAAACCTGCGCTCTGAGGGCTGGGAGTGTGCGTTGGGAATGCACTATGATAAATCCTAATGCTCCCCCACATCTAACACAACAAAAATCCAGTGTTAGGCATTCCCTGTACCAACAACAACCTCAGAGACTGAAGTCTTGAAGGACAAAGCTGTGTTTCAGCAACCAGATAGTGAATACACACAAATTGTTATGCCACTCTGTTTCCCTCCTTTGAAGTGCACCCCAAATGCCATATGAAAAACCCCACTGGATTTGTCAAGCAGGATGTGACATTCAAGCTGAATTTGACACTCTAATGTCAAAGAGAATGCACACAGCCCGGCCGTCACTCTAAACCAGTTCTGAAGAAGTGGGGTTGGTGCTTGGCTGAATAGAAAGACAGAAGGGGAGGAAGGCCCAGTTGTGAGCTACATCTGCCTGTGGCAGGGGAGACCCCTTTGACCTGCACCAAGGGAGGACAACACCTTCCCATATCCAAGACTCATTATCCCTGTCCTGGAAGCAGTTCACACTTCCCCACACAAGGACCATCATGCTTCCATGTGACAGCTGAATACTTACAGAAAGGCCTCTAGAGACTGTAAGGATTATAAAGTACTTTCTCTTTAATAGTTAGACAAAATGCAACTTTACCATTAAACTGGATTTTGTTTATCTATTAAAAAGAGTCCTTGAAATACTTCGCTAGCGACACCAATCCGAAATAGTTTTTTAATGTAATCGAGCATTTCCCTGCGGATGCAGCCAGGCTTGCTATAGTGACAATAGCTTTTATGCTTTTTCACTTTAACGACATGTGGAATAGTAACATATCCTACTTTTAAATATTAAGCACCCTACCCTATGAGTTAAGGGGCCTACCTAAGAGGTGACTTATTGATATTTTAAATGAAAGTTTAAGGCTGTGAAAAGGGCCTTGTTTGAGAGATTGATTGGCAGTTTGAAACTGCACACCCTGGCCACAGAGCCTGGGGACCTGCTTAACTCTTGTCACTGTAGTGGGTGAAACAAGGGGTGGTGCAGCCCACAAGTGACTTTTAACTTACAGGCATTTTGTATCTAAACTAGGGGCCTGTAGGTAAATGAAATGAGTCAATCAGGTGTATACTAATGTCATCATGTTTAAAGGGGAGCACAAGCGGTCTACCATTAGTTAGCAGAGGTAAAGTGCACATAGTCTTATTGCTAGCAAAAATAGGGTTCATCGAAAAGACAAACAAATCAGGGTGATACTGCGGAAAGTGCAAATTTCCAACATGTGCATTCCCAGGAAGAACCCTTTCCACATCTTTCAGACCTGAAGAAATAAATATACATGTGCTACAGTCGGCGGACACAGCAATATAACATGTTTACGAAGATCATACCTGTATCAGAAAGGACAGGCGTCTCAATTGACGTGTAACCAACGATGCCCACTTTTTCACCACCAACATCCAAGATTTTATATGGCAGAAAATAGCCAGCCAGTTTTGCAGCAAGTACATTGTCCGGGTGTATATTCGCACTCAGAACGGGAAAATTCACATTTTTAAGGAATGGCGTCAATAATCCATCGACACCATTATCGAACTCGTGGTTACCAAGTGCCTGAAATGTGGAAATATATATGTTACCAAAGCAGAAAGGCAATGGTCACAGCGGAAAGAAAATATATTTTTTTATTTAGCTTAATAATGATATTTCTAGTCAATACATAATCATCCTGCAGATTCTTCACATTATGAATAGTACTTCCAAGCTTTAAAATGGTATGGAAAACCTTCCTCTGCAATGACTCTCCAGCATCACCAAGTATTTCCAGACCTGACGTCATCAGGGTATATAGGCTCTAACCTGTGCTTTCGTCCTTCCTCAAATCTTTTCTACTCATCGCGGAGTGCACAGGAACTGAAAGAGACACGATTGAGACAAGCACAGCAAAACAAATTAGCATACCTAGGGGTCCTATTAATCCTATTAATCAGGGGCTCTAGCTCATCAGAGAGGAGATCGGGCGGTATGGAATGTGCAGCAAGATTATGCTAAGAATAACACCTTGTGCATTTCAGATATTGTAATATCCCTGCATACAGAACAAATGCACAGCCCATAATATACCATCATAAAAGTACACACAGTCTGTAATAATATTACCAGACATCTATGAGAATGATTGTGCCTGTAACTTCACAATAGGCCCGAAAAGTCCCTTGATCTACATTGCAATGGTTGCTGAGTGGCTAAGAAAATAGCGAATCATTACAGTAAGCTGCGTCCCACAGCCATTCTTTATACTTTGGGTAGGGAGCCTTTTAACCAGAGAGTCTTCTTTAGGCCTGGCCAAATGAGGCAGCATGGCTGTAACCCTTCTAGCCGACGTAGAGTCGCCAGCCCCGTAGCCCAGCAGAGCAGGGACACGCATAAAAGCCATCACACAGTCTGCGATATCTTTGATAGTTTTCCACATCTTTTTACAAAAGGAGATGTTTGAAGGGCAAGTCAAGGCAACATGTGAAAAGGCCGCACTCACACAAGGGCAGCGTTGACAGTGGGTACTGATTCTATTGTCGCATTCATTCATAGAGACTGGAGAGTATTACATTCTATTCATAATTTTAAAATGGAGGAGTTTGTGTTTATAGTTCATTTATTTATAAAGCTTTGTATAGCGCGGACATGACACCCAAGTGGGTATCAGAGCGCTTTACATGACAAGAAGTAGCGTAACAATTTCACTGGTAAACAAAAACATGCACAAGAGTCATGGGGCCTCATTTATGAGACAAACAAAACACTACGGTAGGGGGGGACCTAGGGGAAGTTTACAGACCTTGCTCTGGGTACAATCCCCAACAGGCATATCAACAACAAAAGGTACCAGAGGGTCTCGAGGAGTGTGCCCACATGAAACAGAAAGCCAACCTTTCCCGGTGAACCACAGTGATACAGCACAGAAGATTCTCAACAGGATGAGGAGAATACCCATCAGTCACCATGTGGATCCGCCCTTCATCATTTGGGATTTTATCCGTACCACCCGTCTGAGGAGCTCGGTGCCACACTGAGAGGTCAACCCGGTGGTAAGGGGGTTCCTCAAAGGAGAATGGCAGTGACAGTGTGGTAGACCACTTGATATTGGTAAGTGGCCCTAGGTGTGGGACTGGGGTGTGCAGTGCTGAAAAAAGTGATAACGTGAAAGAAACCCAAATAGTGTATGTTTAAAATTGGTTTGAATAGGCACTTGAAAAAAGTTTATTCCGTGTCTGCCTAACATACCAAAGTATAAAAACAAATATAACCTAAGGCCTTCTCATAAGGTAGACTGCTCTAGGTTAAAGTAGGTCAACTAGTTTCTGCAATATTGGGACTATAGTTCCCTTGCATTCTTCAGGACCAATCTAAATAAAAACTACTGCACCAAGTGAATTAAAAATAATGAGTGAAAAATGACACCAGGGTAACAGTGCAAGTGCTGATAAGTCACCTGAACGCTCCCGGTGCCTTTACAGTCTGTGTTAATCACTGAGGAGAGAAAAGGTGGGTTAGGTATGGTTAACAGTATTCAGTGGGCTGACCAGAAAGTCCAATTTATGTGGATCAAGCTTTGCATCACATTAACTGTGTTGACATATAGGCAATAAATACTCATATGGCCAGAATTAGAATATTCGGAGAGACAATTTCATAAGCCGAATATATCGTCGTCCTTACCTAGATCTGTAAGGATGACCAGCCTCACCCCACCTGGCAGTGGCTCAGGGGAAAGATGAAGCACCGCTCTATAAAACATGCAAGAAACACGTAAAAAACACAACACACACACCAGGAGTAAAGCACTTCCTCTGAACGATTGCCGACAAGCAGTGGTATCTGTATCTCTACTTCAAGGATCTTTATAGTATCCAACACTCGCGGGGCCAGGGCTGTGTCTAGAGGCTGCTGTCGTTATTTAGAAAAACGCGGCTCTGCGCGTTTAAGGGCAGCGAGCGCGAGGTCTATGCTCAGTTTCAGAGGTAAGTAAAATAAAATCAAGGGAAGAACGCGGGAAAGCGCGTGGAACAGCGACATGCTTCGCCTACCTCTCCGTCGGTACTCCGTGCCGGCGTCCTGGCCGACTGGGGAGGTGACGAGAGGCGGGGTAGCAAAAGTATATAAGCCGCGCTCCTATCGGTCGCCGGGTCACATGGGTTGACTAGCGGACCTATGAGCATCTAGCAGAGTTTAGACGAGCCCTCTCATCTCATTGGCTGAAGCAGCCTGAATTGAAAGCGTACATTGGCCAAACCTGCATAAAGTAGTCATGGTGACGCGGGTCCGTACCCGTTGTAAACACAGCACGGACAGGATCCCGCAAGCAGGGTGAACTCCGAAACGTCATAGCGATCTTTCAAAAGAAGACGAATGAATTAGATTTCAATGACTGTCGCCTCCTAAGGCGGCCAAAGAAGAAATAGACACGATGGTTACTGTGGTTAGTGTTAACCGAAAGTGCGTCAAAGAGATCTTTCAAGAAGACGAATGAATTAGTTTTTAATGACTGTCGCCTCCTAAGGCTTCCAAAGAGGAAATAGACACGAAGGTCACTGTGGTTAATATTAACCAAAAATGCGTCTAGTGAGGCATAATAGAAACATAACGCTACTGTTTTAGGTGGAATAACCTAGACACAGTGATCCATATATATTGCTAGGATCAGTATGATCTGGTCCTGTTTATAGGGACTGCATCCCACGTGGGGTCACGTGGCGATCAGGATGGACAAAATCAGCCACGGGCTGTGGCTCGGCCATTGTGGCTACATTTAAAAGGGACGGAAGAATTCTCATACGTCATTACCAGCCAACAATGCAGGTTGAAACAATGGGGCCCTGCACTATTTTTCTGGGCAGAGTCATAAGGAGGACCAGGGGATGTCATCGTTCAGACCCCCTCTGTGTGTCTTCAATCTCAGCACCCACCTTTGCTCTTTTTTCAGGAGGTACCTTGTTACATCAGCTGTGTGTTTCGGAATAAATGGTTGCTCCAAAATAGTCCATTGGAAATCCGTGGCTGAGTGCTTAGCTTCTAGAAAGTGAGCAGTTAACTTAGTGGCTTGTCTGGCACACCTGATGGTGCTTTTGTGTTCAGATATGCGTATGCGGACCTTACGGGTAGTCATGCCCACATACCTGTAGCCACATGGACAAGTAATCAAGTAGATCACATGATCACTGCTGCAACTCGTGAATTTGATTTGTTTCCACGGTCTGACTGTGCCAATGTCTATCTCCTGTGACTTACTAGTTTGTGCACAAGCCTGGCAATTCCCGCAGGGATGATGTCCCTGGACGGGTGGAAGGTTCCAAAGTGACCCTACCGGCCTTGGTGGTTCTTCAAGTGGCCTCGTGTGTACTAGTCTGTCTCTAAGATTTGGGCCTCTCTTAAAAGACACCAGAGGACGAGCGAGTGTTAGGCTTCCAGAGTTTAAGATAGGCCAGTGTTTCTTAACCAAGCTTTGAATGTTGTTAGAAAGACTCCCAAAAGTCTGGACAAAAGTGAGGCGTTCTAACTCGGGCTTCGGAGGTCTAGGTTCCAACAAGGCCTCACGATTATTATTCATCGCCCTTTTCAAAGACCTCTTCACAAGTTTCGGGGGGTATTTCCGTGCCACCAGTTGCATACTTAAGTCCTTTGCATGTTGTTTGAAGGCTGTTGTTGTGGAGCAGTTCCTCTGGACACGTAAAAATTGGCTGAAGGGTAGACTCTCTCTTAATGCTTTTGGATGATTGCTATTAAATAGCAGCAAAGAGTTCCTGGCAGTGGGTTTCCTGTAGAGCTCTGAACGTAGTCCTTCTGGGCCAGCAGAGATCAATAAATCTAGGAACGCTAGTTGGTGGTGCCCGATTTCAATGGTGAATTTAAGATAGTTGTTTCTTCCATTCAACCATTCAAGAAATTCAAGGCAACTCGCACTAGACCCTCTCCACACCACAAAAATGTCGTCGATATACCTTTTCCAGGTCATTAGGTTATCGACGAAAGGATTCTCATTAGTCAACACGTGACTCTGTTCAAATGAATGAACATATAGGTTAGCCAGGCTGGGGGCATAAACGCTCCCCATGCTGGTCCCCGATGTTTGTAAGTACACCTGTTCTTCAAATTGGAAGAAGTTCTGTTTCATGGCCATGGTGGCACAGGCCATTATGAATCCAACGGGAGTGATGCTGTCCAATTCCCTGGATTCTAAAAGTTGGTACACTACTTCCAATGTCTCATCCTGAGGGATGGAGGTATATAATGCCTCCACATCAAAAGACACTAAGAGGTCCCTCTCTGTGTCGAATTCAATATCAGGTAGTAGCCTCAATAAATCAGTGGTGTCCTTGAGATAAGTGGGCATCTCCAGTACCAAAGGTTTCAGGAAATGGTCCACGAAGGTGGAAAGGGGTTCCAAGGCTGATCCAATCCCCGAAATAATGGGGCGCCCAGGGGGCGGTCGTTGCTCTTTATGAACCTTTGGTAAGGTATAAAAGTAGGGCATTTTAGGGAATTCCGTGCACAAGTAAAGCGCTTCGGCTGGTGTGATCCATCCCTCAGACAGAGCTTCTTCAACCATGATTTTGATGTCCCGTTTCAAGCCTTCAGTAGGATCATAATTCACAGGAGTGTAGGCATGCCGGGTACTCAATTGTCTCAAGCACTCAGCTCGGTAGACCTCAGTGTCCAAAAGGACAATTGAGCCGCCTTTATCCGCTGGCTTTATGGTTAACTCTTTATTATCTGTCAGGGATTTCAATGCCAAGTGATGTGACTTCGGCAGATTCTGGAAAGTCTTGTGCTTGGTGCTGAAGAGCTCATCCAATTCCTTCTCTACCGCTTGTTCATAGGCTAACACCTGTGGAGGCATCAGATGAGTGGGGGGAGTGAAGGTTGATTTGCATTTTAAACCAGTATTCGTATCAGCATCATCCTGTGTTGAGGCTTCTTTTCCAGCAAAGAAAAAGTGAAGTCTAATCTTCCTCAGGAACCTGGCCACCTCCAAACGAGTTTCGAACTCATCATTCTGATGGGTCGGCACGAAGCCCAGTCCTTTATTGAGGGCCTCCTCCTCAGTTGGGGTTAGAATATGTTGGCTCAGGTTCATGACTATACTGGAGCTGCACTGCTCTGGCCTGCCTCCTTGTTCTTGGACGAGTTGCTCCTCAGTGTCCTCCCTTCTGTTGACGATGGGGGGGGGCTGAAATGGACCTGAGGCTGTGGGTTCCCTCTCCTCCTGCCTCGGGATCTGCCCCGGCCAAACCCTAAAAAAGGCTGCCCGTTAAAGTTGTTGGAGGGGAAGTTCCCTGGGAAATTCGTCATGGGTGGGCCCATAGGTTGTTGAAAGGGGCCAGGTTGTTGTGGAGGGTAGAAAGGTGGCATACTACCGTAGTGCCAAGGATTGGGTGGCCACCATTGTTGTTGCTGGTTGCCTTTCCAGTTGTTTTTGAAATTCCGTTTGCCTTGCCCCCGCCCTCTAGTGTTAGAAAAATCACTGCTGGTGTCACTACCTGAGGTGTTGTCACCTGAACTGGATGTACTATAGGATGATCCCTTTCTGCGACCATTGGCTCCAGAATCAGGGGGAGTATAGGTGTCGCTTGAATAGGGGTATACTCTCTCAAATTTAAATTTATCGAGATCTTTCCTGAATTTGTCCATCTTGACCGCCAGTGTGTGCTCCCTGAAATCTCTATTGTTCTTATTAGAGTCATCTAGGTTTTTGCTGAAAATTTTGGAAGATATAGTCGTCTTAATCTTAGATTCAAGAATTTGAATTTCAATGAGTAAGGTGTCAGCTATGCGTTTGGAGGTTTGGATGATCAAAATCAACCAATCTCTGGTGCATCGCCACGCGATAAGGGCCCAATTTTTTAAAAATTCTTTATCACTCAAGAACAACCTTGGTGCGTTTGTCACTAAGAGACCCGTAGGGGCACAGTCACTGCGCAGATATTGAGCCATAATAGTGCCATGGAGGGCTGTCCTTGTGTGTGATTTTTTTAGGCCAAGTAATTTACCCCACTCGTCCTCGCTCAGACTCACGACGGAGGTGGAAGACTCCGTCAGGTCAGGGTGTTCAGCAAGAACCGCTAACAGATCCTCATCCGAAAACGATAAACCAGGATTCTCGGCCATAATTAGGAAAATGCGTAATCTGGGTGTGTGTGGTGCTCTAGAGTCACAATAAAAAGTTCAAAATGAAGATGTGATGAACTATCACTACGAAAACAATTGGTCGTAGAAAAAAGGTCCGCAGTTAAAAAACTGCACTGAAACAAACAAAACACTACGGTAGGGGGGGACCTAGGGGAAGTTTACAGACCTTGCTCTGGGTACAATCCCCAACAGGCATATCAACAACAAAAGGTACCAGAGGGTCTCGAGGAGTGTGCCCACATGAAACAGAAAGCCAACCTTTCCCGGTGAACCACAGTGATACAGCACAGAAGATTCTCAACAGGATGAGGAGAATACCCATCAGTCACCATGTGGATCCGCCCTTCATCATTTGGGATTTTATCCGTACCACCCGTCTGAGGAGCTCGGTGCCACACTGAGAGGTCAACCCGGTGGTAAGGGGGTTCCTCAAAGGAGAATGGCAGTGACAGTGTGGTAGACCACTTGATATTGGTAAGTGGCCCTAGGTGTGGGACTGGGGTGTGCAGTGCTGAAAAAAGTGATAACGTGAAAGAAACCCAAATAGTGTATGTTTAAAATTGGTTTGAATAGGCACTTGAAAAAAGTTTATTCCGTGTCTGCCTAACATACCAAAGTATAAAAACAAATATAACCTAAGGCCTTCTCATAAGGTAGACTGCTCTAGGTTAAAGTAGGTCAACTAGTTTCTGCAATATTGGGACTATAGTTCCCTTGCATTCTTCAGGACCAATCTAAATAAAAACTACTGCACCAAGTGAATTAAAAATAATGAGTGAAAAATGACACCAGGGTAACAGTGCAAGTGCTGATAAGTCACCTGAACCCTCCCGGTGCCTTTACAGTCTGTGTTAATCACTGAGGAGAGAAAAGGTGGGTTAGGTATGGTTAACAGTATTCAGTGGGCTGACCAGAAAGTCCAATTTATGTGGATCAAGCTTTGCATCACATTAACTGTGTTGACATATAGGCAATAAATACTCATATGGCCAGAATTAGAATATTCGGAGAGACAATTTCATAAGCCGAATATATCGTCGTCCTTACCTAGATCTGTAAGGATGACCAGCCTCACCCCACCTGGCAGTGGCTCAGGGGAAAGATGAAGCACCGCTCTATAAAACATGCAAGAAACACGTAAAAAACACAACACACACACCAGGAGTAAAGCACTTCCTCTGAACGATTGCCGACAAGCAGTGGTATCTGTATCTCTACTTCAAGGATCTTTATAGTATCCAACACTCGCGGGGCCAGGGCTGTGTCTAGAGGCTGCTGTCGTTATTTAGAAAAACGCGGCTCTGCGCGTTTAAGGGCAGCGAGCGCGAGGTCTATGCTCAGTTTCAGAGGTAAGTAAAATAAAATCAAGGGAAGAACGCGGGAAAGCGCGTGGAACAGCGACATGCTTCGCCTACCTCTCCGTCGGTACTCCGTGCCGGCGTCCTGGCCGACTGGGGAGGTGACGAGAGGCGGGGTAGCAAAAGTATATAAGCCGCGCTCCTATCGGTCGCCGGGTCACATGGGTTGACTAGCGGACCTATGAGCATCTAGCAGAGTTTAGACGAGCCCTCTCATCTCATTGGCTGAAGCAGCCTGAATTGAAAGCGTACATTGGCCAAACCTGCATAAAGTAGTCATGGTGACGCGGGTCCGTACCCGTTGTAAACACAGCACGGACAGGATCCCGCAAGCAGGGTGAACTCCGAAACGTCATAGCGATCTTTCAAATTTTCTGGGCAGAGTCATAAGGAGGACCAGGGGATGTGCCAGACAAGCCACTAAGTTAACTGCTCACTTTCTAGAAGCTAAGCACTCAGCCACGGATTTCCAATGGACTATTTTGGAGCAACCATTTATTCCGAAACACACAGCTGATGTAACAAGGTACCTCCTGAAAAAAGAGCAAAGGTGGGTGCTGAGATTGAAGACACACAGAGGGGGTCTGAACGATGACATCCCCTGGTCCTCCTTATGACTCTGCCCAGAAAAATAGTGCAGGGCCCCATTGTTTCAACCTGCATTGTTGGCTGGTAATGACGTATGAGAATTCTTCCGTCCCTTTTAAATGTAGCCACAATGGCCGAGCCACAGCCCGTGGCTGATTTTGTCCATCCTGATCGCCACGTGACCCCACGTGGGATGCAGTCCCTATAAACAGGACCAGATCATACTGATCCTAGCAATATATATGGATCACTGTGTCTAGGTTATTCCACCTAAAACAGTAGCGTTATGTTTCTATTATGCCTCACTAGACGCATTTTTGGTTAATATTAACCACAGTGACCTTCGTGTCTATTTCCTCTTTGGAAGCCTTAGGAGGCGACAGTCATTAAAAACTAATTCATTCGTCTTCTTGAAAGATCTCTTTGACGCACTTTCGGTTAACACTAACCACAGTAACCATCGTGTCTATTTCTTCTTTGGCCGCCTTAGGAGGCGACAGTCATTGAAATCTAATTCATTCGTCTTCTTTTGAAAGATCGCTATGACGTTTCGGAGTTCACCCTGCTTGCGGGATCCTGTCCGTGCTGTGTTTACAACGGGTACGGACCCGCGTCACCATGACTACTTTATGCAGGTTTGGCCAATGTACGCTTTCAATTCAGGCTGCTTCAGCCAATGAGATGAGAGGGCTCGTCTAAACTCTGCTAGATGCTCATAGGTCCGCTAGTCAACCCATGTGACCCGGCGACCGATAGGAGCGCGGCTTATATACTTTTGCTACCCCGCCTCTCGTCACCTCCCCAGTCGGCCAGGACGCCGGCACGGAGTACCGACGGAGAGGTAGGCGAAGCATGTCGCTGTTCCACGCGCTTTCCCGCGTTCTTCCCTTGATTTTATTTTACTTACCTCTGAAACTGAGCATAGACCTCGCGCTCGCTGCCCTTAAACGCGCAGAGCCGCGTTTTTCTAAATAACGACAGCAGCCTCTAGACACAGCCCTGGCCCCGCGAGTGTTGGATACTATAAAGATCCTTGAAGTAGAGATACAGATACCACTGCTTGTCGGCAATCGTTCAGAGGAAGTGCTTTACTCCTGGTGTGTGTGTTGTGTTTTTTACGTGTTTCTTGCATGTTTTATAGAGCGGTGCTTCATCTTTCCCCTGAGCCACTGCCAGGTGGGGTGAGGCTGGTCATCCTTACAGATCTAGGTAAGGACGACGATATATTCGGCTTATGAAATTGTCTCTCCGAATATTCTAATTCTGGCCATATGAGTATTTATTGCCTATATGTCAACACAGTTAATGTGATGCAAAGCTTGATCCACATAAATTGGACTTTCTGGTCAGCCCACTGAATACTGTTAACCATACCTAACCCACCTTTTCTCTCCTCAGTGATTAACACAGACTGTAAAGGCACCGGGAGCGTTCAGGTGACTTATCAGCACTTGCACTGTTACCCTGGTGTCATTTTTCACTCATTATTTTTAATTCACTTGGTGCAGTAGTTTTTATTTAGATTGGTCCTGAAGAATGCAAGGGAACTATAGTCCCAATATTGCAGAAACTAGTTGACCTACTTTAACCTAGAGCAGTCTACCTTATGAGAAGGCCTTAGGTTATATTTGTTTTTATACTTTGGTATGTTAGGCAGACACGGAATAAACTTTTTTCAAGTGCCTATTCAAACCAATTTTAAACATACACTATTTGGGTTTCTTTCACGTTATCACTTTTTTCAGCACTGCACACCCCAGTCCCACACCTAGGGCCACTTACCAATATCAAGTGGTCTACCACACTGTCACTGCCATTCTCCTTTGAGGAACCCCCTTACCACCGGGTTGACCTCTCAGTGTGGCACCGAGCTCCTCAGACGGGTGGTACGGATAAAATCCCAAATGATGAAGGGCGGATCCACATGGTGACTGATGGGTATTCTCCTCATCCTGTTGAGAATCTTCTGTGCTGTATCACTGTGGTTCACCGGGAAAGGTTGGCTTTCTGTTTCATGTGGGCACACTCCTCGAGACCCTCTGGCACCTTTTGTTGTTGATATGCCTCATTTATGAGGCCTTGCGTCAGTTTTGCGCTTCCGATGCATCACTTTTTGTGATGCATCGGCGACGTAAAGCATGCCTCCTGTTGCGCACTATTTACAAAGTGACGCATCTAAGCAGATGCGTCACTTTGTAAACCCCTGCGCTACATTATACCTGCGTCAGGTATAATGTATGCAGAGGGGGCGTTTCCCCGCAAAAAGCCTCGTAATAGTGACGCAGTGAAATCTATGGGATTTCACTGCGTCACTTTTAGGACGCTGTTGCGTCAAAATCTTGCGCCTGCCTCACAGCAGGCGTAAGACTGACGCAAGCCCTTTCACATGGGACTTTCCCCATGTGAAAGGACGCATTGCTGGAGTTGAGTCACTTTTGTGACACACCCCAGCAATGCGTGACTTTTGCGCCTACAGATACGTCAGAAATACTGACGTATCTGTAACTCCTTGCGACATGATGCGTCATACTGTAAATATGACGCATCAATCATGTCGCAAGGAGTGCGCACTGAGAAGTGACGCATCGCTGCTTTCACGCAGCGATGCGTCATTTCTCATAAATGAGGCCCCAGCTCTCTTGTTTGACTCGAGAGCAACAGTATTTCAACTCTTTATCCTCGATTAACAACTCCAGTTCTTTTTTCCAGTGTTGCTTAGAAGGACGAAAGAAAAGGTCCCATAGCTGCAATGCACATACTGTATCATTTGGATACCAATCTCCCATTGCTGTCGGATGACAGTAATTGTGTCAAAGGAGAGTATTCAGGAGTCTGTTGTGGAAATTTCAAGAATGTGGTTTTCGGCAGCTGATTTAAGCCTGAAGTATTTAAAAATATCAAAGGCGCTTGTTTTGGCCTCCAATGTGTACACTACGCTAAAAATTCAAATAAAAAAATGTGGGCACTGATGTAGACACTGACAATTCGAGCATGGTGGGAAATAAAGGATTCCATTCTGCAGCTAAAGCGGCGATAAGGGACTTGATAATACGCCGTAGAGAATGGACATAGAAGCCCATGTTCACATCAGAACATGGGCTTCTATAGGAATTCACAAGGGCATATTATCAAGCCCATTATCGCCGCTTTAGCGGCAGTTTCCTGACGCTAAAGCGGCGATAATGTTAACGCTGTTTCTTGATAATATGCCCCTCTGTTTCTTATTGGCAAAGATATGCACCCAGTCCAAGCAGTAGCCACAATCCTGGTCAGGGTAAGTACCAAACGCACCCTAAATTAACATGTGCTCACCCTCTGGTAGCTTGGCACAGAGCAGTCAGGCTTAACTTAAGAAGCAATGTGTAAAGTATTTGTACAAAACTTCAAACAGCAAAACAGTGAAAATACCAAGCAAAAGGATTCCACATCAGATTAGAAAAATAGAACTTGATTAAATAAATAAAACAAGGCCAAAACAATAAAAATCAAATAAGTAGAACTTGAGATATGAATTTTTAAAGAATAAATTGTAAAATAGTGCTTAGAAGCAATCAGTGCTTATTTGGAATATATGATCACGCTGGACCTAAGCAAAGTCAAAAGCTCAGGTCAACCGTGACGTGAGCTAGAGCCGGATAGAGGGACCCTCTGAGGCCTGCTGAACAGAGTACCTTAATCCTTGTTGAGTCAACAAAGATGCATGGTTGCAGCCAAGTGATGCGTCAGTGTTGATCCCGCAGCAAAGGTGATGTGCCAATTTTCCCCATGCAGTAGGGGTCATGCAGCAATTTTCTCCACACAACAGTGGTGATGTGTCAGCATCAGAGCACAGAGCATAGAATGGGGCATCCCCTTGGGAGATGGCACGCACGTAATTTCACTATACGTGGATGACCTCTTATTATATAATAAAGAAGCATGGTCTATTTCCCCCTTACTGGCCCAAACATTAGGAGACTTGCCGCACTATCAGGGGTAAGGGTGAATTAGACGAAATCATGTCTAAATCCTTTTGATCCCATGTGTCCCACGCTCGATGGAGCCCCCTTAGCATAGCGAACAGACAATTTTCGCTATCTGGGGATAAGGATATATTCAAAAACAATAGTTGATGGACAGAATGCAGAACAATGTCATACATTCACCCCAGTACAAAGATCTGGATAACATGCGGACCTACTTGACATAAACCTTGGAACGGCGATGACGGCTATCCACTTCCACATGTCCTTTTGGGGAAGCCTCCCACTGTCGGTCATGGGATGCATGGCCCTAATTAAAATGGTGGTCCTGCCGAAACGCCTACACTACTTTACTAACCTGCCCCTTTATATTCCACCTCCTTTCTTTTGTGTCCTTGAAGGCTCCATTAGGGACTTTCTCTGGGGCAGCTCCCGCAACTGTGTAGCCCTCAGCAAGCTCCATCTGCCTACAAACCTAGGTGGCTTGGTGGTGCTTAACCACTTGGATGCTAAGGTGTTTTATGGCTTTGAATGTAATTTCCATTGAAGTCAATGGAAACTCCATGACGAGCTGGGCTCGTCATGAGCGTCGAAGGGGTTAATATGGAGCAATACTATTTCGCTGCACAACTTCAGCGGGTGTCCAGATGGATGGCAAACCTTCAATTAACTGACACAGCTGTAATCTCACCGCCTTGGTCACTTTCTTCACTGCTCTCACTATTTCACCCATATACTAAAGCGAAGCCGGCAGAACCCCTGTTGCTTAAAACCACACACCGATGTTACTGTAGGAGTTTATATGTGATGCAGACGTTGACACCGCATGCACCTGCACAGTCACACGATCACCACGCCAGCTGAGGTACACCAGTGGCAGAGAGAAGAGATCCATACCATAGGCGATCAGTAAAAAAAAGGCACATTGACATCATACGCTACGCTGATTGAGGAGGATGGACTACACCCAGGCCAATTCTTACTGCATCGCTCACTCCTTGCAGCAGAGCAATCAAAGGGGGTACATGATAGACAAACCGCAAATGCACCTGACCATTCAATACCTACATTGCATGAGATGGGGGAAGCACCTCACCAAATGTTTGGCTGCCTCACTCTGACATCACACCGCAGTGACACTACCCCCTCTGACACAACACTGGAAAGCAGATCTGCACTGCCCCTTCAAAGAAAAAGAGTGGATTGCTACACTGGAAGACTTTGTCTGTGTCCCCAGCAACATGCGCTTCCACCTAACACAATATTATATTATGCAGAGAGCGTATCTCACTCCAGCTAAAATTAATAAATATTTTAACTGCACAGACGCCATCTGCCCGCGTAGTCAGCTCACATGTTGTGGCTCTGCCCACTCCTCAGCACGTACTGGAAGTCAGTTGCGGATACGCTGTCCCGTTGCTCAGTGCCCCTCACAATGGAGGCATGTATACTACATCTCTTTCGCAGACACAAACGACAGAGGGTGACTTCTCATTTCATTGACCTGGGAG
Organism: Lissotriton helveticus; assembly: GCF_964261635.1. Classification (NCBI taxonomy): domain Eukaryota; kingdom Metazoa; phylum Chordata; class Amphibia; order Caudata; family Salamandridae; genus Lissotriton; species Lissotriton helveticus. The sequence continues at coordinate 698,223,813 of NC_136067.1, read as the reverse complement.
TGCTGGTAGCGAAACAATTGAGCACCAAAAGGTGGAAGCCCCCTAAGGCACTGGCCTGGAAACGCTCCCTCCAAATATGCTCCAAGGCTGAGAGCGAAGCATTACATAGATAAGAAACATTGGGCCTCCACAGAATTCCCATGACAGCTAACTGGGACACCATCCTGCATGACCTGCGGAGCGAGCGCCAAGCAGACACAGACTCACTCGATCTCACAAATGGCACTAAACAGTGATCAGAAGAAGCGTGCTAACCCATGCGCAAACGATAGGGAGGTACTGTGAGTACGAGGCTGGGGATGCATCCACATTCACCTCAATATGATTGGGATGACAAATTGCACACACAAGTGTTATGCCCGGGGTCGAGAGCAACTCTAGTTTGACTCACTGTTACCTGTATTTTTACTTTGTCCTACTCATTACTTTATGCCTTCCAAAGTTGATGTACTAACACGTAACTAGCACAACGCTCATAACACATAGGGATGACCCTAGACATGGCCACTGCCGCTGATCACGACACGCAGCTGGACAGGAAACACAACGAGGAATGACACTTATAAAATGTTATAAGGTAATTAGAATGTTATTCTAGAGTAAAGATAGGCCTTGCAGTGCTGAAAAACGAATTTGAGAGTTTTTCATTATTAGGAGATGTATAAGTTAAAAGTACATGTCCTACCTTTTTTAACACATTGCAGCCTGCACTCTGGGTTGTCCAGGACCTACCTCATGGGTGACTTATATGTATAAAAAGGGAAGGTTTGGACCTGGCAACAGGTTTATCTTGCTAGGTTGATGTGGCAGTGTAAACTGCACACACAGGCTCTGCAATGTGAGGCCTGAGCCGTGGTTAGAGAGCTACTTAAGTGGGTGGTAGAAGCAGTGCTGCAGGACCACTAGTAGCATTTAATTTACAGTTCCTGGGCACATGTAGTACACTTTTCGTAGGGACTTTTAAGTAAATTAAATATGCCAGTAGGGTAGGAGCCAATAGTGCAATGATAAGAGGAGAGATCACATGCACTTTAGCACTGGTTATTAGTGGTAAAGTGCTCAGTGTCCTCCAGCCAACAATAACGAAGTCAGAAAGAGTGGAGGAGGAAGGCAAAAGGTTTGGGAGTGACCCTGCAGAAAGGGACATTTTCCAACCGGGACTATAGCAAGGAATGGGCAGCCCAGTGTCCACTAGACCCAGCACATACAGTGCACCGTATGGGGATCAATAGGAGGTCTAGGCTACTTGGTACAAAACATAGGACCCGATTCACAAAAGTAATTTGAGACAAAATCCTAACATTACGACTTTTGGTATTCACAAAAGACATTTAGAAGTAGTAAAGTTAGGATTCCTAACTTTACTAATGCGAAACTGAAACAAAATCCTAACTTTATGACTTTTGGTATTCACAAAAGGCATTTAGGATAAGTAAAGTTAGGAATCCTTACTTTACTACTCCTAAATGCCTTTTGTGAATCCGAAAGTCGTAAAGTTAGGATTTTGTCTCAGATTACTTTTATGAATCAGGCCCATAGTGAGCAAGAGACCCACTGCCACTTGATCTCTTCAATCACAAGATATGATAAGTGAGATCCTTGGTCCCACCAGTACACCATGAAATGCACCTGGGCAGTCAGATGGTATGCTTAGAAATCAGGAACCCCAAAACAGCCACATCTCTAAAGGTAGGATAAGAGTCTCCCATCTCACCCTAGGTTTCCCACCTGCCCATAACAGCCTGGTCAATAAGCTGTTGAGAGTTTAAAATAATAAAACATTTTAAGACTTTATAAACAAGTAAAGGGTATTAGATAGTATCACCATTCTGATTATTGCAATCCAAATAGCAACAGACGGTGGTAACTTACCACCATTCCCCTTGGGGTATCAACTTATCCAAAACAGGGACATAGTTATCAAGGATCTGAGCTGTTTCTAATGGGGTATCATGATTCTTAAATATTTATTGGAAACACTTTCCACTTCAGCTGGAACTCCGTGGGTGACTGTGATGTATGTTGAGTAAGTGGAAAACAGCTCCGACTCATTCCAATCGATTGAAAAACCCATCATACCAACATATACTATTTCCCTCAATAGAGGCAGGAGATTAAGCCACAATTTTTAACAAAAAGAAGAATGCCACCTGCACACATGGAGATTATTCTCATCCTGTCTTGAAAAGATATCCCCTTGTGTAGGTGATTTTGTCTGATTTTACAACTGAGAGATTAGACTGCCAAAGGCAAATAAAAAGGGGGAAAGTGATCATCCCTGCTGGTTAGCCTTGACATTTGGGAACCAAGAGTAGAGAGTAGTATTCCCTTTCTTCCTACTCATGAAATCAGCATGTAATAGGCACACCAATTTAGGCACATATATACCTAGATTTATATGTTGAAGCATTGCGTACATAAATGGCCTTTCAAGAGAATCCAAGGTTTTAGCCGCATTAAAAAAAAAACAAGACTGGCCTGACTTCCTTGTGTTTTTGCTGCTACCAGGTATGCAAGGTGTGCAAATTATTGGAAGTGGCTCTGCCTGGGACAAAGCCTGATTGTTTAGGGAGCACTAGCTTAGACTTAAACAGAGCAAGTCTAGCCTCAATTACCTTTGCCAGAAGTTTGTTGCTCATATACAATAATGGCATGGGATGATTTAACTGATATTTGACTGTACAATACAGAAGGGGGTCAGACAAGGCTGCGTGCTGGCCCCTTTCCTATTCACGCTTTATACTAACGGTCTAGAGGCTGCAATGTTAAAGGAGGTAAAAGATTACCCAGAAGCCGGTCGTCGGCAGATTCCAGCTTTATTATATGCCGACGACGCGGTAATTCTTGCCCGAACTCCACTCCAGCTTCAACGGGCTTTAAATAACTACTGCTCTTTTATGACCAGGCTGAACCTAAAAGTCAATATAAAGAAAACATACGTGATGCATGCTGGTATCAAGGGTCAAAAAGTAAAGAAAATCTACGTGGACAATTTGCCGCTCGAAAGAACAAGCACGTACCCTTATCTAGGCATCACCATTGACGAGGCATTTAATTGGAAAGAAGCGGTTAATTCCCGAAAACTGGCCCTTATAAGAACAGTCGGTGCGTTGAAGGCATTTTCTTTACGTCTTGGTAAAAAACCTTTAGCCGAGATGATTAAGATATATAATGCTAAATGCATTAGTACAGCCACTTTTGGAGCAGTGGTTTGGGGTATGACAAAAGTGGAACAGTTACAAAAGGTCGAAAACTCCTTTTTAAAATTTTTATTGGCTTTACCAAAAAGTACAACCACATTTGGATGCCACCTTGAACTCGGAGTGGAATATATTTCTGACATCATTAAAATCCAACCGATTATGTTATGGCGTAGAATCTGGGCAACGGATCAATGCCAGCTCACAAGAACAATAATTTTGGATTGTATGAAACTTGACAACATGATAAAGATAAAATGGCTGGTCTACGTGAAATCCTTTCTTACAGACATTGGCTTCGCGAGATTTTTTGATGACCCTTTATCAGTAGCAGACATATCGAAAAAAGAATTAAAACTACTTTGTCTGTCGCACCTATCCCAAATACGGTTGTTGAGTGAAATAGGGAAGCCAACAGTTCAACAATGCTTACTAATACAGCTTGCTCCCACTATTCAACCGTACTTGCAGTATGATTTAACTCAGTATGAAAAGTATCTTCTTACCCGTTTTAGGTTTAATTTATACCATTACATGGTTTTATTCCCTAAACAGAACGATTGGTCACATAACATTTCAGTGTGCCCCTATGATCAAATGTCCCTACAGTCTACAATTCATGTCCTGCTTTTTTGCAAATTTTATACACCACTTCGCAGGCGGTGGGTAATACCATTACTAAAAGTTTTTAAAATCCGTAAATGTCGCCCTGCCTATTTGGTATTACAATTACTTGAAAATGAACTAATGACTAAATCTATTGCACATTACCTTAAATTATGTATCAGGCACCGAATGAACTTATGAACTCTGATTGAGAACCCTTTTTCGTCATAAAAATGGACCGTTATAAATGTGTTCTCATGACCCCGTTTGTCAAAGAATGGTTGTTTTTAACAGTTTTACTGTGTTACTATGTACTTTTATGGCTTTCAAAATAATGGAAACCGAATAAAGATGATTTGAATTTGAATTTGACTGGGTCTTTTGTGGACTTCAGCAATATTGGGACAATCACCGTACTGAAAGTTAGGGATGAGTGGACCCTCTCCAGTACCTCATTTTAAACATTGGGTAGATTTGCTAGGCAGCCTTCAATTGTAACCACCGCAAGGCCTTGCTGTGCAAGGAACTATGCCAACCTCATGACGTTGGCCAGGCAAGATTTAAAAGAGTCAATGCCTTCTGACACACACCACTGCAAATATTTGTTCCAGCGACTTTTGTAAATGGATTTGCTGACAGGCTGCCAAGACGATATCTGCAACCTCACCAGAAAGGAAAAAGTATTCTAGCTGGCACATTTTAATCTCCATGCATGTGGCACAACAGCTGGGGATTGAGGTAGGGACTAGACCATCATTCCATAAGACCATATCTACCCTCTGATTGAGGAACACGGGTGGCCAAATGCTGAGTTCCAATACATCCATATATGAACACCTTCAATGCTACAGCAATTCTCCCCTGGTGCTGGTGACCCTTAAATCCCTTTGTTCATGACGAGCTCAGCTCGTCATGAGCACACGAGCAGTGTACTGCATGACGAGCTGAGCTCGTCATGAGCATGGAAGGGGTTAAATCTGCTTCAACCAATCTATAGTGATCATTGTCAGCAGTGTTAGATCCTCTCACACTTTCTGCATTAGTCTAGATATGAGGGGAAAATCAGTGAAAACACAAATAGCAGGCCAACAGGCCAGTTGAAGGCATCCCCCGGGGAACCATCGAGGGAGAAGTGTATGGCACAAAACCGCAGAGACTTCCTATTCTGGTCTGTGGCAAGGTGATCCACCAACTGAAATTGCAATCTGTAGAAGATCACCTCAGTCACCTCAGGGTGTAGCTCCAACTTGTAGTCCTCCAGCGAAAGGAGACAGAGCACCCACCCTAATATTGAGGACTGTTAGAGCTGGGGGTCTCTAATTGGCAGAGGTAAGTACCTTAGACCAAGTAGGGACCCTTGCTTCTAGTCAGGGTGAAGAATTACACACAGTAGATAACCCCTGCTCACCCCCTAGGTAGCTTGGCTCGAGCAGACAGGCTTATCCCCAAGGCAATGTGTATAATAAATGCACTTAACACAAACAATGACCCCCAATCCACCACAAACTGAGACCACACAGGTAAGTATATATATATAAAAATATAACTTTATCTAGTTGCAGCAGTAAAATAATCAATAACCAATTAAAAGGTGATTGCTCTTGATCAATGTTGCATGAAATCTTGATTATTGCACTTAGTTACTAGGAAGTTTTCACTCTTTAAAAAGAATCAGTCTCAGTGTCACTTTAAATTACTATCACAGGAGTAATGTAGCTGGGCGATATGCCAAAGTCAGTTATATGCTGACTCCAGCGCTATCTTACTGATGCGCCAGCACCGCGGTTGCACAAGGCAGCCTTCCTGAGGAAAAGGACCCTGTCGCAGCCCCTGCCGGCCCCACTAGGCTCTCAGCCCGCTCTCGGCATACAACGAGCGGCTGGGAACCTGACTACCTGGAGGCGGGCGTGGCTGTTAAAGCGTGGTGCACGCGGCTCCCTTGGCCAAGTCAGGACGCTCTCCTCACCTCGACGCAGCTCCTCTTCCCGATCGGATTACCTTCGGATGCGAGGGAGAGGGGAGCGCTACCTCGAGTCGGCTCCCGGCGTCTTCAGGCGTTGATTCCTGGTGGTGCCCAATCAGTGCGCGGCTCTGCCAGACGAGCCCCTTCGTGATGTCGCGGCTCCTCTCCAGCGGCCCAATCACGTCGCGGCCTTGCAGATGAGCCCCCCGTGACGTCGCGGCTTCTCTCAAATGGCCCAATCACGTCGCGGCTTTGCCAGACAAGCCTCCCGGAGCCCGCCAATGGCAGCGCGGCGCCTCGGGAAAGCTTCTCGCTGGCAACCAATCGGAGCGCGGCCCCTTCGATTTCTCGGCCACGGCTCCGTGTCGCTGAGGATGTTGCTTTGAAGATTCCAAGCCCGGGCGGCGGTGGTGAACAGGCGGCAAGTGATTTTTACGGAGCCAGAGGCGGTCAGAGTGCTCGTGAAGCCACCACTCTTGCTGGGGAGTAGATCACGGAGGGAAGCCCCACCAACCTCCGATCCTCTGCCACAACGTGCCGATGAGCACGGCGATCTTCCTCTACGGCCACAGTTGCAAGTCACGCTCTCAGCAGAAGTTAAAGCACGATCTTCCTGGCGTAATTCAGTTACAGTGGAACCTTTTGACCCTGGGTTCCAGGACAGGAGGCCAGCTCTTCTCAGGCCCTTGGAGATTCAGTTAGAAGATACAGCACACAGCAAAGTCTTTGTAGGTCAAGCAGGCAGGGTCACAGCACACAGCAAAGTCCCTCTTCTCCTCAGCTTCAGTTGGTCAGCAGAACAGGTCAGCCCTTAGAGCACACAGCAAGGCAATCTTCCTTTAGTTCTTCAGCGGTCCTTCTTCCAGCAGAGGTTCCTCTTGATTGTAGAATCTGATTTTCTGTTGTATGGGGTCCTTCTCTTATACCCCTAAAAGTCTTTGAAGTTCTTTGAAGTCTTTGTGCAAGTGGGCCCTGAGCCCAGTCTAAACCAGTTCTTGGATCTTGCTTGCTTTCCTGGCTTCCTTCTTTCTTTCAGTATCAGGGACAGAGGTGACAGTCGCCCAGCGGGAGGTGGAGCCAGCATTGTGGTAAGGCAGGCACAGCCCTATTCACTTCCAGGTGCTATCTCCTCCCACTTCCCTGGCAGCAGATGCAGCCTTTCATCCACGGGCTGACTCAGACAACCTCCTGGGGGCTCTGCAGCCCCTGTCACCCTCAAACCAGACAGTCAATCCACAAGCAGGCCCAGGCACACAGAAAGGTTAGACAAGAGAACAGCCACTTTCTAAAAGTACTATTCTCAAACACAGAATATAAAAACAACCTTTACTAAAAGATGTGTTATTAAATTCAGAGTTCCGGGATATCAATCACTTATGTCCCATCTTGTTCCTATGGGAAGATAGGCTGGTATCCATTGGGACCAGCCTCCCCCATGTTAGTCTATGGAGCAAGATAAACTTGCAGCAGTGAGCACACAAAATGGCTGCCGCTCACTACCAGAGCATGTGACCTGCACTAGTACATGCTCTACGTTACCCATACACTGCACCCTGCCCAGGGGGGTACCTTGAGCCTTCCATAGGGGTGACTGATGTGCACAGACAGGGAAGGGATAGGCCCAGCCAGTGGGGACACTGGCCAGGCGGACATGGCAGTCCACTGACTGCACACAGGCACTGCGGTGGCAGGCCTGAGACACCATTTTAGGGCTACTTATGTGGGTGGCGCAATCAGCGCTGCAGGTCCACTAGTAGCATCTGTCATCACCAGCCCTGGCACACACAGTGCACTTTACTAGGGACTTCACGGTGATACAAAAATGCCAATCAGCTATACCCAATCAATATGACAATTTACATAGGGACCACTTACACTCTGGCACTGATCAGCAATGGCAGAGTGTCCAAAGCTTCTAAACCAGCAAAAACGAAATCCAGCACAGCATCAAAAATACAGGAGGCAGAGGCAAAAAGATGGGGGAAAACCACGCCAAGGGTGTCAGGTCTAACACGTGTCCCCTCCAGCTGAAAGTGGGGAGAACTACCCAACCTCTTGGGAGTGCTCATCACTAAGGCGGATGAATCTGGACAGACCATCAGCATTGGCGTGTTCTGTACCAGGGCAGTGCTCCACCGTAAAGTCCATCCCCTGTAGGGAAATGGACCACCTCAACAGTTTTGGATTCTCACCCCTAATCTGCATTAACCATCTGAGGGGCCTGTGGTCGGTCTGAACACGGAAGTGAGTCCCAAACAGGTACGGCCTCAGCTTCTTCAGAGCCCAGACCACAGCAAAAGCTTCCCTTTCAATTGCACTCCATCTCTGTTCCCTGGGGAGTAGCCTCCTACTAATGAAAGCTACTGGTTGGTCTACGCCCTCATCGTTGATTTGTGAGAGTACTGCTCCCACGCCTTGCTCTGAAGCGTCAGTTTGCACAATGAACTCACTGGAAAAGTCAGGTGCCTTAAGAACCGGTGCTGTGCACATGGCAGTTTTGAGGGCGTCAAAAGCAGTTTGACAGGCCTCGGTCCAATTCACTTTCCTGGGCTGATTTCTAGATGTCAGCTCTGTCAAAGGGGCCACAATGGTGCCATATCCTTTGACAAACCGTCCGTAATACCCGGTGAGACCTAGAAAGGCTCTCACCTCAGTCTGAGTCTTGGGAGGTTCCCAAGCCAGAATGGTATCAATCTTTGCCTGTAGGGGCGCCACCTGGCCGCTCCCCACCTGGTGTCCCAAATACACCACTGATCCCTGCCCTCTCTGGCACTTACTGGCCTTGATAGTGAGGCCCGCCTTCTGCAGAGCCTTCAACACTTCACAGAGGTGTTGCAGGTGTTCCTCCCAAGTGGAGCTGAACACAGCAATGTCATCCAGGTATGCTGAGCTGAATTCCTCCAGCCCTGATAATACCTGGTTGACCAGTCTCTGGAATGTGGCAGGGGCATTTTTCAACCCAAAGGGCATGACACGAAACTGGAAGTGCCCCTCTGGCATTGAAAATGCTGACCTCTCCTTGGCCCCCTCAGTTAAGGCAATCTGCCAGTACCCTGAAGTCAAATCAAAGGTGCTGAGGTACTGGGCAGCTCCCAACTGATCCACCAGCTTATCAGCTCTGGGGATGGGGTGCGCGTCAGTCTTGGTGACCGCATTGAGCCCACGGTAGTCCACGCAGAACCGGAGTTCTGAGGGGCCACCGGGGGTAGCAGCTTTATTAGGCACCAAGACCACTGGGCTAGCCCAGGGGCTGCTGGAGGGCTCAATTACCCCTAGCGCTAACATCTTGGAAACTTCTTCCTTGATGCTAGCTCTGACCTTGTCAGCCACCCTGTAAAACTTCTGTTTCACAGGCAGACTATCTCCAGTGTCCACATCGTGGACGCACCAGTTGGTGACACCTGGGGTCAGGGAGAACAGGGGGGCGAACTGACCCAAGACCTGGCGACAGTCCTTCTGCTGTTCTGGGGTCAGGGTGGGTGAGAGTATCACACCATCTACTGACCCGTCTTGCTCCTTGGTTGCCAGGTGGTCAGGGAGAGGATCACTATCCTCCTCCCCTCCAGCATCGGTAGCCAGGAGCATAGTCACTTCAGACCTCTCAAAGTGGGGTTTGAGGCGGTTCACGTGCAACACTCTCAGGGGCTGCCTGGGAGTCCTTATGTTAACCAAGTAGGTAACCTCGCTCTTGCGCTCTTCCACCTCATATGGCCCGGTCCACTTGTCACGGAGCACACAAGGCTCCACCGGCGCCATCACCCACACTTTCTGACCAGGGTGAAACTCAACCAGAGAAGTGTTCTGGTCGTACCATCTTTTCATTTCCTCTTGGCTAGCCTCCAGGTTCTCTTGAGCGAGCTTCCTGAAGCGCTTGGTCTGGTTGCGAATGGCCAGCACATAGCTGAACACATCCTGAGGGGTTTTCCCACGGGATTTCTCCCATCCCTCCTTCACCAGAGTGAGAGGTCCTCTGACAGGGTGGCCATACAGCAACTCAAAGGGACTGAACCCTAAGGATTTCTGAGGCACCTCCCTGTAGGCAAACAACAGGCATGGTAACAAGACGTCCCACTTCCGCCTCATGGGCTCTTCTAGGCCCCTAATCATGCCTTTTAGGGTGCGGTTGAATCTTTCAACCAACCCATTTCCTTGAGGGTGGTAAGGAGTGGTGAACTTATATGTCACCCCACACTCCTCCCACAGAGACTTCATGTACCTAGAGATGAAGTTTGTACCCCGGTCGGAGACCACTTCTCTGGGGAACCCCACACGGGAAAAGATCCCCATTAAGGCACGGCCCACCACGGGGGCTGTGACTGTCCTGAGAGGGACTGCTTCCGGGTCCGGGTGGCATGGTCCACCAAGACCAGGATAAACCTGTTGCCTAAGGCTGTCTTGGGGTCCAGGGGCCCCACAATGTCAATGCCCACCCGCTCAAAAGGGGTGCTCACCACAGGAAAGGGTTGGAGGGGTGCCACACACTTCCCTCCGCTCTTGCCACTGGCCTGACAAGTTTGGTAAGACTTACAAAAGGCAGCAACGTGCTTCTTCATCTGGGGCCAGTAAAAGTGGGTGACAAGCCTGTGATAGGTCTTGTCTTGCCCCAGATGTCCTGCAAGAGGCAAGTCATGAGCCAGACCCAGTAGGAAGTTCCTGAAGCGCTCGGGTACCACCAGCACACGGGCTGCACCGGGCTCAGCGAACTTAGGCTCACTATAAAGTATGTCATCTTCCCAGTAAATCAAATGTTTCTTGGACCCCAGGCCTGCTGCCTGGTCTGCAGCCTGCTGCCGCACACCAATGAGAGAAGGGCACTCCTTCTGAGCCTGGCAGAATTCCTCCCGGGAGGGACCACCATCTTGCTGCCACTGGGACAGCTCAGGCAATTCCCCCAGTTCGGCCACCTGCTCCCCTGTAGGTTCCAGGGCATCCCCCTCAGGTTCTGCTTCCTCCTGGACCGTGGGAACGGCGGGGGCTGGTTTCCCACACCCTCTCCCCCTTCCTCTGTTGGCAGGTCTCTGGGCCATTGTTCCAGGCTCCAGTTCTGCTAATCCACCCCTACTGGCTGACATTGCACGTGTGGTCACACAGATCCACGCAGGCAAGCCCAACATCTCCAAATGAGTTCTGTGCTCCACATCCTTCCATGGAGAGCTCTCCAGGTCGTTACCTAATGGACAGTCTACAGGCAAGGCATCACTGACAACCACATCCAAAAGACCGGAGACTCCCTCCCACTCAAAGGGAACACGTGCTAACTTGCAGAGGCGCACTGAACTGTCAGCTGCCACCACAGGACGGAGTACATTAGGAATGATCTGCTCTTCAGATACCCACTGACACCTAACAGATGTCACGCTGGCCCCTGTGTCTCTCAGAGCCTCTATCTCTCTTCCATTGATGGTCACCTTCTGTCCGTATTTTTTAGTGTTAGCGGGCAGCAAAGTTTCCTGGACCATCTCTTGGTCTCCTAAAGAGACAAGGGTCATCACGGCTAGCCCCTCCTCCCCACTGGAAACCAAATCACCTCCCAAAACTACACTGGCTAACCCTGGGGTTGGAGCACCAGTGGGCGCTGAGGTTTTGTTGGGACATTTGGGGGCAATGTGCCCCACCTCTCTACATGCATAGCAAGTAGGCTGAGCTCTGTTGTCCTGCCTGCCCTTATGGGGCCAAGGCTTCTTAGGCTTGGGGGGTTGGGACTCCTTCTCCTTTGAACTAGTTTGGGGCCCTTTAGAAGACTCCTTACTGTTACCCTTTTCCTCCCCACCCTTCAGCTGGGGACCCTGTCCACCCTTGGCTGGGGTACTTACCACCCCCTTGTGGACCCTGGTGCTAGTCCAGCGGTCCGCCTCCTTAGCAAGCTCACTGGGATCAGTTAACTTGCTGTCTAAAAGATGCTGGCGCAGCTCTGGAACACAAACTACTCAAGTGCTCCCAACTAATCAAGTGACACAACCCCACATAATCAGTTACTTTGCTGCCTTTTATCCAACCTTCCAGTGCACGCGTGTACATACTCACACACTCCACCCAAGTACTAGAATCAAGTTTCTTGAAGTTCCTAAACTTCTGGCGGTACTGTTCTGGAGTAAGCCCATACCTGAGGCATAAAGCCTCCTTCATAGTGGGGTAGGTTAAGGTACCTGCTGCTTCTAAGGGTGCCAAGACATCCCTCCCAGAGGCCTCAAAATGCTTCCACAAACCTGCCCCCCAACCTTTCTCAGGCACTTCATTCATCTTTAAGGCTAGCTCATAGGATCTAAACCATGCATAGATATCCTCACCCCTCTGATAATTCTGCACCAAATCTTTGGGTATGTATACCTTACCCGCCTGCACTGGCTGTACGCTGCCACCATTAGAACTGGACTCCCCTTGTTTAGCTTTAAGGTCCAGCTCCCTCAGACTCAACTCATGAGCCAACTGGAGTTTCTTCTCCTCCAAAGCGAGAGCATTTCTTCTCTCCTCCGCCTTCTCCTCACTGTCAAGGCGAAACTTTCTCTCTTCTGCTTGGGTCTTGAGTTTAAAAAGCTCAATCTCATGGGCTCTAGCCCTCTGATTTTCCTCCTGCTCCTCTGGAGAAAGACCCCTACTGGAATGGTTGCTGCCAACCCTAGAAGCTGGCCTATACACTGGCAAATCACTGGATACAAAAGCATTCTCCTGTGTGCCTCCCTCTCCAGTAACATCTTCTGGAACATGTTTGGCCTCCCACCAGGCCCTTAGAGCTTTCTGTAGCTCTTCCTTGTTTGCGCTGCCCTTCATTGGGCATCCAAGCTGTTTGCAGAATTGCTTCAGCTGCTCCTTTTTATAGATGAGCAACTCCTGAATTTCAAATTCTAATTCTACTCCTTCGCTTACTGCTTTCTGAGACATGATGCTTCCTAGACTTTCAAAAATAGGTTTCACCAAAAAGAAAAATCTTGTGCAACCTGTGCTGCTAAAACTAGACTAGTGATGTACAAGAAATCACTGTAGGTCAAGTGCAAATATTAGTTCAAAATCCACACCGCTGTCCAACAATGTTAGAGCTGGGGGTCTCTAATTGGCAGAGGTAAGTACCTTAGACCAAGTAGGGACCCTTGCTTCTAGTCAGGGTGAAGAATTACACACAGTAGATAACCCCTGCTCACCCCCTAGGTAGCTTGGCTCGAGCAGACAGGCTTATCCCCAAGGCAATGTGTATAATAAATGCACTTAACACAAACAATGACCCCCAATCCACCACAAACTGAGACCACACAGGTAAGTATATATATAAAAATATAACTTTATCTAGTTGCAGCAGTAAAAAAATCAATAACCAATTAAAAGATGATTGCTCTTGATCAATGTTGCATGAAATCTTGATTGTTGCACTTAGTTACTAGGAAGTTTTCACTCTTTAAAAAGAATCAGTCTCAGTGTCACTTTAAATTACTATCACAGGAGTAATGTAGCTGGGTGATATGCCAAAGTCAGTTATATGCTGACTCTAGCGCTGTCTTACTGATGCGCCAGCACCGCGGTTGCACAAGGCAGCCTTCCTCAGGAAAGGGACCCTCTCGCAGCCCCTGCCGACCCCACTAGGCTCTCAGTCCGCTCTCGGCATACAACGAGCGGCTGGGAACCTGACTACCTGGAGGCGGGCGTGGCTGTTAAAGCGTGGTGCACGCGGCTCCCTTGGCCAAGTCAGGACGCTCTCCTCCTCTCGACGCAGCTCCTCTTCCCGATCGGATTACCTTCGGATGCGAGGGAGAGGGGAGCGCTACCTCGAGTCGGCTCCCGGCGTCTTCAGGCGTTGATTCCTGGTGGTGCCCAATCAGTGCGCGGCTCTTCCAGACGAGCCCCTTCGTGACGTCGCGGCTCCTCTCCAGCGGCCCAATCACGTCGCGGCCTTGCAGACGAGCCCCCCGTGACGTCGCGGCTTCTCTCAAATGGCCCAATCACGTCGCGGCTTTGCCAGACAAGCCTCCCGGAGCCCGCCAATGGCAGCGCGGCGCCTCGGGAAAGCTTCTCGCTGGCAACCAATCGGAGCGCGGCCCCTTCGATTTCTCGGCCACGGCTCCGTGTCGCTGAGGATGTTGCTTTGAAGATTCCAAGCCCGGGCGGTGGCGGTGAACAGGCGGCAAGTGATTTTTACGGAGCCAGAGGCGGGCAGAGTGCTCGTGAAGCCACCACTCTTGCTGGGGAGTAGATCACGGAGGGAAGCCCCACCAACCTCCGATCCTCTGCCACAACATGCCGATGAGCATGGAGATCTTCCTCTACGGCCACAGTTGCAAGTCACGCTCTCAGCAGAAGTTAAAGCACGATATTCCTGGCGTAATTCAGTTACAGTGGAACCTTTTGACCCTGGGTTCCAGGACAGGAGGCCAGCTCTTCTCAGGCCCTTGGAGATTCAGTTAGAAGACACAGCACACAGCAAAGTCTTTGTAGGTCAAGCAGGCAGGGTCACAGCACACAGCAAAGTCCCTCTTCTCCTCAGCTTCAGTTGGTCAGCAGAACAGGTCAGCCCTTAGAGCACACAGCAAGGCAATCTTCCTTTAGTTCTTCAGCGGTCCGTCTTCCAGCAGAGGTTCCTCTTGATTGTAGAAGCTGATTTTCTGTTGTCAGGGGTCCTTCTCTTATACCCCTAAAAGTCTTTGAAGTTCTTTGAAGTCTTTGTGCAAGTGGGCCCTGAGCCCGGTCTAAACCAGTTCTTGGGTGTTGCTCGAGCCCTTGGGCTTCCTGGCTTCCTTCTTTCTTTCAGTATCAGGGACAGAGGTGACAGTCGCCCAGCGGGAGGTGGAGCCAGCATTGTGGTCAGGCAGGCACAGCCCTATTCACTCCCAGGTGCTATCTCCTCCCACTTCCCTGGCAGCAGATGCAGCCTTTCATCCATGGGCTGACTCAGACAACCTCCTGGGGGCTCTGCAGCCCCTGTCACCCTCAAACCAGACAGTCAATCCACAAGCAGGCGCAGGCACACAGAAAGGTTATTAACAACAAGGAGCCTAGAGGGAAAACAGTAGTCGTAGGTCGCCCTCCACTCAATTATATAATCACAAATAAGACCACGACCATTTAGGCATTAAATCTTGACCCACTTTGTGGTGTACCATCAAATGCAAATCATTTGCAAAATACTCCTCTCTTTGAATAGTTGAGGTAGGAGGTACTGAGTGCTGAGTGATTGCCGGCCCGACCCTCTTCCTGTGAACTGCACAGAAGGCAAGGTGACTCACATTTGGGGTTTTGCCGAATTTCACCAGGGGTTGAACCTCTCGACTGGTATACGCCGTGGTGGTCGATTGAGGTTGTGAAGACAAAGTATGTCCTAATGCAGTGGCCAAACCCGTGACGCCCTGAAGAAATTGCCTGAATTGAGACTGGCAATGAAACATGTCGGCAAGTAGAGCAGTGCTAGATAGGTATTAGCCTGTCTCTCCTTTTTAAGTACCCTCAAACAACACTTAATTGAGAGAATAAAGTTTAACAGTGTGTTGTTTGTGTGGTTTTTATATGTTTGTTTGTTTAACACATTCCTTTGTGTCTTTTGTCTGTTTTCACACACTGCATTCATTCAGAAGCACTGTTTTGTTTGTTCCGTGGACACAATTTTTTCTTTGAGCTTGATGGTGCCAATGATGAGAGCAGGGCAATCCTGGTGAGTACCTGCCAGGTTCCCGTTGGTGGTTCGCCCGTGAGGCGCCATCTTGCTCACACACACTTTTTTCTATTTTGTCTTAGTTTGACACTTAAGTGTGTGTGTTGTTTGTCTCACAACTGTTTGTTTGTTGGTTGTTCCCATGGGACTGGGCAGATATTTTAAATAAGGCATAACCTGGATGTACCTCCTACCTCAACTATTCAAAGAGAGGAGTATTTTGCAAATGATTTGCATTTGATGGTACACCACAAAGTGGGTCAAGATTTAATGCCTAAATGGTCGTGGTCTTATTTGTGATTACACAGAAAGGTTAGACAAGAGAACAGCCACTTTCTAAAAGTACTATTCTCAAACACAGACTTTAAAAACAACCTTTACTAAAAGATGTGTTATTAAATTCTGAGTTCAGGGATATCAATCACTTATGTCTCATCTTGTTCCTATGGGAAGATAGGCTGGTATCCATTGGGACCAGCCTCCCCCTTGTTAGTCTATGGAGCAAGATAACCTTGCAGCAGTGAGCACACAAAATGGCTGCCGTTCACTACCAGAGCATGTGACCTGCACTAGTACATGCTCTACCTTACCCATACACTGCACCCTGCCCAGGGGGGTACCTTGAGCCTTCCATAGGGGTGACTGATGTGCACAGAAAGGGAAGGGTTAGGCCCAGCCAGTGGGGACACTGGCCAGGCGGACATGGTAGTCCACTGACTGCACACAGGCACTGCGGTGGCAGGCCTGAGACACCATTTTAGGGCTACTTATGTGGGTGGCGCAATCAGCGCTGCAGGTCCACTAGTAGCATCTGTCATCACCAGCCCTGGCACACACAGTGCATTTTACTAGGGACTTCATGGTGATATAAATATGCCAATCAGGTATACCCAATCAATATGACAATTTACATAGGGAGCACTTACACTCTGGCACTGATCAGCAGTGGCAGAGTGTACAAAGCATCTAAACCAGCAAAAACGAAATCCAGCACAGCATCAAAAATACAGGAGGCAGAGGCAAAAAGATGGGGGGAAATCACGCCAAGGGTGTCAGGTCTAACAAGGACGTTCATGTCCCCCTCCCCTTTAGTTTAGAATCAGCACCGGGGGATGGGACCTCAGGGGCCTCACAGAGGCTTTTGAGCCTTGACCTCTAAAATCACTTCTGTCACATCATTGTTGATGTGGTGGCAGCCAACCAGATCCCATCTTTAGGTCTTCTTGCTCAGCGGATCCTTTTTGGCGTGAAAGATACAAAACGTTTGAGCCTTAATATCTCAAACAATACTTAACTGATTTACATCAAATCACAAAAAGCACGCTTTCTGGACCAAGAGCTAGCTTTCTGCCAAATTTGGTCTAACTCAGTTGAGCCATTTGACTGTAGATGTGTATAAATTTCCGATTGAAAAATTAATGGGGAAAACGTGTTGTAAGACACCATCTTTTTCTTTGCCCCTGCTCGACAGATCACCTTTCCAGGAAGGAGCTGAGGTGGATACGATTTTTCTGGAAAGTTTTGCAAAGATTCGACAAACAGAGCAAATGTTAAAAGCAAACCAAAAATATACATTTCCTATGAAAATGTGGTCCTAGCTATAACAATCCAGCGGTTACTGCCACGGGGGAAGATATCTATATCTATATATCTGTATCAATCTATATCTATATATCTGTATCTATATCCATATCATGCAAAACACTCCTGTTGGACTTGGCCCTTTTTGCAGGGTCCTCCCTGAACTTTTTGCCTTCCTCCTCTATTTTTCTGACCTGTTGTTAGCTGTTTTATGACTCTGGGCACTTTACCACTGCTGATCAGTGCTAAAGTGCATATGCTCTCCCTATTGTAAATTGATATATGGATTATGATTCCATGATTGGCTGATTTGGTTTACTTGTCAGACCCTAGTACAGTGCACTGAGTGTGACCAGGGCTTGTGAGTCCAAATGCTGCTGGTGGGCTTGTAGCAATGGTAGTGCCACCCACAGAAGCAGCCTTGTACAATGTGTCTAAGGCCTGCCATTGCAGAGCCTGCGTGCAGCCTGGTACAGTCATGCTGACTGGGCAAGTGCACCCACTTGCCAGTCCCTAAACCTTCCCTTTTCTTCATATCAGACACCCCTATGGTAGGCCCAAGGGCAGGGTGCATTGGAAGTATATGGTAGGACATGGTGTGTGTGGCATGTCCTAATAGTGAATTACAGCCATTTTCGTTTTTTTCACTTTTACAAGGCTACCTGTTCTCCATAGGCCAGAATGGGCAGTTAGATTATTACATTCTTATAATCCTAACTGACTCAGGGAACATGGTAGAAATTCGAGTTTATTATGCCTGAACTCAGAATGATAAAATAGATCTTTTAGTGAAGTTGGTTTTAACATTCTGTGTTTGAAAATACCACTTTTAGAAAGTAGGTGTTTTCTTGTCTGACCTTTCAAGCCTGCCTCTGTTAAGTTGTGTATTCCTTGTCTGGAGTTTGAGTGACAGGACTGGGGGATTCCAGGAGACAGAATGAATCAGCCCAGTGGGACCTGAATAGGACTGTGCCCGTCCCCCACAGTGCTGGCTCCACCCATTGTGGTGCGACTGATGCCTTTGCCCTGCACTGTGAAAGAAGAGAAGGATTCATGTCAACAAAGTTCTCCAGGGCTGTGCTTTCCCTCCACAATGCTGGCTCCACCTCCTGTGGAGCGTCTGATGTTTCTGCCCTGCACTGTGAAAGGAAAGAAGGAGTCATGTAAACAGAGTGCTCCAGAACTGGTCTGGACAGGGCAAAGGCCCCTCTGCCCTCAGAGGACAAAGAATTTTGGGGTATAAATATTGGGACCCTGATTCCAAGAAATAAGATCACTTTTGGACTACAAGAAGAAACCTCTGCTGAGGAGAGGAACCTGAAGAAACTGAGGATAAACTATTCCTAAGCTGAAGTGCTGCTTAGGGGATTGGCCTGCATTGGTTTACTTTCAACATGTGAAGGATCTCCAAGGGCTTAGAAAAGAGCTTGCCTCCTGCTGAAGTCTCAGGGACAACAGACTTCACCCCCCAGCTCCCCAGAGTTCTTTGGAAGTGCCTGCTGCTGTTTTGGGCCTTCTGAGGGGCTGCGTGTCGTAAGGAGCTGGAAGCGCGACGCAATGAAGAAGAAGTGTGTCGCCGTCGCTGCTGCCTGCCGTCGCACTTCTGAACAAGGGTGAAGCCGCTAGAGTTGTCGCACTGCACCGTATCATGAGAAGAGTCTCGCAACAAGGAAGAAGCGTGTCGCCGTCACTGTTGCTGCCGTCACACTTCTGAACAAGGGTGTCGCCGCTGGAACTGTCGCTTTGCACCACATCAAGGAAAGTGCCTTGCATTCCCCGAGAAGCGCGCCGCCGTCGGAGCTGCTGCCATCGCATTTCTGAACCAGGTATTCGCTGCTGTAGTTGTCGCATTGTGCGGAAGCTTCACGCATTGTGGGAGAAGAGTGTTGCAGCTGAAGCTGTTGCCATCCCACTTCTGAACAAGGGTGTCACCGCTGCAGTTCACGCATCGAACCGAGAACTTCTTGCATCCCCGGAGAAGCGTGCCGAATCTGGAAGATCTTCACGTCTTTATTTCTTTGCTTCTAAACTTTGCTGCATTTCCCTTGCTGAGACATTGCTTGTCGTGGAAGCGCAACACATCGTAAGGTACATTGACGCAAAGTGTTGCATCTTAAGAACTGAACTAAACTAAGCTAAAACTACCATCTTAAAGGAACAGTATTGTGTATTTTTGTTGTTTATGGTCTTGTGGTAAATCTATATAAAGTATACTTATTTTTTATATAAAACCTTGTGTGGTATCCATCTGTAGTGTTGTCACTGGGTTACTGTATGTGGTCACAAATGCTTACACACTGCCTCTGAGATAAGCCTGTCTGCTTATGCCAAGCTACCAAGGGGATGAGCAGGAGTTATTTTAGGAGTGTAATACCCTTATCCTGACTAGAGGCAAGGGTACCTACCTGTGCCAACTAGAGACCCCCAAATCTAACAACTCCCCTTACAAACTTGGGCTAAGAGAAGATGCAAAGTTCGACAGTGTGCTTCAGACAAATTTAATTCAAATAATTCATGTAACCAGCCTCCAGGACACGTGGACTGCTGTACCAGTGAGCAAGCGGCCGGTACGTCGAAACATGTTGGCTCTTTGTCATTGCTGTGCCAGTGGTTGTTGTCCTGGTGGCTGATTCCATGGATTATGTTTATATATATATTTTTAAGAGTTTTATATAGCGCAAACTAGACACGAAGATATCAGGAATTAGAGCGCTTTACATGAGCACCAGTTTTGTTACTGATGGACACATTAGTTTTTTGTTTAGGCATGGGGAGATTAAGGGGCACATGCATCAAGCATTTTACCAGTCGCAAATGGCCCATTTGCGACCGGTTAAATGCTATTTGCGATGCATCAAGCCCAAAGGCCTTTGCACAACAGGTAATCACAATTTTTGCAATTACCTATTTTGCCAATGCCGTTATGGAATTGCAATTTGCAATTCCCTAATTGCGATACTTTATACATTCTCAAATTGCGTTTTCGCTAAGTTAAATCGCAAATTACCATCAACTTAAAGTTGATGGTAAGTTGTGCTTCCTTTGAAAATGCACAAAAATGCATTTTTCAATGTGTAATGTGGTGCATACACATGCACTTAGGGCATGTGTGTGCACCATATTTGGTAATTGCAAATTGCGAAAGCTGTCCCATTAATTTCTATGGGAACGGGAAGGCATGCCTTAATAGCAAATCGCAATTTGCGAATCACAATTCAGGAATGTATAGGAATCGCAACTATGTTAGCGAAACTTACATGCATAAGGAATAGCGATTCCTCAAGAATCACTATTCCCTAGCTTAAATCATGTGGCCCTTTGTGATTTGCCCAGAATCACAAGATGTGGAGCGTCGATGCCAAGACTTGAACCTGGTTCCCCCGCTTCGAGTTCGAAGGCTCTAGCCATAAGGCTACATCCTCTCTCCTATATGAATGAGATTTGTCTGAAACACACTGTCGGAGTGCACAGCTTCTCTTTGCCCCAGTTTTTCAGGAGGTGTGTTTTGTATGATTCTTGCCCAGATGCTAACTGCTGCTGTTTGGAGTTCTGGGCAGGACGCTCCTTTCATTGCAGCAATATTTATATATATAACACGGTCGGAACTAAGGGGACAGAACCTGTATATACCATGTACTATAAACACGTCGCATGAATTTCATGTTTATTTCTATGCATTAATTGTCTGATTTTCATCTTGCAGGAGAGTGCTATGCAGCATGCATCGCGATGTCACAACTATGATAGAGATATGAGCACCGGAGTCCATGGCATTTGCCCAAACTCTAAGTCACCTCTGATTAACGAGCACACCCAGGTACTATACCTGCACTAGGAGGATTAACCTCAAGACGCGTTAGCACTCCCGCACTGAAATAATCACCCAGAGAACCTATGTTGCACCTTAGACTTGTGTTAAAACTTTCACAATGCATTGTTCGACATGTATCTCTAAACTCTGTTACCCATGTTACCCATGTTGCTCGACCGTGACTGTATACCAATGTACTCTAAACATAATATACCCTGACCACAACATTGCAAATCAACTTGCAGTACCCCTGTTTTAATTAATGCACAAATGTCATAATTTAACTGCAAAAATACTTTAAAAATATGACATTTAACATGTTGGAAAGAATCATTCTTTTATATTGATAAAAAAGACTATGTGTAATGCACCTTTAATAATACGTTCAAAATGTGACATTTAACATGATTGAAAGAATCTTTCTTATATAGCTATGTAAATGATTATGTGTAATGCACCTTTAAAATGTCTGCACTGTGGAGACGTGGGTCATGTGACCAAGACCAGGGACGTTGTCGAAACGCGTCGTCTTTTTTGCCAGGAATAAACTTACTTGCTGCAACTACCTTGTGGGCTCGCCTGAATTCCTTGTTTCCTTTTGGATTTATATATATAGGATACTTCCTGTTTTCAAGATTCTCATCAAAATATGGGCTAACCCACATGGGTATAACATGAGTATTTTAGGAAGAACCTGAGTCGAGGTTTACAGAGTACTGTGCACAATGCCGATTTTGAGAACAATGTGTACTTAAGGAGCCACCATATGTTATTTAGTTTGTCTCACAATGAGGTGCACTTACATCTTTAAAGTTATTGATTTCACGAGAATGTTTAGATCAAATACCAACCAGTCACATGGATTATGTTTATATATATATTTTTAAGAGTTTTATATAGCGCAAACTAGACACGAAGATGTCAGGAATTAGAGCGCTTTACATGAGCACCAGTTTTGTTACTGATGGACACATTCGTTTTTTGTTTAGGCATGGGGAGATTAAGGGGCACATGCATCAAGCATTTTACCAGTCGCAAATGGCCCGTTTGCGACCGGTTAAATGCTATTTGCGATGCATCAAGCCCAAAGGCCTTTGCACAACAGGTAATCACAATTTTTGCAATTACCTATTTTGCCAATGCCGTTATGGAATTGCAATTTGCAATTCCCTAATTGCGATACTTTATGCATTCTCAAATTGCGTTTTCGCTAAGTTAAATCGCAAATTACCATCAACTTAAAGTTGATGGTAAGTTGTGCTTCCTTTGAAAATGCACAAAAATGCATTTTTCAATGTGTAATGTGGTGCATACACATGCACTTAGGGCATGTGTGTGCACCATATTTGGTAATTGCAAATTGCGAAAGCTGTCCCATTAATTTCTATGGGAACGGGAAGGCATGCCTTAATAGCAAATCGCAATTTGCGAATCACAATTCAGGAATGTATAGGAATCGCAACTATGTTAGCGAAACTTACATGCATAAGGAATAGCGATTCCTCAAGAATCACTATTCCCTAGCTTAAATCATGTGGCCCTTTGTGATTTGCCCAGAATCACAAGATGTGGAGCGTCGATGCCAAGACTTGAACCTGGTTCCCCCGCTTCGAGTTCGAACGCTCTAGCCGTAAGGCTACATCCTCTCTCCTATATGAATGAGATTTGTCTGAAACACACTGTCGGAGTGCACAGCTTCTCTTTGCCCCAGTTTTTCAGGAGGTGTGTTTTGTATGATTCTTGCCCAGATGCTAACTGCTGCTGTTTGGAGTTCTGGGCAGGACGCTCCTTTCATTGCAGCAATATTTATATATATAACACGGTCGGAACTAAGGGGACAGAACCTGTATATACCATGTACTATAAACACGTCGCATGAATTTCATGTTTATTTCTATGCATTAATTGTCTGATTTTCATCTTGCAGGAGAGTGCTATGCAGCATGCATCGCGATGTCACAACTATGATAGAGATATGAGCACCGGAGTCCATGGCATTTGCCCAAACTCTAAGTCACCTCTGATTAACGAGCACACCCAGGTACTATACCTGCACTAGGAGGATTAACCTCAAGACGCGTTAGCACTCCCGCACTGAAATAATCACCCAGAGAACCTATGTTGCACCTTAGACTTGTGTTAAAACTTTCACAATGCATTGTTCGACATGTATCTCTAAACTCTGTTACCCATGTTACCCATGTTGCTCGACCGTGACTGTATACCAATGTACTCTAAACATAATATACCCTGACCACAACATTGCAAATCAACTTGCAGTACCCCTGTTTTAATTAATGCACACATGTCATAATTTAACTGCAAAAATACTTTAAAAATATGACATTTAACATGTTGGAAAGAATCATTCTTTTATATTGATAAAAAAGATTATGTGTAATGCACCTTTAACCACTTCAGCGCTAATGACAAGGGTAACTCGTCATGGACTTTCCATTGATTTCAATGGAAAGTCAATGGAAGATCATCAGGTGCCTTAGCAGCCAAGTGGTTAATAATACGTTCAAAATGTGACATTTAACATGATTGAAAGAATCTTTCTTCTATAGCTATGTAAATGATTATGTGTAATGCACCTTTAAAATGTCTGCACTGTGGAGACGTGGGTCATGTGACCAAGACCAGGGACGTTGTCGAAACGCGTCGTCTTTTTTGCCAGGAATAAACTTACTTGCTGCAACTACCTTGTGGGCTCGCCTGAATTCCTTGTTTCCTTTTGGATTTATATATATAGGATACTTCCTGTTTTCAAGATTCTCATCAAAATATGGGCTAACCCACATGGGTATAACATGAGTATTTTAGGAAGAACCTGAGTCGAGGTTTACAGAGTACTGTGCACAACGCCGATTTTGAGAACAATGTGTACTTAAGGAGCCACCATACGTTATTTAGTTTGTCTCACAATGAGGTGCACTTACATCTTTAAAGTTATTGATTTCACGAGAATGTTTAGATCAAATACCAACCAGTCACAAGCAATAAGGATGTATTATGCTATATGAGCATTGTTTATTTCAATTCTCCAATATGGCCGCCACTGTGGTTTGTTTATGCCAGTCCACTGTTTATGTTTACACCTTTGTGCGATCACGCAAACTTTTGAATGAACTTTATTTATTGCACCAAGCTCCGTGTGAATGTTACCCGTGAGCAAGGCGATTTGCCGCTGAAACGCGTTGGGTTGTTTCCAGTTACTCAACATGCTGCAATGAATTTGGAATAAAAACCTTGATTGCAACTGAATTTGGAGTGGCAGACTTCTTTGGAGTGGAGTGCATCGGTGTAAAGACTTTATGCCTGGTGAAATGAAAAATTGACAGCAGGGTAACCTCTGACCCTGTGGCGCACCGCAGTCATGGTGTCCCGGCATCTTTGGAGGAGTTGAAAATTCGTTATTGTGAGAAAGCCGGTTTGACCGCGTTCTAGGGCACTTGGTGGATTCACTCGGAACTGAACTGGTTACATGCGAACACGCTAACTGTGGAGACCCAGATCGGTCTTGAACGGCGGTGGAAGCTTGAGCGCTGCTTGTCAGCGTTCGCTGGAGGCTGCCGATACGACGGTCCTGAGGGTGAGCCTGAATGACTTTTGGATGTTTTTCTGCAGTTTTTGCTGTGTCTGCGTTGTTATTTATCGGCTAATAACGGACATTGATGTATATTACAGACTCAGGAGAGTGCACCACTTATGTTTGTTGTGAACTAGTGCCTGAATAGACCGCGACTTTCCCCGACCCATTTCCCAGCGCACAGTAAGTCTGGTGACGTGGAGTGGGGGCCTCCAAGCAAACGCCACGATATTTCATTGCATAACAGTGTACAATCAAGGTATAGATATTATTTTGGATCGAAAAGGAAGCATGAATAAAGGTGCATAGCACCTTTAAATTTGAGTAAGATGGATGAAGATACGGAGACTTGCAGGAGGCTAAGAGCACAAACTATGTTTGTACAACAAGGTAATAAACCACAAAATAAAGAACATTCGACCATACCCACCTCAATACAACACAAGTATCATCAACTAGAGAAACTGATTAGAAAAAAAGTCTCGAAATTGTGGGAAGCTATCACGCTTGAGAAATATCAAGAGGAGAAGAGAGTGTCTAGGGGTTTAAGAATTGTGATAGCCCCTTCGTATGAAGAACCTGACATAGAACTGGCCGAAGAGTGGGCCGAGAACCTAATGGATTGTTCTAACAGAATGCTATCAATACTGATTAAACATGCATGGATGGACAGGCTAACCTTGATCAAACAAATTGCAGAACTTAAGGAAGAAATAGTAAAGGAGGACACACCAGAAGCCTTTAATAAAAAAATGGAAGACATAACAAAGAGAATATCAAAACATGAAGATGAAATTGTGGCTAAAAAGGAAAGAAAGTTCCTTGGAGACAAGATTGACTACCAATCTGGGAGAATCTTTACTTTTAGTCGCAAATACGATAACATCAAAAGGAAGGGCATCCAAGCAAATCTAGATACCTTACAAGTGGGTGTTGTAACTGAGGGTGAAGTCAGTGAAAGTGACATCTCAGATGACAGCACAACACCAGTTAACAAAAATCCCCCTAAGCCGCCGAATTTTTGGGAGGAATTCCGGATGATGAACCTATCTGCTAAACAACAAAATTGGCAGATAGATCGTGGCCGAGGAAAGGGAAGGGGATTTCGAGGAAGTGGCAGAGGAAGAGGCAAAGCTGGAGAAGAGGTCACCAAGTCCAAAAACAAACCAGGAGAGGTGGAAGGTGGTGAAACAAACACAACCCCAATGGGAGTGGAAACACAGGGTCAGAAAAACAAAAGAGGAAAATTAATCAAAAAAATGTGGTAAATTTATCTTCTCGTCCATTTTCTAACACAGAACTTGATCTTTTACAATATGGCCTTTCTTTCTGTCCGACTTCAAACTTCTCCTATTCCCAGGAACGCATTGATTTGTTCAAATTTACCAGAAGGTTAAGATTACATAAGTGGCACAAACTGAAAGTCAAGGGCACAATAAAAGAGACGAACAGTATACAACCAGCTCATGAAACAATCGGTGAGGTTGAAGCTCTTATTGCCCCAAAAGAGCTAGAATCGGATGGTTGTGAGGAAGGGACGATCAATGCGACATCTTTGGGTTTTAACATTAATTTGAATTTCCCCAATGCGTTCAAACCAAAATCTATATTTAATCCCACTCTACCAACATGCAGCATTGACACATTTGAAACTCTGATGATTGGTGATATAAAGAATTTGGCCAAAAGAGAGTATGGGCTCACGACAATTTGAGTAAATCTGAACGCTTGGCGATACATGCTTTGGAATGTGACCCCTCGATTGTGATCCGCCAGTCGGATTAAGGGGGGAATGTTGTTGTCTTAGCTGCTGGGGATTATATACAGGAAGGTATACGACAGCTGAGTTGTTTGGAATGTTATGAGGTAGCCACATTGAATATCATTGAACAATCTAATAGTACATATTATGATCTGTTGAAGAACTGGCATGGTACAGGGATTTTAGAATGGGAAGAATACTAAAGTGCCCATTTTATACCTTTTGCCCAAACTCCACAAAAATCTTTCCAGGCCCCCGGGAAAACCCATTGTTTCCTCAATGGGCTCTCTACTAGAAAGGACTTCGAAATATATAGATTTTTTTCTACGTCCATTTGTAGAACAGCTTCCATCACATTTGAAGGAAAGTAGAGATTTCATTATTAAAATCAAGGATGTTCACTGGAAAGATAGCTATTTACTTATCACCCTGGATGTGTGTAGTCTCTACACATCTATTAAGCATGCAGATGGCATCCAGGCATGTCGGCAATTTTTGAGAAAAAGATCTGTCTCATTTTTTAATCACACGGAGATGATTCTCCAGATGATGACCTTCTGTCTGGAGAACAATTTTTTCATTTTTGATAATGTCTACTACCGACAGTGCCAGGGTACAGCGATGGGCACTTGTTTTGCTCCCAGCTTTGCTAATTTATTTATGGTAAGCTGGGAGCAACAAGTGGAACAGACACTAGGCCTTTATCGCAGCCATGTGCGAACATGGTTGCGATATATTGATGTTCTTTTCATCATCTGGGATGGATCACATGAAGTAGCAGAGCAATTTATTTGGGCTCTCAATCGAAATGATGTGAATTTGAGCCTGGAAGGCAAAATCAGCAATTGCACCATGGAATTTCTTGACCTGACCATCAATGTGTCTAACAAAAAACTGGTGACCAAGCTCTTTCGTAAAGCTACGGCTGGAAACACCCTGCTTCATGCAGACAGCAGTCATCCCAAATTGCTTATTCGGAGTATACCCTTTAGTGAATTCCTTCGGGCCCGGAGGAATTGTAGTTCAGAGCAGGATTTTGCCGAGGAGGGCGAGTGTATGACCAAACGCTTTATCGAGAGAGGGTATCAGCCTAATGTAGTAAAGGAAGCATATTTAAAAGCGAGCAAGGTCACTCATGCTGCCCTATTAATACCGAAGGCTGCTACAGTTGAAGCGGAAGATAAAGTAGTAAGATTTGTGTCAACTTATCACTCAAACTCATGGCAGGTACATAGATGCCTAAGAAAGCATTGGAAAGTGCTCAAGACTGAACCGACTCTAGAGGATGTCTTGGGCAGTAATCCAAGTGTTACGTACCGTAAAGCTGATTCATTAAAGGACAAGTTGAGCAAAAATGAGATTTGTACAGCCAAAAACTATAACAAGAAACCAGATACACAGGGCTTTTTCACCTGCATGACATGCAAGGCATGCAAATTTAGTTCCAATGTCAAAAAAGCCCACTACCCAGTGGAAGACAGGGAGAAGACAATTACTAAACATCTTTCCTGCCTGTCAGACTACTGTGTATATATCTTGGTTTGCCCGTGTTCAAAGAAATACGTGGGAAGCACAATCTTTCCATCTAAGAAGCGTATTCTTGAACACATGCGAGCTATTCAAAATAAAGACCAACTCTCGCCAGTTGCCAGGCATTTCGAGGAACTGCACAAGAGCAATCGTAATCTCCCGATTTTTTTTGTGATTGACAGGGCCCCCCCCCATGAAGAGGGGTGGTGATAGGAGACGAAAAATGCGACAACTGGAGTGCAGATACATTTTAGAACTCGATACAAGACTTCCAGCAGGGTTAAATTAGGAAGAGGAATTGTCCTGGTACCTGGGAGATTGAGATATTTTTGATAATTTTAATGTCTGATTTATGTATTTGTATATGTATCGGGGATCTGTTGAGCATTCCTGACCAGTATCATTAGATGTGCTAGCATTAGGTTACTTGTGGTCTAGAACCTCCTGCATTATGAGCTCTAATTTGTTTTTAATTCAGGTAGGATCACATTTATGTTATGTAGCTTAAGTTTTCTCAAATTCTGGCCTTTAACATTCCGGTGAGGACTGACTGGTTTCTCTTTCCTTTTTCTCGTTTAGATGATGCTAATAATGAAGTTGCAAAATTATTGGCGATTTGCATGTATGTACCCACTTGGGATGGAGATGATGGTGGCTGCAAACCGGATGTCTTGCGTGTGCAGTTAATTTGATTTCCCACTTGGGATACATTGATTTATACATGGTAGCTTAATATAAGAATTATTTAGCTTACCAGCTTCGTGATATGATATAATATATAGGATACTTCCTGTTTTCAAGATTCTCATCAAAATATGGGCTAACCCACATGGGTATAACATGAGTATTTGAGGAAGAACCTGATTCGAGATTTACAGAGTACTGTGCACAACACAGATTTTGAGAACAATGTGTACTTAAGGAGCCACCATACGTTATTTAGTTTGTCTCACAATGAGGCGCACTTACATCTTTAAAGTTATTGATTTCACGAGAATGTTTAGATCAAATACCAACCAGTCACAAGCAATAGAGATGTATTATGCTATTTAAGCATTGTTTATTTCAATTATCCAATATGGCCCCGACTGTGGTTTGTTTATGCCAGTCCACTGTTTATGTTTACACCTTTGTGTGATCACGCAAACTTTTGAATGTACTTTATTTATTGCACTAAGCTCCGTGTGAATGTTACCTGTGAGCAAGGCGATTTTGTCGCTGAAACGCGTTGGGTTGTTTCCAGTTACTCAACATGCTGCAATGAATTTGGAATAAAAACCTTGATTACAACTGAATTTGGAGTGGCAGACTTCTTTGGAGTGGAGTGCATCGGTGTAAAGACTTTATGCCTGGTGAAATGAAAAATTGACAGAAGGGTAACCTCTGACCCTGTGGTGCACCGCAGTCATGGTGTCCCGGCATCTTTGGAGGAGGTTGAAAATTCGATATATATATAGCTATAACATCGTTTGTAAAACACCTATGCCCCCAAATGCAAATGTAGTTTGCAGAATCATGGACGAGCTACAACAGGTGAATTGTATTAAACAGGGGGAGGAGCGGACCCACGAGAGCTTTTACAGAGGAAGCAGGGAAGAGCACAGCAAAAGTTTCCATTCTGGTGTTGGGCGCTGAGGAAGGCGAAAGCCGAAATATATTCGCCGCCACTGGAGCTGTTTTAAGTAATTAAAGAATCTCCTACCTGTTCCCCTCAGGCCTCCGCTTCTTCTTTCTGAGGGAGATTTCTTTGGACATAAATTGTGCGTAAGCCAGAGGCGCACTTTGTATGGCCCCGCCACGCTTTGGGTCCGGACCTGGACTGGCTTGCCTCACGGCACTTTGGACGTTTCAGGGATGGAATCGTCCGGCACCCGCCGCTGGTACGGGAAGACATGAGCAGTGGAGGTATTGCACCTCTCTCATGGGCAATCTGCAACCGCATGTTAGCCCCTGCATATTGAACTTCCGTTTCGGGTGGTTGTGGCGGTACGAGGGGACCGGAGGAGAGACTGCAAGAGCTTGGGACAGTTTGGTGTTTCTTTATTTCCTGCTTCAAGGGTTCCGCAAAAACATAGTTTGTAAAACACCTATGCTCCCCGTATCCCTTCACCGACCCGAGTTGCTGATAACATATGGCACCCTGGGAGTTGTAGTTTGCAAAATCATGGACGAGCTACAACAGGTGAATTGTATTAAACAGGGGGATGAGCGGACCCACGACAGCTTTTACAGAGGAAGCAGGGAAGAGCACAGCAAAAGTTTCCATTCTGGTGTTGGGCGCTGAGGAAGGCAAAAGCCGAAATATATTCGCCGCCACTGGAGCTGTTTTAAGTAATTAAAGAATCTCCTACCTGTTCCCCTCAGGCCTCCGCTTCTTCTTTCTGAGGGAGATTTCTTTGGACATAAATTGTGCGCAAGCCAGACGCGCCCTTCGGATGGCCCCGCCACGCTTTGGGTCCGGACCTAGACTGGCTTGCCTCACGGCACTTTGGACGTTTCAGGGATGGAATCGTCCGGCACCCGCCGCTGGTACCGGAAGACATGAGCAGTGGAGGTATTGCACCTTTCTCATGGGCAATCTGCAACCGCATGTTAGCCCCTGCATATTGAACTTCCGTTTCTGGTGGTTGTGGCGGTACGAGGGGACCGGAGCAGAGACTGCAAGAGCTTGGGACAGTTTGGTGTTTCTTTATTTCCTGCTCCAAGGGTTCCGCAAAAACATTGTTTGTAAAACACCTATGCTCCCCGTATCCCTTCACCGACCCGAGTTGCTGATAATATATGGCACCCTGGGAGTTGTAGTTTGCAGAATCATGGACGAGCTACAACAGGTGAATTGTATTAAACAGGGGGAGGAGCGGACCCATGACAGCTTTTACAGAGGAAGCAGGGAAGAGCACAGCAAAAGTTTCCATTCTGGTGTTGGGCGCTGAGGAAGGCGAAAGCCGAAATATATTCGCCGCCACTGGAGCTGTTTTAAGTAATTAAAGAATCTCCTACCTGTTCCCCTCAGGCCTCCGCTTCTTCTTTCTGAGGGAGATTTCTTTGGACATGAATTGTGCGCAAGCCAGAGGCGCACTTCGGATGGCCCGCCACACTTTGGGTCCGGACCTGGACTGGCTTGCCTCACGGCACTTTGGACGTTTCAGGGATGGACTCGTCCGGCACCCGCCGCTGGTACGGGAAGACATGAGCAGTGGAGGTATTGCACCTCTCTCATGGGCAATCTGCAACCGCATGTTAGCCCCTGCATATTGAACTTCCGTTTCTGGTGGTTGTGGCGGTACGAGGGGACCGGAGGAGAGACTGCAAGAGCTTGGGACAGTTTGGTGTTTCTTTATTTCCTGCTCCAAGGGTTCCGCAAAAACATCGTTTGTAAAACACCTATGCTCCCCGTATCCCTTCACCGACTCGAGTTGCTGATAACATATGGCACCCTGGGAGTTGTAGTTTGCAGAATCATGGACGAGCTACAACAGGTGAATTGTATTAAACAGGGGGAGGAGCGGACCCACAACAGCTTTTACAGAGGAAGCAGGGAAGAGCACAGCAAAAGTTTCCATTCTGGTGTTGGGCGCTGAGGAAGGCGAAAGCCGAAATATATTCGCCGCCACTGGAGCTGTTTTAAGTAATTAAAGAATCTCCTACCTGTTCCCCTCAGGCCTCCGCTTCTTCTTTCTGAGGGAGATTTCTTTGGACATAAATTGTGCGCAAGCCAGAGGCGCACTTCGGATGGCTCCGCCACGCTTTGGGTCCGGACCAGGACTGGCTTGCCTCACGGCACTTTGGACGTTTCAGGGATGGAATCGTCCGGCACCCGCCGCTGGTATGGGAAGACATCAGCAGTGGAGGTATTGCACCTCTCTCATGGGCAATCTGCAACCGCATGTTAGCCCCTGCATATTGAACTTCCGTTTCTGGTGGTTGTGGCGGTACGAGGGGACCGGAGGAGAGACTGCAAGAGCTTGGGACAGTTTGGTGTTTCTTTATTTCCTGCTCCAAGGGTTCCGCAAAAACATCGTTTGTAAAACACCTATGCTCCCCGTATCCCTTCACCGACCCGAGTGGCTGATAACATATGGCACCCTGGGAGTTGTATTTTGCAAAATCATGGACGAGCTACAACAGGTGAATTGTATTAAACAGGGGGAGGAGCGGACCCACGACAGCTTTTACAGAGGAAGCAGGGAAGAGCACAGCAAAAGTTTCCATTCTGGTGTTGGGCGCTGAGGAAGGCAAAAGCCGAAATATATTCGCCGCCACTGGAGCTGTTTTAAGTAATTAAAGAATCTCCTACCTGTTCCCCTCAGGCCTCCGCTTCTTCTTTCTGAGGGAGATTTCTTTGGACATAAATTGTGCGCAAGCCAGAGGCGCACTTCGGATGGCCCGCCACGCTTTGGGTCCGGACCTGGACTGGCTTGCCTCACGGCACTTTGGACGTTTCAGGGATGGAATTGTCCGGCACCCGCCGCTGGTACGGGAAGACATGAGCAGTGGAGGTATTGCACCTCTCTCATGGGCAATCTGCAACCGCATGTTAGCCCCTGCATATTGAACTTCCGTTTCTGGTGGTCTTGGCGGTACGAGGGGACCGGAGGAGAGACTGCAAGAGCTTGGGACAGTTTGGTGTTTCTTTATTTCCTGCTCCAAGGGTTCCGCAAAAACATCGTTTGTAAAACACCTATGCTCCCCGTATCCCTTCACCGAACTGAGTTGCTGATAACATATGGCACTCTGGGAGTTGTAGTTTGCAGAATCATGGACGAGCTACAACAGGTGGATTGTATTAAACAGGGGGAGGAGCGGACCCATGACAGCTTTTACAGAGGAAGCAGGGAAGAGCACAGCAAAAGTTTCCATTCTGGTGTTGGGCGCTGAGGAAGGCGAAAGCCGAAATATATTCGCCGCCACTGGAGCTGTTTTAAGTAATTAAAGAATCTCCTACTTGTTCCCCTCAGGCCTCCGCTTCTTCTTTCTGAGGGAGATTTCTTTGGACATAAATTGTGCGCAAGCCAGACGCGCCCTTCGGATGGCCCTGCCACGCTTTGGGTCCGGACCTGGACTGGCTTGCCTCACGGCACTTTGGACGTTTCAGGGATGGAATCGTTCGGCACCCGCCGCTGGTACCGGAAGACATGAGCAGTGGAGGTATTGCACCTCTCTCATGGGCAATCTGCAACCGCATGTTAGCCCCTGCATATTGAACTTCCGTTTCTGGTGGTTGTGGCGGTACGAGGGGACCGGAGGAGAGAATGCAAGAGCTTGGGACAGTTTGGTGTTTCTTTATTTCCTGCTCCAAGGGTTCCGCAAAAACATCGTTTGTAAAACACCTATGCTCCCCGTATCCCTTCACCGACCCGAGTTGCTGATAACATATGGCACCCTGGGAGTTGTAGTTTGCAGAATCATGGACGAGCTACAACAGGTGAATTGTATTAAACAGGGGGAGGAGCGGACCCACAACAGCTTTTACAGAGGAAGCAGGGAAGAGCACAGCAAAAGTTTCCATTCTGGTGTTGGGCGCTGAGGAAGGCGATAGCCGAAATATATTCGCCGCCACTGGAGCTGTTTTAAGTAATTAAAGAATCTCCTACCTGTTACCCTCAGGCCTCTGCTTCTTCTTTCTGAGGGAGATTTCTTTGGACATAAATTGTGCGTAAGCCAGAGGCGCACTTCGGATGGCTCCGCCACGCTTTGGGTCCGGACCAGGACTGGCTTGCCTCACGGCACTTTGGACGTTTCAGGGATGGAATCGTCCGGCACCCGCCGCTGGTACCGGAAGACATGAGCAGTGGAGGTATTGCACCTTTCTCATGGGCAATCTGCAACCGCATGTTAGCCCCTGCATATTGAACTTCCGTTTCTGGTGGTTGTGGCGGTACGAGGGGACCGGAGGAGAGACTGCAAGAGCTTGGGACAGTTTGGTGTTTCTTTATTTCCTGCTCCAAGGGTTCCGCAAAAACATCGTTTGTAAAACACCTATGCTCCCCGTATCCCTTCACCGACCCGAGTTGCTGATAACATATGGCACCCTGGGAGTTGTAGTTTGCAGAATCATGGACGAGCTACAACAGGTGAATTGTACTAAACAGGGGGAGGAGCGGACCCACAACAGCTTTTACAGAGGAAGCAGGGAAGAGCACAGCAAAAGTTTCCATTCTGGTGTTGGGCGCTGAGGAAGGCGATAGCCGAAATATATTCGCCGCCACTGGAGCTGTTTTAAGTAATTAAAGAATCTCCTACCTGTTCCCCTCAGGCCTCTGCTTCTTCTTTCTGAGGGAGATTTCTTTGGACATAAATTGTGCGTAAGCCAGAGGCGCACTTCGGATGGCTCCGCCACGCTTTGGGTCCGGACCAGGACTGGCTTGCCTCACGGCACTTTGGACGTTTCAGGGATGGAATCGTCCGGCACCCGCCGCTGGTATGGGAAGACATCAGCAGTGGAGGTATTGCACCTCTCTCATGGGCAATCTGCAACCGCATGTTAGCCCCTGCATATTGAACTTCCGTTTCTGGTGGTTGTGGCGGTACGAGGGGACCGGAGGAGAGACTGCAAGAGCTTGGGACAGTTTGGTGTTTCTTTATTTCCTGCTCCAAGGGTTCCGCAAAAACATCGTTTGTAAAACACCTATGCTCCCCGTATCCCTTCACCGACCCGAGTTGCTGATAACATATGGCACCCTGGGAGTTGTAGTTTGCAGAATCATGGACGAGCTACAACAGGTGAATTGTATTAAACAGGGGGAGGAGCGGACCCACGACAGCTTTTACAGAGGAAGCAGGGAAGAGCACAGTAAAAGTTTCCATTCTGGTGTTGGGCGCTGAGGAAGGCGAAAGCCGAAATATATTCGCCGCCACTGGAGCTGTTTTATGTAATTAAAGAATCTCCTACCTGTTCCCCTCAGGCCTCTGCTTCTTCTTTCTGAGGGAGATTTCTTTGGACATAAATTGTGCGCAAGCCAGAGGCGCACTTCGGATGGCCCCGCCACGCTTTGGGTCCGGACCTGGACTGGCTTGCCTCACGGCACTTTGGACGTTTCAGGGATGGAATCGTCCGGCACCCGCCGCTGGTACGGGAAGACATGAGCAGTGGAGGTATTGCACCTCTCTCATGGGCAATCTGCAACCGCGTGTTAGCCCCTGCATATTGAACTTCTGTTTCTGGTGGTTGTGGCGGTACGAGGGGACCAGAGGAGAGACTGCAAGAGCTTGGGACAGTTTGGTGTTTCTTTATTTCCTGCTCCAAGGGTTCCGCAAAAACATTGTTTGTAAAACACCTATGCTCCCCGTATCCCTTCACCGACCCGAGTTGCTGATAACATATGGCACCCTGGGAGTTGTAGTTTGCAGAATCATGGACGAGCTACAACAGGTGAATTGTATTAAACAGGGGGAGGAGCGGACCCACGACAGCTTTTACAGAGGAAGCAGGGAAGAGCACAGCAAAAGTTTCCATTCTGGTGTTGGGCGCTGAGGAAGGCGAAAGCCGAAATATATTCGCCGCCACTGGAGCTGTTTTAAGTAATTAAAGAATCTCCTACCTGTTTCCCTCAGGCCTCCGCTTCTTCTTTCTGAGGGAGATTTCTTTGGCTATATATATCTATATCTATATCTATATCCATACTAATATAATAAAGAGAGAGACCAAACCTTTGAGGCAAGTAAGCTCCGGAACCACAGCGCCAACCGGAGCGCCGCATGCAGCATAGGAAAGGTGAGGCAAGGCAGATGGACATAGGCTATACATCGCCGCAACATATACTGTGGGGGGGACAAAGCATGTTGTGTGACAAAGTAGTCCGGTGGAAGTAGCACCGGCTCTGAGGTGGGCGTGTGCGTACGTTGGAGCGGGTGAATAGCGTTTTATAGTGGCGGCTGAGTGGCTGAGTACGCCCTCGGGTGACGTTTGGAGCGTGTGAATTGCCTGATATTTGTGGTCGAGAGAGGGACATAGGGTGATGGCACAGTAGATCCTTGAGGTTATGCGCCTTAATGACGCTGCGTTCCTCGACACACTTCTCCTTCGCTGACAGACAGTATTTCGCAATGCTCGCCCCATTGTACCAATATAGCTTTAAACCGTTGCTACCTTTGTGTACGCATAGATTCTCAGTCTTCTAGCGCCACCTAGCGGACAAAAAATAAAGAGCTTCGATGTTGCCGTCACAGTGGGCCCATCTCAACCTATTTAAAACCGAACTCGGGACATATTTCCATGAGATGAACACTGAGCTTTTAACTCAGATTCCCGTTCTGCGCTTTTTCGTGAAAGGGCAAGCAACTCCAGAAATGAAGTCCCATAATTTGCCCATGTCAAATGTCAAAGGTTTTTATATAGCGCCTTATCACCGCAAGGTCTCAAGGCGCTTGCTTTAGGAACCGGTCCTGGCTTTTCCCTGTGAGATAACTCGTACTGGGCATCCCCAAGGTGAAAGCCAGGCATCCCGCCGCAGGGGGGCCATAGTGGAGATTAAGCAAGCTATTGCCCAGAGTTGCAGAGTGTGAACCCGTGGTTCGAGTAGGCACCGAAGCAAGAATTTTCGAGTCAGTGGACATTTCAATTCCCAACGCGGCAGGGAATTGAACCCTGGTCCCGGGTCTGACCTCTGCTTCACGGTCTGCCTCCTCTAACCAGTGAGCCACACTTCTCTACCGACCGCATGCTTTATTTTCGAGGTCCTCCTTAAACACGTACTCCCACACCAACGGTGCCTATTACATCCCAGCAGACATGTCTGTCATACCCGGACAACGTCGGGACGGGCCGTGTGTGTGTATATATATATATATGTGACCAAGAACAACCGGGGTTGTTCGAAACGCATTGTCCTCGATCGCTTGCTGTGCCTGAATAAATCATCTATAAGGACTACGGGCTCGTTTGAATTCTTTCTGCTTACCGGAATTCTGCTGTTTCATATATATATATATGTTTGGAACAAGTTTGCTTCTTTTAAAGAAGATGCCGCACACCACTTCTATTTGATTTCAAGTGTGTTTATTTTCCAGCAGGCATTCTCCACCTACGCGTTTCGGACTATTACAAGTCCCTGATCACGGTCATCAAACGTTAGTCCATCGTTTGTGTTGTGAATTTATACTGATGATCCAACTTCGCAATTTAGGATGCATTGTGGGATCAGTATGCAAGAACAGTTTTGTGTTATTTTAACTAACTTTATAAGTGCGTGTTTAGCAACATGCACGTTTAATGGGTCAGGTGGTAGTGGTCTACCATCGAGTTGTGAGGCGTATTATGCTGACATTAAGTATGTCATTTGGCATTATTATTTACGCCTTCACATCAAGTGACTAGAAAGTCATTGGGTCATTCTTGGCTGAGTGCCTGATTTCCTAATACTGCATATGCTCTTCTCATATGCCTACCACGCACTGACAAGTAAAAAATTAAGAAAATGATTCAACTGTTTCTCTACAATCGCATGTTTGGCTCATATTTCGTTGTGACATAAAGAATGTCTAATTTTCTTACTTCTTCAAAATACATTTTTTTCCAAAACATTTTTTAACATTTGTTAACATTTTTTAAACAACTAGACTAGTCAAGGTTAAAGTTCGGTTTGTAATTTCATATCCGATGTTGATCCAGTTTATAGATGTACATACATTTCATCATCCGCATTAAGTCCCATCGGGGTTCTGGTCTTAAATCTAATTATTAATTTGGATTCAAGGCGTCGTAGTTTAGTCACTCTATCCCCGCCTCGTTCATTTTCATTTATAATAGCCAGGCCTGCATATCTTACATCCTTCCAGGTTTTTCCAGGGTGTTTTTTCAGATGTTTGGAAATGGCATAGCTGTAATCATTGTTGTTAATCGATCTGATATGTTCAAGTATTCTTTTTTTGAGTGGGCAAGTTGTTGACCCAATGTATTTTTTGCCACAAAAACATTGAAGTTGGTACACAACGAATTGTGACTCACATGTTATCTTGTCCTTGATTTCAAAGTTTCGCCCTTTTGGACTAACGTTTGATGACCGTGATCAGGGACTTGTAATAGTCCGAAACGCGTAGGTGGAGAATGCCTGCTGGAAAATAAACACACTTGAAATCAAATAGAAGTGGTGTGCGGTGTCTTCTTGAAAAGAAGCAAACTTGTTCCAAACAATTATAGCGAGGGCGTTCTGACCCTCGCCGCCAGCACCAGATAACAGGACGCTCCCCCCGCCCGGGACATTTGCTCGTGATTAATTGTACACGGAGGAGAGCCCAGCATTCCTTGAATCAACGAACGTGGATGTGTTCAAACTTGATACTGACACTGCAAGCCCCAGGACATGTGGCGAAGTTGAACTGTTCTTTGAAAAAACGCCAACAGTTCTGAAAATACAGGGCGGACCACGCTTGGAGATACAATCTGGTAACGGAGGCTGAGAAAGGACTTTGGAGACAACCGGTTGAGCGCCGACTGAAAGTGTCGGAGGACACGAACAGTCTCCCGGTAAGTGCACGCATTGTTTTCTAAATGTCCTTTAGCCCCTAAGACTGCCGAATGCTGTAGCGAATGTTAAAGAGACTTTGTGTGTCTGACTACAAGCCCAAGTCTCACTGCGTTCTAACTGCGAGCCAGATAAAATAAACATTCACTTCTAATACGTGTAATCCAGAGCAGAAGGGAGCATCAACTCCTTGAACCAGGCACTCGAAATCATTCTCCTCAGCTCACAAACGCAACAAACACAAAGTAGGGATGAATTAACAAATAAAACAAGAGAGAACAAGTCAAAAGATCCCACGACTAAACAACCCTTTCAGCAATTAGAATAATTATTACGCAAGGAAATCTCAAGGAGTTGGGAATAATAACGCTGGAAAAATATTCTGAATTAGGTTTAGTGCCAAGAGGACTCAGGATCTTTACCTTGCCCAATCACCCAGACCCTAGTGCGGAAATGCTCGAGGAATGGGCACAAAATAATATGGATTGTTCCTAGAAAATGATTCGTATCATCATTAAACATGCAAAAAAGTTTGTGGATGAATTATATATCAAAATCAACGAATTGGAGAAACAAATACAAACACTGGGTGAGAGTGAAGAAACAATCAAGAACTTGAGGGCAACAATGGATACAAATCTTGATAAGCATGATGCCGAAATACATGAGAGAAAACAACGCAAATTTAGGCGTGATGAAGCAGACTTTGAAAATGGCACGATCTTCACTTTTGCTAAAAAGTTTTGAGGTTCTAAAAAAACAAAAACAAACATGGCCACAAACCACAGATAGCACAACATCACAAAGTGAGCCCGAATCAGAAGTTAGTGATGGAGAACAAGTAGCAATTGGAATCAAAAAAAGTCTTTTTTAGAGGAGATGCAAATCCTCTATCAGGACCAACAAACTCCAAAAGGAAATGGAAGAGGCAGAGGAAATCCGCCAACACGAGGAACAGGAAGAGGACAAATGACGAATACAGGCCAAGGAGGAAAACCAGGAGCAGCAACAAGCCGAAGATATCCAATGCACAACAGAGCTGCTCCCATAAAATATTGAAAACTAAAACTCAAAAGGAGAATCCCAAAGTGATTGTCAACCTATCGGATTATCAGTTAACACAATCAGAAACAGCAATTTTAAGCAAAGGACTCACATTTTGTCCTGACAAACACCAGGATGAAGTTGAGACGCGGATTGACGTATATAAATATATACGCAAATTGAAACTGAAGAAGCACTTCGCAAAAAAGAAAAGAGAAACATCAACCAATCAAACAACAGACGGAGTGATATCGCAAATGACAACTGAACCCTTTAGAATAGCAGATGCTGGAAGTTTACAAACTGCTTGCCAACTAACACACCAGATAGAGGAGATAGACTTGACAAATACTCAAGTAATCACTGATATGGGAATCCGAATTGCATCGCATTCAAGAACGAATTTCAAAAGGAAATCAAAATTTTGCCCAATAATCTATCCAGGGAATCGAATCGATGTATACCACGACTTGGTAGTGGCAGAACTCGAAACGATGAACAATGTAAATAATACCAAAGAAAATGTGAGTGAACTAGAACGAGCAGCTCTGAAAGCCCTTCAAATGAACCCCCTTATCGAAATAAAACCAGCAGACAAAGGGGGGAACATAGTCGTTCAGAACAAAATAGACTATGTAAACGAAGCTAACCTGCAACTTAATGATGAAACAAACTACTGCAGACTAATCCAACTGCCATGATGATGCAAACACTACACAAACAAATCTGTGATTGGTATGAAAAGGGTCTACTAACTAAAGAAGAAAAAGACTTTCTGACAGTTTTGCACCCGATAACGCCAACAATCTATTTTCTACCGAAAATTCACAAGACTTTACATAATCCACTAGCCCGACCAATTATTTCTAGTTGTGGCTCTTTATGTGAGAATATTGCATCATATGTAGACTACTTCCTGGCACCCCTTGTTCCATCGCTCAGTTCATTCATAAAGGATACTGGAGATTTCCTTAGAAACATAATGAACACAGAGTGGCATCCAGAATACTGGCTGGCAACAATAGACGTTGTATCTCTATATACGTCAATACAACATGATATAGGAGTGAATGCAATCAAATATTTCTTGCAACAACGTCCTATCTCAGAAATCAGACATACAAACATTTTGCTAGACATGATAACTTTTTGCCTCACCAATAACATTTTCCTCTTCAATAAAAACATGTACGCCCAGATATGCGGCTGTGCCATGGGGGTATCCTTTTCCCCAAGCTATGCCAATCTCACCATGGGATGGTGGGAGAAAACACATAGCTTGGGGAGAGGCAAGTGAGCAATACACCTCGGATGTGGTGTTATGGCTCAGATATATTGACGACATCTTTCTCCTTTGGAAGGGTCCAAAGAAAAAACGAATTGAATACATTGAAAGTCTTAACAACAACAATGTAGGACTTAAGTTCACCTACAACATTCAAAGGAAAACCATAGACTTCCTAGACACCAAGGTATATATAAAAAACAATAAATTAGAGACAACTGTATTTAGAAAAAAGACCTCGACAAACAGCGTCCTCTATGGGACAAGCATTCATCCGACATCTCTGAAACTAAGCATCCCATATGGAGAGTTTCTCCGTATGCGACGGTACTGTTCTGAGGATGAAGAGATGGAAACCAAATTTAAAGAGACGAGAGACACTCAGATATTGCCCAAGGGGAACAAAGAGCAAGAACCAAAACGAGGACTGAAACACTAATACCTAAAAATAAAGGGCCACATTTGGATGATGAAAAACCACGACTGATTCTCACATACTCGAAAGAAAGTTTCAAAATAAGACAAATACTGACCAATTACTGGAGCGTACTAAAGAAAGACACTGAAATAGACCAATCATTGGAGAGAGGCCATTGATAGTCTTTCGCAAGGTTCCATCGATCCAAGACACGGTGGTCAATAGTCACTTCCGAGTAATCAAGCCTTTAACCTGGCTAGAGAAAAGAGAGCACGGATTCACAAAATGCCAAACATGCAAGGCATGCAAAATTGGCCAGAATATGAAAAATCTGAAAGACCCAAAAGGGCGAAACTTTGAAATCAAGGACAAGATAACATGTGAGTCACAATTCGTCGTGTACCAACTTCAATGTTTTTGTGGCAAAAAATACATTGGGTCAACAACTTGCCCACTCAAAAAAAGAATACTTGAACATATCAGATCGATTAACAACAATGATTACAGTTATGCCATTTCCAAACATCTCAAAAAACACCCTGGAAAAACCTTGAAGGATGTAAGATATGCAGGCCTGGCTATTATAAATGAAAATGAACGAGGCGGGGATAGAGTGACTAAACTACGACGCCTTGAATCCAAATTAATAATTAGATTTAAGACCAGAACCCCGATGGGACTTAATGCGGATGATGAAATGTATGCATATCTATAAACTGGATCAACATCGGATATGAAATTACAAACCGAACTTTAACCTTGACTAGTCTAGTTGTTTAAAAAATGTTAAAAAAATGTTTTGGAAAAAATGTATTTTGAAGAAGTAAGAAAATTAGACATTCTTTATGTCACTACGAAATATGAGACAAACATGCGATTGTAGAGAAACAGTTGAATCATTTTCTTAATTTTTTACTTGTCAGTGCGTGGTAGGCATACGAGAAGAGCATATCAGGCACTTAGCCAAGAATTACCCAATGACTCTCTAGTCACTTGATGTGAAGGCGTAAATAATAATGCCAAATGACATACTTAATGTCAGCATAATACGCCTCACAACTCGATGGTAGACCACTACCACCTGACCCATTAAACGTGCATGTTGCTAAACTCGTGAGCCACGAAAGCACTGATAAAGTTAGTTAAAATAACACAAAACTGTTCTTGCATTCTGATCCCACAATGCATCCTAATTTGTGAAGTAGGATCATCAGTATAAATTCACAACACAAACGATGGACTAACGTTTGATGACCGTGATCAGGGACTTGTAATAGTCCGAAACGCGTAGGTGGAGAATGCCTGCTGGAAAATAAACACACTTGAAATCAAATAGAAGTGGTGTGCGGCGTCTTCTTGAAAAGAAGCAAACTTGTTCCAAACAATTATAGCGAGGGCGTCCCGACCCTCGCCGCAAGCTCCAGCTAACAGGACGCTCCCCCCGCCCGGAACATTTGCTTGTGATATATATATATATATCCTACTGGCAGTCGCCAGTAGGTAGTTGTAGTTAGGACCTAGTTACCATAGGAAAATCTCAACATTCTATTCCCAATAACTTTGGCGCCAGATGACGAATCTTCGCAAAATTCTCAAAACTCGTGGGGTGCTCCAGTCCGCTCCTATCCTGAAAGTTTCGGGGTAATTCAGCAAGCGGGGGCCGAGAAAAAAGGGGGCTCCAAAACGTATTTTCTCCATGTTATTTTCCAGAGGAAACTTTAGACACTGCTTCAGCCCGAACTGCTGAACGGAATTACACCAAATTTGGCAAAAAGGTAGCCCTTGTTTCAGAAATAACACTTTTTGTTAAATGGTGTAAATCCATTCAGTCGTTTTTTAAATAATAATGGAAAAAGAAATATATATATCTGAGCGGAGCCTAACCACACATCTTATCTTGAGATCTGATTGGCTGTCAGCACTTCATCCAAAAAGTGTTGCCCGCCATCTTGGGACCAATAAACATGATAGTACCTCATTAAAAAGAATTGCAGTTAATAGAAGGTTTTAAGACTTTAGTTACATTATAAATCATTTGTTGATGGTACCATACTCATTGTATGAATTGTGGTGTATTTTAAGGTGATTTTACCATAAGAATAAGCCTTCTGCTGGGATATCATGAATCATGTTTGGGAGAAAACTATTTTCTCATGCTTTTCCCACAGAGGTTTGAAAGGTGATCTATAAGCTAAACTGAGAGCATATTTTCTGTAAATTCACATTATCTTTCTCAGTCATGTGAGAATGAAGTCTGACATTCTCAGTAAAACATGTACATCTAACAAGGGCAGAGACTGTCAGTTGATACCTTTGTGTTCTATTGCAGCTTCCAGAGTGTTCTAAAGAACAACTAGAGCGCTAATAGTCCTACTTATGACAAATGTATTGCACACCTGAAGCCATCTTAATTGGAATAAAGTGATAACTCTTAAAACATTTAATTTAAAAAGGAACAAAATAAGGGGGTTCATTTTGCCATAGAATGTATGATTGGTGCTGCAGAAATAGAAATGAGGGCACATTTTGAGTGACTTCTCAAATCCTCTTCTATTTCATTAAAAGATTCTGACACGCAGACTGAAACATGCACTTTCAGTACCAGCAGCAGACTTCCCTGGTGAGCAGTAGCTTTACTACAGTGATCTCATAAGCATCTAGAGTGCTAACAGTCTGAATTTATGGCAAATGTGTGACACATCTGAATGCCTTCTTGATGGAACCAAAGTAAAAAACTGAAAGTATTCTGTACTGAGGAGACTGCAGTAAATGAGGAAATTAGGAAACATCATAACAAATAAGTCTCACATGATGGCCACCAGAGACAAAAGAGCCCAAATGTAGCACAAATATTATCCAGATGTAGCCACGAATAGCTCAATGACAGAATGTCCCAGAGTGTTCTTAAGAACACCTAGAACGCTTACTGTCTTACTTATGACAAAATTATGGCACACCTGAAGCCATCTTGATTGGAATAAACTGGTAACACTTAAAACATTTAATTTAAAGAGTAACACAACAAGTGGGTTCATTTTGTCGTAGACATTATGATTAGTGCTGAAGAAAGAAAAATTAGGGCACATTTTGAGTGACTCCTCAAATCATCTTCTATTTCATAAAAAATTTCTAACATGCAGACTGAAACATGCACTTTTAATACCAGCAGCAGACTTCCTTGGTGAGCAGTAGATTTACTACAGTGATGTAATGAGCAGCTAGAGTGCTAACATTCAGAATTCATGACAAATGTGTGGCATATCTGAATACCTTCTTGATGGCATCAAAGTAAACAAGCATTAGAAATGCAATCGGGCTCGGATTTATTTGAGTTTGAGCTAATGGCATTGTAAATGCCAATGTATTGTTGCTATGTGTTATGGAGTGTGTTCATGTGGTGTGTACTGCCAGTGATCTCCTTGTGAGTGTGAGAATATTGCACCGTTACTGCCTGTGATGTCCTTCTTGTGAGTGTGAGAAGCTTGCACCTCTGCTGCCTGTGGTCTCCTTGTGAGTGTAAGAAGCTTGCACTGCTGCTGCCTGTGATGTCGTTCTTGTGAGTGGGAGAAGATTGCACCTCAGCTGCCTGTGGTCTCCTTGTGAGTGTAAGAAGCTTGCACAGCTGCTGCCTGTGATGTCC
The DNA here is from genome assembly GCF_964261635.1 of Lissotriton helveticus. Classification (NCBI taxonomy): domain Eukaryota; kingdom Metazoa; phylum Chordata; class Amphibia; order Caudata; family Salamandridae; genus Lissotriton; species Lissotriton helveticus. The sequence continues at coordinate 698,179,287 of NC_136067.1, read as the reverse complement.
TACTCACTACTCTACTGTACTCACTACTCTACTCACTACTCTGCACTCACTACTCACTACTCTACTCACTACTCTACTCACTACTCTGCACTCACTACTCTGCACTCACTACTCACTACTCTACTCACTACTCACTACTCTACTCACTACTCTACTCACTACTCTACTCACTACTCACTACTCTGCACTCACTACTCACTACTCTGCACTCACTACTCACTACTCTACTCACTACTCTCCACTCACTACTCTGCACTCACTACTCACTACTCTAATACTCTACTCACTACTCTACTCACTACTCTACTCACTACTCCAGTCACTACTCTACTCACTACTCACTACTCTGCACTCACTACTCACTACTCTGCACTCACTACTCACTACTCTACTCACTACTCTCCACTCACTACTCTACTCACTACTCACTACTCTAATTTCTACTCACTACTCTACTCACTACTCACTACTCTACTCACTACTCACTACTCTACTCACTACTCACTACTCTACTCACTACTCACTACTCACTTCTCTACTCACTACTCTGCACTCACTACTTTACTCACTACTCTACTCTACTCACCTCACTACTCTACTCACTACTCTACTCACTACTCACTACTCTACTCACTACTCACTACTCTGCACTCACTACTCACTACTCTACTCACTACTCTACTCACTACTCTACTCACTACTCTACTCACTACTCACTACTCTGCACTCACTACTCACTACTGTACTCACTACTCACTACTCTGCTCACTACTCTACTCACTACTCCCTACTCTACTCACTACTCTACTCACTACTCTACTCACTACTCACTACTCACTACTCTACTCACTACTCTACTCACTACTCACTACTCTACTCACTACTCACTACTCTACTCACTACTCTACTCACTACTCACTACTCTACTCACTACTCACTACTCACTACTCTGCACTCACTACTCACTACTCTGCTCACTACTCACTTCTCTACTCACTACTCACTACTCTCCACTCACTACTCTACTTTCTACTCACAAGTTGATATTAAGCCAAGTTAAGTGGCTTAACGCTGCTTTGTAATATACGGAGAATATTACCACCAGACCGGCGCTAAAAGTGACATTCGGGTGGCGATATCCCCCTTGTAAATATGCCACTTGGTATTAATTGTATTGCTGGGTTAGTACCCTATGCTGCCTAGGAATTCACAAAAGGCATCTTGGCACGTGTAAATGGGTTTGGCACTGAATATATATACCCGCCACGAGTGTGAAGAAATGTGCTGTGGTGAATATCTTTAAGGGGTGTTGAGGGGATAGACGAAGGGGTGGTTTGCCTTGTGAGTTTTATGTTTGAAAGCATTCACAAGCTTCAATCCGACTATTTTGAGATCGGGAAACGGTCGGAGTAGCGGGCTGGAGTAACTCCCTTCCGAAAATGGGGAGGGAATGGGTCAACCTTGGAGGCGATGCAGAGAGGAGGGATTTCCATTTAAAAAACAGGAAAGTAAAATATTTACCTTTGCACTTTGGGCATCATTTCCCCAGTGCTGAAGTGTACTTTTTGGGGGCTGTCTTTATTAGTTTTTCTAATGTATGCATCCGCCACAAATACAATTACACGAGACATAACAACATAGCACAGTGTCTCCGCTTGTCATTACAAATGTATAACAATGTAAAAGTTTAGTAATAGTACGGGAGTCATGCGGTATGCAATTTCTCGGTCATATGTGCATCAGTGATCACAACTTACAGCGATGGTTGCGCACGTTTTACAATATTACTTGATATATCTGTTATAACATCAGAAACAATATTCAGCATATTAATAAAAGTAAAAATCGGGGAAAGAGCGATATGAGCAAAATCTCTACCTTATTATAACTCTCGTTCCACCCCTGTCACTGCACGCCCCATTCACTCAGCCCGTTGCAGGGGACTTCAGAATGACATGGGGTCACAATCACAGTGTGGTTACCTTAATTGCACCAGAGGTATCCTTAGTAAATTCGGGTATCACGAGGGTTGGGTACATTGCGTGGGGAAATGTTTAGCTTCTAATCGTGACTGTCTTATAGGAGGAGCTACTCAGTCCTGCCTGCGTGGGGCCCAGTCGAGACGGCAAGCCTCCCGCTGGTCCCCCCTCCCCAAAAAAGCCCTATTCGGCCGTGAGGGCTCTGTGCAAGTCTTGCAACCATTTTGGGATGGAGGGGGGAGGGGCGCAGGCGTGCCTTCCAGCACATAGCTAGCTGCTGACCTTGAGGTAGAATTATGTATTGGAGAAATGGGAGCTGGGGTGATATGTGGCCTGGCATTCCCAGTTATTATTCCTGCAATCCTGCACAAGGAGTAGATTTTCAACATAATAGAAATTATAATATAATATAATAGAAGTTTGAAATTCCAAAAAGTAGTCATCTGCACCCATTCTCAGTACTTTAACATGTACAGATATTTTATTTGTGTGTGACTTGCCCTCATAATGTATACAACCAATGACCAGAGGTAAAAAAAAGCTTCTGCTAATGCATACAACGCAAAAAACAATAATACTAACATAAAATGTAGTTGACAAAAAAACGCTAATGATACGAATATTTAACCCAACAACACGAAAACAGGACACTGTTGTTGCAAAATAACACAAAGTCAAAACATCTGTAGAAGAAGCTGCAATTCGAAACAGAAGACAGCCAGACTAGAACTGAACTAAAATCTAAGGTTAAAATCTCATTTCCATCTGCCTTCAATTACCGGCACCTCTGACAGCTGGTAATTGAGGATTTATGTATTCTTCTGCGCGTGTTTCTTAAAAAGTATTGTGACTGCCCTTGAAGCTACAGGAAACTTCTTTCAATTAACTCCGCCGTGAACGCGGCACTCTGACAGCTCCTGCAATGGTGAACGCGCTCCCACCATCTGCATTGCATTACAAGGGCACTCTGACAGCTCCTAATTAAGATTAATAAGTCTGCCGGGCACGTAACCGCACACTTTATGCCATGAAACTGAAATAAATGACGGTCGAAAAGTAAATATAGCCTATCACGTCAAGGCTACTAAATAGACAGCACAGCGAAGACGAATCACTAGGCAGATGCCAGAAAAAACGCGGCGCGCACTAAAGAATGTGCCAGCAGGACCCCTTTCAGAATTCTTTTTTTTTTCGAACACATAAGAGCTCGGAAGCTCCGCCCCCCACTTCTTGGTGGCGTAGGCCCGAGCCCTAAAAACTGAAAGCATTGCCTACTGAGGAGACTGCAGTAAATGAGGAAATTAGGAAACTTCATACCAAATACATCTCCCAAGATGGCCACCAGAGACAAAAGATCCCAAATGTAGCACAAATATCACCCAGATGTAGCCCACATGTAGCCCAATGACAGAAGTGTGCAAAACACTTTTTATTTTTTGTATTTTTGCAGTTTTATATAGTGCAAACTTGTCAGGTATTGGAGTGCTTTAAATGAGCATTGGTTACATCACATAAGAACACATTCATTTTGGGTGTAGACATGGGGAGATTAAGTTATTTGACCAGAATCACAGAATGTCCAGCTGAAGCAGAAACTCCAACCTGGTTCCCCAGTTGCAAAGCCTTCAGCTCTGGAAGTAACACCACATCCTCTCCCTTAAGTGCAATATTTAATCAAGTGGTCAACTAGATAAAAAAAATATAAGATACCAAATAATTTAAAAGTGCTTTGTCGCTATTTGAAAACTCGAAAAATATGTCCTCATTTTAGTTTTTTAGAGCACTAACCATAATTTTGATGCAAAGAAGACCCTCTCATATATGTATTTTCTAAAGGAAATGCTCTAGGTATTACAGTTTTGATTACATCAAGATGACGTCAGGCGTTCCACACTTTTGTAATAAATATAGAATGCTAGCAATCTGGTTGTTCATTAGGATACTTTTGAGAGGCAGAGACCAGGGGCATGGACTCTGAAAATTGAAAGCAGGTAGGAGGGTGCAGAGGCAACAATTTGACCACACTGGGCAGGCCGGAAGGGCAGTGGCAGCACAACAGACAATGGAGGGCAGTGGAAAGAGGGGCAGGGGCAACAAACCAACAGTACAGGACTGGCAAGAGAGGCTGTTGCAATATAATAGACCATTGTGGGCAGAATGAAGAGGCAGTAGTAGTACAACCATACATGCCAACAGACCCGATTCAGCTAGGAAACGTCCAATATTTTTAAGGGCTTTATTTGATCTGTCTCCTGTCTACAATCTCCTCTTTTTCAATATAAGTCAAAGGGGAAAATCAATAACCCAATTTTTTTCACAATCTCCCTCTTACCAAGTTCAAAATGTTAGAAAGTGTGGTACATTGGATCATGGAAGGCAGGAGGAATTGGGGTAGGGACATGGACTCGGATACAGAGGACAGGAGGGACATGGAGAGGTGCACCCAACTGACCCTACAGAGCAGGCATCAGGGTTTGCAGCAGCACAATGCACCACACAGGGCATTAGGGACGGGAGTGCAGCACAACAATCTATAGAAAGCAATAGGGAAGGGACAGGACCATGCACATGGACAACAGAGAACAGAGGGGAAACAGGCAATGGTAGCTAGCTGATCATAATGAACAGAGAGGAGAGAAAGCTGTAGCATAACAGACCATAAAGGGCAGGAGGGACGGATCAGGGGCATTACAATGGAGCAGACAAGCCAGGAGGGAGGGAATAAGGGTCTGCATATGGAAACAGAGGGCTGGGGTCAAGGGGGCAGGAGCAGCAAGATGGCCATGGAGGTCAGGCAGGATGGGCACTAGAAGCAAGACACACCATGGAGAGCAACAGTGAGACTGTAACGGCATACACACAGACCATGAAGGGAAGGTGGGAGGGCATCAGGGGCAGCTAGCTGACTACACAGGCAAGGTAGGAGGGGCCGTGGCAGCACAGAAGACCATGCATGGCAAGTGGGAGGACTAGTGGCAGCACAATGGCTATGATGGGCAAGAAGGATGGTGCAGGGGCATGCACAAAGGACCATGAAGGATAGAAGGGAAGGTCAGGACCTGGGCACAGACAAGAGAGTTCAGGGGAAGGGGCCTCACAACAGACCACGTGGGGCAGGCAGGAGGAGCAGTTGCAGCACAACAGACCAGGGAGGGCAGAAGGGTGTGGCAGTAAAATTGACCATGGAGGACAGGAGGAAGGGGATAGGGGCATGAAATGTGGACAGGCAGGGTGGAGGTGACAGGGGCAGGTTATAGTCATCTGACAAAACTAGGCAGCTGGGAGGGGAGTGGCAGCTCAACAGAACACTCAGAGGAGATAGGAGTGGCAGGTCCATGAAACATGGTGGGCAAAAAGGATGGAGCAGGGGCATGCACACAGACATCGGAGGGCAGGGGGAAGGAGAATAGGGGCATAGAATTGGGCAATGGAGGACAGGAGGAGTGGACTGGTACATCATGCTTAATGGAGGGCAGCGGCAGCTCATCAGACCATGCATGACAGGTGGGAGGATGCTATTCCATGGATTCAGACAACAGATGATAGGGAGGAGGAAGATGGGGCAGCAAGCTGACTGTTCAGAGAAGGGAAGGCCAGTGGCAGAACAACGGTCACACAGGGCTGTAATAAGGGACCAGGGACATGGACTTGGACAATGGATGGCTAGAAGGACGGAAGGCAGGAGCAGCAAGCTTGGGTGGGGGCAGCACAATGCCAGGCCCTGCTTCCAAACCCCCCACCATTCATTGTGATATGCATCTTACTTAACGTTTAAAAAAAAAAACTAGAAATTTGCTGCAAAAAAACAAAGATTACAGGGACGGTATAGTTAGACTCGGATTTCACTCATACAAAACCAGTGAAATTCAGCAGTTATAGTTACCTGAGCTAACTATAACTTATGCCCTCGCAATGTACTGCTAATGACCTCAGACATTACATCATTCATGATATGGTCAGTTACATCACTCATGACATCACTCATGACATCTCAAATGAGCTGTGAATGGAATGGAACTATAATCACTAGAACTTTATTTAGGGATAGTGGAGCTATATTAACACCCCTTTTTTTCTTTTCTTCCGTGTAAGAACCATTATAATTCGCAACGTGCCCAGATTAATATGGCTGATAGCCTTTCAATTTAAAGTAATGTGCAGTCCATTGTTTATGTTGATGTTTGTAATCCTAAGTATGTTTATTATGAATAAGTCTCGTTGACGAACATACAGGTATGGCGGTCACGGAGCAAGATATGCTGAAGTGACATTGTGTGCATATTAACACTTGTTTTCTTTATTGTATTAATTCCAGAATGTTCACATCGGGACCAGGTCAATATGGACGCCAGTAGTCCTTTGTTAATATTGGCAACTGGAGGCATTTGTACATTTAAATAAGGATACTACAATGACGTCTTGTATCCTTATCAACCTTCGGAAGAGCCGAAATGCCTGGATCACATCCTTTGCAGATTAAATACTTCCAAACTGCAAACTGAGTGCTGATTCCTTCCTTGTAGGAGTGAGAGCAGATTAAATACATATATATAAAATTCACTGAAAAAAACACAGGTTTCAGGGACATTATAGTTAGAAATTAGCATTAAAAAAACTCAGAAATTCACTTAAAGAACCACAGGTTTCATGGACGTCATAGTAAGTTGGACATTTCACTGCACAAAACAAGAGAAATTCAGCCATTATAATTAGTTTTGCTAACAATAACTCACGCCCCCCCAATACATTGCTGATGACTTCACATATTACATCACTCATTACATGGTCAGTGACATCACTGATGACATCAATGATGACATCTCAAATGACATCATCCACGTGACCATCTGATGCACCTCCTCACACCCTAAATTACAGACTACCATTCTGGAAACCATAGACACACCAATACTAGTAAAGCTACAATATTCTGTGCACTAAGCATGCAGACCTCTATTCAGCTATATATAGCATTGATACAGTCTTTTAAATACTCAGTTAGTACCTATGCAGTCTAGGAATCCTTCTGTCTGTCCCATGCACTTGTCCATTCACCCATCCAGCACTATGTACGTATCCTATCACTCTGCCAATACCTAAGCACTTATAAAGTACTGAAATTACTCCAGTTATTAGTCATATACTTAAGGAATGGCCTAGCCACTAACCCAAGTACAGGTACAATATGCAGATCTCTAACTAGCTACATACTATTAATACGCTCTTCTAAATACCCAGTTAATACCTATGCAGTGTTGGAATCCTTCTGTCTGTACCATGTATTTCTCCAATCACCCATCTAGCACTATCTACATATCCTATCACTTCGTCAATACCTAAGCACTTATAAATTCAACATGTACTCTCTTTGCAGCACTGCAATTATTCTAGTTACTAGTCATGTACCTAAGGAATGGCCTAGCCAGAAAAACTAGTACAGCTACAATATTCTGTGCACTATGCATTCAGACCTCTATTCAGCTACATAGCATTGATACAGTCTTTTAAATACTCAGTTAGTACCTATACGGTCTAGGAATCCTTCTGTCCCATGCAGTTCTCCATTAATCCATTCAGCACTATCTACATATCCTATCACTTCACCAATACCTAAGCACTTATAAATTGAGCATGCACTCTCTTTGCAGCACAGAAATTACTCCAGTTATTAGTTATATACTTAAAGAATGGCCTAGCCACTAATACAAGTGTAGGTACAATATTTTGTACACTATGCATGCAGACCTTTAACCAGCTACATACTATTGATACGCTCTTCTAAATATCCAGTTGGTACCTATGCAGTGTAGGAATACTCCTGTCTATCCCATGCATTTCTCCAATCACCTAAGGAATGGCCTGGCCAGTAAAACTAGTACAGCTACAATAGTCTAGGCACTATGCATGCAGACCTCAAATCAGCTACATAGCATTGATACAGTCTTTTAAATACTCAGTTAGTACCTATGCAGTCTCGGAATCCTTCTGTCTGCCCCATGCAGTTTTCCATTCAACCATCCAGCACTATCCTATCACTCTGCCAATACCTAAGCACTAATACATTTAGCATGCACTCTCTTTGCAGCACTGAAATGACTCCAGTTATTAGTCATATACTTAAGGAATGGCCTAGCCACTAACAGAAGTGCAGATACAATATTTTGTACACTATGCATGCAGACCTCTAACCAGCTACATACTATTGATACGCTCTTCTAAATACCCAGTTAGTACCTATGCAGTCTAGGAATCCTTCTGTCTGTCCCATGCACTTCTCCATTCACCCATCCACTATCTACGTATCCTATCACTCCACCAATACCTAAGCACTTATAAATTCAGCACGCACTTTCTTGGCAACACTGAAATCACTCCAGTTATTAGTCGTATACTTAAGGAATGGCGTAGTCACTAACACAAGTGCAGGTACAATGGGGCATATTATCAAGGACTGGTGTTAAAATTATCGCCGTTTTATCAGCAGGAAACTGCCGATAAAACGGCGATAATGGGCTTGATAATACGCCCTTGTTAATTCCCATAGAAGCCCATGTTAACATCAGAACATGGGCTTCTATGGGAATTAACAAGGGCGTATTATCAAGCCCTATATCACCGTTTTAACACCGGTCCTTGATAATATGCCCCAATATTTTGTACACTATGCATATGCATGCACATCTCTAACCAGCTACAAACTATTGATGCGCTCTTCTAAATACTCAGTAAGTACCTATGCCGTGTAGGAATCCTCCTGTCTGTCCCATGCATTTCTCCAATCACCCATCCAGCACTATCAACTTATCCTATTACTCCACCATTACCTAAGCACTTATAAATTCACTATACACTCTGTTTGTAATACTGTAATTATTCTAGTTACTAGTCATGAACTTATGGAATGGACTAGCTACTAACACAAGTACAGCTATAATATTTTGTGCACTATCCAAGCAGACCTCTAACTAGCTACATACTATTGATACACTCTTCTAAAGAACCAGTTAGTATTCATGCAGTGTAGGAATCGTCCAGTCTGTCCCATGCACTTCTTTAATCACTTATCTACCACTATCTACTTATCCTATCACTCCACCAATAAGTAAGCACTTATAAATTAAGCGTTCACTCTGCTTGCAGCGGTGTCTTCATTCCAGTTACTAGTGGTATTCTTATAAAATGACCTAGACACCAACACAAGTACATATAAAGTATTCTGTGCATATTCCCTACAAATCTCTAAGCAGATACATACTATTGGTCCACTCCATTAAATACTAAAGTAGTACCCATGCAGCGTAGGATACCTCCTGTCAGTCTCATGCAATTCTTCAATCACCGATCCAGCACTATGTTCTTATTGTATCAGTCTGCCAATACCTAAGCACTTATGGGACAGATTTAAAAGCACCCTGCGCCACCAGTACGTCACTGTTTGTAATGTAGTGATGGTGCCAGGCACTCCTTCATATTTACAAGGAGACAGAGGAAAAGCCACCCTGCGTGGTTTTTCCTCTCTTTGTAAATACGACCCCTTCATACACAGAACTGTGCATTGAAGGGGCATTCCATAGGTGTTGCTGTGGGTGTTCCCATGCAACACTCATAGAACAAGACACATCTCCAGATTTATGAGAAATCGTAAATCTGGAGATGTGTGTGAATGCTGCGCCATCCTAGAGTTGGTGTAGCAAGGCGCAACGAGGAGAATTGTTTTCATTTCTCCTCATTTTTTTTTCCTCTTTCAATGCATGCTGCATTCCACAGCATACATTGAAAGAGGAAAATGCCTTTGCTGATTGTTTTTGTGCAGGAAGATGACCCTTTCAGCACAAAAACAATCTCCGCACGACACAGACATCCTTGCACTATGGTGCAAGGGTGCCTGTGTCACCGCATGGCTGCAGTTTGTGAAGTAGTGCAGAGGGAAGCACAGAGTTGCAAAATATTCATGTACATATGTCACATCCCTGTGCTTCGGAAGTGTCACAGTGCAGTGCAGCTAAAGAGCTTGCATTGTCACGCTGCAGTACTTCCTCATAAATCTTCACCTATAAATTCACCATACACTACTAATGCATTCTTTCAGTCAATCATGCTTTATACATATATTCAACCAAACTTTCACACATTACCTTGCAGTTATAGTTCTTTCTTTAACCAGATAAGGTAGTTCTGATAAGAACTTTTTTTCTATTGTATATTTTTTAATTTTTTTGAACAATTTTGTATTTGTTTGGTGTTTTTTCAAAAAATTAACAAAAAAACAAACAAATAAAACAGGAAACTTTTGCAATTACTTATCATTCCAAAGATGGTTGCGTTACGCAGCACAAACTGCATCCACCGACTGCTCATCGAAGCATATAAGTTTCTTACACTTCATGCAGTATTGCTCGAGAAAGGCGAATTCTGGCCTAATGTCCATTGCAGGTGTTCCTGAGGAGACGAGCAAGCTTGAGAGGATGTGTGATCCGGAGATGCTTGTACATAGAAGCAGTGCCACAAGAGTATTTTTTTCACTGCCTCTTGACAGGACTCAGTCACAAATTATGCACGTCACTTTTCTCGCATTTACTTTCTTCTCTCCAGGTGGAAAAGTGAACTATTTCCACACGACAGATTCTGGCCTCTGTGGACATGGTGCCTCCTGCAAGAATTATTCTTCAGAAGATACTTCCTCCTGCTGCTGCTGCTGTCCAGATGCCATTTTGTTTGATATTTTTTGAAAAACACCAAAAAAACAAGCAAAAAGGGTTCTTGTAGGAAAAGAGATGTCTCTCTAAAGATGCTACAACAAGAATGATTAAAATGGTGGTGTCCTTCAATAGTTGGAGTGGGAAATGTAATGAACCAATGAAATCTTTTTTTTTGGGGCACATGGGATCTGAGCATTCTGCGCTCACGAAGCACGCACCCGAAGTTTATTATAGGTACTAATATATTATTTTTATGAATACCTTAGATAATCTCTTGCCCTAATATGTATATGAAAGACACATACATATCATGTTAGAACATAATTTTTTTTTGCAGGAGTCGCGCACCTAGCGCGCCCCAGCACGTATATGACCTCACGCAGGACCTGCCACCACGCAAGCATTTCGTACCGTAATGCTTATGTGTAGGAATCGCAGACTGGTCGCATACCAATCGTGCACATCACATAATATTAAATGTATAATATGTAACTGAAAAACACGTAGCCGTCACACACCGTACCCGGATCCTTCACGACTTTTCTAAAATGGAGGCTAGAATCCAAGCACCCACCGTGATGTGTACGCTTTGGGTGCGTGACTCTGAAAAAAAAATTTTTTTTTTGAAGAAAATACAAAATAAAACAAAAAAATGAGGCAATATTTCATTTTTAATTTTTTTTAAAAAATTTGCAATTTTCAGAAAAATATATAATGTTATTTAATGTATAAAATATTTATAAATGTACAGTTAAAAAACTGTAGAAAACCAGTACAAAAAAATAAGTATAACTACTATTACTCTTAAAAATTTGCATTGAAAAAACCTTTGTAATTCACTGAAAAAACCATAGGTTTCAGAGACGTTATAGTTAGAAATTAGCATTTAAAAAAGCTTTGAAATTCACTGAAATAACCATAGGTTTCAGAGACGTTATAGTTAGAAGTTAGCATTTAAAAAACCTTAGAAATTCACAGAAAAAAACATAGGTTTCAGGGGTGTCATTTGAGATGCCATCAGTGATGTCATCAGTGATGTCACTGACCATGTCATGAATAATGTAATATGGGTCATCATCAGCAGCGCATTGCGGGCATGCGAGTTATAGTTAGCAGAAATTACAAAATAGAAGGGGGTTCCCCGGGGGGGCTTTTTGGATACTGGCAGGAAAAAGGGGGAATAACAGCAAAACAGAAAGGGGAAACCCTGCCAGGGTCAGTTTTAAGGTCCCACTGGGGGATCCTTATATAAGAACGAGAGGTGACCGAAGTTTACATATCAGGGACAACATGGAATGATATAGATCCATACAATTCTCTAGGAAAAATAAATATGTTTTATTAGCAATTCAGAATAAATTTTAACTGTACAAAATGTCATAAGGATTAATACATCTCAAACAATTCTTGGTATTCCACTCACTCCCACAGGCATCCACAGCATATGTTCACATTCATAACCTCAAACATCACAATATAGACACATTCATACAGGGACCAGGGGGTAGATGCATAGCAGTCCAGGAAAAGGTATTTTAATGGACTCTGGGACTGGAGCTATAACATGGAGGCAAAATGCACTGGATAGGGTGAAAGAGCTGGTGCTGCAATGGTGCCATCCAAGTAAGTCATAGTTAGCAGAAATGTCAAGCTAACTATAACACCACTGAAACCTATGTTTTTTCTGTGAATTTCAAAGCTTTTTTAAATGCTAATTTCTAGCTATAACGTGATGTTATAGACATAAAGAAAACACTTAAGGCAAATCCATATAGCGTAGTTGGTATACCCACATGATCACATTTCAGAATAAATTTTGTACGTTATTTTGAAATGCTTGAATGCACACCGTGCTATTAAGAGTGAGTCAATACATTTATACATGACTCCAACTGAAGCATTAAACTGATTTGACAATAAAATCAGTAATGGAATACATATATAAATATACATAAATATATAAATATGATAATATTTAAATAAATAGCAATTTCATATATATAAAAACAATAATTACAAAATTGTTTTTCATCAGTTCACTTATATACCATCAAACCAAGATAGCAGAATAAATTCCTATATCCTATTGATCCCATGAGGGTATCAGTTATGGATGTGCAAAACATAGCATAATGTGCAAAAAGTTCACCAGGGTCCTAGGGCTACGAATGGTATAGCTATAAAGTGCTATAAATACAGTACCTAGAAATAGTGCAAAATGTTCAGATAATATAGTCATAAGTGTGGAAGATTAAAAGTTATACATATTAAAAAGTGTATATGTGTAATAAAGTGTAATATTAAAAAACAGATCCATGGAAGAACGGGACAATTAAATTGCAGTGGATGAATATTTGAATTTTTACTTTTTCACATTGCTCTACTTGAATAGATTGAGTTTTAGTAGGACCTATTAAAGAAAGTTGTCGAAATGCTCCGTATTATTTAGCCCTCTGGGGTGCTTACTGTCCAGTTCAAGAATGAATTTGGACTCCAATTTTCTTAATGCCTTCTCCCTGTTGCACCTCTTAAATACTCTGGGATTGCAGCAATCACGAAGTACTGCAGGCATTTCAGGTTATTACCATGCACTGCTTTAAAGTGCCTGGCTACTGGGTACGTCGTGTCGTTGTTGACAATAGCTCTCAGATGCTGGAGAATTCTGACATGCACCTGTAGCTTCGTGATGCCCACATATTGGAGGCCACAGGTACATGTCAGAACATACACGGCGTACTCAGTTTTGCAATTGTATGAGCCATGGATTTAATTCTCATTAGGGCTGCACGGAGTTTTATATTTGATTGCCGAGGTACCATATTTACAGGCCCTGCATGATGTGCATTTAAGAAATCCTTCTCTGGGCTTAAGCCACATGGTTTTGATGTTTTTGACATTTGCAGGATTGTTGCGCACTATTTGGGATCTCATAGAGATTCCTCTACGGTATGTGATAGCAGGAATCTTAGGCATTTCTGGAGCTATGACAGCATCCGTCAAAATTATAGGCCAATTGCCGTTGATGATAGATCTTATTTGGCCGTGTTGTTTGTTAAACGTGAGAACAAGCCTAGGTGTATTGTTAGCATCTGTAGGCTCTGTGATGACAACAGGGGGGTCTAAAAGAGTTTCCCTGGATCTCATGTTGACTTTGGTTAGTGCTTTGCTAAGAGTAGATATTTTGTATCCTCTTTTACGGAATCTCTCAAGTGCTGCCCTTGTGCATATCTCTTGTTGTTCTACGGTGCTACACATATGCTTGATTCTAAGCAGTTCACTGTAAGGTATGCTTTGAATTAGGTGTTGGGGGTGGGCACTCGTCGCATGTAGCGTTGAGTTGCCAGCTGTTGTTTTTCTGTGAAGCGTGGTATTAATTTTCCCTGCTTCTACATACACTTTGACATCAAGAAACTCCACCTCCTGACTACTTAGTTGTGAGGTGAATTTTAGATTGACCTGATTGTCATTGAGATCCTTAATAAACATTTTTGCACTATCATCATTACCACACCACACTATGAAAACATCATCAATAAATCGTAGCCAACATTTGACATGATTGTTGTACCTCTCCAAATGTGCCATTTTGAGAACCTGCTCCTCCCACCAGCCTACCATGAAACAGGCATAGCTGGGGGAGAAGCAGGATCCCGTTGCCACTCCCCTCTCTTGTTTGTACAGTTGTGTGCCGAACATGAAGTTATTATTGTTTAGACACCATTCAATACTTTTCATTAAGATTTTGTTGTGCTCATAGCACTCCACTGGTTTGTTGTTAAGGAAGTGCTTGGTTGCCTGGAGCCCCACATCATGTTCAATACATGTGTATAAAGATTCGATGTCCAAAGTATTAATTTCATGCTGGCATCCCACTCAATGTTTCTAATTTTCTTTAAGAAGTCTCCCGTGTCTTTGACATAATTTGGAAGGTCTTTAACCAAGTCCTGTAGGCAATAGTCGAGGTATTGTGATAGATGTTCTCCAACACTATCAATTGCTGCTATGACTGGTCGACCTGGAATAGGGCTGACTTCTTTGTGGGTCTTTGGCACAAAATAGATAGAGGGAATGGTTGGGTTGGTATTCCATAAAAAATCAAATTCTTCTTTTGAAATCATACTGTCACGTTTGAATTGTTGTAAATGTTTTCTTAGTGTCTCAGTGGCATTGTTATATATTTTTTGATGTTTGTCTTTTCGTAGCATGCTCTGTCTGAAAGTTGTCTGTGCGCCTCTTTTAAGTAATCACTTTTTGCCCAGAGGACAATGTTGCCTCCCTTGTCAGATGGATTGACAATTACTTCCCTGTTTTTGCCGAGTCTGTCCATCAGTTTGGCATATTCCATCTCATTTTGTGGCATACCTTTTGTTGTTTGTGGTTTAGGCGATAATATAATTGTTTGATGTCATCTGTTACCCTTTCATGGTAGACATCTATCGTGTCTTTAGGCATCTGCGGCACAAAGGTGGATTTTGTTTTAAAGGGACTGCTTCCTGCTCCTTTTAGTACTATTGCTGCTTGTTGCAGTTGTAATTGAGTTGACATTTCTGGGTCATGTTCATCAATGTCTGACATCATTGATTGGACTGCTACAAGTAACGGTACATCTGTGACTAACAGCTTGCCTTTACTAGATTGATTTGCAGTCATAGTTACTTGCTTGTTCGCTAAACCATTTTTCACAGTAAAGAATTTAATTAGTTTTAGTTTGCGAATATAGTTAAAGATGTCTATTCTGGTTTGAGTGTACTTGAAATTGTTTGACTGGCAGTATGATAGACCTAACTTGAGGATTTGTTGTTCCTTTGCACGGAGTTCCATGTTGATCAAGTTTATGATTGTTTTGTCTTCATCATTCCTTATTTCTTGCGCCAATATCCTCTTTTTGGCTTTGAGTTTTTTTTTGCTCCTTTCTCTTCTTTTGAAGTTTCTATTTTTGATTGAGGCTGTGTTGTTTTCCGGGGTCTTAAGGTGTTGCGCCGGTCCTCCACCAAAAAACTCAATTTCTTCGCCTAAATCCATCCTTCTGGTTTCCACATTTTCCTCAAGCTGGCTTCTATTGCTGTCAGTTGAGCTTATCCCGCTGTAAGTGGAGTCTGTATCTGAACTGACCTCTCTCGAGCATCCTGCTGATGGAGGTCTTTGTTGTGTGTTTTCTTGTACTTTTTTCGTTGTAGGGTTGGATTTAAGTTCTTTTGCGGTATCGTATTTTTGCACAAATGTATATATTCTGTCCTACTCATAATCAGCCACGTCTCTAGCAAATTTATAGACCTTTCCTTGTTTGATTTTCTCTTCTTGTTTTGCCAAACGTTCTTGTATCTCTTTGCCTGTCTTGGTAATTAGGTCATTGGGTTCCAATTTGCTTAATTCTATGTTGATGCTATCAATGTCAGCCAATAATTCGTTCTGTCCGATTCTGCATACTTAATTAGTATACGTATGAGATTCATAGAGGCTTCCAGATTGCTCGTGCCCCACTCCCTCAGCATATTTGGGTCCGGGTCTTCACAGCTGGGAGCTAGAAGAATACGTAGCCCACGAGGCACCCTACCAGCTTCATCATATTTGCTCAGCGATTTTCTTTCCCACCATTTGGTGACTTCTGCCCTCATGCATTTTTCTAATCGTTTCAGCAATGTTTTGGCATTATCATCTACTTGTACATTCATGCTGTTAGTGTCAATCTTTTCCCGTGTTATTACTTTTGGCAAATTGTTGAATAAGTCATCTGCCGCTGACATGGTGGCTGTATAGAATGTTTGAAAGCTTGCTCCAATCGTGAGCTTGCTACACCTGCCCACACCTATCCACCGAGCAAGTTAGTACCCGGACAAGTACCGCCATGTGTGCGTAAACTGGAGAGCCCTCCGACCCTGCCACAGTTTGCACCCGCTCGGTTCTGTTCCTTCGACTTTTGCTCGGGGGCTGCCGCTGAAGAAATCCTTTCAGGATACAATGCAAAATGTGGTTGTAGGCGGCTGCCTCTTCCGGGTAGGGGGTCTGTTGGGCCGAATCAACCGCTTTTCCGCGGGATAATAATCTGCTCGTGTTATCCCAGTTACTCTCCTGAACTCCAGCTGGAAATGCCGAAAAAACGTGATTTATTCAGTAATATATATATATATATATATATATATATATATATATATATATCCACTGCCACATTCCCTTCCAACGAAAAGAACTGAGCCCACGCGGGTACCAGGATCAATTTGCTTTTATTGCGAACACAGAGGGCATGACGCGTTTCGTCTTTGCAGACTTCATCAGATGCCGCTTAAATCAGGTGTTCGTTGCAGTCCACATCTTAAATCAGAGAGCCCTTCTATGATAGGTCGGAGCACTCTGGCAGGCAAAGGGGGATATTTTAAAAACCCGGCAATCAGAGTTTAACCTGAAGCAGTCCATCAGCGTCAGTACTCCCCAAGTGGGCGGGGACTGCTTCCTCCACTCGTTCCCTGCGATGTTTGTGTGGAAAATCAAAGCGGCAATCCTGGACCTTCACCCAACCGCAAAACCAATATTGCACCGCGCAATTCAAACTTAGGTAAGTGTCACTCACACATGAAGTCACGCTGTAGTGCATGAGCCACTTTAGTGGTCTGATGATCTGTGATGACCCTCGATCACCACCATTTTGTACTGATTTTAGTGTGCTATGTTACTTTAGCCTTCATGTAGGATGGTCTTGCATTACAATAATCTTGCCAAAGAATAGAAGGTGTGGGATGTCGAGGTGCAGAGTTGTTGGTGATGGTGCACACATGTGCTCCATAGTGGATACTGAGGGATTAAGTGCATAGTGTTATGTGAGTTAGGTGAATTATGACTTTAGCCTATTGGCTTTGACAGGGTATAATATCATTCTGCTTTCCAAGTAGTAGAGGCCTATGCTTGAGCAACTCCATATTCTAAACTGCAGCCATCTTCTGAGCCTCTGTAGGTGAGAGGTGATATTTGAGATTACATGTGTTGTTCACCGGCAGTGAACCAGAGCAGACCAGTTCTTATCAGGAGGAATGTGCCTTCTTCGCATTGGCGCCATAACAAAATGCTTGGCCAGCTGCTGTTGGGTGCCTGGTGTGGAAGGGTACAGGAATCTTGTGAGAAAGGTAGGCGGGTTCTTCCAGAAGCTTCGATAGAGGATAGTGTTCTATATTAGAGAAAGGGGGTCCGAGAGAGAGAGAGAGAGTTTCTGAGAGACAGAGAGCTGAGATGCTGAGAGCTGGAGAGATGCTGAGATGCTGGTCTGGTGTTTTGGCGGTCTTATGATACATCACGGTGCAGACGTGCAGACGTGTGTGTGCCACAGAGAGTCCGGACACAACCAGAGTGAGGGAAAGAGAGACGGACCCTTCTTCAGATGACAAGACGCCTAAGATTATGGTGAGGTGTTCGATGTATATCTAACTTTATCTAACTATGCTTTTATTTTCAGGCTCTATGTATATCTATGTGCTGATGATTGCTGCTAATGTGTAATTTCTTTCTTTTGTCATCCTATTATCATGTAATAAAGAAACCCTAGAGCATATCATTTGTTGGTATTCCTTGTGAGGGAAGGTTGAGACCCCTTTTTTACCAAGTACTTACAGAGGGATGGGCGATTCCCCTCTAATGGGTAATTGTTGATACGGAAGGGAAAATGCCTCCCATCAGGGATGTCTAAATTACATTGCTAGGAGGAGCATGCGCTGTGTACCCTCTTAGATTAGGAGGTGTTGTGAATTTCTGCGTACCCTCTTGGATTGGGAGGTGTTGTGACTTGTTGTTATTTGCGAGCTCCTCAGCAATGGTCTTATATGTTGTCAGTGTTTATTCCTTTCTTGGGTAAGTATTGTGAAATGTGGTGTCTTTCTGTAACCTGAGAAAGGGTGTGGTAAGTAATGACCTGGTGACTGACAGAAGCACCAAAACATACAGAGAAACACGTCATTACACACGCTTCATTGCTGGCATCGGTACAGTCTTTGGCAATGCGGCGGTCCAGAAGTACCCCAGTCCATGAGGGAAAACCAAACAGAACGCCACATAAACTGCTGGACAACTTGCGAGGTGGGGGCTCCAAGTGCGCTGCGGCCGCACACTAATATCCACTGCCACATTCCCTTCCAACGAAAAGAACTGAGCCCACGCGGGTACCAGGATCAATTTGCTTTTATGGCGAACACAGAGGGCATGACGCTTTTTGTCTTTGCAAACTTCATCAGATGCCGCTTAAATCAGGTGTTCGTTGTTGGAAGGGAATGTGGCAGTGGATATTAGTGTGCGGCCACAGCGCACTTGGAGCCCCCACCTCGCAAGTTGTCCAGCAGTTTATGTGGCGTTCGGTTTGGTTTTCCCTCATGGACTGGGGTACTGCTGGACTGCCGCATTGCCAAAGACTGTACCGATGCCAGCAATGGAGCGTGACTTCACGTGTGAGTGACAGTTACCTAAGTTTGAATTCCGCTGTGCAATATTGGTTTTGCGGTGGGGTGAAGGTCCAGGATTGCCGCTTTGATTTTCCACACAAACATCGCAGGGAACGAGTGGAGAAAGCAGTCCCCGCCCACTTGGGGAGGACTGACGCTGATGGACTGCTTCAGGTGAAACTCGGATTGCCGGGTTTTGGAAATATCCCCCTTTGCCTGCCAGAGTGCTCCGACCTATCATAGAAGGGATCTCTGATTTAAGATGTGGACTGCAACGAACACCTGATTTAAGTGGCATCTGATGAAGTCTGCAAAGACGAAACGCGTCATGCCCTCTGTGTTCGCAATAAAAGCAAATTGATCCTGGTACCCGCGTGGGCTCAGTTCTTTTCGTTGGAAGGGAATGTGACAGTGGATATATATATATATATATATATATATATATATATATATATCCAAGCTCCAAAACATCCAAGGGTTTTAACCCATTAAGAAAGTAGCACTCTCAGGGGTAGTTCCACCAAAGATTTTATTTAGGGAACATTCGTTGCTGTAATGTTCCCTAAATAAAATCTTTGGTGGAACTACCCCTGAGAGTGCTACTTTCTTAATGGGTTAAAACCCTTGGATGTTTTGGAGCTTGGACATTATTAACGGGCACACCCCCGTTCGTTGTGCACCCGCTCACGTGTGCTACCGGCTGGTGTTTGGAGCAGAGGAATATATATATATATATATATATAATACGCTTTCTCTCATGTCATCCAAATGAAAGCCAATCGGCACTCCGTAGGTTAGTTATCTGGCATATTTATGTCAAAACCTCCAACGTGTTTCGACCGTTACCACACAGCCTTGTTCACGATGCCTGAGCCACATATGAAGTATATATATTTTATTTTTTTACTGAAAAAATCAAAGGATAAAGTAATATTGAAGTTAGGTGAATTTGTAAATGATAACATTAACATGTTAAACAAAAGAAAACCACAGAAATCACCAGTTATAGTTAGCAGAGCTAACTATAAGTTTTCACACCTGCCATGCACTGCTTATGACCAGCATCAGTATTACAAGGATGCAGGAGTTTATCAGCTTTTGAGTCATCATCGTTTGTGGGCCCATAGTCCTTATCATCCATGACAAAGGCATCCTACTCTGAGGCAAAAATGTCCTGTAAATGGCAAACCATTGGGTCCTGGGAAGAGGGTCGCGTAGTGATTCATCCTTGAGGTTAGCCCTTACTTTTTCCCTTGCTACACAGATGATGCCTTAGCCTACGACCTCCATGGCCAGTGCTGGAGCCATCTCTTTGGTCAGCACTCCATCAAGTTGTGGGTCTGCACTAAGGTGGCAATGCCTTGGCTTCAATGTGACAGTTCATTATCAAGGATGCCCTGTATGGAGTTGCCTATGCTTGTCTGCTGTGTGTACATGCTTTGCAGGAAGGACACAAGAATGCTGGTGGCATCATCACATCAAGAGTAAAGCACAGCAGTGCTTGCCACTCACACTCTTTCTCCGCTGCAGGTGGTCAGCAGGATGGGCCATGGCTTAGGAGTTGGTTTTCCTGTCCTGAGTTGGAGTAAGAAGCACGCTCCTGTTCGCTGCATCGTGAAGCAAGGCGTAGCAGCACAACAACATCAAGAGAGAGGGTTTTTCACTCCTGAAGGATGCTCAGGAAGGACCATGTCAGCCAGTGATTATGGGAGGTGCACATTCATGCGGACTTTACATCCTCCCACTGTGGCTCAAGTTTAGGGCAGGCCACGACACGACATAGATCCAGCACTTGCAAACATGTGTATTCCTACAGAAATTAGAAATGATAATCACATTGAATACTGTGCTGCATGGATGCATTGACGTGTTTCTTGTGTAGCTTTGTAGTTAATTTTCGAATAAAAAAGTTTTTAAAAAGACTAGTGACTGAATTGATAGTAGTGCCGAGAACATGTCAGGATCACACCTGAAAGGATGGCGGGCCCAGATTCAGTCATATGACAGGTTTGCATCTTAAAGGCCGCAAGATAGAGTAAGTCCCATCCCAAACACTATCCCACATCTAAATGATTCGTGCCAGCACTAGTGCATTAGATGGTGAATATTAAGTAAACATACAAAACACAACAGTGGTATTTGTAGTGCATATGTTAACTCCAAGGGGTCACATGGCTCATGGTATTACTGACAGACAAGACATGTTTGTCCTTGTCCAGCTCAGTGGTACTTTTATAGGAGTGATTAAAGGCTAAGTGAACATGCTCGGATGGGAACCTGTGACCATGGTGTTTAAAAAAAAATATTTATTTATTTAATTTTTCCCAACAGTACAACAAACCAGACAGTAAATCGAGATACACTTTACAAGCCTCAATTGATAGCTCATCCTACATGCAAGTATTTCAACCCTCACGCAAACAAGCCGCTAATTTCAGTTCGAATATATACCAGCATAACCAGTGACCATGATTTCAAACAAAGATCCCTGCAGTAGATTCATTAGCTCAGGAAGTAGTGCACAGTCACAACCTCGTCTCGTTGTTTCTGTAAGTCTATCTACTAATTAATTGACCAGTCACCTTCTGTGGCCTTATGTCAAGGGTACAGCACCAAAGCAAGGGGAGGCTTATTGCCCATTGGAGTGGGGGTGATAGCTCAGTCTCATTACGCACATCAATAGCCTTAGCAGCACAACAGCAGCTCTGATCAGTCAATCATGATGATCCTTTTGTTACTGGCAGTGGTATAGCTCGGTTGCCGTGGGCCCTAGTGCAAGCAAAGAAAATGGCCCTACTCAGTAGGGTCATATCTCAGTTTGTCAGCTACCCCAACACTTCTCAATAGTCTCAATAGTCTGCTTCTGTCATATCACAAACACATTCTAATACACACATTGTTGTAGTTCCACTCCCTGCACTGCATTTCTGACCCTAATTCTGGCTTAATGAAATAAATGTGGCTACATTTCAAAAAAATATTCCTAAACATATATTTGCCTCCTTTTTGATTGGAAAACCTGTGTGTTTAGAGCCTTTATTGTTTCTCAAATGACATGTTGATTTTCTAAGCTGTACAACGGGGCAGTTATTCAGTCTTCTATAGTTCAATAGGCCAAAGCCAAGCTTAAAAGGGTATCATGCCGTAGACGTAACACATAACCAAAAACAACATGATTTAGCCTGCACTGTTCGCATTCTTTTATAAATGTAGGTCCTTGTGTAGTTTTGGAAAGACAACACCTTTGTGACAACCTAGTGCACTATCTCAGCTGCAGCAATGACCACTGGCTCTAGGTAGCCACATCATGCATCCACCAACCCAATCCATATATCCATTGACCCATCGTCAACACCTATCTATTCAAAATTGTTCACACATGCACTCATCTGTTCATCTTTCATTCCACCTTCCAGTCCAATCTTTCCAATGGTGGTTCAGCCAGTCACTATGGACCCCCTAGCCACTAGGTATTGCTTATGGGTTTGCTAGACGGCATCCTATAGACACTTGCTAGTGTGTATGCACTACCTCGACTACTTGTCTTAGCGTGTATGCCCCACCTCAACTGCTTGTCTTGACTCTGGAGGAGGTCTTGCACCTTTTGGCAATCACCTCCTGTGGTTCACTCTTGTGGGCTGGGGGGCTTTAACGCCCTTATGCATCCTGAGTTGGATACAGGCTCACAGTCGGAGACCGGTAGGTTGGGGCACATTTTGGACTGGGCATAGGACCTCAGTGTAGTAAATCTATGGCACAACACTATCAAGATGCCCATTAGTATGCATTCTACACCCATGCCCAAAGCACCTCCTCCCACCTTGATTACTTAATTGCCCTGACCACTAGCATTGGGCTATTTCTCAGATATGAATACTCCCCAGGGGTCTTTCAGACCACTCCCCCTTGGTGGGGATGAGCAAAACAGGCCTACCCAGGTTAAATCAGTGGTGGTTTCTCGACCATTCCTTCAACGAACCTCTCCGTAACACCTTTATTGATTACTTTGAATATAATGGTGGTACTGTCTCTTCCCTAATGACATATTAGGAGGCCGGCAGGCCACTATTTGGGGAGTGGCAGTGGAAAGCATCAAAGGCAGGACTGGGGCTTTGTTGACTATTGAACAAGAGAAACTCTAACTTGAGCGGGCAGAGGCCATCCTCTCCTGCCATTCGATTAGAGGCTAGTTGAACCAGGCCAGATTAGCCTTCCAGAAGGCCGTGGTGGACTCAGCCCGATTGGCTGGTTTCACTCCCAGGGAAGGGTGTATGAACTTGGGAAGTTACTCCACTTGCTGGCATGCCCGCGTGGGGGCTGCGGAATCGTCCCCGAGATTCGCAGCATACATGGGAAAGAGGTGCTCGGGGGGGATAGCATTTGCTTCCTATTTCATTGCTTTTTATGCTTCTCGTGAACCCCCCACTGAGAGAGAACACCACATTGTGGTGAACCTCTCGGTGAGGACACCCTCTAAGGAGGAGAGGAAGGATCTGGACCTACCTATCGCGGTGGAGGAGGTGCAGCAAGCTATAGCATCTACACCTTTGGGTAAGACACCTGGCCCCAATGTCTTCCCCTTAGAATTCTTTAAGAGGTATTCCTTTGTGCTTGCCCCACACCTGCTGGCCTTATTTGAAGATACCCTGGTGGAGCGCAGACTTAATCCTGACTTGAGAGGAGCCACCATCATGGTCGTTCCCAATCCTGGGAAATCCCCAAGGGATGCATCTCATATCATCCCATATCATTACTAAACGTCAAGGTGAAAATACTTACCAAAATACTTGTAACACTGTTGGTGACTGTGATCTGCTCGCTGGTCCATTCAGACTAGAATGGCTTCATGCCGGGAAGGAGTGCTAGACACTGCCTTTACCACCTTCATCTGGAAATGGTGCGGAGAGATGAGTTGTGCATTGACAGTGCTCTGCTGTTAATTGATATAGAGCAAGCTTTTGACTTCCTGTTAGCAGTTCTCTGTAAAATATAGCTGGGCTCTCCGATATAGGCTGGGTGGAAACCATGTACAGGGACCTATGGGCCCAGGTTAGGGTCAATCGAATTCTCTCTCCTCCCTTCCCAATAGTGCGGGCACTTGACAGGGATGCCCACTGTCCCTATTGCTACTTGCCATTGTGGTGGAGCCCCTGGCAGCTACTTAGGGTAGATGCTAAAGTGCAGGGTTTACGGTGGAGCAGTTGATGGGCAGAGAGGGTCTTCCTGTATGCAGGTGATATGATTTTATTTGTTCAAAATCCAGATAAAACTCTATCCCACCTGATGGAAATCCTCTGGCTTCAGGGTGAAGTGTCTGGGCTCCGGGTGAATTGAGGGAAGTCAGTGTAGATGCTAGTGGGAGAGAAACTGCAAGGGGGTGGCATGATTCTGGACTCCAGCTGGTAGGGCACAGCTTCCATTATCTGGGCATGAATGTGGCTTTTACCTTGCAGAAATACTAGGACCTAAATATGGCTCTGCTACTCAGCAAGATGAGACGTGGATTTGAGATTTGTTGTCACTGCCACTGACCATGGCTGGTAGAGGTGCACTCTTCAAAATGATATCTTGCCTACAATTTCTTTACAACCTTCAACCATATCCATACACTCTCCCGTCCACCTTTATCTCAAATCATCCAGGCTCAAATTGGACCCTTTCTATGTGCCAATAAAACCCCAATAGTAGGTTTGCCAAGTGCCGACTGTCCCCATATGAGGCAGGACAGGGATGGGTCTGCTGTTAAATTATGCCATTAGGCGCCAACGGACGACTGGCTACAAGAGGATAAACCCACCCGGCCGATTTCCATGAGCATGAACTCCTTGACTCCAATGGAATCCTAAATTATCACTATACTAACCTCTCCAGTTACTCGCCTTCTCTTTCTCTGCTGGCATGCTGCATTAAAATACATGCACTGTCATGGATGGTTGACAGCGGCGACCCCACTGTGGCAGGGCTCTTGGATATCCGCAACCGCAGGACTAGCGGGCTTCGCTAAATGGGACTTAATAGTCTTTCCAGGACTTGGTGACTGGCTTCAGCCTCCATAGGTCTAAATGTTTTTGCTACTTACAGCTAAAACGTGCATTAGACGTCTATTGTGATCGTCTTGACTCCCTTCCTGAGGGAATCCCCATAGAACGCTACCTTATTCTCGATGCTTTGGGCAAGGGGGGGCATTTCCATACTATATAAGTCATGTCTTAATAACTCCCCAGATCCCCTGTCTAAGTTACGTGCACAACGGAGGGCATATCTAAGGCCCCTTGAAGACAAGGAGTGGGTTGAAGTCAGAATGGCGCCCTGTTATTTGGCGATATCTTTGAGATTCTGTCTAATAAAGTTTAAGCACTTACACACATTCTACTTCCATCAACAACGACTTTGGCAAATGGTGTGTGCAGCAATCCCAGAATGCCCCATGTGCAGGTCTTCTCGTGGGATCTTCTTTCACATCGTTTGGGAATGTCCAGTGATTACTAGATATTGGGCAGCCATCAATGAGATACTCTGAGAGGTGCTGAATAGACCAAAAGATCTGGACCCGAGGGAGGGCCTGCTGGGTGTGATGAACTCTATGGACGGATCCCAGGGGGCTCTCCGACTAGTAGCCACGGTATAACTAGTAGCCAAAAGGGATATAGCCCGCCATTGGCAGGAGGCATCTGCCCCTTCCTTCTCAAAATGAATTAATGGAATTAATCAGTGTGCGATTCTTGAAGAATTTACATATAAAGCCAGGGGGATACACAAGAAGAAATTTAAAACATGGGGGCATATTATCAAGCAGGGCGATAGGCAATTATCGCCGCGTTAGCGGTCGTTTTCGGCCGCTAATCGGCGATAATTCTATTGCCCTATTAGCAAGCTGTTGCTAACTGATGTTAGCGACAGCTTTTAGGCGATAGCGAGCGGTTTGGGGCCCGCTTTGCATGTCAGCGATGTTTATCGCTAATGACATGCAAAGTGGGCGTACCCGACCAGTTAGCGACTGAAAGCAGTCGCTAACGTCGCTATTGCCTATTAGCAAGGCAGGCGAAACGATGGAAATATTCACGCTAAGCGCGAATATCTCCAAATACTAACACCTGCCCAGACCAGTTCTTAGACATGTTATCCAATGGGAGGTGGATAACATGGCTAAGAGCATTTCGTCGCTAATGCGTGAATATCGCTGTATTCTCAGCGATATTTACGCATTTCGCCGCTATCGTTGGATATTTTAGCACAATGGAGAAAAACGTTGCTAATAGCATGTTTTCTCCGCTAACATATCCAGCGACAGGCAGCGATAAAAAAATGCGCTAAGCACATTTAGCGATAAATATCGCTATTCCTTGGTAATATGCCCCATGGTCTCCCTGGACTCAGATGGAACGGGTCGTGGTTGAAAATTCTGGTCATAGTGTCTTTGTTGCAACATGCAAAGGAGTCTTGGGTGCGGTTGTAAACTGATCGTGATCAATGTTTTGATAGATGGATGGAGTTTTTACAGTTCTCTGCATGGTTTGTATTTGTAAATGTATACCTTGTTTCTCTGCAGAAAATTAATAAACAAATGTATTTTTTTTAAACAAAATAAAGAGTGCTTGTTTTTATTTATCTCTAAACAACAATGAGCAACCTTTAAAACAAAGAACACAGAATACCTAAAATATGCCAGTGGCAGTCCATTGGTTTTGCCAATACTTGCTTCAATTTCTCCCTGTTTATTTCCATTCACTGATGACTCTATGATTCAGTCCAAAGAAGTTTCACAACATTGCATCATTCAGGACGTTCCACAACACTGTAGGTAATTTCTCCCAATTAGCGTTATGTAGGAGACATTTTCAAAACAAAGAATGGGCGCCGTGTAAAAATAGGCCAGAAAGCTTTCAGGGCTTTGGTTTAGCTTCAACTCTTTTATTAATGCAGTTCTTCACGTTCGAGAAATGAAAGAAGTACATTTAGGAACGTTAGAATCGACTGCAGAAAGTTTGAGGAAATATTGAGCTATGTAAAGGTATTTAGATAAACCTTCGATAAAAAAACAAACATTATTTGCAAGACTGTCCTCGGAATCCATGTGGAAGCAGTCCCGCCCAAGGCTTTGCTAGAAACTAAAATAAACATTGGCAAAAAAAAATCTCCAAGGTGCGAGAGGCCTTGAATGGGCCATGAGTGCATGTGTGGGTCATGGCAGCCCAAACTCTGAAAGCAGCCCCTAGCGAGCAGCCAACTCTGGAAGAGACTGAACGGCCTCTGACTCGGGTCCAGTCCTGCTTCTTGCCCTTATGTACAACAGTGATTGAAATACTATCCTCTGGGACCCAACTCGGTGCCTGTGTTAGGGTACACCACCACAGAAGGAGTCATAGCAAATCAAATCAAATCAAGTTTTGGGCTGGCCTGTAGGGCACTCCGGCATAGTCAGATGGGCCAGCTTGAAAGGGCCAGGGCGTGGATGTAAAAACCCCTTTCAGAGGGCCAAGGAAGAGCTACTGGGCACAACTGTGGGGGTTGTGGCCTTTTACTCCATATGTCCTGGGTTCCAACTTACTATGGGGCTTCAGTAACTGGGCCAAGTACTAACCCTTCAGTAGTTGACACTTAGTGGTAGTGTGGGATGAGCTGTCCAAGGCTTTGGGTAGATGCATGGTGTACACAAATCACAATTTAAAATATGCTCAGCAGAGCCATTAAATGAATGTCCAGCTAGGTACTTGCTTTTATGAAAAAGTAGTATTTATATTAGAACACAACAAATAACACAAAGTCCTTGTAAGACCAGCACTTTAGTGTTGTCCGAATACATCCCTGAGTCCAACTCCCTTATCTAAGGACAGTGGTTATTCCCATGGGCGTCCGCTGAAATTTTTCCAGGGGGTTGGGGGGGGCAAAATGTTAAT